>NC_086450.1:202022308-202622308 GCF_028390025.1 Pseudophryne corroboree | reverse complement strand
AAGTGATATAATTGGTCTTTTCCCATCTTTGTTTTTCTGAGCGTGAGAATAAGAGGTCAACCAGAAGAAAGATGGAAAAGAGAGCACCATAATAAATTACTTACAGGACTCTGCACTCTTGGACCACTCATCTTTTTGTATTGTATTGTATCTGTGGGAGTGGTGCTCCTGGGTGAATACTGAGCTGCAGTCCGAGAGGCGCATTTGGCTCTGATATACAGTATTTTTTGTTTGGTATGGGAGAAGTTTGAACATTGGCTTGGAAGGATGTTGGTACTGTGGAGGTCGCACTGTGGTTTGTTAGGTGAATGTGCTATGATTTGGTAGGAGGTTTTACTGTGGTTTGGTAGAAGATTGTATTTGGTAGATGGTTATACTGTACTTTTGTTAGGTAAAAGTTTGAAATTCGGATTAGTAGGAGGTTAAACTTTGGTTTGGTAGGAAGTCGAAATTTGGTTTGGAAATATTATTGACTTTGGTTTGAAGGGGGTTGAACTATGATTTTGTATAGCATTGGACTTTCAAATACTGTTTTCTTTATTTATGTTTTGCTGTATAAGTATTCTCAGATTTCTCCCATAACCCGCAAGCCTAGGTGCACATCAATTTGTTTAGTTATCCTTCATGACTGAAAAGTAGGCTTGCACTTACAAATGCACTTTGTAAGCCAGATCAATGTACTTAAGTATAATGGGAACATCTATCTGACTTTTGTAGAAGTTAAATACCTGGGAGCATCACAAATGACCTTCAGTGTATTTTTAGTTTTTTTCCTCTTCTGCAATACAGTGAGAGTGCACATACTGTACTATGTGCTTTGGATAAAAGGTTCCTTTCTTCATCAATTTAATTCATCATTATGTATTTGAGCATAGGTGGTAATGCCTTGCAAATTATGTGTTAAACAGTTAATCGTTTAATCGGTTAATGTTGGCAGATACCTTTATCTGCTAATTTAGGTCATTAATGGAGTGAGAGAGGAGTATCACTCACATAGAATATAACGCATGCTTCATACTTTTAATTTCATCTGGAGATGTGTAGAAATTAGTGATGTGCACCGGAAATTTTTCGGGTTTTGTGTTTTGGTTTTGAATTCGGTTCCGCGGCCGTGTTTTGGATTCAGACGCGTTTTGGCAAAACCTCCCTGAAATTTTTTTGTCGGATTCGGGTGTGTTTTGGATTCGGGTGTTTTTTTATAAAAACCCCTCAAAAACAGCTTAAATCATAGAATGTGGGGGTCATTTTGATCCCATGGTATTATTAACCTCAATAACCAGAATTTCCACTCATTTTCAGTCTATTCTGAACACCTCACACCTCACAATACTATTTTTAGTCCTAAAATTTGCACCGAGGTCGCTGGATGACTAAGCTAAGCGACCCAAGTGGCCGACACAAACACCTGGCCCATCTAGGAGTGGCACTGCAGTGTCAGAAAGGATAGCACTTCAAAAAATAGTCCCCAAACAGCACATGATGCAAAGAAAAAACGAGGCACAATGAGGTAGCTGTGTGACTAAGCTAAGCGACCCAAGTGGCCGACACAAACACCTGGCCCATCTAGGAGTGGCACTGCAGTGTCAGACAGGATGCCACTTCAACAAAATAGTCCACAAACAGCACATGATGCAAAGAAAAAAAGAGGTGCACCAAGGTCGCTGGATGGCTAAGCTAAGCGACACAAGTGGCTGACACAAACACCTGGCCCATCTAGGAGTGGCACTGCAGTGTCAGGCAGGATGGCACTTCAAAAAAATAGTCCCCAAACAGCACATGATGCAAAGAAAAATGAAAGAAAAAAGAGGTGCAAGATGGAATTGTCCTTGGGCCCTCCCACCCATCCTTATGTTGTATAAACAGGACATGCACACTTTAACAAACCCATCATTTCAGCGACAGGGTCTGCCACACAACTGTGACTGATATGACTAGTTGGTTTGGGCCCCCACCAAAAAAGAAGCAATCAATCTCTCCTTGCTCAAACTGGCTCTACAGAGGCAAGATGTCCACCTCCTCCTCATCGTCCGATTCCTCACCCCTTTCACTGTGTACATCCCCCTCCTCACAGATTATTAATTCGTCCCCACTGGAATCCACCATCTCAGGTCCCTGTGTACTTTCTGGAGGCAATTGCTGGTGAATGTCTCCACGGAGGAATTGATTATAATTCATTTTGATGAACATCATCTTCTCCACATTTTCTGGAAGTAACCTCGTACGCCGATTGCTGACAAGGTGAGCGGCTGCACTAAACACTCTTTCGGAGTACACACTGGAAGGTGGGCAACTTAGGTAAAATAAAGCAAGTTTCTGCAAGGGCCTCCAAATTGCCTCTTTTTCCTGCCAGTATACGTACGGACTGTCTGACGTGCCTACTTGGATGCGGTCACTCATATAATCCTCCACCATTCTTTCAATGGTGAGAGAATCATATGCAGTGACAGTAGACGACATGTCAGTAATCGTTGGCAGGTCCTTCAGTCCGGACCAGATGTCAGCACTCGCTCCAGACTGCCCTGCATCACCGCCAGCGGGTGGGCTCGGAATTCTTAGCCTTTTTCTTGCACCCCCAGTTGCAGGAGAATGTGAAGGAGGAGCTGTTGACGGGTCACGTTCCGCTTGACTTGACAATTTTCTCACCAGCAAGTCTTTGAACCTCTGCAGACTTGTGTCTGCCGGAAAGAGAGATACAACGTAGGTTTTAAATCTAGGATCGAGCACGGTGGCCAAAATGTAGTGCTCTGATTTCAACAGATTGACCACCCGTGAATCCTGGTTAAGCGAATTAAGGGCTCCATCCACAAGTCCCACATGCCTAGCGGAATCGCTCTGTTTTAGCTCCTCCTTCAATGTCTCCAGCTTCTTCTGCAAAAGCCTGAGGAGGGGAATGACCTGACTCAGGCTGGCAGTGCCTGACCTGACTTCACGTGTGGCAAGTTCAAAGGGTTGCAGAACCTTGCACAACGTTGAAATCATTCACCACTCCGCTTGAGTCAGGTGCATTCCCCCTCCCTTGCCTATATCGTAGGCAGATGTATAGGCTTGAATGGCCTTTTGCTGCTCCTCCATCCTCTGAAGCATATAGAGGGTTGAATTCCACCTCGTTACCACCTCTTGCTTCAGATGATGGCAGGGCAGGTTCAGGAGTGTTTGCTGGTGCTCCAGTCTTCGGCACGCGGTGGCTGAATGCCGAAAGTGGCCCGCAATTCTTCAGGCCACCGACAGCATCTCTTGCACCCCCTATCGTTTTTTAAATAATTCTGCACCACCAAATTCAATGTATGTGCAAAACATGGGACATGCTGGAATTTGCCCAGATGTAATGCACGCACAATATTTCTGGCGTTGTCCGATGTCAGAAATCCCCAGGAGAGTCCATTTGGGGTAAGCCATTCTGCGGTGATGTTCCTCAGTTTCCGTAAGAGGTTGTCAGCTGTGTGCCTCTTCTGTAAAGCGGTGATACAAAGCGTAGTCTGCCTAGGAACGAGTTGGCGTTTGCGTGATGCTGCTACTGGTGCCGCCGCTGCTGTTCTTGCTGCGGGAGGCAATACATCTACCCAGTGGGCTGTCACAGTCATATAGTCCTGAGTCTGCCCTGCTCCACTTGTCCACATGTCCGTGGTTAAGTGGACGTTGGGTACAACTGCATTTTTTAGGACACTGGTGACTCTTTTTCTGAGGTCTGTGTACATTTTCGGTATCGCCTGCCTAGAGAAATGGAACCTAGATGGTATTTGGTACCGGGGACACAGTATCTCAATCAAGTCTGTAGTTGCCTGTGAATTAACGGTGGCTAACGGAAACACGTTTCTGACCACCCAGGCTGCCAAGGCCTGAGTTATCCGCTTTGCAGCAGGATGACTGCTGTGATATTTCATCTTCCTCGCAATGGACTGTTGGACAGTCAATTGCTAACTGGAAGTAGTACAAGTGGTCTTCCGACTTCCCCTCTGGGATGACGATCGGCTCCCAGCAGCAACAACAGCAGCGCCAGCAGCAGGAGGCGTTACACTCAAGGATGCATCGGAGGAATCCCAGGCAGGAGAGGACTCGTCAGACTTGACAGTGACATGGCCTGCAGGACTATTGGCTTTCCTCTGTAAGGAGGAAATTGACACTGAGGGAGTTGGTGGTGTGGTTTGCAGGAGCTTGGTTACAAGAGGAAGATATTTAGTGGTCAGTGGACTGCTTCCGCTGTCATCCAAAGTTTTTGAACTTGTCACTGACTTATGATGAATGAGCTGCAGGTGACGTATAAGGGAGGATGTTCCGAGGTGGTTAACGTCCTTTACCCTACTTATTACAGCTTGACAAAGGCAACACATGGCTTGACACCTGTTGTTCGCATTTGTGTTAAAATAATTCCACACCGAAGAGGTGATTTTTTTTTGTAATTTGACCAGGCATGTCAATGGCCATATTCGTCCCACGGACAACAGGTGTCTCCCCGGGTGCCTGACTTAAACAAACCACCTCACCATCAGAATCCTCCTTGTCAATTTCCTCCTCAGCGCCAGCAACAACCATATCCTCATCCTGGTGTACTTCAACAGTGACATCTTCAATTTGACTATCAGGAACTGGACTGCGGGTGCTCCTTCCAGCACTTGCATGGGGCGTGCAAATGGTGGAAGGTGCCACCTCTTCCCGTCCAGTGTTGGGAAGGTCAGGCATCGCAGCCGAAACAATTGGACTCTCCTTGGGGATTTGTGATTTAGAAGAACGCACAGTTCTTTGCTGTGCTTTTGCCAGCTTAAGTCTTTTCATTTTTCTAGCGAGAGGATGAGTGCTTCCATCCTCATGTGAAGCTGAACCACTAGCCATGGGCCTCAGCCGTTCCTTGCCACTCCGTGTCGTAAATGGCATATTGGCAAGTTTACGCTTCTCCTCAGATGCTTTTAATTTTGATTTTTGGATCATTTTTTTGAACTTTTGTGTTTTGGATTTTACATGCTCTCTACTATGACATTGGGCATCGGCCTTGGCAGACGACGTTGATGGCATTTCATCGTCTCGGCCATGACTAGTGGCAGCAGCTTCAGCACGAGGTGGAAGTGGATCTTGATCTTTCCCTATTTTACCCTCCACATTTTTGTTCTCCTTTTTTTAATGTGTGGAATTATATGCCAGTATCAATAGCAATGGCCTACTACTATGTATACTGCGCACAACTGAAATGCACCACAGGTATGGATGGATAGTATACTTGACGACACAGAGGTAGGTAGAGCAGTGGCCTACTGTACCGTACTGCTATATATTATATACTGGTGGTCAGCAAACTGTGCAAAACTGAAATGCACTACAGGTATGGATGGATAGTATACTTGACGACACAGAGGCAGGTAGAGCAGTGGCCTACTGTACCGTAATGCTATATATTATATACTGGTGGTCAGCAAACTGTGCAAAACTTAAATGCACCACAGGTATGGATGGATAGTATACTTGACGACACAGAGGTAGGTAGAGCAGTGGCCTACTGTACCGTACTGCTTAATATTATATACTGAAGGTCAGCAAACTGTGCAAAACTGAAATGCACCACAGGTATGGATGGATAGTATACTTGACGACACAGAGGTAGGTAGAGCAGTGGCCTACTGTACCATACTGCTATATATTATATACTGGTGGTCAGCAAACTGTGCAAAACTGAAATGCACCACAGGTATGGATGGATAGTATACTTGACGACACAGAGGTAGGTAGAGCAGTGGCCTTCTGTACCGTACTCCTATATATTATATACTGGTGGTCAGCAAAATTATGCACTGTACTCCTACTATATACTATAATGCAGCACAGATATGGAGCGTTTTTCAGGCAGAGAACGTATAATACTGGTGGCCACTGGTCAGCAAAACTCTGCACTGTACTCCTCCTATATAATACTGCTGGTCCCCAGTCCCCACAATAAAGCAGTGTGAGCACAGATATATGCAGCACACTGAGCACAGATATGGAGCGTTTTTCAGGCAGACAACGTATAATACTGGTGGTCACTGGTCAGCAAAACTCTGCACTGTACTCCGCCTATATAATACTGCTGGTCCCCAGTCCCCACAATAAAGCAGTGTGAGCACAGATATATGCAGCACACTGAGCACAGATATGGAGCGTTTTTCAGGCAGACAACGTATAATACTGGTGGTCACTGGTCAGCAAAACTCTGCACTGTACTCCTCCTATATAATATACTGGTGGTCCCCAGTACCCACAATAAAGCAGTGTGAGTACAGATATATGCAGCACACTGAGCACAGATATGGAGTGTTTTTCAGGCAGACAACGTATACTGGTGGTCACTGGTCAGCAAAACTCTGCACTGTACTCCTCCTATATATTATACTGGTGGTCCCCAGTACCCACAATAAAGCAGTGTGAGCACAGATGTATGCAGCACAATGAGCACAGATATGGAGCGTTGTTCAGGCAGACAACATATACTGGTGGTCACTGGTCAGCAAAACTCTGCACTGTACTCCTCCATATAATACTGCTGGGCCCCAGTCCCCACAATAAAGCAGTGTGAGCACAGATATATGCAGCACACTGAGCACAGATATGGAGCGTTTTTCAGGCAGACAACGTATAATACTGGTGGCCACTGTTCAGCAAAACTCTGCACTGTACTCCTCCTATAATACTGCTGGTCCCCAGAATAAAGATATGCAGCCCCCTGAAACAAAGTGAGAGGATGCCAGCCACGTCCTCTCACTATCATTTCCAATGCACGAGTGAAAAATGGCGGCGACGCGCGGCTCCTTATATAGAATCCGAATCTCGCGAGAATCCGACAGCGGGATGATGATGTTCGGGCGCGCTCGGGTTAACCGAGCCATACGGGAGAATCCGAGTATGTCTCGGACCCGTGTAAAATGGGTGAAGTTCGGGGGGGTTCGGTTTCCGAGGAACCGAACCCGCTCATCTCTAGTAGAAAATGTAAAATAAGTTAATTAATTGCCTGCCTGTACATCATAATCAGTAATAGCCTTTTATGTATGACCCATAAAGCATGAGACTGTCTTACACCCATCTGCTGTATTCCAGTACTTGCCTTTTAAATACCTTAACAAGGTATTGTGTATTCTTGCCTATTAGCATGATTTTTTAATCTCTCAGGGGGCCCTTATATTTTATATGAAAAACATGGGGGTGTAAATATGTTTTCTGAACAGCACATTCATAGATGAATGCCAACTTCTCTTCCCACTCTATTGCACACTTCCCAATGATCTCAGTGGGACAGTCTCAATTTACAGATCTCCCAAAGGGCAGAAGATCTATAAAAAGTGGACATCTCTTAATGGAATTAGACTCACCAGAGTGGAGAATGGACTGCATTTCTAAATGTTGGGATTTAAGTTTTAGTATAATCATAATCCTGTATTAAGTGCACTGTGTTGTGAAGCAGTAATGCAAACCACTATGCCATCTGTGCTGCCCATTAAAGGAATGGAAATTGAAAATTATTTGAATTTGAGAGGAAAAGCTTATTTACCCCTTATGTTAGCTGGGTCACTATGATACTTTTTAACAAAATCCAGATGTGCTTTGATGTGTTTTTTCTTCAGTAATGACTTCTTTAACGCTACCCTTCCATACAGGCTAATTGTGTGCAGAGCTCTGTACAGATATGTCCGTTTCCATCATCGCAGCATATGACTCGCGGCATAGCGGGAGTGCACATATGCACACTACCACTATGCATTCACAATGTACGGAGTGCAGGCAGCTGCGGGAAAGTGTGGCATGCGGCAATGCAAAAGCATTATGGCACTGCTGAGAAACGCTGCTACTGTATACGTAGCAAAGCAGGAAGAAGACAAATCTGTATATGGCTGACTGGTGCACCTTTGCTCCAGTCAAAGCCACTAAACTCTGTAGCTCTTCAAAGTGTTAATTGTCTTCTCTATGGCTTCTTTCACAAGTCTCCTTCTTGCTCTGATGTTCCGTTTTGAGGGATTGATGAAATGCACTGGGATATGCAAGCATTTGAAAATTACTTTACTGCAGACAGTAATCTTTTAATGGAAAAATTAAACTCTTAATTCATTATTTGTTTGGAGATTTGTTATTTAAAAAAACTGAAAAATTATGCTTTCTTAAGTATTCATCCCCTGTGCAGTGGAAGCTCCAAGTTTACACAGATGAAATATATTGCCCTAACAACTGGCTTTTGATTTGCCTCTACCTGTCCCTTATTTGGAAGTAATAATGAAGTTCTTGTGAAACAAATCCAATCAAGCCTAAATTTACCTTCTATTGGTAAGAAAGCCTAGGTTGATTTTTATTTTATTTATTTTTTCAATTTATGGCTTTACTACACCATGACGTTTCTCTATTTCCTAGGGGGTTAATGTGAATGGACAGATCACTTTGATATGCTTGTAAACTCTTTAAATCTGGTATGAGTCTATACACATACTGTATTCTTGTCCCATGTGGAGTTTTATAATTATACAGTAATTTCTGTATCATTGTCATTTTGTTTCATTGTCTCAAGGTTATCTACCAAAACTATGTTTGCAAAAGTAACTTATATATGATCCTCTCTGGATTCCTAATCAATCCTATCAAGATGTCAGTATTGGACAACAATATTGTTTACACTTTAAGTAGGATACACTGTATATTTTTATGATAGGACCCCTCAACTTGCTTTTAGTTATATTTGATGTTTTAATTTTTTTATTTTACAATACGTATCTACACACATACACCATTTCTCTAGTACTTCTTATAACCAAATGATCCATCTATGTTAATGTTGTCATAATATAAACAGTTAATTCTTTAGAAAAAGTATTGTTCCCATTTATTGGAATGTTCAAGGATTGGTTATTGATACAACTGTACCACAAAGTAGCAATCTATAGAAACTGTTATCTCTAAATTATATTTGGTACTTACACAACCCATCACTCCCACTTGATATAAGTTACCCAAAATATACAAATCACATGACTCATCCATGATGTCCTATTATTTCAGGTATATGGTCCCTCACTGCAAATTTATCACATTTTGTTGATTTTTCTTTACAGCCCTAATCATCCTCTCTGAGCTCATATTAAGGACTCAATTTTATTTTTGATGTCAATAAAATCAGATGGAAGGAGTCCTATTTCTTTGTCACATGTGACGTGCAGGTATTATAATCTGCATGAGAAAGGTTTTTGTGCAGTAGAGTATAGTTCATTATAATCTGAAGATATGTGAAGAGGATCACATAATTATTTTAATTTCATCCACATTTTCTATCTTTAGATTCGCTGTGAGTTTTTCTTACCTATGCATGGCCACATTTGAGGTTTCACACATTTGGGGTTGCGATCCTGTTCTTTGGCCTTTGCATAGTTGATCTATTTTTTTTATTTTGGATTGGGACGAACACTCTATTGCACTTTTAATTAGAAATGTACTTTTTGAATAGATAGGAATGCCATCTCCTACCTTTACTCTGTCAGGTGTAGCAACAGGATTGTCCTCATCTATACTCCCTAGCTGCTTTAGTTAATTAGGAATAGCTTACGAGCGCAGTCCTCTACTCTTGGCTTTTTTATAGCAACAGGATTGTGACCCAAACCTATAAGATGAAAGTCATATATACAACTTTTTGCATTTTAGTAGCTCACATCATAGACACTGGATTACAAATATCCCTCGTGGCCAACTGAGCCGAGTCCATAGAAATTGTAGGTCTTTGAGCTACATGCAACTGAACTTATGGAAGCTTTTATGAATAGGAACTGTCCAGAAAGAATTTTGGCTTCAGCAATGCATGAAGGCAGAACACCGGAGAACAACTATTAATTTATAAGAATAAGTCTCTCAGGAATAAGATTCAATTTCATAATCAACCACATTTCATTTCCAAATTTAGTAAGGCCTCTCAAAAAATAAAAAAATTGTTGAAAATAATTTCTCCATTCTCAATTCTCAAGTCCTTTATTTCATATGTTTAATCTATTATTTAATTTTTTTTTTTAAATAACCTCTTATCAGGTGCTGATCATTATAGATAGTTACAACTGTGTATATAAAGTCGGTATTGTAGAAAGCACCTTGACCTGGACAAAGTCATGAGACCGAGATGAAACACGTCAGTATTTATTGCTTCTGTAAGGACTTTACCATATCTGTGTCTATCTTACCAGTTTAACCGCCATTTGGTGTGTAATGTTCTTAACACAGACAGACTTTTCCTGCAGCACAAGGATTTCTGTGCCTATTTGAATGTATACTGCTGCGTGATATATTGAGATAATAACAGCTTAGTTTTATGTTATTGTTTATCTGCAATTGTGTTTCATAATTGATCCACTCAGGACTTACTGGGGTATATTTACTAAGGTCCCGATTTTGACCGAGATGGTGTTTTTTCTTCAAAGTGTCATCTCGGGAATTTACTAAACTCAAATCACGGCAGTGATGAGGGCATTCGTATTTTTTTGGAACTCAAAGAAAAAAATTACGAATGAATACACCATCGGTCAAATACGCCTGTAATTTGGTAGAACTCGGTAATTTACTAAAAAGTGTAATTCACAAACACTGCCGGCAATAGCCAAACACTGCCGTGAAAAAATACAAATCGTAAAAAAGTGCTAAAATAAAACAGACCTGCTTTTTTTTACCGTGTTCTGATAGGCATGCACGGATCCATGAGATCCGTGCATGTTTATCAGTGGGAAGGGGTGGGAAAGTGTTAAATTTGTTGAAAAAAAATGCGTAGGGTCCCCCCTCCTAAGCAAAACCAGCCTCGGGCTCTTTGAGCCGGTCCTGGTTGAAAACATATGGGGAAAAAAGTGACAGGGGTTACCCCATATTTAAGCAACCAGCACCGGGCTCTGCGCCTGGTCCTGGTTCCAAAAATACAGGGGACAAAAAGCGTAGGGGTCCCCCGTATTTCTGAAACCAGCACCGGGCTCCACTAGCCAGATACATAATGCCACAGCCGGGGGACACTTTTATATTGGTCCCTGCGGCCCTGGCATTACATACCCAACTAGTCACCCCTGGCCGGGGTACCCTAAAGGAGTGGGGACCCCTTCAATCAAGGGGTCCCCCCCCTCCAGCCACCCAAGGGCCAGGGGTGAAGCCCGAGGCTGTCCCCCCCATCCAAGGGTGGCAGATGGGGGGCTGATAGCCTTTTTGTCAAAATTTGAATGTTGTTCTTAGTAACTGTACTACAAGTCCCAGCAAGCCTCCCCCGCAAGCTGGTACTTGGAGAACCACAAGTACGAGCATGCGGAGGAAAACCGGGCCCGCTGGTACCTGTAGTACTACTACTAAAAAAATACCCCAATAAAAACAGGATACACACACCTTGAAAGTAAAAGTTTATGACATACATCCACACCTCCAAACATACTTACCTATGTTCACACGAGGGTCGGTCCTCTTCTCCATGTAGAATCCATGGGGTACCTGTTGGAAAATTTATACTCACATAATCCAGTGTAGATCGGTCCTCTTCTGTTCTATTTGTAATCCACGTACTTTGCAAAATAAAAAAACGGACACCCGACCACGCACTGAAAGGGGACCCATGTTTTCACATGGGACCCCTTTCCCCGACTGCCAGGAACCCCCTGACTTCTGTCTAAGAGGGTTCCTTCAGCCAATCAGGGAGCGCCACGTCGTGGCATCTTTCTGATTGGCTGTGTGCTCCTGTAGTGTCTGTCAGGCAGCACACGGCAGTGATACAATGTAGCGCCTATGCGCTCTATTGTAACCAATGGTGGGAACTTTGTGGTCAGCGGTTGACCGAAAGTAACCTCACCGCTAACCTCAAAGTTCCCACCATTGGTTACAATGGAGCGCATAGGCGCTACATTGTATCACTGCCGTGTGCTGCCTGACAGACACTTGCGGGGGAGGCTTGCTAGTACTGCTTGCTTTTTAGTTTCGTTGATTGTTCATTGAACTATTGATGACAATAAAGTATTATTAAAAACAATATTCAAATTTTGACAAAAAGGCTATCAGCCCCCCATCCGCCGCCCTTGGATGGGTAGGACAGCCTCGGGCTTCACCCCTGGCCCTTGGATGGCTGGAGGGGGGGACCCCTTGATTGAAGGGGTCCCCACTCCTCCAGGGTACCCCGGCCAGGGGTGACTAGTTGGGTATGTAATGCCAGGGCCGCAGGGACCAATATAAAAGTGTCCCCCGGCTGTGGCATTATGTATCTGGCTAGTGGAGCCCGGTGCTGGTTTCAGAAATATGGGGGACCCCTGCGCTTTTTGTCCCCCGTATTTTTGGAACCAGGACCAGGCGCAGAGCCCGGTGCTGGTTGCTTAAATATGGGGGAACCCCTGTCACTTTTCCCCCCATATTTTTTCAACCAGGACCGGCTCAAAGAGCCCGAGGCTGGTTTTGCTTAGGAGGGGGGACCCCACACATTTTTTTTTTTTTAACAATGTTTTATGTTTTACGAAAGGTGCACAATGAAGCCCAGCACGGATCTCACAGATCCGGCCGAGATTCATTGTGTTAAAGTCGGCAGTGTTTTACAATTCACTCCCGTAAAACACTGCCAAAAAATACGAATGACATCGACATCGGTAAATACGAAAATGCAGAATACGACAGCTTAGTAAATTAGTCGTAATAAATTCAAAAAGTTGCAAATTTACACTTTCGATGTCATTCGTGTTTGAACTTTAACCTCATTCGGAAAAATACGAATTTTAGTAAATATACCCCACTGTATGTTGTATACAATTCCTTTGGCATCAGGATTTAGATGCGTATTTATTTACAGATATAGCCATGTTCATCTTTACTGCGATGCAGCATGCTGCAACATGGCTTGATGCATGTCATGCCAGACTGTAACTATAGTCGCAGCCTGGCAACCATGCAGCATGCCGTGATGCTACATGCCGCATTGCAGCAAGATGAGCATGGCTACATCTGTATGTACACTGCTGCACAACATAATGCTATAACCGCAGCTCGGTTTTAAGTTAAAGTTGCAATTATGCTGCCTATTTTCTGTGTACCTTATTTGGTAATACATGTTTTTCTACTACTTTGGAACCATCTAAGTTAATAAGACTTCTAAGCTCTGTTTATTTGGAAGGTTTAGGTATTATTTTGTAAATCACATAGCAGTTATTTCTAAACAGATGCCAGGGTCCAATTATTTTTAATTACCCAGCACTGATTGGGGTTTGCTCTTGTTGGTTTTGTTTATCATAGTTGTGTATGAGGATAATTTATTACTTGCTGGGCAGACAAGCCAGATATTTGATGTGAAATTGTTGCTAAGTGACAGGTTTAATCTAAAAGACTGTGCCTGTGCACCAATTATTGGGTCTGAGGATTGTACGGAATTGGAATGCTGTTGACTGTTACTGTTGACCAACAAGGATATATTGAGGCAATGCTCAACAAATTTAGTATTATCACTGATAAACCAGTCAGAACACCAATGGACTAAAGCATAAAAATAACAAAAGCTACAGACAAGTCCTCATGCACTGTGACTCTAGTCACGGCACACAGTTCATTCTGACATTCTAGGTCCCAGGCAACTCGGCCACACTGAGTGTCTTTTTGCTCAAAATGTGCGTCTCATTCACATAAGTAAAACAACTATGGGTGACAAAACTACATTGGTAATTTACACTTATGAATCTAATGTGTGACATTTGTACGCCTGTGTGCAAACAAGTCTGAATCTGAACGTGAATGCACCGATTCAGCGGCCATGGATTTTGGCGATGCAGAGGACAAGTTCAGTTGTGCTTCATTGGTGACTTTGTACATGTTTAAAACTAATTCCTATGTGGTTAAAGTAGTAGCACAGCATCTCTACTTTACTTTGAGTGGTGTTTCGCTATCTCTGCTATGCAAATTACATGCAAAACTTGAAGAAAAAGATGGCACACTACACCTCTCACAAGTTGCTTTGTGTCGCATACATCTCACACATTGTGGGGGGAACCCAATTAGCCACAATGTTTTCAC
Organism: Pseudophryne corroboree; assembly: GCF_028390025.1. NCBI lineage: Eukaryota > Metazoa > Chordata > Amphibia > Anura > Myobatrachidae > Pseudophryne > Pseudophryne corroboree. Next base: position 202,608,322 of record NC_086450.1, on the reverse strand, counting down.
GCTAATTGATTCCCCCCTGACCACCACCCCCCTCTTCCCACCTGCCTATTCAATTATCGCCGACATACCGGTGTGTGCCATGGCATATCAGGGATCATGTGATAACAGGGTGTGTTCCTCCCAAAAACACACAGGTTTCACTGTTTGTTTGTTTTTTCGGGTAGAGAATGTATATTTTTTTTCAGGTGGCCAAATTGGATAGCCCCCAAAAAATACAGGATAAACATCGGGAAAATTGCAAAAAATTTCAGTTTTTTGCTCCCAATTTTCATTCTCTTCTAATTTAATTTTCTCCTATGGTGTACAGGCCAAGTTGAATGATGGCACTTCTGTATGTGCCCAACATTGGAGGTATAAATAGAAGAAGTCACGATGGCACCAGATATTATACATGCAGTCAGCCATGGTAGACAATTTTTAAACAACTCTGAAAGGGAGCATTGGACTCATCTAAAATGTATTTTTAGATACCTGAATGGTAGTAGCTCCTTAAAGCTGAAGTTTTCAAAAGCTAAAAGTTTGGAGTTACAGGCCCTCTGTGATGCCAATTGGGGATCACGATAGATGTTCTTACACAGGATACTTGTTCGCACTAGTAGGTGCAACCGTCAGCTGGATTAGCATAAAGCAAACTATTGCCTTGTCTACCACCCAAGCTGAGTATATGGCACTCAAAGAAACAGCCAAAGAAGCATAGCATGTGATAATAAATGTGCAATTGATTTATCTTCCAGCACCAAACACTATGCTCAGTCTAAGCACATTGCCATAAGAGACCATGGTGGTCATTCCGAGTTGATCGCAGCCAGCAACTTTTTGCTGCGATCAACTGGTACACGCCTATGGGGGAGTGTATTTTAGCTTAGCAGGACTGCGATCGCTTGTGCAGCCCTGCTAAGCTAAAAAAAATTCAAGCAAATGTAGACTAGCCCTGGACATATTTACCCTGTGCGATGATCTGGGGCCGGCTTTGACATCAGACATCCGCCCTCCGTTCTGCTGGACACGCCTGCATTTTCTGCTCCACGCCCCGAAAACGGCCGCCAACGGTCCGGATCCGCCCAGGTCCACCTTTTTTCTGTCACTCTTACTCTTCTTTGCAGTCGGTTCTGCGACCGCTTCCTTCGTAGGTCGTGATTTAACCCGGCGACCCCTGTCGCCGGGCAACGTCGTGAATGTGCATTGCGGCCATCGTGCATGCGCATTCCGGACCCGTTCGCACTGCAGCGACAAACCGCTGCGTGCGAACTGGTTGGAATGACCCCCCCATGTCATAAGAGAGCTGGTGGATAGCACTTTAGTCAGAGTGATTTGTGTCTCTATGAGGGAAACCTGGAAGATACTGTATGTTAACTAAAGGTCTGAAGTCACATGTGTTCAGTGTCTTTCTACCAAAATGTGGGCTGGCCTGTATTTTGAAATGTCTGTGTTATGTCATGCTGTGTTAGTTTTGTGTCCTCCTGTGTTTTGGTTGCAGAACTGCCTTATTGCTATGTAACCAGACACAGACTTGAGCTAGAGGAGGGTGTTGAGGAGTGCGCTTTGAGTTATCTATTCATAGGTCCCATGCCTTCTGCACATGCACACCTTCCCACATGTTCTTCTTCCTCCATCCTCTGGACAGATAGACGTTCTGTAAAGTGTTTCTCTGTCTCTGAGAAAGTACTTCAGAGATACCGATGCTATGCTGCCACTATAGGCCTATACCATGTGCCATCACTGCTGGCTGCACTGCTAGTCCCACTGCCATGGCACGCCACCTGCATTAACCCACTCCTGACTGGATCTATCTCACATTGCATGTTCCTTCATTGTGCTGCTTTAACCCTGTGTTGTCTCATACCATACTGTTCTACCTGGTTAATAAGCCAAGTTATTCATCATGTGGACTGACCTCCAACACATACTGTTGACACCTATCAAATATGTTTTGCCTCCAATACAAACTGCATAAACAGTGGCCATTTACATTTGTTTCAGTTTATTAACACATCTGCATAAAAAATTATTCTGAATCAGGTTTAATTAGCTTTGATTTCCATGATTTCATAATTATAAACAATAGCAATATGTCTTTTAACCACCTAACTGAATAATTTAGAATAAATATTAGTCAATTAATTGGTTAAAATCCATGTTCTGAAGCAATACTTAGCTACACTCTTGTTCTAGTTTTTGTCAGTCTATTTTGGAATTCTTTTATTACTTGGCCAACTCCTTCAATGCTGATAGATGTAGATAATGGGCCTAACTCAGATGCGGTCGCAGTGCTGACACAGCAGTGATCTTTTAAGTTATGGAACTGCAAGGCATCGTAAGTGTAGCAGTCACTCAGAAATAAACAGAAAAGCCCAACGAAACCATCGCAACATGCTCAGCAACTGCAACACAGATGCAAAGAATATCGAGTCACTGAGTGCCTCTGTGACCAAGCAGAATAGATGAGAGCTGGCACCATGTTTTATGTATGCAAGATTACAGTTGTGCACCGAGAAACGCCATAAAAACGGTCATGACACACCTGCGTTTTTACAGACACTCCCTATTACCTTTCAAAAATGGCCTCTTCCCTTCAATCACTTTGCAACTGATTCCTCACTACGAGCGATATCACAAAGGTACCTTGGCACATGCACACTGTGGCTGTGATGAATGCACAGTCTGCTTTAATCACTTAGTTGCAACACCATTGAAGTTGCAACCGCATCTGAATCAGGCTCAATGTTTTCATTATTATTTAAGTATTATTGTATATTTTGATAAAGCCGAATATTTATCGTATATAAAACCCTTTATGAGGTCTAAGAACACTGTACGCTATTTACGTATGAAGTACCGTAAGGGTACGCTCGTTGCGTTACAATCGCTTAGCCGTAGTCGAGACGCTCAAGCGTCACGTTCGCTCACGGCCAAGAGATCACAGGCAGGCACGCTATTGGCTGCTGACTAACGTAATGATTCGCTATAGCGTAGCGGACGCTCGGGACCACGAGGAGATCACCAGCGGCGCTGACGCTCACAATGTTAAACCTTTAAATCTAAACCATAAACAATGTAATATGCTGTAAAACCTTAGCGTAGAGATAGGGTGTAGATGCAACACAGTGTAACCTTATTAACTCAAAAGCTGTTTGAGCGTCACCGACGCTCTGAGAATACTTAACACTATAAGAAATACACAGATACCTGGGCTTAGGGTCCAACGCCTAATATATATATATATTATGAATGATATACTTGCAAAAGAATTAATACAAATACAAATCATACACTACAATATAACATAGACTACCTAACCAGATAACTACACAGGAAATACAATACAATACAATTACGTTTTAAGGGAAAATAAGAGAGAAAGAGGAGAAGAGAGAGAGAGAGAGAGAGAAATTGGCCCACAATAACAAGAAGATCAATATAGTTGCGGAGAAAAACTTACGCACAAAGGAAACGATCGCATGCGCCTCTGGACATCCAGCTCCCGATTTTCAGCAATGATAACCGTTGAAGAGTGAGAGCTGGATGTGATCGGCTTGTCTATTTATGCCCCACACACAATACAATTCAATGGTCCCTACAATCTCATTGTTCATTGGACACAGGAATTCCTCCTCGCATCATAACAAAAGGTCATAGGTTGATTCATACAGGTGGGCCGTGACTATTTCCAACAGCTCAGGTGGGAGGGAAACTGGATTTCCCGCCGCATGGATAAGTAAGTGCAAATACAGTAAATGTTCATAAACTTCTTATGTCCATAACTATTCGCACGAGCGATTAATCCGCTTCAAACCAACACCGGAATATTGCTAATTAAATACTCTTCCGATGGGTACTAAACACCACTGTATTACTCCTGTCTGACCCTTCGTATCAAACAAAGAGGGATTTCTCTGTTCACGAACATTCTATATTAACCAAACTTTCAGAATCTATCAAAGGGACCATGATCTACAAAATACATTATATAGTGAAAATATGTAACGATTGAGTCGCACGCTACGATCACATAAACTCTACCGTAAATACGCATACCGTGCGCCTGCGGGTGCCCGCGACTGTGAGTATGCGCACGTACGGGAGAGCGTACGCATGCGCAGCACGGACCTGTGTGAGGTGCAAATATGGTAGTGTGCATAGAGATATTTTTCTGACTTTGACAGTCCACCCTTTTGCAGTCAACAATAACTGCCACCTTCTAAAACATTTCAAAAAGAGAAAAATATATGTCAGGGGTTAATACATTTACATGGTTGGGTAGGGGAGGGGAGGAGAGGAGAAGGTAGGAAAAGGGTATGACCTAGTGAGATAGCAGAAGCATGTGTGTATGAATCCGTGCTTGGGGGTCATGTATCATCGTGCCGTACGTGTTTTAAATCAAGCTTCGAGGTATTGCGAAGTATACATTTGAATTCCTTCTTATCCCGTGGTACGGGTCTGTGGATGGGCTGTCAAACTTTACCGAGCTCTTTTCGGCTTTGGTTGTAACAAAATGGGGGAGCACATTTTAGTTGATGATACATGAATGGGGGAGATATGTGATTGCTGATATCTGTGCCTGTATCCCCTATCGACTATGTGTGTCATTACCTGAGGGTTGTAGAAATGAAGAAAAGACATAATTACGGTAAATGCGGTGGTATTCTATGTCGGGTAAATGTACATTCGTCGATTGAGGTCTTGTTTGGTGTCTGTTGAATGCAGTCTTCTTTGTGCTTTTGCCCATAAGGTGCGAGCAAAAGCTGTCAATGTCCATAGATTTACAAAAGTGTTGGGCTAGCGTAATTTTAAAATTTCTAGGGAAACTGGGGATCCATGGCATAGTTCATCAAAAATCTGTGTATCAGGTTGTCAAAACTTCTTCTTTAATCCATCTGTTGTCTGTATATTGGCTCATCAAACTCCTCGTCCAAGTGGGTCTTTTTACCTTGGAGAAAACGGAAAAACAGGTGAAAGAAACGGACCGTAGAAATCGCATTTTCATCACATCATTGTTTCTACCGTTGGGTCATAAATCAAGTCCATTGGAATTACAGTTTCCTCACTCCTTAAACTCATTACCCTAGTACGACGATTGCACTTCATTAAAGCCTGACCGCATCTAAATATCAAGCCAATCGTTATGATAACACCTAAGATACATAGGAGAAACTTCCCAACATCCATTATGACTCCTTGAGCCCAGTCTCCTAAACCAGAGAACCAATTTCGCGGGTTCAACCATGACACCCAACCAGTCAGCTCATTACCTACAGCAGCAAGAGTGAGATTGTGTCTCCTGCGAAATTCCCACTTCAGTTGGAGAATATCGTCCATCTTTTGGTCTATGACCTCGACCGGGTCCTCGGTGCTATTCGTAATATATGTGCAACATTTCACGCCGTATTGTGTTGCCAGTGTGACACAATATCCGCCTGTCACTGCTGTGAGGTAATTAAGAACCATTCTATGCTGTACCAGTTCTGTTTTATAAGCTTGAAGTTCTCTTCCAGTATACCTAAACGTGTCATCATACATTTCAGTGATATTATCTAACAAATTTGCAAGCGCAGATATGTATTTATAATTCAACACTCCTCTGGCGGTGCGAGTGATGTCTAACGCGATTAGAAACTGAATCCCGGTGGATTCATGGATCATGTCAGATGCCGGATGCTCTGTTCTTTCTATCAGGTGCCGTTTAACTACGTGCTCGTAATGGGTGTGAGTATAAGGAGTTTGGGCAACCCGGTGTATGTCTTTCATTTTGTCATGTGATACAGTCATTACTTCAGGCAGTACTTTTCCAATATAACACAATCCTTCAGAGTTTGGGGCAAGCCACTTATACGCCTTTCTCCCGCATATGAAATATGCATCATCGGGGAGAACATATGGGACGGAGTAGGACATAACCATATTACACACCTTCCATGTGAAATCTCCTAACCCTAATTCTTCCATCTGCTTAGTACACGTATCAGGTTGTACGATATGTACACAGTATCCTGGTGATACCTCTCCAACTCTCGTAATCCTATTTCCTAAGGTATACCTATACCGGAAAGATTTTCCTCTACTGGCTATGTGGCGTATAAGCTCTGTATCTGTAGGCATTCTATCTGCTCTATGCGAAAAGGTCATGGTTTGATTACTCCATGACACTTCCCAATTTCCCGGCTTTCGGGGATTGGAGATGTTAAAACATAATAGGGACCTATCCACATGGTATTGGTGGAGCTTCAAACTAGGAGGGCTGGAGATATTAAACCTCCTGTCCACCGGTCTCCCACCACTTAACTCAAGTACCTCCCCTAACGTTAAAGGAAATGGTACTAGCCCTGATTTGCTATGACCTTGAGGTACTTGAGAGCATACCCAACAATCTGTTTTATTTAACACACTACCCACTAAGGAGTGATAGTCACTCAATGGATGCCGGTCCATATGGATATTAAAACTGGATTGGCATTTCTTTATGCACCCATCCTCAATGACATTGTTACAGAGCCGACAGATACAGTTTTCTTCAGCTAACAATCCTTCACAATTCCTTCTATGGTCAATGCTATCGGATCGTTTTCTGATACTCGCCTTTGCTTGTTGATTATGTTGTTCTTGGAAAACTACGCCTCCATCTCTGTCATCAGAACCCATTCCAGAACCTCTCTCGACCTCCATGGTACTCTCGCCGGAACAGACTGCTCTGGTCAACATCATGGTCAACAGGAAAATCCGGATCACAGTCTCTTGGGGCAAGTCCATCTTGTAGGAGGAAACGGAGAAGAATGAGAAGGGGGAAAAAATAATTTGAGGGAGAGGGGATGGGAAGTTGGAGAAAAACAATAAAAGGGAACAGGGGATCGACAACTGCTTTTGGTCTTGTGATTTTCAATGCTCAGGTGCCGCCTCAATCCTCCTGGAACAGACACTCCAGTGATACAACCTCTACCGTCTGTTCCTTATCACGGGGCCTCTCTGGATCAGCAACCTTCTTACAGTGGGACGAATGAACCCAAGTCTCTCTCTCAGCAACCTTCAATGCTGTAGTGCTAGTCAATAAGACCTGGTATGGTCCTTCCCATCTGTCAATAAGGCAACCTTAGTTTGGCATAATTGCAACTTGTCTTTGGAAACCTTGTGTCCTGTGTCTGAAAGATGAAACAGGAGCTGTTTCGTATCCTTCAGGGATGCTTCCAATGAATCAGAACACAGTAGTAGATCATCCACGTACTGTATTAATACTGATCCACTCACTGGTTGGAAAGACTGTAAACAATCATGCAAAGCCTGGGAAAATATACTTGGGCTATCTATGAATCCTTGTGGTAATCGAGTCCATGTGTATTGGACTCCTCTGTATGTAAATGCAAACAAATATTGACTGTCAGGGTGCAGAGGTACCGAAAAGAAAGCGGAGCAGAGGTCAATAACAGTGAAAAATTTCGCAGTGGGAGGCATTTGCATTAGGATGACAGCTGGATTTGGCACTACGGGGAACTGACTCTCAACTATTTTGTTAATCCCCCTTAGATCCTGCACTAGCCGGTAACCCCTCCCCCCACTCTTTTTAACAGGGAAGATGGGACTATTGGCAGTGCTGGACGTTCTTACCAGAATGCCCTGTTGTAGCAAGCGCTCTATTACGGGATACACTCCTAACTCCACCTCTGGCTTCAGAGGGTACTGTGGGATTTTTGGAGCTATCCTACCATCTTTTACTTGTACAACTACCGGAGCTACGTTTGCCATTAATCCAGTGTCCTGTCCATCTTTAGTCCAAAGTGACTCTGGTATCTGAGATGTCATTTCTTCTACTTGGGAGGGAGTCCTATTTGTCATAATGGTATGTGACATTAATTTTGATGGGGAGTCTAACATGTCTCGCACTTCCTGAGCGTGATTCTCAGGTATGTCCAAGAATACACCTTCAGGAGTACAATAAATGACGCACCCCATTTTACACAGTAAGTCTCTTCCCAGGAGATTAGTCGGTGCCGATGCAGCCAGCAAAAAGGAATGCTTGGTATGTAAAGGCCCTACTGTAATCTCGGCTGGTTTGCTAACAGGGTAGTGCTGGACTACTCCCGTTACCCCTATGGCTGGAATTGTCTTACCAGTGGTTCTCATGCCCACTGTCGAATTTATCACTGATTTGGCCGCCCCTGTGTCTACAAGAAAGTTTAATGATTTACCAGCTACATTGATTGCAATTTCTGGTTCACTCCCAGGACTTGCAATCAATTTTACTGGCTGCAGATTACAGGTATGGCCACACCCCTATTGGGTATGGTGACCTCCCTGAATCCCGCTGGCAGCAACTACTTGTGATGGAGTTAATTGGGAGCTACCAGAGGCTTGCCAGTCTCTGTTCGGGGGATATCTTTTTGTTTCCCCTGCATGTGGCTCATAACTCCGTTTCTGCGGACCCTGATCCCAATGTCGTGTATCGTGTCGTTGTCTAGGGGGTTAAGATTTTTGTATATTTCTCGATCTACAGTCTCGTGCAAAGTGTCCCTGTTTGTGACAAGAATAACATGTTACCACATTTGACTTACCCACAGGATTTGGTGATATTAACACAGGCTGTTTTGTGGTCAAGGCCTGTATACTTACTGCCATTAACTTATCACCTTGTTGTTCCCTGTGTCTGGTGATGTTCCTATCGTGATCAATAGCAGCCTCTCTCAAAGTAGCCACAGACAGACCTCGCCAACATGGTTGTGTGGTCTGTACCCTAGTCTTTAATGATTCTTTTAAACCATCCATCAGTACCGATACTGCTACTTCTCGATGGTTTATGTTTGTTTTAATGTCCTCTATGCCTGTGTATTTTGCCATTTCTAATAATGCCCTGTGAAAATATTCTGCAGCAGTTTCTGACTCTTTCTGTCTAATGGAGAAAATCTTGTTCCATTTAACTACCGCTGGGAAATACTCTTTTAACTGTAAACTTATTCTTTTTACGTTGTCTTTGTTGTACACATCTGTAAGAGGTACATCCTGATCTAATCCACAGTCAGCTAAAAATTGAGTTGCGTCAACATTGGAGGGTAAACATGCTCTCAGCAATATCTGCCAGTCTTTGTTGTTGGGCTCTACCGTGTTACCTAGGTCTCTGATGTATTTTTGGCTGGCAACTAAGTCTTTTCTAGGGTCAGGGAATTCAGACACTATGGTCCTTAATTCCATTCGGGAAAATGGGCTATACATGGCAATGTTCCTAACAGGAGTGACTCCTGAAGTGTCTGTTTTCCCATTTGGAACTACTATTACCTAAACAGGATTAACTCTAACAACCTCATTCTGTGTAGATTCTACAGGCTGTGGTGAAATAGTTTCAGCATAGTGTATGGTGCCGTACTTACCCGTTGATACGACCTCACCTATCCCTCCGCTAGGGGCCTTTGTTACTAATCTCGGGGGTGGAGCTGTGCCTACTGTGGTCTCTGCTATGGTGGCTGCTAGAGAGAGCGCTGAAATTGTTGCCGATTCGTCCTCTTGATCACACTCCTGAGGAAAGTTCAAAACAGGGTACAACTTGCACGGGTTAATACTTGCATTGGGTAATTGGTTAACATTATCTTTAACATTTACACAGTTGCTAAGTGTTGGTTTGTTACACCTTAGTGCGTCATTCTCCGCAACCAATTTCTCTCCCGATATGTATGGTGGCGGTGGGGCCGTGGCTATCAGTTTCCTGATTGAGCCAGATCCCGCCGCCTGAGCCAATCCTCTCTGTATGTCACCCTCCTGTTGCCACAACTGCAAATAATCATAATGCTTGATTCGTCTCTTTGCTGATTTAATGAGACATATCCTTCTCCTTAAATTCGTTAACACTTCTGTGCTGAAGCTACCTACTCTTGGGAATTTCTCCCCGTCATGTACTGTCATTCTCTCCCATTCATCACATAAAGCTTCTGTGTGACTTCCGTACTTTTCACACATTACGTACCTTGCCGACCCGACTGGTCGGTTTATGGAATCAACCCGAACCGAGGTTGATCGCCCCCTTCCTGAACAACTGGCCCCCATAATTTGCAGGTGTTACGGACCCTTACAAAAAACCAAGATATTCACGATAGGTTGACGGTAAGGTTTACCGAGCACCTTACTCACTCTGCCCACGCCGACCAATACGACCTGATCACACCGATATGGTGCTGGCGTACTCGACCCAGGGCACCTATTTAACCTTTGTTTACTGGAACATGCGAGGGATATCCGCAGAACACTTACTCTTTCCAGTAAAGGTGAGGTTGTTGGATAATTCCTGAGTGACCAGCGAACTTCCCTTTGTAAAAATAAAAAATTGCACAAATCACGTCAGAATGTACAAATAGCGTTTATGACCTTCGTACACAAATAGTACCGGTCAGGTTTACTAATGCACACAATTACGTGCGGTACAATCGTTCAGCACATAAGCAACTAATCTTATGTACGGAGCGACCAGCGGAATCGAAAATTGCGGCTGCGAATTCCTTCAGCAAGAGCTTGTATGGCCTATATGGGTGTTGCACCAACCCTTTTAGGTGTTGTGCCTGTGGACTGTATAGCGGACTTCCTTGTCTGCTGTACCTGAACCTGCTGGTCTGCTATGACCTCCTGGTCTGCTACAGTATGACCTCCTGGTCTGCTATACTCTAATGCTCAAATTTTATGTTTAACCAAGGATGCCTCCCTAGCCACCGTGCATGTCACTTACACGTATGTACCTCACGAGAACTCGATGATTTCTTTTGGTTCAACCTCAAAATTGTATGTAAAAACACTCACTCACCACATGTACACTTTTGTTTCTATTTCTATTTCTGCGCAGAAATTTCTCTTTAGACCAGATGTGTTACAAATTAGGAGAAGGATCTATTAATTTAAATTTCGAATGTTAAAATAAATTTTCGCTATTTATCGCCTGTTGCGTTATTTATCGCGTGTTGTTTGAGTTACGTGGGCGTACCCAGACGCTCCGTTGCGTAATTTACGCTGCGTGCGTCGGCCTTTGCGTACGCGAGTCTCTCCCTTTGTTAGAGACACGTGTACACCAGTCTTTGTCTACCGTAACACAACTAACACGTTTTATCAATGTAGATGATCCTTGACCATCTACCAAGCACCACACCAATCTCTCTTTATACCTTTAGGTAGAGTTGCGTGTATTTCTATACCTTAACTGTATTACCTTTACTTTTACACTTTAACTATGAAATAGTGACAAATCTCTCTTAGTACGTTTATCAATTATACAATGGCAAACAGGAGAGTGATATATGAAAATACACGAATGAAAAGAAATGCAGATATGCGTGCGTGTGTACGCAAGACAGAAATAAACAGTTTTAAAAGGACACTATCGTTTTGTTCTTACCTCCGGTCCCGGATTCCTTCAGCACCCTTTACTAAGCGAAGCAGACGCTTATCCAAACAGCACTACGAGGAATATGATCTCCCGCCCTTTGCTGCTGGATAATGTCTGCTGAAATTACCTAGTGCAGATATGTGAAGGACGGGCGAGCCGCCAATTGATAAAGCCGAATATTTATCGTATATAAAACCCTTTATGAGGTCTAAGAACACTGTACGCTATTTACGTATGAAGTACCGTAAGGGTACGCTCGTTGCGTTACAATCGCTTAGCCGTTGTCGAGACGCTCAAGCGTCACGTTCGCTCACGGCCAAGAGATCACAGGCAGGCACGCTATTGGCTGCTGACTAATGTAATGATTCGCTATAGCGTAGCGGACGCTCGGGACCACGAGGAGATCACCAGCGGCGCTGACGCTCACAATGTTAAACCTTTAAATCTAAACCATAAACAATGTAATATGCTGTAAAACCTTAGCGTAGAGATAGGGTGTAGATGCAACACAGTGTAACCTTATTAACTCAAAAGCTGTTTGAGCGTCACCGACGCTCTGAGAATACTTAACACTATAAGAAATACACAGATACCTGGGCTTAGGGTCCAACGCCTAATATATATATATATTATGAATGATATACTTGCAAAAGAATTAATACAAATACAAATCATACACTACAATATAACATAGACTACCTAACCAGATAACTACACAGGAAATACAATACAATACTATTACGTTTTAAGGGAAAATAAGAGAGAAAGAGGAGAAGAGAGAGAGAGAGAGAAATTGGCCCACAATAACAAGAAGATCAATATAGTTGCGGAGAAAAACTTACGCACAAAGGAAACGATCGCATGCGCCTCTGGACATCCAGCTCCCGATTTTCAGCAATGATAACCGTTGAAGAGTGAGAGCTGGATGTGATCGGCTTGTCTATTTATGCCCCACACACAATACAATTCAATGGTCCCTACAATCTCATTGTTCATTGGACACAGGAATTCCTCCTCGCATCATAACAAAAGGTCATAGGTTGATTCATACAGGTGGGCCGTGACTATTTCCAACAGCTCAGGTGGGAGGGAAACTGGGTTTCCCGCCGCATGGATAAGTAAGTGCAAATACAGTAAATGTTCATAAACTTCTTATGTCCATAACTATTCGCACGAGCGATTAATCCGCTTCAAACCAACACCGGAATATTGCTAATTAAATACTCTTCCGATGGGTACTAAACACCACTGTATTACACCTGTCTGACCCTTCGTATCAAACAAAGAGGGATTTCTCTGTTCACGAACATTCTATATTAACCAAACTTTCAGAATCTATCAAAGGGACCATGATCTACAAAATACATTATATAGTGAAAATATGTAACGATTGAGTCGCACGCTACGATCACATAAACTCTACCGTAAATACGCATACCGTGCGCCTGCGGGTGCCCGCGACTGTGAGTATGCGCACGTACGGGAGAGCGTACGCATGCGCAGCACGGACCTGTGTGAGGTGCAAATATGGTAGTGTGCATTGAGATATTTTTCTGACTTTGACAATTTGTATAGTGATACCAAGGTCCAGTGCCTCCTGAGCCATTTAGCTCACCTCACGTCCCTGGACTGGAGCTGGGAAAGACAGGCAATGAGTGTGGGGACTGAAGGCAGGCAGGTAGTGAATGTTGTTTGGCAAGTAGCTTGGAATGGTAGAAAGTGAATGCGATAGATGGAGATGGAAATGCCAGGCACAGAATGTGGGGACTGGAGCTAAGAATGGGAGACTGTGATTTTGGGGGCAAGGACTAGGATAAGGTTAATTTAATAATATTTTATGTAGAAATGTGCGGTATGGTGCTCCAGAAATCCGAATCCACTCCGATATTGCGGATCTGAACCGAACCAAAAACCTTGTCTGGATCTCCCGAGGATATCCGGTCCAACATGAGTCCTGTTTTGGCTCTTCCCATGGTTCGGAATTTAGATTTTAAATCCGAATTTCATTTTTGGATTGCAAAAATTACACGATTTTACCTGTTTTTATCAATTTTTATTAGAGATGTGCGGCGGGCAATTTTTGAGTTTTGGTTTTGGATCTGCACCCCCACTCGTGTTTTGGATCTGGATTGGTTTTGCCAAAACCACCCTTTCAGGTCTTGGTTTTGATTTTAGATCTGGATGATTTTTGAAAAAAATACAAAAACAGCTAAAATTACAGAATTTGGGGGTAATTTTGATCCTATGGTATTATTAACCCCAATAACATTCATTCTCACTCATTTCCAGTCTATTCTGAACACCTCTCACCTCACAATATTGTTTTTAGGCCAAAAAGTTGCATTGAGGTTGCTGGATGACTAAGCTAAGCGACCCAAGTGGGCATCACAAACACCTTGCCCATCTAGGAGTGGCACTGCAGTGTAACACATGTTTATAAACTAGGCCCCAAAGAGCACATAATGCAGAGAAGAAAAAGAGGTGCAATGAGGTAGCTGGATGACTAAACTAAGCGACACAAGTGGGTGGCACAAACACCTGGCCCATCTAGGAATGGCACTGCAGTGGCAGACAGGATGGCACTTTTAAAAGAGCACATGATGCAAAGAAAAAAATAAGAGGTGCAAGATAGAATTGTCATTGGTCCCTTTCACCCACCCTTATGTTGTATAAACAGGACATGCACATTTTAACAAACCAATCATTTCAGCGACAGGGTCTACCACATGACTGTGGCTGAAATGATTGGTTTGTTTGGGCCCCCACAAAAATAGAAGCAATTAATCCCCCCACCAAAAAAAGAAGCAATTAATCTCTCCTTGCACAAACTGGCTCTACAGTGGCAATATATCGTCCTCATCCTCCGATTCCTCACCCCTTTCAGTGTGTACATCCCCCTCCTCACTGAGTATTAATTTGTCCCCACTGGAATCCAACATCACAGGTCCCTGTGTACTTTCTGGAGGCAATTGCTGGTAAATGTCTTCCTGGAGGAATTTATAATTCATTTTGATGAACATCATCTTCTCCACAGCATCATATACAGTGACAGTTGATATGTCAGTAATCGTTGGCAGGTCCTTCAGTCTGGACCAGATGTCAACACTTGCTCCTGACTGCCCTGCTCTGACTGACAGCGGGTGGGCTAGGAAATGTTATCCTTTTCCTCACAGCCCCAGTTGTGGGAGAAAATGAAGGAGGAGCTGTTGACGGGTCACATTCTGCTTGAGTTGACAATTTTCTCACCAGCAGGTCTTTGAACCTTTGCAGGCTTGTGTCTGCTGGAAAGAGAGATACAACGTAGGCTTTAAAACTAGGATCGAGCACGGTGGCCAAAATGTAGTGCTCTGATTTCAACAGATTCACCACCCTTAATTCCTGGCAAAGCGAATGAAGGGCTCCATCCACAAGTCCCACATACTTAGCGGATTCGTTCCATCTTAGCTCCTCCTTCAATTTCTCCAGCTGCTTCTGCAAAATTATGATGAGGGGAATTACCTAACTCAAGCTGGCTTGTCTGAACTGACTTCACGTGTGGCAAGTTTGAAGGATTGCAGAATCTTGTACAACACGGAAATCATTCTCCACTGCGTTTGAGTCAGGTGCATTCCTTCTCCTTTGCCTATATCGTAGGTGGATGTATAGGCGTGAATGGCCTTTTGCTGCTCCTCCATCCTATGAAGCATATAGAGTGTTGAATTCCACCTTTTTACCACCTCTTGCTTCAGGTGATGGCAGGGCAGGTTCAGGAGTGTTTGCTGGTGCTCCAGTCTTCGGCACACAGTGGCTGAATGTCGAAAGTGGCGCGCAATTTTTCGGGCCACCAACAGCATCTCCTGCACACCCCTGTCATTTTTCAAAAAATTCTGCACCACCAAATTAACTGTATGTGTAAAACATGGGACGTGCTGGAATTTGCCTAGATATAATGCACGCACAATAATGGTGGCATTGGGGGTAATTCAGAGTTGATTGCAGCAGCAAATTTTTTAGCAGTTGGGCAAAACCATGTGAACTGCAGGTGTGGTAGATATAACATGGGCAGAGAGGGTTAGATTTGGCTGGGTTATTTTGTTTCTGTGCAGGGTTAATACTGGTTGCTTTATTTTTCCACTGCAATTTAGATTTCAGTTTGAACACACTCCACCCAAATCTAACTCTTTCTGCACATGTTATATCTGCCCCCCTGCAGTGCACATGGTTTTGCCCATTTGCTAACAAATTTGATGCTGTGATCAACGCTGAATTAGGCCCATTGTCCGATATCACAAATCCCCAGGAGAGTCTAAGTGGGGTAAGCCATTGTGCAATGATGTTCCTCAGTTTCCGTAAGAGGTTGTCAGCGGTGTGCCTCTTACGGAAACCGGTGATACACAACGTAGCCTGCCTAGGAACGAGCTGGCAATTGTGAGATGCTGCTACTAGTGCTGCTGCTGCTCTTGTTGCTGCGGGAGGCAATACATCTAACCAGTGGGCTATCACAGTCATGTAGTCCTTAGTTTGCCCTGCTCCACTTGTCCATATGTCTGTGGTTAAGTGGACACTGGGTACAACCGCATTTTTCAGATCACTGACAACACTTTTTTTTAATGTCCCTGTACAGTCCTGGAATCGTTTTCCTAGTGAAGTGGAATCTAGACGAGATTTGGTACCGGGGACACAGTACGTCCATCAATTGTCTAAATCCCACTGCACTAATGGCAGATACCGGATGCATGTCTAACACCAGCATAGTTGTTATGGCCTCAGTAATCCACTTTGTAATAGGATGACTGCTCTCATATTTCATCTTCCTCCCAAAGGACTATTGGACAGTCAATTGCTTAGTTGAAGTAGTACAAGTGGTCTCCCGTCTTCCCCTCTGGGATTATGATCGACTCCCAGCAGCAACAGCAGCAGAAGGATTACCACTCAAGGATCCTCCAGAGTAATTCCAGTTAGGAGAGGACTCGTCAGTCTTGCCAGGGACATAGCCTGCAGGACTACTTACGTTCATGGCTGAGGAGGAAGTTGACGTTGAGGGAGTTAGTGTTGTGGCTTGCAGGAGCTTGGGTACAAGAGTAAGAAGGGATTGAGGTGTCAGTAGACTGCTTAGGCTCTTATCCAAAGTTTCTGAACTTGACAATGACTTCTGATGAATGCGCTGCAGGTAACGTATAATGGAGGCTGTTTCTAGGTGGTTAACATCCTTACTCCTACTTATTACGGATTGACAAAGGCAACAGATGGCTTGACACCTGTTGTCTGGATTTGTGGAGAAATAATTCCACACCGAAGAGGTGGCTTTTTTGGTATTTTGCCCAGGTATGTCAATGGGCTTTCTTATCCCACAGACATAAACTGTCTCAACTGGTGCCTTATTCAAACAAACCACATCACCATCAGAATACTCATCATCAACTTCCTCCTCAGCACCAGCAACACCTATATCCTCCTCATCCTGGTGTACGTCTACAGTGACATCCTCAATGTCAGCAATTGGACTGGTGGTGCTCTTCCCAGCACTTGCAGGGGGAGTGCAAATGGGGGTAGGAGCCTCCTACAGTCTTGGGAAAGTCAGATCTAGACATTGCAACCGCGGACACACTTGAACTCTCCCTGGGCATTTGTGATACCTTTGAACGCACAGTTGTATTTGCTTGTGCTTTAACAAGCTTATTTTTTTTTTTCATTTTTGGAGAGGGAGGATAGCTTCCATTCTCATGAGAAGCTGAGCCACCAGTCATGAACATAGGCCAAGGCCTTTCCTTGCCACTTCATGTCGTGAATGGCATATTGTCAATTTTACGTTTCTCGTTTTTTGCTTCTTGGATTTTACATGTCCTCTATGACATTGTGCATTGGCCTTAGCATACGATGTTGATGGAATTCCATCGTCAATGTCATGACTAGTGGCAGCAGCAGCTTCAGCACTAGTACTAGGAAATGGAAGTGGTTCCTGATCTTCCACTATTTTATCCTCCAAATTGTTGTTCTCCATTTTACAGGACAGCACCCCTTTATTATTACAGCACACAGAACAGTGTCCCTTTATTTTTGAACAGCAGCAGCACCCCCATATTTTACAGCATACAGCTTTTAATGTTTAACAACTGCACATCTTACTTTTTAGAACATAGAGGGCCAGCAGCACCCTTATATATCACAGCATACAGCAGTGTGCTTTTAATGTTTAACAACTGCGCCTCTGAATTTTGACAACATACAGGGCCAGCAGCACCCCTATATTTTATAGCATACAACCCTGTGCTTTTAATTTTTAACAACTGTGCCTCTGACTTTTTACAACATACAGGGCCAGCAGCTCCCCTATATTTTACAGCATACAGCAGTGTGCTTTTAATGTTTAACAACTGCACATCTGACTTTTTACAACGTACAGGGCCAGCAGCACCCCTATATTTTACAGCATACAGGATGACAGTGACCCTGCACCCTGTGCAACACAGTGACTGCCAGGACAGCAACACCCATGTACAGGTGCATCACATGAAACACCAGTGAAAGCCAGGACAGCACCCCTAATACAGCACAGGTACACCACAGTGACTGCAGTAGCACACATATAGAGCACACACTAACACCACCCAACGCCACCACTCACAGAGAGAGACAGAGGTCTGTCTTCCTCACTCTCCAAGTCCGGAGTAAAAATGGCGGTGACGCGTGGCTGTTTATATGGGATCCAAATCCCGTTTTGCCTCGTTCTGGTTTCCTAGTCTGGTGGGAAGTCCCGAGCCGGACTTGGATCTGGGCTCGGAGCATGTAGTTCGGGGGGCGGGGGGGGGGGGGGTGAGGTAGTCGGTTCTCAGGGAACCGAACCCCCTTATCTCTAATTTTTATCAATTTGTATTATTCATTTTTTTTATTGATTTTAAACTGAACCAAAAATCAAATCCAAACCAAAATACTTGGGTGGTTTTTGCCAAAACCAAAACACTGAGATGATGAATTAGAACCAATTCCACAACATTGGGTTCTGCGCACATTTTAAGACCATCATAGATTTATGCATGTGCCATGTAAGAATTATTTAAAAGATGTCTTTATTGTTTGTTAGCTCATCAATGGTGATGGCTACAGTACAGTGAGGTCAGGGGAAGCAAGGCCTTATCTGTCATACTCTAGTACACTCCAGAGTTTTCATTATAAAAATTATTAGAATATTACAAAGATATTTATAACTTATATGTAGAATATTTGTATTATTCTAATAATTTTTATAGTCAAAACTCAACAAATCTGCAGCACTCTGCTTTGTATAATGCCCACATGAACCACTGGGATCATATACAGTATGTGTGTGGAGATCTGTTTCTGACACTAGCCAGTGCCTCTCCAGCCATTGACCTCACCGCACATCACTGCTACAGTCTCAATATACTGTCAGTAAAAATTAAGAAAAATGCTTGAGCAGAAACTTTGCATTACTACTAGAGATGAGCGCCTGAAATTTTTCGGGTTTTGTGTTTTGGTTTTGGGTTCGGTTCCGCGGCCGTGTTTTGGGTTCGAACGCGTTTTGGCAAAACCTCACCGAATTATTTTTGTCGGATTCGGGTGTGTTTTGGATTCGGGTGTTTTTTTCAAAAAACCCTAAAAAACAGCTTAAATCATAGAATTTGGGGGTAATTTTGATCCCAAAGTATTATTAACCTCAAAAAACATAATTTACACTCATTTTCAGCCTATTCTGAACACATCACACCTCACAATATTATTTTTAGTCCTAAAATTTGCACCGAGGTCGCTGTGTGAGTAAGATAAGCGACCCTAGTGGCCGACACAAACACCGGGCCCATCTAGGAGTGGCACTGCAGTGTCACGCAGGATGTCCCTTCCAAAAAACCCTCCCCAAACAGCACATGACGCAAAGAAAAAAAGAGGCGCAATGAGGTAGCTGACTGTGTGAGAAAGATAAGCGACCCTAGTGGCCGACACAAACACCGGGCCCATCTAGGAGTGGCACTGCAGTGTCACGCAGGATGTCCCTTCCAAAAAACCCTCCCCAAACAGCACATGACGCAAAGAAAAAAAGAGGCGCAATGAGGTAGCTGTGTGAGAAAGATAAGCGACCCTAGTGGCCGACACAAACACCGGGCCCATCTAGGAGTGGCACTGCAGTGTCACGCAGGATGTCCCTTCCAAAAAACCCTCCCCAAACAGCACATGACGCAAAGAAAAAAAGAGGCGCAATGAGGTAGCTGTGTGAGTAAGATTAGCGACCCTAGTGGCCGACACAAACACCGGGCCCATCTAGGAGTGGCACTGCAGTGTCACGCAGGATGGCCCTTCCAAAAAACCCTCCCCAAACAGCACATGACGCAAAGAAAAAAAGAGGCGCAATGAGGTAGCTGACTGTGTGAGTAAGATTAGCGACCCTAGTGGCCGACACAAACACCGGGCACATCTAGGAGTGGCACTGCAGTGTCACGCAGGATGTCCCTTCCAAAAAACCCTCCCCAAACAGCACATGACGCAAAGAAAAAAAGAGGCGCAATGAGGTAGCTGTGTGAGTAAGATTAGCGACCCTAGTGGTCGACACAAACACCGGGCCCATCTAGGAGTGGCACTGCAGTGTCACGCAGGATGTCCCTTCCAAAAAACCCTCCCCAATCAGCACATGATGCAAAGAAAAAGAAAAGAAAAAAGAGGTGCAAGATGGAATTATCCTTGGGCCCTCCCACCCACCCTTATGTTGTATAAACAAAACAGGACATGCACACTTTAACCAACCCATCATTTCAGTGACAGGGTCTGCCACACGACTGTGACTGATATGACGGGTTGGTTTGGACCCCCCCCAAAAAAGAAGCAATTAATCTCTCCTTGCACAAACTGGCTCTACAGAGGCAAGATGTCCACCTCATCTTCACCCTCCGATATATCACCGTGTACATCCCCCTCCTCACAGATTATCAATTCGTCCCCACTGGAATCCACCATCTCAGCTCCCTGTGTACTTTGTGGAGGCAATTGCTGCTGGTCAATGTCTCCGCGGAGGAATTGATTATAATTCATTTTAATGAACATCATCTTCTCCACATTTTCTGGATGTAACCTCGTACGCCGATTGCTGACAAGGTGAGCGGCGGCACTAAACACTCTTTCGGAGTACACACTTGTGGGAGGGCAACTTAGGTAGAATAAAGCCAGTTTGTGCAAGGGCCTCCAAATTGCCTCTTTTTCCTGCCAGTATAAGTACGGACTGTGTGACGTGCCTACTTGGATGCGGTCACTCATATAATCCTCCACCATTCTATCAATGTTGAGAGAATCATATGCAGTGACAGTAGACGACATGTCCGTAATCGTTGTCAGGTCCTTCAGTCCGGACCAGATGTCAGCATCAGCAGTCGCTCCAGACTGCCCTGCATCACCGCCAGCGGGTGGGCTCGGAATTCTGAGCCTTTTCCTCGCACCCCCAGTTGCGGGAGAATGTGAAGGAGGAGATGTTGACAGGTCGCGTTCCGCTTGACTTGACAATTTTGTCACCAGCAGGTCTTTCAACCCCAGCAGACCTGTGTCTGCCGGAAAGAGAGATCCAAGGTAGGCTTTAAATCTAGGATCGAGCACGGTGGCCAAAATGTAGTGCTCTGATTTCAACAGATTGACCACCCGTGAATCCTTGTTAAGCGAATTAAGGGCTGCATCCACAAGTCCCACATGCCTAGCGGAATCGCTCCGTGTTAGCTCCTTCTTCAATGCCTCCAGCTTCTTCTGCAAAAGCCTGATGAGGGGAATGACCTGACTCAGGCTGGCAGTGTCTGAACTGACTTCACGTGTGGCAAGTTCAAAGGGCATCAGAACCTTGCACAACGTTGAAATCATTCTCCACTGCACTTGAGACAGGTGCATTCCATCTCCTATATCGTGCTCAATTGTATAGGCTTGAATGGCCTTTTGCTGCTCCTCCAACCTCTGAAGCATATAGAGGGTTGAATTCCACCTCGTTACCACTTCTTGCTTCAGATGATGGCAGGGCAGGTTCAGTAGTTTTTGGTGGTGCTCCAGTCTTCTGTACGTGGTGCCTGTACGCCGAAAGTGTCCCGCAATTTTTCTGGCCACCGACAGCATCTCTTGCACGCCCCTGTCGTTTTTTAAAAAATTCTGCACCACCAAATTCAAGGTATGTGCAAAACATGGGACGTGCTGGAATTTGCCCATATTTAATGCACACACAATATTGCTGGCGTTGTCCGATGCCACAAATCCACAGGAGAGTCCAATTGGGGTAAGCCATTCCGCGATGATCTTCCTCAGTTGCCGTAAGAGGTTTTCAGCTGTGTGCGTATTCTGGAAAGCGGTGATACAAAGCGTAGCCTGCCTAGGAAAGAGTTGGCGTTTGCGAGATGCTGCTACTGGTGCCGCCGCTGCTGTTCTTGCGGCGGGAGTCCATACATCTACCCAGTGGGCTGTCACAGTCATATAGTCCTGACCCTGCCCTGCTCCACTTGTCCACATGTCCGTGGTTAAGTGGACATTGGGTACAACTGCATTTTTTAGGACACTGGTGAGTCTTTTTCTGACGTCCGTGTACATTCTCGGTATCGCCTGCCTAGAGAAGTGGAACCTAGATGGTATTTGGTAACGGGGGCACACTGCCTCAATAAATTGTCTAGTTCCCTGTGAACTAACGGCGGATACCGGACGCACGTCTAACACCAACATAGTTGTCAAGGACTCAGTTATCCGCTTTGCAGTAGGATGACTGCTGTGATATTTCATCTTCCTCGCAAAGGACTGTTGAACAGTCAATTGCTTACTGGAAGTAGTACAAGTGGGCTTACGACTTCCCCTCTGGGATGACCATCGACTCCCAGCGGCAACAACAGCAGCGCCAGCAGCAGTAGGCGTTACACGCAAGGATGCATCGGAGGAATCCCAGGCAGGAAAGGACTCGTCAGACTTGCCAGTGACATGGCCTGCAGGACTATTGGCATTCCTGGGGAAGGAGGAAATTGACACTGAGGGAGTTGGTGGGGTGGTTTGCGTGAGCTTGGTTACAAGAGGAAGGGATTTACTGGTCAGTGGACTGCTTCCGCTGTCACCCAAAGTTTTTGAACTTGTCACTGACTTATTATGAATGCGCTGCAGGTGACGTATAAGGGAGGATGTTCCGAGGTGGTTAACGTCCTTACCCCTACTTATTACAGCTTGACAAAGGGAACACACGGCTTGACACCTGTTGTCCGCATTTCTGGTGAAATACCTCCACACCGAAGAGCTGATTTTTTTGGTATTTTCACCTGGCATGTCAACGGCCATATTCCTCCCACGGACAACAGGTGTCTCCCCGGGTGCCTGACTTAAACAAACCACCTCACCATCAGAATCCTCCTGGTCAATTTCCTCCCCAGCGCCAGCAACACCCATATCCTCCTCATCCTGGTGTACTTCAACACTGACATCTTCAATCTGACTATCAGGAACTGGACTGCGGGTGCTCCTTCCAGCACTTGCAGGGGGCATGCAAATAGTGGAAGGCGCATGCTCTTCACGTCCAGTGTTGGGAAGGTCAGGCATCGCAAACGACACAATTGGACTCTCCTTGTGGATTTGGGATTTCAAAGAACGCACAGTTCTTTGCGGTGCTTTTGCCAGCTTGAGTCTTTTCAGTTTTCTAGCGAGAGGCTGAGTGCTTCCATCCTCATGTGAAGCTGAACCACTAGCCATGAACATAGGCCAGGGCCTCAGCCGTTCCTTGCCACTCCGTGTGGTAAATGGCATATTGGCAAGTTTACGCTTCTCCTCCGACAATTTTATTTTAGGTTTTGGAGTCCTTTTTTTTCTGATATTTGGTGTTTTGGATTTGACATGCTCTGTACTATGACATTGGGCATCGGCCTTGGCAGACGACGTTGCTGGCATTTCATCGTCTCGGCCATGACTAGTGGCAGCAGCTTCAGCACGAGGTGGAAGTGGATCTTGATCTTTCCCTAATTTTGGAACCTCAACTTTTTTGTTCTCCATATTTTATAGGCAGAACTAAAAGGCACCTCAGGTAAACAATGGAGATGGATGGATTGGATAGTTTACTAGTATACAATTATGGACGGACTGCCACGGTTAGGTGGTATAAAAAAACCACGGTTAGGTGGTATATATTATAATAATAATACAATTATGGATGGACGGACTGCCTGCCGACTGCCGACACAGAGGTAGCCACAGCCGTGAACTACCGCACTGTACACTGGTTGATAAAGAGATAGTAGTATACTCGTAACAACTAGTATGACACTATGACGACGGTATAAAGAATGAAAAAAAAACCACGGTTAGGTGGTATATATTATAATAATAATACAATTATGGATGGACGGACTGCCTGCCGACTGCCGACACAGAGGTAGCCACAGCCGTGAACTACCGCACTGTACACTGGTTGATAAAGAGATAGTAGTATACTCGTAACAACTAGTATGACACTATGACGACGGTATAAAGAATGGAAAAAAAACCACGGTTAGGTGGTATATATTATAATAATAATACAATTATGGATGGACGGACTGCCTGCCGACTGCCGACACAGAGGTAGCCACAGCCGTGAACTACCGCACTGTACACTGGTTGATAAAGAGATAGTAGTATACTCGTAACAACTAGTATGACACTATGACGACGGTATAAAGAATGGAAAAAAAACCACGGTTAGGTGGTATATATTATAATAATAATACAATTATGGATGGACGGACTGCCTGCCGACTGCCGACACAGAGGTAGCCACAGCCGTGAACTACCGCACTGTACACTGGTTGATAAAGAGATAGTAGTATACTCGTAACAACTAGTATGACACTATGACGACGGTATAAAGAATGGAAAAAAAACCACGGTTAGGTGGTATATATTATAATAATAATACAATTATGGATGGACGGACTGCCTGCCGACTGCCGACACAGAGGTAGCCACAGCCGTGAACTACCGCACTGTACACTGGTTGATAAAGAGATAGTAGTATACTCGTAACAACTAGTATGACACTATGACGACGGTATAAAGAATGAAAAAAAAACCACGGTTAGGTGGTATATATTATAATAATAATACAATTATGGATGGACGGACTGCCTGCCGACTGCCGACACAGAGGTAGCCACAGCCGTGAACTACCGCACTGTACACTGGTTGATAAAGAGATAGTAGTATACTCGTAACAACTAGTATGACACTATGACGGTATAAAGAATGAAAAAAAAACCACGGTTAGGTGGTATATATTATAATAATAATACAATTATGGATGGACGGACTGCCTGCCGACTGCCGACACAGAGGTAGCCACAGCCATGAACTACCGCACTGTACACTGGTTGATAAAGAGATAGTAGTATACTCGTAACAACTAGTATGACACTATGACGACGGTATAAAGAATGGAAAAAAAACCACGGTTAGGTGGTATATATTATAATAATAATACAATTATGGATGGACGGACTGCCTGCCGACTGCCGACACAGAGGTAGCCACAGCCGTGAACTACCGCACTGTACACTGGTTGATAAAGAGATAGTAGTATACTCGTAACAACTAGTATGACACTATGACGGTATAAAGAAAGAAAAAAAAATACCACGGTTAGGTGGTATATATTGTAATACAATTATGGATGGACGGACTGCCTGCCGAGTTCCGACTGCCGACACAGAGGTAGCCACAGCCGTGAACTACCGCACTGTACTGTGTCTGCTGCTAATATAGACTGGTTGATAAAGAGATAGTATACAATACATACAACAATATACTACTATACTGGTGGTCAGGCACTGGTCACCACTAGTCACACTGGCAGTGGCACTCCTGCAGCAAAAGTGTGCACTGTTTAATTTTAAATTAATATAATATTATGTACTCCTGGGGGCTCCTGCTATAACAACCTGCAGTGCTCCCCAGTCTCCCCCACAATTATTATAAGCTTTGCCTTTTATACATTGATGTGCAGCACACTGGGCTGAGCTGAGTGCACACAGACTGAGTCACACTGTGTGACTGGCTGCTGCTGTGTATCGTTTTTTTTCAGGCAGAGAACGGATATAGCAGAGAACGGACGGATATATTATATTAAAATAAATAAAAGTTAACTAACAACAACTGCACTGGTCACTGTGGTAAACTCTGTCTGACTCTGCACAATCTCTCTCTCTCTTCTAATCTAATTTCTAATGGAGAGGACGCCAGCCACGTCCTCTCCCTATCAATCTCAATGCACGTGTGAAAATGGCGGCGACGCGCGGCTCCTTATATAGAATCCGAGTCTCGCGAGAATCCGACAGCGTCATGATGACGTTCGGGCGCGCTCGGGTTAACCGAGCAAGGCGGGAGGATCCGAGTCTGCTCGGACCCGTGAAAAAAACATGAAGTTCGTGCGGGTTCGGTTTCAGAGAAACCGAACCCGCTCATCTCTAATTACTACAGTATGTTGATTTGTGATCATGCAGAAAACGATGATAGGGGGAATGATTTACGGTGGATTTGCAGGGAGGCCAATCTATTGCTAATGCAAGCTGATGGGAACTGCACATGTTGCAGGAACTGGATCAGGAACTGTAGTCATGGACACTAAACATTTACAAGTAAATTGGAGATGTACTGCAAACAAGCTGAGATACGACTCACGATCTGTCCATTGTTTCCACAGCTATATGTTTAAGTCATTTATTGCTACCAATGGTGAAAAGACTAGCTAAAAGTAAAAAGAATATTCATACTAGAGATGAGCAGGTTTGGTTCTCAGAGAACCGAACCCTACCGGACTTCACGCTCCGAGCCCGGATCCGAGTCAGGCTCAGGTTTTCCCACCTTACTCGGAAACAGAACAGAACGAGGCAAAACGTCATCATCACACTGTTGGATTCTCGCGGGGTTTGGATTCCACATAAGGAGCCGCGCGTCGCTGCCATTTTCACTCTGGACTTGGAGAGTGTACAGAGAGGATGTGTCTACATTATCTCAGTGTCCTCAGTGTCTGTGTCTAGTGCTGCATCTGTCCAGTCATAGTGGTTTTGTCCTCTGCTGCCATATGTCCAGTGCTGCTGTATAAGGTGCAGTGTTGTGCTGCATCAGTTCAGTGGTGGTGAACTGTGCTGCATCCGTCCAGTCACAGTGGTATCCTCTGCTGCCATATGTCCAGTGCTGCTGTATAATAATAATAATAATAACAACAACAAGTCCTTTACAGTGTTGCTGTGTTATCCTGCATCAGACCAGTGGTAGTGTCCTGTGCATCAGTCAGTCCAGTGACCAGTCACAGTGGTATCCTCTGCTGCCATATGTCCAGTGCTGCTGTATAATAATAATAATAATAATAATAACAACAAGTCCCTTACAGTGTTGCTGTGTTGTCCTGCATCAGACCAGTGGTAGTGTCCTGTGCATCACTCAGTCCAGTGACCAGTCACAGTGGTATCCTCTGCTGCCATATGTCCAGTGCTGCTGTATAATAATAATAATAATAATAATAATAATAACAAGTCCCTTACAGTGTTGCTGTGTTGTCCTGCATCAGACCAGTGGTAGTGTCCTGTGCATCAGTCAGTCCAGTGACCAGTCACAGTGGTATCCTCTGCTGCCATATGTCCAGTGCTCCTGTGCCGCATATTGTGTTATATACTGTAACTCCAGAAAAATAATGGAGAACACAAATTTGGAGGATAAAATAGGGAAAGATCAAGAACCACTTCCTCCTACTGCTGAAGCTGCTGCCACTAGTCATGACATAGATGATGAAATACCATCAACGTCATCTGCCAAGGCCGATGCCCAATGTGATAGTAGAGGGCATGTAAAATCCAAAAAGCCAAAGTTCAGTAAAAAGACCAAATATAATAATTGAAATGGTCTGAGGAGAAACGTAAACTTGCCAATATGCCATTTACGACACGGAGTAGCAAGGAACGGTGGAGGTCCTGGACTATGTTCATGACTAGTGGTTCAGCTTCACATGACGATGGAAGCCCTCATCCTCCCGCTAGAAAAATGAAAAGAGTTAAGCTGGAAAAAGCACAAATCCCCAAGGAGAGTCCAAGTGTCCAAGAGTCCAAGAGTCGGCGGTTGCGATGTCTGACCTTCCCAACACTGGACGGGAAGAGGTGGCTCCTTCCACCATTTGAACGCCCCCTGCAAGTGCTGGAAGGAGCACCCACAGTCCAGTTTCTGATATTCAAATTGAAGATGTCACTATTGAAGTACACCAGGATGAGAATATGGGTGTTGCTGGCGCTGAGGAGGAAATTGACGATGAGGATTCTGATGGTGATGTGGTTTGTGTAAATGAGGCACCGGGGGAGACAACTGTTGTCCGTGGGATGAAGAAGCCCATTGTGATGCCTGGGCAAAATACCAAAAAAGCCACCTCTTCGGTTTTGAATTATTTCTCAACAAATCCGGACAACAGGTGTCAAGCCGTGTGTTGCCTCTGTCAATCTGTAATAAGCAGGGGTACGGATGTTAACCACCCAGAAACATCCTCCCTTATACTGTATGTGCCCTGCAGCGCATTCATCAGAAGTCAGTGTCAAGTTGAGAAACTTTGGGTAAGAGCGTAAGCAGTCCACTGACACCTAAATCCCTTCTTCCTCTTGTTCCCAAGCTCCTGCAAGCCACAACACTAACTCCCTCAACGTCAACTTCCTCCTCAGCCATTAACGTAAGTAGTCCGGCAGGCTATGTCCCTGGCAAGACTGACGAGTCCTCTCCTAACCGGAATTCCTCTGGAGGATCCTAGAGTGGTACGCCTACTGCTGCTGTTGCTGCTGGGAGTCGATCATAATCCCAGAGGGGAAGACAGGAAACCACTTGTACTACTTCAACTAAACAATTGACTGTCCAACATTCCTTTGTGAGGGAGATGAAATATGACAGCAGTCATCCTGTTGCAAAGCAGATAACTGAGGCCTTGACAACTATGTTGGTGTTAGACATGCGTCCGGTATCTGCCATTAGTGCAGTGGGATTTAGACAATTGAGGTATTGTGTCCCGGGTACCAAAACCCATCTAGATTTCACTTCACTAGGCAGGCGATACCGAGTATGTACAGAGACGTAAGAAAAAATGTTGTCAGTGTCCTAAAAAATGCCGTTGTATCCAGTGTCTACTTAACCACGGACATGTGGACAAGTGGAACAGGGCAGACTAAGGACTATATGACTGTGACAGCCCACTGGGTAGATGTATTGCCTCCCGTAGCAACAATAGCAGCAACGGCACCAGTAGCACCACCTCGCAAATCCAAACTCATTTTTATGCAGGCTATGCTGTGTATCACTGCTTTCCGTAAGAGGCACACCGCTGACAACCTCTTATGGAAACTGAGCTACATCATCACGCATTGGCTTACCCCACTTAGAATCTCCTGGGGATTTGTGATATCGGACAATGCCACCAATATTGTGCGTGCATTACAACTGGTCAAATTCCAGCACGTCCCATGTTTTGGACATACAATTAATTTGGTGATGCAGAATTTTTTTTTAAATGACAGGGGTGTACAGGAGATGCTGTCGGTGGCCTGAAAAATTGCAGGCCACTTTCAACATTCTGCCACTGCGTGCAGAAGACTAGAGCACCAGCAAACACTCCTGAACCTGCCCTGCCATCAACTGAAGCAAGAGGTGGTAACGAGGTGGAATTCAACACTCTATATGCTTCAGGGGATGGAGGAGCAGCAAAAGGCCATTCAAGCCTATACATCCACCTACGATATACTGTAGGCAAAGGAGGGGGAATGCACCTGACTCAAGCACAGTGGAGAATGATTTCCGTCTTGTGCAAGGTTCTCCAACCTTTTGAACTTGCCACACGTGAAGTCAGTTCAGACACTGCAAGCTTGAGTTAGGTCATTACCCTCATCAGGCTTTTCCAGAAGCAGCTGTAGAAATTAAAGGAGGAGCTAAGACAGAGCGATTCCGCTAAGTATGTGGGACTTGTGGATGGAGCCCTTTATTCGCTTTGCCAGGATTCAAGGGTGGTCAATCTGTTGATATCAGAGCACTACATTTTGGCCACCGTGCTCGAGCCTAGGTTTAAAGCCTACGTTGTATCTCTCTTTCCGGCAGACACAAGTGTGCAGAGGTGCAAAGACCTGCTGGTGAGTAAATTGTCAACTCAAGCGGAACGTGACCCATCAGCAGCTCCTCCTTCAATTTCTTTCACCACTGGGGCTGCAAGGAAAAGGATAAGATTTCTTAGCCCACCCGCTCGTGGTGATGCAGGGCAGTCAGGAGCGAAAGCTGACATCTGGTCCGGACTGAAGTACCTGCCAACGATTACTGACATGTCTACTGTCACTGTATATGATTCTGTCACCATTGGAAGAATGGTGGAGGATTATATGAGTGATAGCATCAAAGTAGGCATGTCAGATAGTCCGTATGTATACTGGCAGGAAAAAGAGGCAATTTGGATGCCTTTGCACAAACTGGCTTTATTTTACCTAAGTTGCCCCGCCTCCAGTGTATACTCCAAAAGAGTGTTTAGTGCAGCCGGTAACCTTGTCAGCAATCGGCGTAGGAGGTTACTTCCACAAAATGTGGAGAAGATGATGTTCATCAAAATGAATGATAAATTCCTCCAGGAAGACCTTGACCAGCAATTGTCTCCGGAAAGTACACAGGGACCTGTCATGGTGGATTCCAGTGGGGACGAATTAATACTCTGTGAGGAGGGGTATGTACACAGTTAAAGTGGGGAGGAATCGGAGGATGAAGTCGACATCTTGCCTCTGTAGAGCCAGTTTGTGCAAGGAGAGATTCATTGCTTCTTCTTTGGTGGGGGCCCAAACAAACCAGTCATTTTAGCCACAGTTGTGTGGCAGACCCTGTCGCTGAAATGATTGGTTTGTTAAAGTGTGCATGTCCTGTTTATACAACATAAGGGTGGGTGGGAGGGCCCAAGGACAATTCCATCTTGCACCTCTTTTTTTCTTTGCATCATGTGCTGTTTGAGGACTATTTTTTTTAAAGTGCCATCCTGTCTGACACTACCGTATATGTCCAGTGGTACTGCCATATAATTCCAGTGATACTGCCGTATATGTCCAGTGGTAATGCCATATAATTCCAGTGATATTGCTGTATATTTCCAGTGATATTGCTGTATAATTCCAGTGGAAATTGTATGTGTCGCTTGGCTTAGTCATACAGCTACCTCATTACACCTCTTCTATATCTTTGCATGAGGTGCTGTTTGGGGCCTTTTTTTTATATCTGCCCTCCTGTCTGCCACTGCAGTGCCACTCCTAGATGGGCCAATTGTTTTTGTTGCTTGGCTTAGTCATACAGCTTCTCCATTGCACCTCTTCTACATCTTTGCATGAGGTGCTGTTTGGAGCCTAGTTTTTGAAAAGTGCCATCCTGTCTGCCACTGCAGTGTCACTCCTAGGTGGGCCAATTGTTTGTGTCGCTTGGCTTAGTCATACAGCTACCTCATTGCACCTCTTCTACATCTTTGCATGAGGTGCTGTTTTGGGGCCTTTTTTTACATATGCCCTCCTATCTGCCACTGCAATGCCACTCTTAGATTGGCCCATTGTTTGTGTCGCATGGCTTAGTCATATAGGTACCTCATTGCACCTCTACTAAATCTTTGCATGGGGTGCTGTTTGGGGCCTATTTTTTTACATCTGCCCTCCTGTCTGACACTGCAGTGCCACTCCTAGATGGGCGAGGTGTTTGTGTTGTCCACTTGTGTCGCTTACCTTAGTCATCCAGCAACCTCGGTGCAACCTTTTGGCCTAAAAACAATATTGTGAGGTGTGAGGTATTCAGAATAGACTGGAAATGAGTGGAAATGAATGTTATTGAGGTTAATAATACCGTAGGATCAAAAGTATCCCCAAATTCTGTGATTTTAGCCGTTTTTATGTTTTTTTTCAAAAATCATCCAGATCCAAAGCCAAAACACGAAAGGGTGGTTTTGGAAAAACCAAGCCAAAACCAAAACATGAAAGTGGAATTAGAACCAAAACCAAAACACAAAACACGAAAAGTGCCAGCCTCATAATTGTGAAACATGGGTTAACTTATCAATATGCTGCTTAAGGTCAAGTGAAGATCTGGGAAAGTCAAGTCCAATGCCAAATGAGATTGTGCACCCAATGCACTTCATAATGTTCCTCTACAAATGCTATCGGTTTGCTCTGCAAAATTGACATACATGGTACTACCTAAGTAGATTTTGTGATGCTCTTGAGATGTTTTGTGCTTAATAAATTGCTTCCTTCCTAGTTGGTAACTTTTTAACACGATATATCAGTCAATAAAATATTTTTAATTAAAGCAAGTTGAATGCATCCAGAGGTGCACATGACAGCACAATCTCCCTGTATCAGTTAGACGCTGTTGGCACTGTCTAAGTTTCAGTAATTACACAATTGGAGAAGTTACTGTTTCTCACAAGGTCAGCACACTCCTTTACTGAAATAATCTTTGTTGATGGGAACATTCTGATGATCAAATTGGACAATACACTGTGAGGATACCAAATGTACAGGAGAAAACAGTAAGATGGTCTGATGCACCATAACAACGGTGCAAATGTTATTACAATGGTATCAGTTAATTCTCTATTTATTTCATATGTAACATTATGATTTAAATTTAGAGAAAATTAGAAATGTTATGTTGTTGTTATCATTATTATTATAATTTATTTATATGGCGCCACATAGGACCCGCAGCGCCCAATTACAGAGTAAACAAATAAGCAAAACATGAAGACAGTGACTTACGGTTGAGTATAATATAGGACAAGTAGAGGGTATATAAACATAGCTGCATCAGTAAACAACACTGAAATAAGTATCAGTGCGGCAGAAAACTGAAGGATTTAGTGCTGTCAAAGGGAGAATTGAAAAGAAGATAGGTTAAGTATGAGACGTAAAAGCACACAAGGGAAGAGGGCCCTGCTCGTGAAAGCTTACATTTTAAAGGGGAGGGGCACACAGACAGGGGTGACACAGATGGAGTAGAAAGTGAGCGTGGGCTACAGAGGGCTTAAGATGAGAGACGGCTGGGTTTGGTGAAGAAATGTGTCTTGAGATCCCGTTTGAAGTTTTGTAGAGAGTTGGACAGTCTGAGCGGGAGAGGTGGAGAATTCTAGAAAAAGGGAGCAGCACATACAAAATCTTGGAGGTAGGTGGGAGGAGGTAATCAGAAGGCAGGAGAGGCAGCGTGCATTAGCAAAGCGAAGAGGATGGGCGATAGTGTAAAGGGAGATAAGGTCAGAGATGTAACTGGGAGAGGAGTGGGTAAGGGCT
Organism: Pseudophryne corroboree; assembly: GCF_028390025.1. Taxonomy (NCBI): domain Eukaryota; kingdom Metazoa; phylum Chordata; class Amphibia; order Anura; family Myobatrachidae; genus Pseudophryne; species Pseudophryne corroboree. The sequence continues at coordinate 202,575,715 of NC_086450.1, read as the reverse complement.
TTGTAAGTGTGAGTGTGAGAATGTTGGAATGGATTCTGAAGGGGAAGGGGAGCCAGTGAAGGGCTAGTAAGAGAGGGGAGGTGGATGTAGTGCATTTGGTGAGGAAGATGATCTGGGCAGCAGCATTGAGGATAGATTGGAGTGGCGAGATGTATGTGTTAGGGCTGCCAGTCAGGAGGAGGTTACAGTAATCCAGTCTGGAGAAGAAAAGTGAGTGGATAAGGGCCATAGCGGTCTATTTACTAAGCCTTGGGTGGAGATAAAGTCGACGGAGGTAAAGTACCAGCCAACTATCTCCTAACTGTCATTTTTCAAACCCAGCCTGTGACAAGTTAGAGAGGAGCGGATTAGCTGGTACATTATCTCCATCCAATTTATCTCCAACCAAGGCTTAGTAAATAGACCCCTTAGTGGCATCCTGGGTGAGAAAGGGTCTGATCCTGGAAATATTTTTGAGATGAAAATTAAAGGTTTGTAATAGGTGCTGAATATGTGATTTGTAGGAGAGGGAGGAGTCAAGGATTACTCCAAGACAGCGCAGAGGGGAGGTGGATGTAGTGCATTGGTGAGGAAGATGATCTGGGCAGCAGCATTGAGGATAGATTGGAGTGGCGAGATGTATGTGTTAGGGCTGCCAGTCAGGAGGAGGTTACAGTAATCCAGTCTGGAGAAGAAAAGTGAGTGGGTAAGGGCCATAGCGGTCTATTTACTAAGCCTTGGGTGGAGATAAAGTCGACGGAGGTAAAGTACCAGCCAACTATCTCCTAACTGTCATTTTTCAAACCCAGCCTGTGACAAGTTAGAGAGGAGCGGATTAGCTGGTACATTATCTCCATCCAATTTATCTCCAACCAAGGCTTAGTAAATAGACCCCTTAGTGGCATCCTAGGTGAGAAAGGGTCTGATCCTGGAAATATTTTTGAGATGAAAATTAAAGGTTTGTAATAGGTCCTGAATATGTGATTTGAAGGAGAGGGAGGAGTCAAGGATTACTCCAAGACAGCGCACTTGGGGCTAGAGGAGATAGTAGTGCCATCTACAGATAATGAAATTGTGGGAGGTGAGGTTGTGCGGGAGGGTGGGAAGATGATCAGATCAGTCTTAGATATGGTAAGGTTAAGAAAGAACATCCAAGAAGAGATAGCAGAGAGACAATTGGATGCACGAGTGAGGAGAGCAAGAGAGAGATCAGGGGAGGAAAGGTAGATTTGAGTATCATCAGCATAGAGATAATATTGTAAGTCAAAAGAGCTAATGAGTTCTCCTAAAGAGGATGTATAGAGAGAGAAAAGGAGAGGACCAAGAACAGAGCCTTGGGGTACACCTACAGTTAGTGGAAGTGGGGGGAGGTGGAGCCATGAGAGGAGACAGAAAAGAAATGGCCAGAGAGGTAGGAGTACAGCCAGAAGAGGGCAGTATCACGCAGACCAAGGGAGTGAAGGATTTGCAGAAGCAGAGGGTGGTCCACAGTGTCAAAAGCAGCAGGGAGGTCAAGAAGAATAAGTAAAGAGTAGTGACCCTTGGATTTAGCAGATAGGAGTTCATTGCAGACTTTTGTGTGGGCAGTTTCAGTGGAGTGGAGAGGACAGAAGCCAGACTGGAATGGTTCAAGTAGTGAGTGGGAGGAAAGAAAGGCAGTCAGGCGGTTATAGACAATATGTTCAAGGAGTTTAGAGGCAAACGGAAGGAGAGAGCTGGGTCAATAGTTGGAGAGAGTGTGTGGATCAAAGGTACGTTTTTTAAGAATAGGGGAGACGAGTGCATACTTGAAAGCAGGGAGTGCATGTTCTTTGTGTGCAAAAGTTCAGTGTGTGGTTAAACATTGTCTTACATTTGCTCTTGTCTTACATTTGCTCTTGTCTTACATTTGCTCTTGCTCTTTCATTGTTCAATAATTAGTTTTTTCTTTTCTTAAGTGAAAACAGGAACTTGAATATCGATCTCAAATTGATATATAGCGACAGAGCCGGCCCTAGCCAATTTGATGCCCTAGGCAAAATTTTGTCTGGTGCCCCCTAGCTCCGCCGCTAGTTCTGCATCTGTACCTGCAACGCTCAGGTAGTGGGGCCCACCGGGGGGTTACCCTGTGGGCCAGTTCAACTCTGCACAATGCCACACAGTAATGACCATAATACATATAATTCCACACAGTAAAGGAACCTTACACATATGCCCTACATTAGTAATGCCCATAATACACATAATGCCACACAGTAATGCACCTTACACATATGCCCCACATTAGTAATGCCCATAATACACATATACTGCCACAGATACTGCCACACTTGCTGGTTATACAAAAAGATCAGTATCAAACATGTAGAAACTGTCTATTCTCTTCACTATTCAGTGTGTTTGCTGGTGTCTGTTACTCCCGTTAACTGCATGCACTTTACTTTATACTGTGGGAGCTAAATGCTCTGCCCTCCAGTCTGATGTGTCCAAAAGTCACGCTGCACTGATGTTTCATATAGAAATAGCACAACGCAACTTACTGACCACGTTACAGTGCTAGATGGCAGGGGAATTTTACGGTATGGACTGACTAGGAAATAAAGTGTGGGGAGAACACTGCCCATGTTATGTCCCTGCAGACACCTGGGGTTTGCACAGGGATAAGGGACACACACAGGATGGCAGGGTCCCCCTCCCCCATGTGCACAAGCAGTATAGGTGATGTCAGGTTTCTGTGAAGCAGTCTTCCAAAATACACATGTGTTATCATAAGAAGCCATCCAGTAATAACCTTATATAGTCAGTAAAAATGTCACAGGTCCAGGAATTGCATTTACTGGGCTTCTGCTGTCTGTCTGAGGTCTCACAAGTCAGGGGCATTCAAGCATGTCAGAGGAAGTTTAAGGCACAGTGTGCATTTTTTTTGACTAATGTAAACAGCAGTGTATACAAGTACTGATTGAATACATTTGGAAAGTAACAGTTAGTTTGTGGACTGTCCCTCTCAGCATGAGATGCTGCAGGGACATGCTTGGATGCCCCTAGACATGCTTGAATGCCCTAGGCAAATGCCTAGCCTGCCTATTGCTAAGGCCGGCTCTGTATAGCGACAGCACAAGGGATGGATTAATACTGGTATTGTTGTAAATGAACAACAGATTGAAATGTGTTTTTAGACAGTTTCATCCAATAAAGCATGTTAGCAATTAAAATAAGAATTTACTCACCGGTAATTCTATTTCTCGTAGTCCGTAGTGGATGCTGGGACTCCGTAAGGACCATGGGGAATAGCGGCTCCGCAGGAGACTGGGCACAACTAAAAGAAAGCTTTAGACTACTGGTGTGCACTGGCTCCTCCCACTATTACCCTCCTCCAGACTTCAGTTAGGATACTGTGCCCGGAAGAGCTGACACAATAAGGAAGGATTTTGAATCCCGGGTAAGACTCATACCAGCCACACCAATCACACCGTATAACTCGTGATACAATACCCAGTTAACAGTATGATAACAACTGAGCCTCTCAACAGATGGCTCAACAATAACCCTTTAGTTAAACAATAACTATATACAAGTATTGCAGACAATCCGCACTTGGGATGGGCGCCCAGCATCCACTACGGACTACGAGAAATAGAATTACCGGTGAGTAAATTCTTATTTTCTCTGACGTCCTAAGTGGATGCTGGGACTCCGTAAGGACCATGGGGATTATACCAAAGCTCCCAAACGGGCGGGAGAGTGCGGATGACTCTGCAGCACCGAATGGGCAAACTCTAGGTCCTCCTCAGCCAGGGTGTCAAACTTGTAGAATTTAGCAAATGTGTTTGACCCTGACCAAGTAGCTGCTCGGCAAAGTTGTAGAGCCGAGACCCCTCGGGCAGCCGCCCAAGAAGAGCCCACCTTCCTCGTGGAATGGGCTTTTACTGATTTAGGATGCGGCAGTCCAGCCGCAGAATGTGCAAGCTGAATCGTACTACAGATCCAGCGAGCAATAGTCTGCTTTGAAGCAGGTGCACCCAACTTGTTGGGCGCATACAGGATAAATAGCGAGTCAGTCTTTCTGACTCCAGCTGTCCTGGAAACATAAATTTTCAGGGCCCTGACTACGTCCAACAACTTGGAAGCCTCCAAGTCTTTAGTAGCCGCAGGCACCACAATAGGCTGGTTCAGATGAAAGGCTGATACCACCTTAGGGAGAAATTGGGGACGAGTCCTCAGTTCTGCCCTATCCATATGGAAAATCAGATAAGGGCTTTTACATGACAAAGCCGCCAATTCTGATACACGCCTGGCCGAAGCCAAGGCCAACAACATGACCACTTTCCATGTGAGATACTTCAATTCCACGGTTTTAAGTGGCTCAAACCAATGTAACTTTAGGAAATCCAACACTACGTTGAGATCCCAAGGTGCCACTGGAGGCACAAAAGGGGGCTGAATATGCAGCACTCCCTTAACAAAAGTTTGAACTTCAGGTAGTGAAGCCAGTTCTCTCTGGAAGAAAATCGATAGAGCCGAAATCTGGACCTTAATGGAACCCAATTTTAGGCCCATAGTCACCCCTGACTGTAGGAAGTGCAGGAAACGGCCCAGCTGAAATTCTTCCGTTGGGGCCTACCTGGCCTCACACCACGCAACATATTTTTGCCATATGCGGTGATAATGGTTTGCGGTTACTTCTTTCCTAGCTTTAATCAGCGTAGGAATGACTTCCTCCAGAATGCCCTTTTCCTTCAGGATCCGGTGTTCAACCGCCATGCCGTCAAACGCAGCCGCAGTAAGTCTTGGAACAGACAGGGCCCCTGCTGCAGCAGGTCCTGTCTGAGCGGCAGAGGCCATGGGTCCTCTGAGATCATTTCTTGAAGTTCCGGGTACCAAGCTCTTCTTGGCCAATCCGGAACAATGAGTATAGTTCTTACTCCTCTTCTCCTTATTATCCTCAGTATCTTTGGTATGAGAGGAAGAGGAGGGAACACATAAACCGACCGGTACACCCACGGTGTCACTAGAGCGTCCACAGCTATCGCCTGCGGGTCCCTTGACCTGGCGCAATATCTTTCTAGCTTTTTGTTTAGGCGGGACGCCATCATGTCCACCTGTGGCCTTTCCCAATGGTTTACAATCAGTTGGAAGACTTCTGGATGAAGTCCCCACTCTCCCGGGTGGAGGTCGTGCCTGCTGAGGAAGTCTGCTTCCCAGTTGTCCACTCCCGGAATGAACACTGCTGACAGTGCTAACACATGATTTTCCGCCCATCGGAGAATCCTTGTGGCTTCTGCCATCGCCGTCCTGCTTCTCGTGCCGCCCTGTCGGTTTACATGGGCGACCGCCGTGATGTTGTCTGACTGGATCAGTACCGGCTGGTTCTGAAGCAGGGGTTTTGCCTGACTTAGGGCATTGTAAATGGCCCTCAGTTCCAGAATATTTATGTGTAGGGAAGTCTCCTGACTTGACCATAGTCCTTGGAAGTTTCTTCCCTGTGTGACTGCCCCCCAGCCTCGAAGGCTGGCATCCGTGGTCACCAGGACCCAGTCCTGTATGCCGAATCTGCGGCCCTCTTGAAGATGAGCACTCTGCAGCCACCACAGCAGAGACACCCTGGTCCTTGGAGACAGGGTTATCAGTTGATGCATCTGAAGATGCGATCCGGACCACTTGTCCAACAGGTCCCACTGAAAGGTTCTTGCATGAAACCTGCCGAATGGAATTGATTCGTAGGAAGCTACCATCTTTCCCAGGATCCGCGTGCAGTGATGCACCGACACCTGTTTTGGTTTTAGGAGGCCTCTGACTAGAGATGACAGCTCCTTGGCCTTCTCCTCCGGGAGAAACACTTTTTTCTGTTCTGTGTCCAGAACCATCCCCAGGAACAGTAGACGTGTCGTAGGGACCAGCTGTGACTTTGGAATATTTAGAATCCAGCCGTGCTGTTGTAGCACCTCCCGAGATAATGCTACCCTGACCAACAACTGCTCCCTGGACCTCGCCTTTATCAGGAGATCGTCCAAGTACGGGATAATTAAAACTCCCTTCTTTCGAAGGAGTATCATCATTTCGGCCATTACCTTGGTAAAGACCCTCGGAGCTGTGGATAGACCGAACGGCAACGTCTGGAATTGGTAATGACAATCCTGTACCACAAATCTGAGGTACTCCTGGTGAGGATGGTAAATGGGGACATGCAGGTAAGCATCCTTGATGTCCAGTGATACCATGTAATCCCCCTCGTCCAGGCTTGCAATAACCGCCCTGAGCGATTCCATCTTGAACTTGAATTTTTTATATATGTGTTCAAGGATTTCAAATTTAAAATGGGTCTCACCGAACCGTCCGGTTTCGGTACCACAAACATTGTGGAATAGTAACCCCGTCCTTGTTGAAGTAGGGGTACCTTTACTATCACCTGCTGGGAATACAGCTTGTGAATTGCCTCCATCACTGCCTCCCTGCCTGAGGGAGTTGTTAGCAAGGCAGATTTGAGGAGACGTCTCGAATTCCAGCTTGTACCCCTGAGATACTACTTGCAAGATCCAGGGATCCACCCGTGAGCGAGCCCACTGATCGCTGAAATTTTTGAGACGGGCCCCCACCGTACCTGGCTCCGCCTGTGGAGCCCCAGCGTCATGCGGCGGACTTAGAGGAAGCGAGGGAGGACTTTTGCTCCTGGGAACTGGCTGTATGCTGCAGCTTTTTCCCTCTGCCTCTGGGCAGAAAGGACGCGCCTTTAACCCGCTTGCGCTTATGGGGCCGAAAGGACTGCACCTGATAATACGGTGCTTTCTTTGACTGTGAGGGAACATGGGGTAAAAATGCAGATTTCCCAGCAGTTGCTGTGGAAACTAGGTCCGAGAGACCATCCCCGAACAACTTCTCACCTTTATAAGGCAAAACTTCCATGTGCCTTTTTGAGTCTGCATCACCTGTCCACTGCCGAGTCCATAACCCTCTCCTGGCAGAAATGGACTTTGCACTTATTTTAGATGCCAGCCAGCAAATATCCCTCTGTGCATCTCTCATGTATAAGACTGCATCTTTAATATGCTCTACGGTTAGCAATATAGTGTCCCTGTCTAGGGTATCAATATTTTCCGACAGGGAATCTGACCACGCAGCTGCAGCACTGCACATCCATGCTGAAGCAATAGCTGGTCTCAGTATAATACCTGTGTGTGTATATACAGACTTCAGGATAGCCTCCTGCTTTCTATCAGCAGGTTCCTTTAAGGCGGCCGTATCCGGAGACGGTAGTGCCACCTTCTTTGACAAGCGTGTGAGCACTTTATCCACCCTAGGGGATGTTTCCCAACGTGACCTATCCTCTGGCGGGAAAGGGTACGCCATTAGTAACCTTTTAGAAATTATTAGTTTCTTATCGGGGGAAGCCCACGCTTCTTCACACACTTCATTTAATTCCTCAGATGGAGGAAAAACTACTGGTAGTTTTTTCTCTCCAAACATAATACCCTTTTTTGTGGTACCGGGGGTAACATCAGAAATGTGCAACACATTTTTCATTGCCTCAATCATGTAACGTGTTGCCCTATTGGAAGTTACATTAGTCTCAGCGTCGTCGACACTGGAGTCAGTATCCATGTCGACATCTCTCCCGCCGCACCACATCTGCCACTCCCCTTCAACAAAATCTACACTGGCTCCCATTCCCCTACAGAATCCTCTTCAAACTCCTCACCCTCACATACAAGGCCATCTCTAATTCCACTGCTCCCTACATCTCCAACCTCCTTTCCCTTCATACTCCCTCCCGCCCCCTACGGTCGACTAATGACCGTTGCCTCTCCACCGCCCTGGTCACTGCATCCCATGCACGAGTTCAGGATTTTGCCCGTGCTGCACCCCTTCAGTGGAACCCGCTTCCCCGCTCCATTAGACTCTCCACAACCTTGCAAAGCTTCAAACGGGCACTAAAAACCCACCTATTCATCAAAGCGTACCCTTCTAATGCATAACCCAGAGCTGAAGCCGCGCCTCCACCCCCTGCCTCATGCCGTGAACATCTCAGCTTTGCTTGCATACTGCCATCAGGCTACCTCCCGCTTGCCTGCACCTCTTGTCATTTGTCTGTCGCCCCTCCCCAATAGATTGTTAGCTCTTCAGAGCAGGGCCCTCTTCCCTCTTGTTATCTAAGCCCTCGTCTCAACACATTTCACTCACAGCTCTCCCCTACTCAACGACCATTTTTATCCTGCTAGTAAAGGCTCATCTCCATCTATGACCACCAGCCTCTAGTAGTACGATGATCACTCCCTCAATACTTACATCTTAGCTGTACTATGTCTTGAGAATGTGTGGTGCTCTGTCACCTGTACTCTATTTCTGTTATTTATTTACTGTAATTCAATGTTTTGTCCCCTGTACTGTCCTTTGTACGGCGCTGCGAAACACATGTGGCGCCTTATAAATAAAATGTAATAATAATAATAATAATCTGTGTCTGCCATCTGAGGTAGCGGGCGTTTTAGAGCCCCTGATGGCTTTTGAGACGCCTGGGCAGGCACAGGCTGAGAAGCCGGCTGTCCCATATTTGGTATGTCGTCAAACCTTTTATGTAAGGAGTCGACACTGTCACGTAGTTCCTTCCACATAACCATCCACTCAGGTGTCGGCCCCGCAGGGGGTGACATCACATTTATAGGCATCTGCTCCGCCTCCACATAAGCCTCCTCATCAAACATGTCGACACAGCCGTACCGACACACCGCATACACACAGGGAATGCTCTGACAGAGGACAGGACCCCACAAAGCCCTTTGGGGAGACAGAGAGAGAGTATGCCAGCACACACAAGAGCGCTATATAACACAGGGATCCCACTATAAATGAGTGTTTTTTCCCTTATAGCTGCTTATATTATATATACTGCGCCTAAATTTAGTGCCCCCTCTCTCTTTTTCACCCTTATGTAGCTTGACACTGCAGGGGAGAGCCAGGGAGCGTCCTTCCAGCGGAGCTGTGAGGGAAAAATGGCGCCAGTGTGCTGAGGGAGATAGCCCCGCCCCTTTTCCGGCAGACTTCTCCCGCTTTTTCTGGAGTTCTGGCAGGGGTATTTTTACACCTATATAGCCTTCCTGACTATATATGGTGTAGATTTGCCAGCCAAGGTGTATTATATTGCCCTCAGGGTGCCCCCCCCCCAGCGCCCTGCACCCATCAGTGACCGGAGTGTGAGGTGTGCATGAGGAGCAATGGCGCACAGCTGCAGTGCTGTGCGCTACCTTGTTGAGGACAGAAGTCTTCTGCCGCCGATTTTCCGGAACACTTCTTGCTTCTGGCTCTGTAAGGGGGCCGGCGGCGCGGCTCCGGGACCGAACGATCGAGGTCGGGTCCTGTGTTCGATCCCTCTGGAGCTAATGGTGTCCAGTAGCCTAAGAAGCCCAAGCTACCTCCAGTCAGGTAGGTTCGCTTCTTCTTCCCTTAGTCCCTCGCTGCAGTGAGTCTGTTGCCAGCAGATCTCACTGTAAAATAAAAAACCTAAATATACTTTCTTTCTAGGAGCTCAGGAGAGCCCCTAGTGTGCATCCAGCTCAGCCGGGCACAAGATTCTAACTGAAGTCTGGAGGAGGGTCATAGTGGGAGGAGCCAGTGCACACCAGTAGTCTAAAGCTTTCTTTTAGTTGTGCCCAGTCTCCTGCGGAGCCGCTATTCCCCATGGTCCTTACGGAGTCCCAGCATCCACTTAGGACGTCAGAGAAATATATTTTAAGGCCCAAGATTTTCTTTTTCTTTATTACACAGATGTAGCATATATACAAACCAAATGGTGAGCATATGTACTGTATGTCATGTTTGTCGCTCTAGTTGATGCTGGTCAGACTCAAGCCATTTTCTGTACTTGCAAAGACAGTAATGGGCTAGTGGTGTGGCTAGTGTCTGAATGGGCTTACTATTGGGCAAGGGCATGGGACTACCCTGCACCCCAGTAGGTACTTCCACAGTGGACTCATTGTCCATGACAGTGGTGGAACTAGCAGCAGTGCAGCCGGTGCATTGCACTGGGCCCACCACAGTGAAAGGGCCCATAGCAGGTGGCATTACAATGAGTCACATTGACTCATATGCCACCAGTAGTCTGCATTGAGCACTCCCACTCCTCCAGTAGTGCTAAATACTGCTCTGCTGCGCTGTCTGCGGCTGCAGCATGGTTCGTTGCAGCTGGGGGGGTAGGAGGAGCTGTACTCCCTCTCATCTAAGCTTCTCCCATTTCCCTTACCCCAACTTCACTCTGTGACCTACTTGTGCACCTGGGATCTGCCAGGGGTGTTGTCAGAGCCGGATTAATGGGGGGGCCCGGGGGATACGTACCCCGGGCCCCCCTTTCCAAAAGGGCCCCCTGCCACACCGCAGATCGGATCTCTCTTCCGATCCGATCTGCGGTGCTGTGCTCCTCGGCTCCCGTCCTCACTGCAGCAGCTGCGCACAGACAGGACAGCTGAGCAGAGCGACGGCTCAGCTGTCCAATAATGTATCAATGAAACAGCCTGCGTGCCCAGCCAATGACTGAGCAGCAGGCTGCTTCATTCATACATTATTGGACAGCTGAGCCGTCGCTCCGCTCAGCTGTCCTGTCTGTGCGCAGCTGCTGCTGCTGCAGTGAGGACGGGAGCCGGGGAGCACAGCACCGCAGATCGGATCGGAAGAGAGATCCGATCTGCGGTGTGGCAGGGGGGACGGGAGTGCAGGGCACATACATCCCATAGCGCTCTACCTCCCAACATACCCTACTCCAGTCCCCCCATCATACGCGCACGCAGGGGGGGGGGGGTTTCCGAGTACCTAGAAACCCCCCCTGGCCGCCGATCCATTTGCGCTGCTGATCGTTTTTTTTTTTGTGTGTGTTTATAGCGTGAGGAACTGACAGGCTGCAGCAGCTCCATCCTTACACAGAGACGCTTGCTGCTTGGTGCCTGTAGAGGGAGCTGCAGTGACAGCGCAGCACACAGCTCCTCTCAGGAGGTACTGTACGTGTATGTGAGTTGTGAGGTGAAAGAGAAAAAGGCTGGTGAGGGTACTGAGTAGGCAGTGGATGTGTCCAATACACTCATGGAATCCAGGTGGGTGTTAGATTATTACTGTATGTAGGGATTGAAGGAGAGGCCGGTGGTGTGTTATTAAATAGGCTGGCTGGCGGGCAGGGGGGGAGGAATGGTGAGGGAAGGCTGTAGTTACTTATAATGGTGTGTGTAGTATGGCATGTGTAGTGTGTGTGTATGCAAAGCATGCTATATGCATCTATAGTGTGTGTGTATACTATGAATGCATGTATACTGTGTATGTATGCTATGCGTATGTATACTGCGTATGTGTGTATACAGTGTGTATGTATGCTGCGTGCATGTATAGTCTCTGTGTGTGTGTTTGTATGTATGCTATGTGCATGTATACTATGTGTGTATATATGTGTGCTGTACATACCCTCCAACTGTACCTTTTTAATAGGTACAGTACCTTTTTTTCATGGTCTGTACCGATTTTTGCCTCTCCAAACTTCCATTGAAAGTATAGGAAAAGGGGCGTGGCCACGCCCCCTTTACACGCGGCCACGTCCCTTTTTCGGATTTGTACCGATTTTTCTGTGTAAAATGTTGGAGGGTATGGCTGTATTGTGTGTGTGTGTGTGTGTGTGTGTGCGCGTGCGCGCGCATGCATGTATGCTGTGTCCATGTATAGTGTGTGTGTGTGTGTGTGTGTGTGTGTGTGTGTGTGTGTGTATGTATGCTACTGTATGTGTATGTACGGTGGTCCGGCACTCCTCTGACATTCAAAATAATACTTGAGTGCCCTCTGTAAATAATTTTCTCTGACGTCCTAGTGGATGCTGGGACTCCGTCAGGACCATGGGGATTAGCGGCTCCGCAGGAGACAGGGTACAAAAATAAAAGCTTTAGGACTAGGTGGTGTGCACTGGCTCCTCCCCCTATGACCCTCCTCCAAGCCTCAGTTAGGTTTTTGTGCCCGTCCGAGCAGGGTGCAATCTAGGTGGCTCTCCTAAAGAGCTGCTTAGAAAAAGTTATTAGGTTTTTTATTTTCAGTGAGTCCTGCTGGCAACAGGCTCACTGCAACGAGGGACTTAGGGGAGAAGAAGTGAACTCACCTGCGTGCAGGATGGATTGGCTTCTTAGGCTACTGGACACCATTAGCTCCAGAGGGATCGAACACAGGCCCAGCCATGGAGTCCGGTCCCGGAGCCGCGCCGCCGACCCCCTTGCAGATGCCGAAAAGTGAAGAGGTCCAGAAACCGGCGGCAGAAGACTTTTCAGTCTTCATGAGGTAGCGCACAGCACTGCAGCTGTGCGCCATTGTTGTCAGCACACTTCACACCAGCGGTCACTAAGGGTGCAGGGCGCTGGGGGGGGGCGCCCTGGGCAGCAATGATAATACCTTGTTCTGGCTAAAAATACATCACATATAGCCCCTGGGGCTATATGATGTATTTAACCCCTGCCAGGTCTCACAAACACCGGGGGAAGAGCCCGCCGAAATAGGGGGTGGGGCCTATCTCCTCAGCACACAGCGCCATTTTCCTGCACAGCTCCGCTGCGAGGAAGGCTCCCAGGACTCTCCCCTGCACTGCACTACAGAAACAGGGTAAAAAAACAGAGAGGGGGGGCACTTTTTTGGCGATATTGTTATATTAAGCTGCTATAAAGGAAACAACACTTCTGTAGGGTTGTTCCTATATATTTATAGCGCTTGGGTGTGTGCTGGCAAACTCTCCCTCTGTCTCCCCAAAGGGCTAGTGGGGTCCTGTCTTCGATAAGAGCATTCCCTGTGTGTCTGCTGTGTGTCGGTACGTGTGTGTCGACATGTATGAGGACGATGTTGGTGTGGAGGCGGAGCAATTGCCGGTAATGGTGATGTCACCCCCAAGGGAGTCGACACCGGAATGGATGGCTTTGTTTATGGAATTACGTGATAATGTCAGCACGTTACAAAAATCAGTTGACGACATGAGACGGCCGGCAAACCAGTTAGTACCTGTCCAGGCGTCTCAGACACCGTCAGGGGCTGTAAAACGCCCTTTACCTCAGTCGGTCGACACAGACCCAGACACCGAATCTAGTGTCGACGGTGAAGAAACAAACGTATTTTCCAGTAGGGCCACACGTTATATGATCACGGCAATGAAGGAGGCTTTGCATATCTCTGATACTGCAAGTACCACAAAAAGGGGTATTATGTGGGGTCTGAAAAAACTACCTGTAGTTTTTCCTGAATCAGAGGAATTGAATGAAGTGTGTGATGAAGCGTGAGTTAACCCCGATAGAAAACTGCTAATTTCAAAGAAGTTATTGGCATTATATCCTTTCCCGCCAGAGGTTAGGGCGCGATGGGAAACACCCCCTAGGGTGGATAAGGCACTCACACGCTTATCAAAACAAGTGGCGTTACCGTCTCCTGAAACGGCCGCCCTCAAGGATCCAGCTGATAGGAGGCTGGAAACTACCCTGAAAAGTATATACACTCATACTGGTGTTATACTGCGACCAGCCATCGCCTCTGCATGGATGTGCAGTGCTGGGGTGGTTTGGTCGGATTCCCTGACTGAAAATATTGATACCCTGGATAGGGACAGTATTTTATTGACTATAGAGCAATAAAAGGATGCTTTTCTTTATATGCGAGATGCTCAGAGGGATATTTGCACTCTGGCATCGAGAGTAAGTGCGATGTCCATATCTGCCAGAAGAAGTTTATGGACGCGACAGTGGTCAGGTGATGCGGATTCCAAACGGCATATGGAAGTATTGCCGTATAAAGGGGAGGAATTATTTGGGGTCGGTCTATCGGATTTGGTGGCCACGGCAACAGCCGGGAAATCCACCTTTTTACCTCAGGTCCCCTCCCAACAGAAAAAGACACCGTCTTTTCAGCCGCAGTCCTTTCGTTCCTATAAGAACAAGCGGGCAAAAGGACAGTCATATCTGCCCCGAGGCAAAGGAAAGGGTAAGAGAGTGCACCAAGCAGCTCCCTCCCAGGAGCAGAAGCCCTCCCCGGCTTCTGCAAAGCCCTCAGCATGACGTTGGGGCTTTACAAGCGGACTCAGGGGCGGTGGGGGGTCGACTCAAGAATTTCAGCGCACAGTGGGCTCACTCACAGGTGGACCCCTGGATCCTGCAGGTAGTATCTCAGGGTTACAGGTTGGAATTCGAGAAGTCTCCCCCTCGCCGGTTCCTAAAGTCTGCTCTGCCAACGTCTCCCTCAGACAGGGCGACGGTATTGGAAGCCATTCACAAGCTGTATTCTCAGCAGGTGATAGTCAAGGTACCCCTCCTACAACAGGAAAAGGGGTATTATTCCACACTATTTGTGGTACCGAAGCCGGACGGCTCGGTAAGACCTATTCTAAATCTGAAATCTTTGAACCTGTACATACAAAAATTCAAGTTCAAGATGGAGTCACTCAGAGCAGTGATAGCGAATCTGGAAGAAGGGGACTTTATGGTGTCCCTGGACATCAAGGATGCTTACCTGCATGTCCCAATTTGCCCTTCACATCAAGGGTACCTCAGGTTCGTGGTGCAAAACTGTCATTATCAGTTTCAGACGCTGCCGTTTGGATTGTCCACGGCACCTCGGGTCTTTACCAAGGTAATGGCCGAAATGATGTTTCTTCTGCGAAGAAAAGGCGTATTAATTATCCCTTACTTGGATGATCTCCTGATAAGGGCAAGGTCCAGAGAACAGCTGGGGGACGTAGTAGCACTAACCCAAGTAGTGCTGCAACAGCACGGGTGGATTCTGAATTTTCCAAAATCTCAATTGACCCCGACGACACGTCTGCTGTTCCTGGGAATGATTCTGGACACGGTTCAGAAAAAGGTGTTTCTTCCGGAGGAGAAAGCCAGGGAGTTATCCGAACTTGTCAGGAACCTCCTAAAACCAGGAAAAGTGTCTGTGCATCAATGCACAAGAGTCCTGGGAAAAATGGTGGCTTCTTACGAAGCGATTCCATTCGGCAGATTCCACGCACGAACTTTTCAGTGGGATCTGCTGGACAAATGGTCCGGATCGCATCTGCAGATGCATCAGCGGATAACTTTGTCTCCACGGACAAGGGTGTCTCTTCTGTGGTGGTTGCAGAGTGCTCATCTGTTAGAGGGCCGCAGATTCGGCATACAGGACTGGGTCCTGGTGACCACGGATGCCAGTCTGAGAGGCTGGGGAGCGGTCACACAGGGAAGAAACTTCCAGGGAGTGTGGTCAAGCCTGGAGATGTCTCTTCACATAAATATACTGGAGCTAAGAGCGATTTACAATGCTCTAAGCCTGGCAAAACCCCTGCTTCAGGGTCAGCCGGTGTTGATCCAGTCGGACAACATCACGGCAGTCGCCCACGTAAACAGACAGGGCGGCACAAGAAGCAGGAGGGCAATGGCGGAAGCTGCAAGGATTCTTCGCTGGGCGGAAGATCATGTGATAGCACTGTCAGCAGTGTTCATTCCGGGAGTGGACAACTGGGAAGCGGACTTCCTCAGCAGACACGATCTACACCCGGGAGAGTGGGGACTTCATCCAGAAGTCTTCCACATGATTGTGAACCGTTGGGAAAAACCAAAGGTGGATATGATGGCGTCCCGCCTCAACAAAAAACTGGACAGGTATTGCGCCAGGTCAAGAGACCCTCAGGCAATAGCTGTGGACGCTCTGGTAACACCGTGGGTGTTCCAGTCAGTGTATGTGTTTCCTCCTCTGCCTCTCATACCAAAAGTACTGAGAATTATACGGCAAAGGGGAGTAAGAACGATACTCGTGGCTCCGGATTGGCCAAGAAGAACTTGGTACCCGGAACTTCAGGAGATGCTCACGGAAGATCCGTGGCCTCTACCTCTAAGACGGGACCTGCTTCAGCAGGGACCGTGTCTATTCCAAGACTTACCGCGGCTGCGTTTGACGGCATGGCGGTTGAACGCCGAATTCTAAGGGAAAAAGGCATTCCGGAAGAGGTCATCCCTACCCTGGTAAAAGCCAGGAAGGAGGTGACTGCACAACATTATCACCGCATTTGGAGAAAATATGTTGCGTGGTGTGAGGCCAGGAAGGCCCCGACGGAGGAATTTCAACTGGGTCGATTCCTACATTTCCTGCAAGCAGGATTGTCTATGGGCCTCAAATTAGGGTCCATTAAGGTTCAAATTTCGGCCCTGTCGATTTTCTTCCAGAAAGAATTGGCTTCAGTTCCTGAAGTCCAGACTTTTGTAAAAGGAGTACTACATATACAGCCCCCGGTTGTGCCCCCAGTGGCTCCGTGGGATCTTAATGTAGTTTTGGATTTTCTCAAATCCCATTGGTTTGAGCCACTCAAATCGGTGGATTTGAAATATCTTACATGGAAAGCAACCATGCTACTGGCCCTGGCTTCAGCCAGGAGAGTGTCAGAATTGGCGGCTTTATCGTATAAAAGCCCATATCTGATTTTCCATTCGGACATGGCAGAACTGCGGACGCGTCCTCAGTTTCTGCCTAAGGTGGTTTTCAGCGTTTCACCTGAACCAGCCTATTGTGGTGCCTGCGGCTACTAGCGATTTGGAGGATTCCAAGTTGCTGGACGTTGTCAGGGCATTGAAAATATATATTTCAAGGACGGCTGGAGTCAGAAAATCTGACTCGCTGTTTATACTGTATGCACCCAACAAGCTGGGTGCTCCTGCTTCTAAGCAGACGATTGCTCGTTGGATTTGTAGCACAATTCAACTTGCACATTCTGTGGCAGGCCTGCCACAGCCTAAATCTATCAAGGCCCATTCCACAAGGAAGGTGGGCTCATCTTGGGCGGCTGCCCGAGGGGTCTCGGCATTACAACTCTGCCGAGCAGCTACGTGGTCGGGGGAGAACACGTTTGTAAAATTCTACAAATTTGATACCCTGGCTAAAGAGGACCTGGAGTTCTCTCATTCGGTGCTGCAGAGTCATCCGCACTCTCCCGCCCGTTTGGGAGCTTTGGTATAATCCCCATGGTCCTGACGGAGTCCCAGCATCCACTAGGACGTCAGAGAAAATAAGATTTTACTTACCGATAAATCTATTTCTCGTAGTCCGTAGTGGATGCTGGGCGCCCATCCCAAGTGCGGATTGTCTGCAATACTTGTACATAGTTATTGTTACAAAAAAAAAATCGGGTTATTATTGTTGTGAGCCGTCTGTTCAGAGACTCCTACGTTTGTCATACTGTTAACTGGGTTCAGACCACAAGTTGTACGGTGTGATTGGTGTGGCTGGTATGAGTCTTACCCGGGATTCCAAATCCTTCCTTATTGTGTACGCTCGTCCGGGCACAGTATCCTAACTGAGGCTTGGAGGAGGGTCATAGGGGGAGGAGCCAGTGCACACCACCTAGTCCTAAAGCTTTTATTTTTGTGCCCTGTCTCCTGCGGAGCCGCTAATCCCCATGGTCCTGACGGAGTCCCAGCATCCACTACGGACTACGAGAAATAGATTTATCGGTAAGTAAAATCTTATTATAATCCCGATAAAAAAGTCAGGTGCACTCAGATTTTACCAAAAAACTGTAATGATGCAAAGTCACAGCATATATCCACGTTTCGGGGGCCCGTAGCCCTGACATGTTGATATGCTGTGACTCTGCATCATTACAGTTTTTGGTAAAATCTGAGTGCACCTGCCTTTTTTACTGGGATTATATACAGTATATTCATACACAGTACATGTATACCCACCCACACATATACGTATACAAACACATGAATACATACATGTACGGAAACCCCCCCATGGAAATCCTGCGTTTGCCACTGCCCATACAATACGCCCCATAACCCTCTACCCCTGCCACACACCCTATTCCCCCACATACACCCCATAATCCTCTACACCCCACAGCCTAGTCCCCGTGTTCACCCCACATATACCCAAATTCTCTATCCCCACCACACATCCTACTCCCACTGTCTCCCACATTCACACCCCATAAACTCCCTCCTAACCCCCGCACCTGGGAAGGGACCTCCTCTGGGATATACAGTGGAGGGACGGGGACCAAAGGGGTGTCAGGTACAGGAGGCACAGGGGAGTGGGTATGTGAGGCTGACAAGGGGCATGGTATACAGCCGGCTCTAGGCTTGTGTTGTACCCCACTAGTCCCTGCGAGGCCCTGGGTGTGTGTGTGTGTGTGTGTGTGTGTATATATATATATATATATATATATATATATATTCTGCCTTCTCTATTAGGGGCCCCACTCTCTTAAGTGCCCCGGGCCCCCCATGGTCTTAATCCGGCTCTGGGTGTTGTTACATTAATTGTAGGGGTCCCCTGTACTCAGCTCAAAATTCAGGCCCCCCTCTTTGGGTTCCTGCAACAGATCTGATTACTGGAGTGATCCGCAGCAGCCCCTACTCTCCCGCGCCCTAGCCCCTGCTCTCCGTCTTTCATGCTATGGCTGCTGGAATGGAATCTAAAGCAGCTCTTTGCCACTGTCCTGATCACGATCTTCATCATCTTCCCCTTTGCCTCCAAGGCAAATGAGAAGAAGTACCCTATGGTCACCAAAAGGTAATAATGGAATAAATACTACATATATTGGAGAAAAAGTACTAATAAAGATATACATACTGGAACTACATATATAATAGATATGTGGTATATACACTATTATTATATAGTACTTATGCCATTTTTATGTAGATTTCTGTATATATGTCTATATGGTTGTCCCCAGTCACCCTCTGTCTCACTATAGATAAATGGAATAAAAAATACTCCATAATAAAGCTATACATACTAGTACTACATATGTAATAGATATGTATTATGTACCCCTTTATTATGTAGTACTTATGCCATTTTTATGTAGGTTTGTGGCATGTAATGTATGTTCCCCAGTCATCCTTTGCCTCACTCTGTCACTCTCTGCCTCACACTGCCACCCGCTGCCTCTGTCTGCCTCTTCCTGCCACTCTCTGCCTCTCAATGTCACGCTGTCACCTCTGTCGCTACCTGTTGTCCATTGCCTCTCCCTATGAGGTGGTGGAGGGGGGCCCAAAGCAAATTCTTGCACCTTGGCCCACCATTTGCAAGGTCCGCCACTGATCCATGATGATGGGTGTCTGACACCCTCAGTTGGTGTCAAGTGAGATGAAGGTGTTGGTTCACACACTCATAGGAGGTGGCACCTGTTGTACTCATACAAGGCATGTCAGATTGCAGAACATTGATGGAAAAACCCTAGTAGCTTGCGTGGTATGGAAAACTGTGTTTTGAATTTGTTGCTGACTATGGAACTTGTCAGTTTGGAAAGATTATTTCTCTGACGTCCTAGTGGATGCTGGGAACTCCGTAAGGACCCTGGGGAATAGCGGGCTCCGAAGGAGGCTGGGCACTCTAGAAAGATTTATGACTACCTGGTGTGCACTGGCTCCTCCCACTATGTCCCTCCTCCAAGCCTCAGTTAGATTTTGTGCCCGGCCGAGGTTGGATGCACACTAGGGGCTCTCCTGAGCCTTTAGAAAGAAAGTATAGAAATTAGGTTTTTTATTTTCAGTGAGACCTGCTGGCAACAGGCTCACTGCAGCGAGGGACTAAGGGGAGAAGAAGCGAACCTGCCTGCTTGCAGCCAGCTTGGGCTTCTTAGGCTACTGGACACCATTAGCTCCAGATGGATCGACCGCAGGCCCAGCCTTGGTGTTCGGTCCCGGAGCCGCGCCGCCGTCCCCCTTACAGAGCCAGAAGCAAGAAGAGGTCCGGAAAATCGGCGGAAGAAGACATCAGTCTTCACCAAGGTAGCGCACAGCACTGCAGCTGTGCGCCATTGCTCCTCACACACACTTCACACTCCGGTCACTGAGGGTGCAGGGCGCTGGGGTGGGGCGCCCTGAGAAGCAATAATAACACCTTGGCTGGCAAAAATACCACAATATATAGCCCCAGAGGCTATATATGTGGAAAATACCCCTGCCAGAATATAGGAAAAAGCGGGAGAATAGTCCGCGGAAAAGGGGCGGAGCTATCTCCTTCAGCACACTGGCGCCATTTTTCCCTCACAGCTCCGCTGGAAGGAAGCTCCCTGGCTCTCCCCTGCAGTCTACACTACAGAAAAGGGTAAAAAAGAGAGGGGGGGGCACTAAATTTAGGCGCAGTATAGGGGACATAACTCAGTTAGTCCCTGCATTATATAGCGCTCTGGTGTGTGCTGGCATACTCTCACTCTGTCCCCCCAAAGGGCTTTTGTGGGTCCTGTCCTCTGTTAGAGCATTCCCTGTGTGTGTGCGGTGTGTCGGTACGGCTGTGTCGACATGTTTGATGAGGATAATGATGTGGAGACGGAGCAGATGCCTTTAGAAGGGATGTCACCCCCTGCGGGGCAGACACCTGAGTGGATGAGCTTATGGAAAGAAATGAGTGCACGTATAGACTCCTTACATAAGAAATTTGACGACATGCCAAATGTGGGACAGCCGACTTCTCAGCTCGTGCCTGTCCAGGCGTCTCAAAGGTCAGGGGCTCTGAAACGCCCGCTACCTCAGATCGCAGACGCAGATGTCGACACTGATACTGACACCAGTGTCGACGACGATGAGTCTAACCTGATGCCCACTAAGGCCATTCACTGCATGATTGAGGCAATGAAAGAGGTGTTACACATTTCTGATATAAATACAGGTACCACTAAAAAGGGTATTATGTTTGGGGAGAAAAAAACTACCCGTAGTTTTTCCCCCATCAGATGAATTAAATGAAGTGTGTGAAGAAGCGTGGGCTTTCCCTGATAAAAAATTGGTAATTCCTAAGAAGGTACTAATGGCGTTCCCTTTCCCGCCAGAGGATAGGTCACGTTGGGAAACACCTCCTAGGGTGGATAAAGCGCTCACACGTTTGTCTAAAAAGGTGGCACTACCGTCTCCGGATACGGCCGCCCTCAAGGAACCTGCTGATAGAAAGCAGGAGGCGATCCTGAAGTCTGTATACACACACTCAGGCATTATACTTAGGCCAGCCATTGCGTCAGCATGGATGTGCAGTGCTGCCGCTGCGTGGTCAGATAAACTGTCAGAAAATATTGACACACTAGACAGAGACACGATCCTGCTAACCATAGACCATATCAAAGACTCAGTCTTATGTATGAGAGATGCACAGAGGGAAATCTGCCGGCTGGCATCTAAAGTAAGTGCATTGTCCATTTCTGCTAGGAGAGGCTTATGGACTCGCCAGTGGACAGGAGATGCAGATTCTAAAAGGCACATGGAAGTTTTGCCTTATAAGGGTGAGGAATTATTTGGGGATGGTCTCTCGGACCTAGTTTCCACAGCAACGTCTGGGAAGTCAGCATTTTTACCCCATGTCCCCTCACAGCCTAAGAAGGCGCTGTTTTATCAGGTTCAGTCCTTTCGGACCCAGAAAAACAAGCGTGGAAAAGGCGGGTCTTTACTGTCCAGAGGCAGAGGTAGGGGAAAAAGGCTGCAACAAACAGCAGGTTCCCAGGAGCAAAAGTCCTCCCCCGCTTCTTCTTCCAAGTCCGCCGCATGACGGTGGGGCTCCACAGGCTGAGCCAGGTACGGTGGGGGGCCGCCTCAAGAATTTCAGCGATCAGTGGGCTTGCTCACAGGTGGATCCCTGGATCCTTCAAATAGTATCTCAGGGGTACAAACTGGAATTCGAGGCGTCTCCACCCCACCGGTTCCTAAAATCTGCCTTGCCGATTGCTCCCTCAGACAGGGAGGCGGTGCTAGCGGCAATTCACAAGCTGTATTCCCAGCAGGTGATAATCAAGGTACCCCTACTTCAACAAGGCCGGGGTTACTATTCCACACTATTTGTGGTGCCGAAACCGGACGGTTCGGTGAGACCCATTTTAAATTTGAAATCCTTGAACACATACATAAAAAAATTCAAGTTCAAGATGGAATCGCTCAGGGCGGTTATTGCAAGCCTGGACGAGGGGGATTACATGGTATCCCTGGACATCAAGGATGCTTACTTGCATGTCCCCATTTACCATCCTCACCAGGAGTACCTCAGATTTGTGGTACAGGATTGCCATTACCAATTCCAGACGCTGCCATTTGGACTGTCCACGGCACCGAGGGTATTCACCAAGGTTATGGCGGAAATGATGATAATCCTTCGAAAAAAGGGAGTTTTAATTATCCCGTACTTGGACGATCTCCTAATAAAGGCGAGGTCCAAGGAACAGTTGTTGGTGGGAGTAGCACTATCTCAGGAAGTGCTGCACCAGCACGGCTGGATTCTGAATATCCCAAAGTCACAGCTGGTTCCGACGACACGTCTACTGTTCCTGGGTATGATTCTGGATACAGTCCAGAAAAAAGTGTTTCTCCCGGAGGAGAAAGCCAGGGAGTTGTCATCTCTAGTCAGAGACCTCCTGAAACCAAAACAGGTATCGGTGCATCACTGCACACGGGTCCTGGGAAAGATGGTTGCTTCTTACGAAGCAATTCCCTTCGGCAGGTTCCATGCCAGAATCTTTCAGTGGGACCTGTTGGACAAATGGTCCGGATCGCATCTTCAGATGCATCGCTTAATAACCCTGTCTCCAAGAACCAGGGTGTCTCTACTGTGGTGGCTGCAGAGTGCCCATCTTCTAGAGGGCCGCAGGTTCGGCATACAGGACTGGGTCCTGGTGACCACGGATGCCAGCCTTCGAGGCTGGGGGGCAGTCACACGGGGAAGAAACTTCCAAGGACTATGGTCGAGTCAGGAGACTTCCCTTCACATAAATATTCTGGAACTAAGGGCCATTTACAATGCCCTAAGTCAAGCAAAATCCCTGCTCCTACACCAGCCGGTGCTGATCCAGTCAGACAACATCACGGCAGTCGCCCATGTAAATCGACAGGGCGGCACAAGAAGCAGGTTGGCAATGGCAGAAGCCACAAGAATTCTCCGATGGGCGGAGAATCATGTACTAGCACTGTCAGCAGTGTTCATTCCGGGAGTGGACAACTGGGAAGCAGACTTCCTCAGCAGACACGACCTCCACCCAGGAGAGTGGGGACTTCATCCAGAAGTCTTCCAGATGCTGGTAAACCGTTGGGAAAAACCACAGGTGGACATGATGGCGTCCCGCCTCAACAAAAAGTTAAAAAGATATTGCGCCAGGTCAAGGGACCCTCAGGCGATAGCTGTGGTCGCTCTAGTGACACCGTGGGTGCACCAGTCGGTTTATGTGTTCCCTCCTCTGCCTCTCATACCAAAGGTATTGAGAATAAAAGGAAAGCGAAGAGTAAACACAATTCTCGTGGTTCCGGATTGGCCAAGACGAGCGTGGTACCCGGAACTTCAAGAGATGATCTCAGAGGACCCGTGGCCTCTGCCGCTCAGACAAGACCTGCTACAGCAGGGGCCCTGTCTGTTCCGTGACTTACCGCGGCTGCGTTTGACGGCATGGCGGTTGAACGCCGGATCCTGAAGGAAAAGGGTATTCCGGAAGAAGTCATTCCTACGCTTATTAAAGCCAGGAAAGATGTTACGGCAAATCATTATCACCGCATATGGCGGAAATATGTTGCATGGTGCGAGGCCGAAAAGGCCCCAACAGAGGAATTTCAACTAGGTCGATTTCTGCATTTCCTGCAAGCAGGAGTGAATATGGGCCTAAAACTAGGCTCCATTAAAGTACAGATCTCGGCTCTGTCGATTTTCTTTCAAAAAGAACTAGCTTCAGTACCTGAAGTTCAGACATTTGTGAATGGAGTGCTGCATATTCAGCCCCCGTTTGTGCCTCCTGTGGCACCTTGGGATCTCAACGTGGTGTTGAGTTTCTTAAAATCACATTGGTTTGAGCAACTAAAAACCGTGGATCTGAAATATCTCACGTGGAAAGTGGTCATGTTATTGGCCTTGGCTTCAGCCAGGCGAGTGTCAGAATTGGCGGCTTTATCATGTAAAAGCCCTTATCTGATTTTCCATATGGATAGGGCAAAATTGAGGACTCGTCCCCAGTTTCTCCCTAAGGTGGTGTCAGCGTTTCACCTGAACCAGCCTATTGTGGTGCCTGCGGCTACTAGGGATTTGGAGGACTCCAAGTTGCTAGACATTGTCAGGGCCCTGAAAATATATGTTTCCAGGACGGCTGGAGTCAGAAAATCTGACTCGCTTTTTATCCTGTATGCACCCAACAAGCTGGGTGCTCCTGCTTCTATTGCTCGCTGGATTTGTAGTACAATTCAGCTTGCACATTCTGTGGCAGGCCTGCCACAGCCAAAATCTGTAAATGCCCATTCCACAAGGAAGGTGGGCTCATCTTGGGCGGCTGCCCGAGGGGTCTCGGCTTTACAACTTTGCCGAGCAGCTACTTGGTCAGGGGCAAACACGTTTGCAAAATTCTACAAATTTGATACCCTGGCTGAGGAGGACCTGGAGTTCTCTCATTCGGTGCTGCAGAGTCATCCGCACTCTCCCGCCCGTTTGGGAGCTTTGGTATAATCCCCAGGGTCCTTACGGAGTTCCCAGCATCCACTAGGACGTCAGAGAAAATAAGAATTTACTCACCGGTAATTCTATTTCTCGTAGTCCGTAGTGGATGCTGGGCGCCCATCCCAAGTGCGGATTGTCTGCAATACTTGTAAATAGTTATTGCTAACTAAAGGGTTATTGTTGAGCCATCTGTTGAGAGGCTCAGTTGTTTTCATACTGTCAAACTGGATCTAGTATCACGAGTTGTACGGTGTGATTGGTGTGGCTGGTATGAGTCTTACCCGGGATTCAAAATCCTTCCTTATTATGTCAGCTCGTCCGGGCACAGTGTCCTAACTGAGGCTTGGAGGAGGGTCATAGTGGGAGGAGCCAGTGCACACCAGGTAGTCATAAATCTTTCTAGAGTGCCCAGCCTCCTTCGGAGCCCGCTATTCCCCAGGGTCCTTACGGAGTTCCCAGCATCCACTACGGACTACGAGAAATAGAATTACCGGTGAGTAAATTCTTATTTTAATTTAAACCAACAGAAATAGGAGTCCACGAAATCAAGATGCTCTTTCCTACTTCATTCAAAGAGATCTGCAGCAGCAATTGATAGTACGTGATTTGTTGACATTATTGGCCTGTGAGCATTTAAGGAGGCACAGGCAGAGACAACCTGATCAATGTCAGCAGCCAAAGATGGCCAATACAGGGCATCCTTAGTCTGCCATATGGTGACTTAAGTCCAGGATACACCTAGTGTGCTTACTTATTTATTTATTTATTTATTTATTTATTAACAGTTTCTTATATAGCGCAGCATATTCCGTTGCGCTTTACAATTAGAACAGCAGTAATAGAACAAAACTGGGTAAAAACAGACAGACAGAGGTAGGAAGCATAAAAAGCTTGTAGGGCATAAAGTATCATCACTGACCATGCAGGAAGATGCCATCTGAGAGGATTAATTCATGGTGAAAGGTGAATAATAGCTTAAGGTCACAAGACAGTTCCCTAAAAGAAGGTGCAGGACAATATGAGACAACCGTTGGCAAAGGTAATCCCTGAGCATGGCATCTGGGAGCACTTCCATGCACTAGTGAAGAGGACATAATTTCTGTGTTTGTAAATCACATCTAGATGGTACCTTTAGAACTAGGGATGAGCGGGTTCAGTTCTCGCTGAACTGTGCCTACTTGAACCTTGCGATCTGAGCCGGGATCCGAGTCTGGACTCAGGACTTCCCGCCTTACTCGGATCCCAAAGCAAGGCCAAAACGTCATCTTCCCGCTGTCGTATTCTCTTGGGTTTTGGATTCTCTATAAATCCCAGTGCATTGATGCCATCTTCACTCTGGCTGTGGAGAGTATACTAGACGGACGTGTCCATCTCCAGTATTGTGTTGTCTGGTGGCGCAGGTGCTCTGTCTGCTGTATCTGAAAAGGGTGCTCTCTCCAGGGTATCTGAGAAAGGGTGCTCTCTATGTCTACTGAATCTGAAAGGGGTGCTCTCTCTGTGTGCTGTATATGAAAAGGGGTGCTCTCTCTGTCTGCTGTATCTGAAAAAGGGGTGCTCTCTCTGTCTGCTGTATCTGAAAAGGGTGCTCTCTCTGTCTGCTGTATCTGAAAAAGGGGTGCTCTCTGTCTGCTGTATCTGAAAGAGGTGCCCTGTCTGTTGTATCTGAAAAGGGTGCTCTCTCTGGGGTATCTGAGAAAGGGTGCTCTCTATGTCTACTGTATCTGAAAGGGGTGCTCTCTGTGTGTGCTGTATCTGAAAAAGAGGTGCTCCCTCTGCTACATATGAAAGATAGGTGCTCTCTCTGCCTGCTGTATCTAAAAGGGGTGCTCTCTCTGTCTGCTGCATCTGAAAAAGCGGTGCTCTCTCTGTATGCTGTAGCTGAAAAAGTAGTGCTCTCTCTGTCTGCTGTATCTGAAAAAGGGGTGCTCTCTCTATCTACTGTATCTGAAAGGGGTGCTCTCTCTGTCTGCTGTATCTGAAAAAGGGGTGCTCTGTCTGCTGTATCTGAAAGGGGTGATCTGTACGTCCATCCAGCGGCCTCGCCCCAGTGTAAAATGAAAATAATAAAAGCTAAAAACAAAAAGCCGAAAATTCTAATTATAATAACATATATATATATATATATATATTTATTATTTATTTATTTATGTTTGTTTGTTTGTTTGTGCTGTACCCCAGTGTACTATACATTTTTAATTTTATTTTTAAAAGTACTGTGGCACTGCTGGTCAGATTGCAATATATTATTTCCTACTCATACACGTATTGTGTGATGCTGTCGGTGAAGGTCAACAGCAGTGTGTAATTATATATATTTCCCACTCATTTGTGCAACACTGTAACCGCTGGTGTGTGATTTAAAAAATACTTCTGCATACAGATGTGTCCACTTACTGCACATATTTGCTATTTTGCTCAATTTGGCACAACATGCAAAACATGGCTAAGCTGTTATTCATGAGTAGCGAGTGAACAAATTTTTACATTTTTGTTTGCCATAATAGAATATGTAAAAAGTGACATATTAAAAAAGAAAATTTAGAAAAATCACAAGGCATGGCTAAATCTCTGAGTCTATGACATGCAATACCATGCCATACATGGCGGGATATAGCAAAGATGTATGTGAACACAACTGTGTTTCTGACTCATTTGTGTGATGATGTCATTGAAGGCCAACTGCAGTGTGTAATTATATACATATTTCTGATTCATTTGTGCGACACTATAACCACCATTGTGTGATATAAAAAAACACTTCTACATATTTCTGACTCATTTGTGCAATGCTGTTGGTGAAGGTCAACCGCAGTGTGTACTTATATATATTTCTGACTCAGCTGTGCAACACTGTAACCACTGGTGTGTCACAAAAATACTTCCACATATTTCTGAGTCATTTGTGCGACGCTGTTGGTGAAGGTCAACCACAGTGTGTAACTACATATATTTCTGACTCATTTGTGTGACACTGTTGCTGTACCCCACTGTGTGTTGATAGAAATGTAGGACAAACAATTCAAAGATCAGGAAAAACTTCCTACTACTAATGCTGAAGCTGCTGCCACTGAGGTGGAGTGACGCGGAAGCCGTGACCCGTAACCGGAAGTGGTGATGGTGAGGGGGGAGAGGGAGCTGGTGCCTGTGCTGGTTGGAGTGGGTGCCAGAGTGGGCACAGAGCAGGCTCCGGAGAGGAGGGCTGTGCTAAGCAGAGCATGCAGCAAGAGTAAGAGCTGCTGCTGCCGCTCTTTGTGAAAGTTGTGTGAGGGGCTGCGTTTTGTGTGAGGGACTGAGATATTGTGTGTGTGTGTGTGTGTGTGTGTGTGTGTGTGTGAGAGTGTGAGGGGCTGTGTTTTTGTGTGTGTGAGGGGCTGACATATTGTGTGAGTGTGTGTGAGGGGCTGTGTTTTTGAGTGTGTGAGGGGCTGCGTTTTTTTGTGTGTGAGAGGGGCTGAGATTTTGTGTGAGTGTGTGAGGGGCTGCGTTTTGTGTGTGTGTGAGGGGCTGCACTTTTTGGGAGAGTGTGTGAGGGGCTAAGATAGTGTGTGTGTGTGTGTGTGTGTGTGTGTGTGTGTGTGTGTGTGTGTGTGTGTGTGTGTGTGTGTGTGTGAGAGAGGGGCTGTGTTTTTGTTTTTGTGTGAGTGGCTGCGAATTTGCATGTGAGTGTGGAGCTGTGTTTTTGTGTGTGTGAGTGTGTTGTAGGGGCTGCCCGGTGACACTGCTATGGCCGAGCCACAAATTGCTACCCCCACAGGCTGCCTGAGTGATCAGAGCTTACTGCTGCTGCCAGAAGTAGCTACACAAGGGGGCCGGAGATTGCTGCTGCAGCTATCAGAGGAGCATGACAGAGGGGGCCGGAGACTGCTGCCACTGCTACTGCTACTACTTGAGGAGCTTGCTGCAGAGAGCTGGGGACTACTGCTGCGAAAAAGAAAAAGATCAGGGGGCACACAAGGATAGATAAGTATAAGCTTAAATACATTACTTTATAAGTGACTGTTTTGTTTTGGGTTTTTTGGGGTTTTTTTTTGGGGGGGGGGGGTGTTCTCTCCATCTGTATCTCCCATTGTCCTTGATTGTATTGTTTTATCAACTACTGTTCTGTTGTTGAATATGGGGGGTCATTCCGAGTTGTTCGCTCGCAAGCTGCTTTTAGCAGATTTACTCACGCTAAGCCGCCGCCTACTGGGAGTGAATCTTAGCATATTAAAATTGCGAACGAAAGATTCTCAAAATTGCGATTACACACGTCTTAGCAGTTTCTGAATAACTTCAACCAAACTCGGCATCTTCGATCAGTTCAGTGCTTGTCGTTCCTGGTTTGACGTCACAAACACACCCAGCGTTCGCCCAGACACTCCTCCGTTTCTCCAGCCACTCCCGCGTTTTTCCCAGAAACGGTAGCGTTTTTTCACACACGCCCATAAAACGGCCTGTTTCCGCCCAGAAACACCCACTTCCTGTCAATCACACTCCAATCGCCTGCACGAAGAAAAAGCCGTGAGTAAAATACCTAACTGTATAGCAAATTTACTTGGTGCAGTCGCAGTGCGAACATTGCGCATGCGCACTAAGCGGAAAATCGCTGCGATGCGAAAAAAAATACAGAGCGAACAACTCGGAATGACCCCCATTGTTTCTCTTCACAGCTAGGCTATAGTACTGTATTGTATTGCATAGATTGAAGTGTTTTTTTCTGAAGGTAACAGGGAGTTAGACTTTACTAACAAAATGGGTGGGGTTGTGATTGAGAATCTCACTCAGTGCATGTCGTGCATGATGTACAGTATGCGCACCTGGAGCAACCGTCCCAGTGTGAATACATCTGTGCAAGGTGTGTGTGATCGGTTGCCCTGGAAGTCCAGGTAACTGATCTAGAGCAAACCATTACGCGACTGAGGGATATCACAATCTTGATCAGAGCTTAGATAGAATGGTGGAGGAATTGAAGGGGGGGACACTGGTAGACGAGGACAACCAGGTAGCCAGCAGGGTCACAGTTAGAAAGAAAAAAAAGTGGGTAAGACACAACATGTCTGAACTATCAAACCCTAATATATTTGCCCAATTGGACGAAGATTCGGAGGATGGTAGTGAGGAAATGACAGAGCTGGAGGAGACTGTTCCCTTAGCAATTGGAGGTGCGGTCCCTCCAGCACAGATGGGACAAAAGAAAGCAAGGTGCCTAGTCAGATTGTGGTGGTAGGGGATTCTATTATCAGGAAGACAGATAGGGCATTCAGCTACCAGGGCCATGATCACCATACAGTCTGTGGTCTCCCGGGTGCTTGGGTTCGGCACATTGCAGATCGGGTAGAAAAATTGTTGGGAGGGGCTGGGAAAGACCCAGCGGTCTTGGTGCATGCTGGCACAAATGACAAAGTTAGTGGTAGGTGGGATGTCCTTAAGAAAGATTATAGGGACTTAGGTCAGAAACTAAAGGCAAGGACATCTAAGGTAATATTCTAAAAGTGTGGCTTAGAGACTGGTGTAGGAAAGAGGGGTTTGTGTTCCTGGAACACTGGGCGGACTTCTCAGTCAGGCGCCATCTTTTTTTGTCACGATGGATTGCACCTGAATGAGGAGGGGGCAGCAGTTCTGGGGAGAAGGATGGTTAGAAGGTAGGAGGAGTTTTTAAACGAGGTGCCTGGGGAGGGTTTTGATAGAAACTACAGGTCATGCAGCGAGAATAGTGAGGATGGAGGTAGTGAATGTAATGGGGGTGGAGAAAGAGAGAGGGAAAGAGCAGTTGGAAAGGGTATTACCAAAGGTATTGCCAAAACACTAAATAATGACGATTATGGGTCATCATTACTGCATATAGAAAATGATGTCCCTAGCACAAGGGGAAATACTTATCTTAATTGTATGTATGTAAACGCTAGAAGTCTTACAGGAAAAAAGGGGGAACTAGAACTCCTTGCAGCAAGCAAACAGTATGATATTATAGGCATTGCTGAAACTTGGTGGGACGAATATCATGATTGGGAAGTCAGTCTAGAGGGTTATACGCTATTCAGGAGAGATAGATTAAGTAAACGAGGTGGAGGGGTATGTCTTTACGTAAAGTCATTTTAAAACCTGATATACTGGAAGATATTCATGAGGGGACTGGAAATACTGTTGAGAAGTTATGGGTAGAAATTGCATGTGGGGGAAAGGGATCAAAAAAAGATAGTATTGGGGCTATGCTACATGCCACCTGGTATTAATGTGTCTGATGAGGAAATGTTACTGAAGCAAATTGAAAAAGCAGCAGGAGTAGGTAACGTAATAGAAGATTTTAACTATCCAGAGATAAATTGGACAAATAATTCATGTGATACTGCCACGGGTACAATGTTTTTAAACACAATTTTTGCAGACGAGACAAAATTGTGTAAGGTTATAAATACGTAGGAAGATGATGAGCCTCTTCAGAATAACTTAGTTAAACCGGAAGCATGGGCAGCAAAATTGAGAATAAGCTTCAATACAGACAAGTATACGGTAATGCACTTTAGTAGCAAGAACAAAAATAACCCCTACATACTAAATGGGGTAAAATTAGGGGATTCTGTACTGGAAAAAAACCTTAGGTGTTCACATAGATAACAAACTAAGCAGCAGTACCCAAAGTACGATTGCAGCAAAGAAGGCTAACAAGGTATTAGCATGTATAAAGCGGTGAATTGACACAAGGGATGAGAGTGTTATACTCCCATTATATAAATCCCTAGTGAGGCCACATCTTGAATACTGTGCACAATTTTGGGCACCATACTACAAAAAGGATATCCTGGAACTAGAAAAGGTTTAGAGGTGGGCGACCAAACTAATTAAAGGATGGAGACGCTGGAATACGAGGAAAGGCTTGCAAGACTAGACATGTTAACACTGGAAAAGAGGAGACTAAGAGGGGACATGATCAACATTTACAAATATATAAAGGGACAATACACAGAGCTTGCGGTGGATCTGTTTTTTAAAAGATCAACGCAGATCAACGCAGGGGACACGTGGACACCCACTTAGGTTGGAGGAGAGGAAACTTTTCAAACATGAAATCTCGAGACGTGAAGGTTTCTTCACAGTAAGGACAATACATGTTTGGAATTCCCTGCCTGAGAGAGTAGTAATGGTGGACTTGGTTTACACCTTTAAGAATGGGCTAGATAAGTACCTAATGGATAAGGATATGCAGGGTTATGGTGCGTAGTCACACACTATAGTTATAAAAAAAAAGAGGAATAAACACAACTGCTGACATCAGCAACAGACAAAATGAGTCCTAAAAATAATACAGGGTAGGAGACCACAAATACAGTAGGTTGAACTCGATGGACAAATTGTCTTTTTTTAACCACAGAAACTATGTTACTATGTTACTAGTCATGACAATATTTTACGGTGATAAATGAAAAAAAAAAGTAAAAGCTGACGAGAAACTAAAAATTCACTACCCGAAGTGGAAAGGAAAGGCTAAGGCCTTGGCCTGTGTTTATGACTAGTGGTTCAGCATCTCATAATGATGATGTACTGTATGCCCTCCTCCTTGTAGAAGAGTTAAAAAAAATTAACTTGTTAAGGCACAGGAATCAACTGTTCAGAAATATCCCCAATCCCCAAGGACAGTCCAAGTGTGTTTGCAGTTGCGATGTATAAGCTTGACCTTTCCAATACTGTATGGAAAGAGGAGGCTCCTTCCAACATTTGAACACCCTCTGCAAGTGTTGGGAGGAGCAATGTCAGTAAACATGCTGACATTGAGGATGTTACTGTAGAAGTACACCAGGATGAGGAGGATATTGGTGTATCTGGGGCTAGTGGTAATGTTGACGAAGAGGATATTGATGATGTGGATGTGGTTTGTTTAAATAAGGCTCCAGTGGAGACAATTGTTGCCCATGGTATGAATAGCCCATTGTCATGACTGGGCAAAAGACAAAAAATCCACCTCTTCTGTGTGGAATTATTTCTTCCCACACCCGAACAATTACTGTCTAGCCATCTGTAGACTTTGTAAAGCCATTGTAAGTAGAGGTAGGGACCGTAACCACCTAGGAACCTCCTCCCTGTTATGCCACTTGCAGTGCATACATTACAAGTTGTTGATACATTCAGAAACTTTGGCTAAAAACTTAAGCAGTCCAGCAACACCTTGCTCCCCTTTCTATGTTGGATCCAAATGCCAGCAATCCCCACCACCAACACCATCATTGTCAGTTTCCTCCTCAATCAGGATCAGAAATATTCCTTTTCTAATTTCTCTGGAGGATCCTTGAGTGCTACACCTACTGCTGCTGCTGTTGCTGCTGGGAGTCGATCTTCACCCCAGAAGGGGACAAGGAAGACTACTTGTAGTTTAACAAAACAACTGACTGTTCAACAATCCTTTGCAAGGAATATGAAGTATGACAGCAGTCACCCTGCTGCAAAGCGGATTACTGAGGCCATAACAACTATGCTGGTGTTAGACGTGCATCCAGTATCTGTCATTAGTGCAGTGGGATTTAGACAGTTGATGGACTTACTGTGTCCCTGGTACCAAAGATTTAACTTCACTAGACAAGCA
Source organism: Pseudophryne corroboree (assembly GCF_028390025.1). Classification (NCBI taxonomy): domain Eukaryota; kingdom Metazoa; phylum Chordata; class Amphibia; order Anura; family Myobatrachidae; genus Pseudophryne; species Pseudophryne corroboree. The sequence continues at coordinate 202,542,789 of NC_086450.1, read as the reverse complement.
ATTCCAAGCCTGTACAAGTACATTAAAAAAAAGTTCTATTAATGTCCTCAGAAATGCAGTAGTACCCACTGTCCACTTAACCATGGATATGTGGACAAGAGGAACAGGACAAACTAAAGACTACAGTGTATGACTGTGACAGCTCACTGTGTAGATGTTTTGCCTTCCACAGTACCAACAGCAGCACCAGCAGCAGCATCTCACAAATGCCAACTTATTCAGAGGCTACGCGGTGTATCACCGGTTTCAGTAAGATGCACACCGCTGAGAATCTCGTAGAAAAACTCAGGGAAATAAATTCACAATGGCTTTCCCTGCTTGGACTTTGCTCAGGATTTGTGATATTTGACAATGCCACCAATATTGTGAGAGCATTACATCTGGGAAAATTCCAAAACATCCCATGTTTTGCTCACACAATTCATTTGGCGGTGCAGTTTTTTTTTAAAATGAAAGGGGCATGCAGGTGATGCTGTCGTTGGCCTGAAAAATTTGTGGACATTTTCGACATTCAGCAACTGCATGTTGAAGACTGGAACACCAGCAAACACTGTTGAATTTGCCCTACCATCAGATGAAGCTAAAGGTAGTAACGAGGTGAAATTCTACTCTTTATATGCTTCAGCGGATGGAGGAGCAGCAAAAGGCCATTCAAGCCTACACATCCACCTATGATATAGGGAAAGGAGAGGGAATGCACCTGAGTCAAGCGCAGTGGAGAATAATTTCTGTATTGTGCAAGGTCAAACCCTTCAAAATTGCCACATGTTAAGTTAGTTCATACACTGCCAGCTTGAGTCAGGTCATTCCCCTCATCAGGTGTGAAGGAGGAGCTGAAACGGAGCGATTCCACTAATTATGTCATACTTGTAGATGAAGCCCTTCATTCGCTTTGCCAGGATTCAAGCGTTGTCAATCTGTTGAAATCAGATCATTATATTTTGGCGACCGTTCTAGGTTTAAGTCATACATTGTGTCTTTCTTTCCAACAGGCACAAATCAGCAGAGATGCAAAGAGCTGTTGGTGAGAAAATTTAGCACAGCTACGATTAACTTGGAATGACCCCCATAGTTTATAAAACTGGTATTCTGTCTGCCACTGCAGTACCACTCCTAGATGTGCCACGTGTTTGTGCCGCCCACTTCTGTTGCTTAGCTTAGTCATCCAACTACCTCGGTGCAACCTTTTGGCTTAAACTGAATGAAAATAATATTGTGAGCTGTGAGGTGGTCAAAATTGACTGGAAATGAGTGGAAATTAATGTTATTGAGGTTGATAATGCTGCAGGAACAAAAGCACCCCCAAATTCTGTAATTTTAGCTGTTTTTATGATTTAAAATAAATACAGCTCCAAAACCAAAACCTGAAAAATGGCCTGGTGCACACTGTGTAAAATAAATAAACAACTTTACTAGTAAGATAACCGGACTATTTGTACAGTAGTTTCAAGACATCTGATTGTCTGAACAGAACCTCTGCTACATCCTCAAACCTGTACAAACTTACTATCAACAAACTCTAAGGAGTGGCTTTATTGGGCCCCAAGAGTAAACCCGGTGGCAGAGGCGGATTATGACTCCATGGGCTCTAGGCAAGATAGTACTTTAAGGGCTCCTTCTCTGATCCATTCTATTTTTTTTACCCTATACACACCTGCTATACACAGTGTGCACTTGCCTGCCCGCTGCTCTCTCTGGCTGTGGACTGGGTCTGGAGGCTGTTTTACGTGGGAGGGCTGCTCCTTTTGCTGCTGCTCTCATCTGGTTGGTGTCCCAAGTGTCTGGCTACTGCCAGCTCTGGTCCATGGACGCCACCATCTTCCCTTGGGTCAGCTGATTGGTCTGACCAATCGCAGGTCTCCCAAATGTCATGTGCTCCACTCCACCAATGGCACTCCAGGAATAGATGTAAAAGTGTCTTCCAGACTGGAGTCCGGCGCATGTACAACATAGCTTCCTGCTATGTTCCTTGACTCTAGACCTGCATTATTGGCAGAACTAGATTAACAGTCACCATCTCCTGCAAAGCCTCACTGGTTCCAGGCAGTCCAGTTCGTCTACATGTCCAGCCTGGTAAAGTCTCTCAGGTTTCTGCTGGTCCAATCCTCCCAAGGTCCAGTCTGGCAAAGCCTCACCAGTCTCAGCCAGTCCAGTTCGTCTCCAAGTCCAGCATTGGTAAAGTCTCTCTGGATCCAATCAGTCCAGTCTGTCTCCAGGTCAAGCTTGGTAAAGTCTCCCCGGTTCCAGCTGGTCCATTCTGTCGCTAGGTCCTGCATCATAAAGCATTATGAAGCAACCTCCAGTTAAACTACCCCATCTCTGTTCTGACATGCAGAGAATAGCTCAGATCTGGTGCTTGTTATCAGCCTTTTGTGACTAAATAGGTCACCGGTTGATCACAGCATCTGAGATAACCATTCAAAAACTTTCTACTGACAATGCTGTGCCTACTTACTGAGTGGAAGAGGCTTGGTGATATATGTGGTGAACACGTTCTCAATTTATTGTAGAAACTGTATACACAGTCAAGTCACATTATTATGACCACCTCCTACATTTGACGCCAGCAGCGCGTAGCCCATGAAGTACGCCACATGTCATGCGCTGGCTTGGTGGGTATATAAGGTATGCGATAGGCTGTCTGCACACAGATCACTTGTTGCTGTCATAAGTAAAAGGGGAGATACTGTTTATCTGAGTTGCAAAATGGGATTATTGTCGGCTTTGGGCCAGGGGTGGCAGTATTTCTGAAACAGCGCAGTTTGTGAACTGTTTGCGTGCTGGTGTTGTGAAGGAGTATTGTGTCTGGACAAATGTCACCATAGGGAATAACCGATGTGGAAACCACAAAGTACCAGGTGCCAACGATGTGCATGAGGGCCGACCGACACAATACAGTGGTTCAGCTCACCGTCAAAATGATACTGGGGGCTACTGTCTATCTGCTGTCCATGCTGCACATGGCGGTTCCTCTGGCTATTAGCTGGTGCTCATAATAATGTGACTCAGCCGTGTAAATGAGTGATGCAAATATCTGCAATGAGGCAATTAGTTTGTTATACAGTAGATGACAATTCTCAGTGACCTGACCACAGACCATGGATCATCTGTGTGCTACATGTATCTCTGTCATGACAGCTCCGTCACTTCACCATACTATTCTCTCAGCCTCATTTCCATGCTGCTGAGAAGGAAGAGTCAGAGGAGAACGCATTGAGCCCCCAAATGGAGGAGATTGCACATGTTCCTGTGACCTCTGTCATTGGCTGAGAGTACAGCGAGTGCTGTGAAGAATGCTCCAACTTTACTACATAGAGCTTTTGAGCAGAGCTGTTGAGCTTGCAGTATTGATGGAACAAAACAGAAAAGAAATATGCTGAGGATTTCCGATATTCTAGCTGTCCCCTGAAGCTTGCCAATATTAATGCCATATACATACTGTATAAAAGAAAAGTGGTCAAAATGGAAAATTTTAACTGGGGGTATGGAGATTTCAGGGGGTTTACTTAGGCAAGTCCATGGCCTGAGCCCTCCTGATATTTCCATACTCCCACTTCAAAATAATGACACAGTAACCTGGACCTAATGCCCAAGCTCACGTAGCAGGGGCACAAAGTCTCTGCCCGCCTCACATGCAACACAGGCCTGAGGCCTGACTGCTCCCATGACCCTAGTACTCAACATCCCTGGAGGTCTAGGCATGGTTGAAGAAGGTGGTTGAAGCTGCCTATGTTGGTGTTGGGAGATGTTGCAGTGAGGAGCTTCATTTAGCTTTGTTCCTTTCCATCACTGCACCACTCTCCGGTCATAAGCTTTTTGCTTCAGCCGAGGTTTCTTCCCTGATCAGCTCTTTCTTCTTCATTTTTTTGCGAGGTCTTCTTTCCTTCTTCTCTGCTCTTCTCCCATAGCAGTAGCACCCTTCTCACAGCATAACACCTTTCGCCTCTCACAGTACAACACAGCAACACTCACAAGACAGGTCAGCACCCATCTCCCCTCACAGGACAGCACCCGTCTCCTCTCACAGGGCAGCACAACACAACACACATCACAGCACAGCACCCATATCCCATCACAGCATCCATCACCCATCACAGTACACCTCAGAGCCTGCCAGTACCTCAGTGCTGACTCCAGCAAATCTCTCTAATTGGACTCCAATACCTCATCCCAGCAACTTTGCACTGAGGACACTGTCAGCACCCCCACACTGAGAACACCACCATCACTGCTGACACTGCCAGCACCCCAGCAGTATGGACATTGCCGGCAACCCACACTGAGGACACTGCCAGCATTGCCGACACCCCTGCAGCAAGGATACCCTGGCACCCCCGCAATGCCGACACAGCCAGCAGTACCGATACCACCAGCAACTCTGCACTGAAGACACCACCATCACTGGTGACACCACCAGCACCCCAGCAGTACTGACACTGCTGGCAACCCCACAATGGGGACTCTGCCAGCACCCCTGCACTGCCTACACTTATGCACTGAGGAAACAACCGGCATCCCTTGTCACAGTAAGTGCACTATTAGTGTATCCGCCCTGCACTGTGTCCTGAATTGTATCCAGCCCACACTGTATCTCTTACTATATCCAATACGCACTGCATCTGATAGCAATGTATACAGTACTGTATCCAACTTGCACTGTATCCAACTTGCACTGTATCCAACCAGCACTGTATCCTGAACTGTATCCAACCCAGCAATGTATCCAGCACTGTATCCAACCCACACAGTATACAACCTACACTGTATCTGACCCGCAGTGTAGCCCACACTGTATCCAACCTATACTGTATCCAACCTGCAATGTATTCCACACTGTATCCAACCAGTAATATATCCAGCACTGTATCCGACCTGCGCTGTATCCAACCCACACGGTATCCAACCAGCAGTGTATCCAACCTGCACTGTATCCAATGAGCAATGTATCCAGCACTGTGTATGACCCACACAGTGTCAAATCCACACTGTATCTGACCCACAGTACCCGCACTGTACCCACACTTTATCCAACCCACACTGTATCCCACACTGTATCCAACCAGTAACATATACCGCACTGTATCCAACCTATACTGTATCAAACCTGTATTCTATCCCACACTGTATCCCACCAGTAATATATCCTGCACTGTATCCGACCCGCACTTTATCCAACCCACACTGTATCCAACTAGTAACATATCCCGCACTGTAGCCAACACACATTGTATCCAACCCACACAGTATCCAACCAGCATTGTATCCAACTAACACTGTATACAACTAACACTGTATCTAACCTGCACTATATCCAACCCACTCTATATCTGACCCACACTGTATCCACACTTTCTACCGCAGTTTAGCCAGCCAGCCTTTGGCCAATATTGGTGAAAATAATATTGTGAGCTGTGAGGTCGTCAACATTAGTGGAAATTAATGGAAATGAATGTTACTGAGGTTAATTATATAAAAAAAGGACCAAATTAAGTGATTTTAGATTTTTTTGTAAATTTTTGAAAAAAATCCAAATCCAAAACCAGTCACGGCGGTTTGGCAAATCTAAAGCCGGCTGATGAATCAGAACCAAATCCAAATCCAGCAAACATGGCCTTGCGCACATCCCTAATACTGACATTGTCAACATTCCTACTATTGACAGCAGAATATCAACAGTTATGGTGTCAACATGCTTACAATGTGAACAGAAATCTTGACACCTGGAAAATGTGAACATGGAAAGAAAGTCGACATTTGAAATGCTGACATTGACAAAATTTCAACATTAGTGTTAGGCTGAGGGGTAGGTTGAGGGTCTAGGGTTAGGTTTAGGGGTTAGGGTTAGCGTTGCAGTTAGGGTTAGTGTTAGAGATACAATCGCCTGAAAAACACTTTGTTGAAAATTTCACCATGTCGGCATTTTATCAGGTTTGACATTCTGAAAGACGACATGGTCAGTGTTGACATAATGAAAATTTCCACATTTTCCATCAGCATGATTCATTTTGACCTAATATGCAATACTGAACAGTTTCAAGTTATAGTCACCTGCAGCCTGAGATAGCTGTGCTGCATGGCTTTTTATGAGCTTTGGGTGATCAATACACAATCAAACATTTTATATTCTGCATCTACTGTACTGAATAATGCTGAGACAACAATCAGTTCATTCATGGTTGGTACAAGATCAGAGTTTAGCTCATTTGTACAGTAGATCCCCCCAGACTGCGTTTCAGTCTACTGCTGAATCCCAAGACAAACTCTTTCCCAGTGTACGGTGAACAGGATGAAATCCCAGCCTGCGTGTCCTTGCACTTAGCAGAATTATATATCCTGTCTTTGAGATTACAGCTCCGCTTTGCTTTCTGGTTACTGTGGAAACTAGCGAAAGGATCTGACATATGGTTTGGTTGCAAGATTCCTCTCCCCATCTGGCTGCCAGCAAACAAATGCCTGCAGATCTAGGGAATGAAAAAGGAGAGAGGAAAGAAAGCAAATAATGATAAAAGCAGAGGTGTAATGTGAATAGACATAATGAATAAAAAATATGCCCTGCATCAACTCTCAGTATAATAGAACATTTTATGGGCTACGAAGAAAAAAATCCATTTTAAAGCGAACGTATGGAGCTCCTTACAAAACAATTACTCTAACAGATTCAACCTGTTCCTCTGACATAGAACAAATGTGTTTTCTCTCTTTGTGTTGTTCTTGTACATTGAGGGTCCATGTAGTTTTTAATGCACTTGTTCCGTAGTGCAGTACTGGAACAGCGCAAATTGTCTCTGATGGCGATGGCCTTCATAGACATATAGAAGTATCATTGTAATTCTTATGGGAGAGTGCATAGGACTGCAGTAGCAAATGGGCAAAATTACCATGGAATTACATATTAATTTAGTTATTAATCTTGGTCCTTTTTTTGCAAGGGTAGTTACTGGATTCCAAAAAAACTAAAATTGGTCATGGAAGTAAAAATTTTCAGTATTAACATACCACTGTTCCATTACAAACAGCGCAATTAAGATTTCCTGAGGTTATCTAATAGTCACCATCTGTCTGTTGAGTTAGAGAAGCACAAATCCACCACTAGTCAAAGGAGTATATTTACTAAATGTAAATCTTCATCGATTTAAAATCTCTAAAAATAGACCATAGTAAACTATCCCCTCCCCATCTTATTCAGGGCAGTTTGATATTTTGACTCCCCATAGGACTTTCAAGTGTTTTTTGGGTTTTTTTGGTTGGTTGCGTCAATTAATGGATAATGGGCAGAGTAATGTACACCACCATCAGATATGTAATTGACCCATTAAAAGTCTAGTGGCTTAACTAGTCGTGTAGCCTATTGAGAAGCGAAGATACAGCCATGATCACTGTTACTATAGTTGAGGCATGAAATGCCACTTGTAGCGGAAAAGGGTTCTTACAAGATCACCAGCCGGTGACTGTCCTCCGGATGCAGTTAGCAGAGTGCTGGAATAGCAGTATTGTGAATGCAGCAACTCTTTTCGAGCTAAGGGAGAGTTGTCTGTCTCCTACTATGTCACTCTACCCAGTAACAAGATGGCACCTTGCTGCACATATGCAGTAGTTACACTGGTGACAAGGGAATGAAACATCATCCCTGGAGGTATAGCCAAGATTAGGGGAGGGGGGCACAGAGCTCACTGGCATCACTAGCTCTCTCTCTGGTACAGTAGCAGAACCAGGCTGCCAGAATAAAAGCAGAACAGAATGCACTGTAGGCAGAGATACTGCCTGATTGGCAGAGGCAGTCGGTGGAGTTAAGACGGTGTTGCAGTGTTGTGTGACAGCATTGTGGGGGTGTGGTCCGGACAATGGAGGCGTGTCTGGATCATTGCTTGGGCGGGTCGCGTCGGCTGCGTGACGGCACATGCAGCTGCTGCGGCCAAAAACATGGTGGGTAGTTGTCTGCCTTCGCAGCTGGGCTGCCTAGGCAGAGAGCTACTCGGCATGTGTGAAAGCATTGCCGCCGTGCAATGCTTTCACATGTCTGCAGGTAGGGGGGCATGTGGGGAGGACTTGCCCTGTGTTGGGCGTGCCCCGCATGTCAAAAGATTTTGATCGTAGATGTGCGTTTTTTCGCACATCTACGATCAGGTCTGAATTACCCCCCATTTCTCTACAAAGTTCTTCCCGCAAGTAATGCCTCTGTACTGGTTAATACTGTGTTTAAACAGGGGTCACTCTGCGTGATTATCAGTTAAGGGTCTGGTAGCACCCCTTTTCTCCATGCCGTCGTCAGAAGTATGTGTGTGACAATGTACTTAGCACTCACCCTCCTGCAGTCTGCAACCACAAGCAGTCTCAGCTCTCTCAAGATAGCCTGGCGGTCCCCAGTCCCCATCTGAGATGTCTCACATCCACTCTCCCGATTCTCAAAACTCACGGAAGCAATCTGCTGCTTAAAGTCTGCAGCATTCACCGCCCTGCGTGACCACCCGGTGTGCGCCAAAGTAGCTCTCCGGCTCTACTCCTTGACAAACATCCAGTTCCTTCAATGGCTTCTCTCCAACCACACACATTACTGCCCTCTTTTTTCTACAAGGCTCTGCTTGTTCTCTCCTCCACTGTCCAATCAGCTCCAGCCACCTCACAAACAAGACACGTGACCTGTCTCTGGGCCGCCCCTTAACCCCCGCTGTGCCAGCCAAATGAATCATCAAGTTGCAAACATTGCCATTTATATATTAAAGGGATATACACAACTTTTGCTAGGTTGCCACAGAGGCAGGACTCAGGGACACTGCAGTGGTATCGGAGAAAGTGACTGTGAGGTAATAGACTGCCTTACCAAACATTGAGGCGGCAGATAAAGGAGACTGAAGGGGAGGTAAGAGTGAGTGGCAGCACAGCAGTCTTAAAAGTGGGGAGTTCATTGACTTTTTTTATACTACGGCAAAAGAGACTGTTGAGTGTTCACTGAGGTAACAGCCAGTAACAGCTACATTGTTTAGCCCTGGCAGGAGATAGGGAGTAGTGAGAAACTGTATAACTGCATGCTTGCTTAACTGCTGAGGAACTGAACTATATAACTGCATGCTTGCTTGACTAATGAGGAATTGAAGCACTTGCTACTGTGCACTGCTATAACAACTACCTGCATCTACTGTTATTAACTTAACTGTGGAACTACCTCCCTTGTTAACGCTTATCTCTACAGGATCAGTTATCCTTTTCATAAACAGTAGACTTTAACAGTGTGGAACATTCAGCGGTCTATTCATGTAGCAGAGAAAAACCCTGTTTGGCGTTAAACAAGGTTGTTGTTTTTTTGCCTAGTTCTATTCACAGAGCGGGTTGCTGTGGAGAAGTCCCTGATTTCTCCAGCGGTAAACCTGATCCGTGCCTGAATCACATCACCATACCTTAGTATCGCATCAACGGAAAGGTGAGTATACATGAATTGCAACTTACCAAAGCTATATATCGCATCGAACCGTGGCGATGTATAGTGATAAGTACCAATTCAGTTTTCATTTTTTACATGCATAGACCCCTTAGTGAGTAGAACAGTGACTCCTCAGCCAAAGGACTTGTAGCACAAGGACTGAGAAATAGTGACATTTACCCCACAACCTGGTGGACTTTTGGGCTACAACTCTAAGTTTGGGAAAATGCAAGTTAATACTGAAAGTGATGTTGGTATTCATTGCCTTGTACTGTTATATACATAACCTGTGGTGTGGAGTGTAATATTTGAGACATTTATTTGAGACATATACAGGGCCAGCGATCACAGCAAGTCATTAGGTGCGACAGTAGGGCAAGCACGCCTGAGCTGAATGTTTTATTTTCCAGATGTGGGCACATTTCCACAATCCAAGTTCCCTACTTTGTGGGGGGTTTCCGGGCAACTGGAACGGGACTCCAGAAAGGTAAGTATTAAATATGGGTACAGTGTGTGCATTGTGCGCACCCCTGGATCTATGGGCCCACGTGCACCATACACATTGCACCCATTATAGACACCTCAATTACCCTAGTGCAAATGCTATAGTTTTCTGCTGGCGCAAACCTGACAAATATGCTTCTGTAGCAGAGCTGGGGACATCTTGGCATTCTCCGGCCAGTCACAGGCATATCTATAATGGGAGCAGGGTGTGCGGTGTGTAAGCCCCCTGGACCCAGGATCCATGTGCACCACCCACACTGCACCCATATATTTATACTCACCGCTCCTTTGACTTGGCACTGGCTGCAGAGATCACTGAGATATTGGCCACTGCTGTCACTTTCCCGGTGTTTCATATCAATGGAAATTTGAATGTTAAGGCTGCCTGCAAACCTTAATTCCCTCAACCAACAAGGATTTTAAATTGCCATATTCAGATATTAAACATGTCACTGACACTGATATCATTCACCATCTCTTGTGATATCAATGTGCATTATTATATTAATGCTTTTTAGACCCATTTTGCTAAATAACCTAGAGTGATAATGTATAGTAAAGGTAAAACCATGTGCACTTTATTATCAGACTCATTTTGAGCTGTGTCTATATGACTACAATGCTCAGATATCTGAATATGTGTATGTAGTTGTTATGTCGACATTTAGAATGTTGACACCATAATGCTGATGTGGTCTGAATGCCAACATTCAGCATGGCGATATGACATACAACTTGGCATACAACTTGTTAGCATTCACAATGTAAAAACTGATACAATATAGACAAAATGGCAACATTGTGAATGTGTATGTCAACCGCCAGAATGCTGACATATGATTTTATGGTTAGGATTAGGCTTCAATTAGGGTTATGGTGGGTAATTCCAAGTTGATCGCAGCAGGAAATTTTTTAGCAGTTGGGCAAAACCATGTGCACTGCAGGGGAGGCAGATATAACATGTGCAGAGAGAGAGAGAGATTTGGGTGTGGTGAGTTAAATCTGCAATCTAAATTGCAGTGTAAAAGTAAAGCAGCCAGTATTTACCCTGCACAGAAACAAAATAACCCACCCAAATCTAACTCTCTCTGCAAATGTTATATCTGCCCCCCTGCAGTGCACATGGTTTTGCCCAACTGCTAAAAAAATTCCTGCTGCGATCAACTTGGAATTACCCCCATGGTTAGATTGTAATTTTTGGAGTTTACCACAAAACATATGCTGTGGGGCTGTGTACACAGCAAGCTCCGTGTTTACTATAGGAGCCTACTGTATGGGCTTCTTTATGCAAATAAAGAGGGAGAGATATAGCACAATTTTGTGTACCGCTCCAGTACTAATCACATATGTACTAACATATGCGATTAGTATCACAAAGGGCAGCTCTCCCAATAAGAGGTTTGATGGCCGCCAGTCCCTGGACTTCTGAGTTTATGACCCAGCAGTCTGTCTGTGCATGCCCAGAAGGATGTGGCGGCCACGGGTGATATTGGGAGGGATCCAATCTGACAGCACAGATGTGGAAAAAAGCCCATGGGCTTCTATAGGGTAATACAACTTTTGCTGGAATTAACCTCCACACCAAAGCCCCGGTGTCCAGTGCTTAAGTACATGCAGGAAATGCAGTAAAACCCAAAAGATAAGGTTTTACTGCATTTTCCCATTAGTAGATCCCACCCTGACTGTGCTTTATAAGGTTATATGTTTTAATTTGTGGTTTTAGTAATGTACATGAACATGAGCTTTATACTTGGTCATTTACCGTGACTAAAACTCAGATATTAAGTGTGGAGAATCAGCAGAATTTAATATTTGCTTTGTGTAGTTTGCTAGTAGATTAGATTACTGGTTCATCATACTGTTAGTACATGAACAAATAATTACTGTAAAATGAACCAATCCATCTCTTGATGTGTTTGCTACTCAGCTTATCTCTGTGCCCCATGTTACTTGTGCTCCTTAAGCATTGCATATGTATTACATGGTACTGAATCATCATTTACTAAGTGCAGCCCTATCACATTACTGTTAGAACTGCATACAAGCCCTGTTGAGGTAGTCATTTATTGATGCTCTGTGTCATTATAATGTATATACTGTAATATTGATTTGGGAGCAAATGTCTTAAATCAAGTTATTCCCTTTTCTCTGTGCTTTATAACTGGCACTTTATATTCTTCAGAAAACAATTAGCAGAATTCTTCTCAAACATTACTGTATGCACTGCACTAATCCACAATGCATCACTCCATAGCATAATAGAGATAAAGTACCAGCTAGTCCGCTCCAAACTGTCATTTTTCAAACACAGCCTGTGACCATTGATGTTTTTATAATGGGTGCAATGTGTGCAGACATATTTCACCACACACATTGCACCCATATTTTAATACTTACCTCTCCCGAGTCCAGCATTGGGTGTTGCAGTTGTGGGAAAAATTGTAGCCAAAATGGCCGCCCCATATGCACAGTAGTGAACTTGGTCTCCGGAACATGGTAGGCGCCATGGTTCCAGAGACCTGCGCATGCTCAGTAGATGCTGGAAACTACTGAACTGTGCAGAGGAGGGGGCACTCCCGGAGTCTGCACAGGGCCCCCCTCCTCTGTTAAAACGCCCCTGCCTGTTACATGACAGTTAGGAGCTGATTGGCTGGTAGTTTTATTCCATCCACGTTATATCCATCCATGGCTTAGTAAATAGACCCCAGTGTCTGTAACGTGTCCCCCTGACCAAACTGTCACATGTTTCCTTGGTCCAACAACCATACAGTAATCCTGTTCCTACCAAACCTACTGAGATACAAATACTGCTGCTCTTAAACTCTGATACAACATTATTGTAACCACAGAATCAGCAGGAAGTCAACAATCAGCATCAGATGTTGCCACAATTGTACATTATTTATACCAATCAGTGCATGACATATAAACTATAATGTAAATATTTATACATTATGGAAATACACTCTATAAACCATGCTATAGTTAGAGAGCTTTATACTGACAAGTGGTGAAGCTAACAGAGTTTATATTTGGCAATAAGCTTCAAAGAAACTTGTATTGTCAACTATAAATAAAAACAATCCGGCCCTGTAGTCTAAATAATTACTCTTATTTAAGAAAGAACTTAACCTGACCCTATACATTTAGTAAATAAAGAGTAATACAAAGTCAGGAAAGGGATGGAAAACCTCTGGATAAGAATAGGTTAATATTATCATTGCAGAATTCTGACTAGAAAATAATTGCAATGTTACTTTCTACAGTATAACATGCCCCTCAGTCCAGTGGTTTAGCAGGTAAAGATAATTAAGGGCAGTATTCTAGCAGCTCTGCAGCTGCACATCTCTAATCATTACGCCAATAGTGAACAAAGCTGTTTTAAAATGTTGTTCATCTCTAATAGTATCTCTGTTTCCAGCTGTCCTGATTCTATTTGGTAAGTACCAGTTGTACTGAACTCTCCCTCATTTCAAGCTACTCTGTTGATAAGGAGCTATATCAGTGACGTGAGGTGGGGTGAGGCAGGTGAGGCAGAGCCTTTCCTGTCATACTAACGTTTGCACCATAGTTTTTACTGTATAAAGTAGATGTAAAATACAAAGAATATGTTTGAAATATCTTTTTTGTATTATTCAAATCATTTTTATAGCCAAATCTCTGCAGTAAAAAGTCTATGGGTGGTGAGGCAGTGCCTCCCCTGTCTATCTTTTCCGCACCTCTCAGATCAAAACTCACAAAATTTCCAGGGGTTTTTACTGCTGCACCTGTGTGTAATGCCCAGATGTACCCTTAGGCAAATATATTGCGTTTAAATCTGTCTCTGGTGCTAGCTAGTGCCTCCTGAGCCATTTAGCTCACCACACGTCCCTGAGCTATATGTACCTAACAGTGGTGTGCACTTCATTTCTGGTGTTTGTAGGCAGGGGAAAGGCTTCAGGGAGGCCTAGCACAGGGATAACCATGACCTTTTATATTGCCACAATGATCAATAATGAGCTAAAACATGGAAAAAAGATGAAGTCAAAGGAACAAGTTGGAGGTCATCTAATGCTCATACAGTACAAAGCAAGGCAAACTCCATAAATCGCACCTACTATGGGTTTCACCAGGGATTGCCATTAACTATTGATGCTTAGCAACAATGGTTTGCCATTGATGGCAACTGGTTTTGCCATTGACAATGGAGATCTGATGGTTCTTCACCACTGATGCCATACAGGGCACTAATGTTTTTTTTTTCTCTCCCGGGGATCACAGAGCTTAGCTCAGTACTGATGTACAGTAGTCTGCATTGTGCCACCCCCTTTCCTGACTGGCCCACCACTGATGTGTCCAGTCTCGGAGCTGCTGTTGGTACTGTGATAGAGTTGATCATCATTGTGCAAACCATCAGTGGCTCACCATCAATAGTTTCCTGCAATTGATGTAAAATACCTGTGACCAGTGGTGGCTGCTGCCCCTGGGCTGCAGCACCAATCACTCATTGCCAGGGCTAGTCGGTCAGCACATATAAAAATAAATGTAATGTTGTATGTAATGTATGTGCTTGCTTCCTTTCCCGGGGATCAGCAGCGCCACTGTGTTTCACTAACCTGCAGCAGCACGGCACACAGCACTCAGCTTGTCTATCTTCAATAAGTCCGCCCCTAGACTCCTGTGACACTAGCCAATGGAAATCTGGGAGCGGGCTTATAGAAGATAAACAAGCTGAGTGATGTGTCCTGTGCTGCAGCAGGTTAATGAAACTCAGCTGAGCTGCTGATTCCCAGGTAAGGAAGCCAGCACATATATTACATACAACCAGGCTGCCATCAGAAATTGTAGGGCCCGGGACTGACAAAATAGGCAGCCCTCCCCCTTCCCCCTCGCCCCCCCCCAAAAAAAAACAACACAAAAACAAATATATAAATATACAAATAACAAAAAAGTTATATATATATATATATATATATATATATATATATATATATAATAGGCACATACGGAGCAACACCATAGACCCTGTCACCAAATTATGCCCCACAGTAATGCCCCTGACAACACAATATACCCCCAACATTAATGCTTTAGTCACTATAATATGCCCCCACATTAATTATGCAGTACCTGCTTGTTGTGAGGGTCTTGCTTCTTGTGAGGGTTCTTCTCTATGTCGGGCGGTTCTCCCACCACCCCCCTGGCCGCCACTGCTGCAGCCGCTGCCACTGCAGTGCAGACTATTTGCGCCTGCCTGCTTCAATTGAAAATGTCCCTCCCAAAATGGCAACCACCTCAGAGGAGACAGTTATTAACTATCTCCTCTAAGGCGGCAGTCGTTTTGAGAGAGACATTTCTATTAGATTGCTGCGGACGGTGGCGGTGGAAGATGGGGATGGGCCGCATCGGAAGATGGGGACGGGCAGCGGGTGAATGGAGGCATGGGCAGCCCAGGCCCTCTCCTCTCTGTTAGAGAGTCCGAGCCCAGGACAGCTGTACCCGCAGCACCCACCTGATGGCGGGCCTGCATACAACATTGCATGTATGTTTATATGTACTGACTGGCTCCCTCCTGCAATGTGTGATCGGTGCTGCAGCCCAGGGGCAGTAGCCGCCACTGCCTGTGACCCTTCAATGGCTATCATTAGCTCTTACTAACATGTAGGGTAAAGCAGTGTTCTCTCTTACACAGTACACTGAATTGTCTACTTACAGCTCTGCTATAAAGCAATTGTAAGGAGAGAAACTGCAGGGAGCGGGAAAAACAGGCCAATTTCAAACTGTCTCTCATATTTACACCTGCTGAAGTTTCTGAAATACCCCTTTTCCTTATAAATGCAAGTTCACTGATATCTTCTAGGTTTGGCCAATGTGCGGGATTCCGGACGTACGTGGATTTTCTTTTAAAGGGGGAAATCACTTACAAGGCATGGTTTTGCTTGTAAGCGATTGCCCCTTTAAAAAGACATCCGAGATCAGACGGAATCCCACACGTAAGCTAAACTCAATTTGGATGGCATTACATACGACCCTTGTCTAAACGGTTTCTCACATTAATAGTGATCTTTAAAAAAAAAGCATGTCTGGAAATGCATAATCGAAGCTCAAAGGCACACATCCCGTGACTTCCTAAGGCCCAAGCCATCCACCAGCCACGCCTATATTGCACAGAGCTTTCCTTGGACCTGCTTGTCCTACCGCAAAATCTGCATTCCCCCCCACAAGCTTAACAATTTCCAACTTTAATTAATTTGCTTTCCTTTCATTTACTTAAAATATATATATATATATATATATATATATATATATATATATATATTTCACCCTCCTGTCAGCCTCTACTTCCCCAAGGCAGATATTTACTTTGTATAATGATAAAGTTAGACGTCTGGTAAATAAAATAGAGACGGTAGATCGCCGATTGATCTTTAAGATTGGTAGAGCTTAAGATAATGTACGTGTCCCAGTGGTGCAATGAAACAAGCATTTATGTTCACCCCTGATTTGTCAAGGAAGAATGATACAGCATGGCCTCTATCGCTTTGTGGAGTATGTGCAAAAACAGCTTTAATAAGGTGTAGTATGGCTGACCGCTGGTCAGGAGACCACCGGCCAGCATACCAACGCCGGGATCCCGGCGGAGAGGGGTTCACTGCGCTCGCCATGCTGCGTGCTCGGTGGCGACCTGAGGTCGCCACGGGTTCTATTCCCACTCTATGGGTGTCGTGGACAACCATGAGTGGAAATAGTTCATGTTGGTCAGCATGCCGACCATCAGGATAGTGAGGGGGCGGGATGTTGGTGGAGGTCATGTGACCGTCGGTCTCCTGACCGCCGGTCACATGAACACCACCCCTTTAATAACATGAGGCATTTGTGTATGTTAGAAGATAGGGTTACTGTTTGTCAATTATACATTTAAAAATAATATATATTTTTAAGAAACATTTATATCATTGTAAACTAAGGTAAAGTGTGTGTAGTTCAATTATTTTCAATGTGAAATCTCAAAGCAATGGAAAAGATCTAGAGCAGGAAACCAAGAAGGTACAAATCTTTCCTTATAATAAACTTCTTCACCTTTCATAAGATCTGTGTCACTTAACTCTCTCACCTGTTGCCTGATATTTGATCTGGTGAAATACATCCCTATCATTAACATTTCCATTAATCAAGTAATGTGCTCTATTTCCTTACAGTGTGATGGCATGTGGCCTCCATTAGCAAGGATCGACTCATAATCCACCGCTATTATGGTTAGTATTGATAACGACGGACAGTTCCTCATCCCGCAGCTGGGCAAGTGTGGAGTGAGATCTAATTCTCTTGTCTTGTTATATGAGTAGATGATGCTAAAGGAATGAACAGCTTCAACACTTAGACACCCTCCTGAGCTTCAGACTGGATCAGGACAACCACTGATGCATGACCCATTTCTCAGAACTCAAGAATTCCCTATTGCTATGTACTGTAGCAAGTAAACAAATTGTTTGGAAACCTTAAAAACACACACTATGCACTAAGATGCCAAATTGATAATTAGGGATAAAAACGTTTTTGTGATCTGGTAAGAAAGTTATGGAGAAATAGAGAAGCTAAGCAGAGATACGATGGACTTGGCACACAAGCGCAGGCTTGTTCCGAGTAAACTACTGCTGAATACATCAGGAGTTTAAGCTCCTAGCACACCATCTGTACTTGAACATACATTAGTCTTTTCCTCCTCTTGAAAACAAAATTGAATGATTAGGAATGACATCTAAAAGTCATAATTGGCCCAATATCATCAGTGAATCATCATTCTCTGTGTCAGGAAGATCAAGAATTCAATCCACTTGGGGAGTTTGCATTGGCCGTTTCCTTCTGTTTTTCTATTTTTATTTTTTTAAATGAAAAGCTCTTTTTCTGATGCAACTGAGCAAGTGTCAGATCACACATAGAATATATTATTGGAGAATAACATATTAGCAAAGTTAAAGTGCTTCCACATCCGTAACTAAACTTATTAATGCCTTTGGTGAGAGAGAACACATGTCCCCCCCATTCCCAACCCATACACACTTCCACTTTTGTGGCCAATAGTAGTCACCCTTGATGATGGCACATTTAGGTAAAGGTCTGTATACAGTACTATATATTTCATTATATCTACTGTAGTATGTAACGTTCCACTAAACCTTTCATCTGCATTATATAAATTAACAATTACTGTATTACAAAATGCAAAGCTAAAATACAGATGGCATCATTGTAAACACTGAAATATTTTCATGGGTGAGGCACAAACCATATTCCACTAAAGTGAAAGTAATTTATGGGTGAGCAAATAGCAGAGATACAAATTGTCAGTGTAGGGTACAGTGTACAGTGTCAACTGTAAGCTTTGCTGCCTGTACTACACCCCCTAACCCACCACACTTACCTCTTTTCCAAATACACCAACCACTCAATAATGCTTTTTATCCACACATTAGTGCAGTCTAAAGTACAGTCTAAAGTGTGTGTGTGTGTGTGTGTGTGTGTGTGGGGGGGGGGTAAGGGGTAACAGAAACGTAGGTGGAGTTAGTAAAATTTTAGCAGTGAGCAGTGCTGTGAAGTGGTGTGGAAAAGGTTTTTGAACAGGAGTTAGCATTTGACAGATGTACGAAAATTGATGGAGTATGGTGGCATGCTGATAGAGCAGCCATTCTCATTGCAAGTGGTGGCACTAGAGGTGGGAGCTCAGCACAGTCCAAAATTCAAATCGGGGAGCCACACCAACTGCCATTGAGTCCCAGGCGGCGATGTTTGCCAGTGTTTGGAATGGAATTTTGGTGCCCCACCACTGGAGCCCCCACTGCTTAGTACTATGTTGGACCTCATTCAGCCCCATATCTTGGGTGGATAGGTTGAAGGTACTGTGTTGGTTGGCAGTGATTTGGTGGTGTGAAAAATGTGAGCAGGATGTGGGGTCCTGGATGGTGTAGATGTCAAAGGCACTGGATCTAGTGCAGGGAAGGAGAAAATGTGATAGGAGTTGACAGGGCCAGTGCAAGGTTTCTCGGCACCCTAGGCAAAATTTGTGCCTAGGGCCCTTTCCCCCCTACCCACCCCTCAGGTGAAAGTCTGTTGCATGGCAATGTTGCTGCTCTTTCCACCCTCAGTCTGTTGCATGGCTGCTTTCTTCACCCCACATCCCATGTTTGTGTGTATGCTGCTGCATATTCACCCCCCCCCCTGTCTGTGTGCAAGCCTGCTGCGCATCTCCCCCCTGACTGCTGCTCTCCTCCGCTTCCCTTATCAAAATGCAGACAGTGCACTGTACAGTCACCTCGCCTGCGGGCTGCGATCCAGAGTTGGGACTGAGTAGTCTGGGAATTAGCCTGGAATGAAGAGCAATGCTGCAGGTCACCCCGAGGCTAAGACTTCAGGAACTGTCAAAGTTACTGCCTGTGCCTGGTGGAGGCAGACCGGAATGCTGCAGTACGGGATTGCTTGGCAACCATGGGCTACTCTAAGATATGGGTAACGGGGAAGGTGGTGGATTTTGCACCAGTCGTTACATCAAGGTGTCCAGGGAGAGTTAGCACCACACCACCTTTTCCTGGCAGCCTCAGCAGGCCGTCCCCTTAGGTCCCGATACCCCTAGATAGCTGCCTAGTGGAAGCACTGGCCCTGAGAGTTGAAGAAGAGTAAGGTGAGAGTAACTAAGACGAGTAGAAAGGTTCAGTAGGGGACTGCAGAGGCCACCGCCGGACATAGCCAATACCTGCTGTCCGCATCATTGAGTTCCCCTGTTGTCGGCTCCAGCGGGCTTCCAATCATCAGGGCCACTGCTGCTGTGGCGCCGAGTTCCCATGCCTGCACTGCATCCCACGGGAGCCGACTGGAGTGTGATGTCCTTTTCCAGGAGATGAAAATGGGTATCAGAAATGTAGGTAGAGTAAGCAAACTCTTTGCAGTGGGCAGTTTTGTGAAATGGGGTGGAAAAGGTTTTTGGACAGGAGTTAGCATTTGACGTATGAAAATTTATGGAGTATGGTGGCATGCTGATAGAGCAGCCATTGTCAATACAAGTGGTGGCTCTAGAGGTGGGACATTAGCACAGTCCAAAATTCAAATAGGGTAGCGATACCAACTGGCAGTGAGTCCTAGGCGGCGATGTTTGCCAGTGTTTGGAATGGCATTTGGTGTGGCTCCTCTATTTGAGTTTTAGTGCCCCACCACTGGAGCCTCCATTGCTCAGTACTATGTTGGACCTCATTCAGACCCTTGTCTCTGGTGGATAGGTTGAAGGTACTGTATTGGTTGGCAGTGATTTGGTGGTGTAAAGAATGTGAGCAGGGTGTGGGGTCCTGGATGGTGTAGATGGCACTGGAACTGGAGAGTTTGGATATTGTAATGCTGCCACATTCCATAGTGACTTTGTCACACACCCTGTGCCAAGTCAAGCATCTGAAACATTGGGAAGAATTATTTTTCTTTTTATTCGATTCCTGGTAATAAATTTCACATTAAAAGTGGGACCTGGCATTGGACCCTAACAACTGGCTCCCTAACCCGGCAAAATGCCGGGTCGGGTTGCTATAGCGGCGGGGCATGGAGCCGGCATCTGGGAGATGAGCTCATCTCCGCGCTGCCTCTCTCTATGTAGTAAATGGGTCCCAGGTCGCATCGACCCAGCAGCCCGTTCACACTGCCCCTGACCCGGTATTCAACCAAGGAATAACAATGCTTTTTTCCTGGGTTGAATTACCAGGTCAGGCGACCCGGAAATTCACCATGGGCCTTTTCACACCGCACAGCGACCCGTGTTGATGCGGCAATAAAGGGGATATAAAGGTGAAAGGGGTATAACAGATTAACATTTGTTATGTTTGCAGGGAAAATAAGAACACATCACACATACTGTGCTATTCCACCACGAGCAAGGTGGCTTGTGCTGTAAGTAGAGGGATAATAAACTGTGAAAGCCCTATGTTGCTGACCTGTTCACCATGCACATAATGAGCCCCAATGGACCAATAAATGCAAAAAAAAACCTATATATATATATATATATATATATATACACACACACACACACACACTCAAGAGCAGTCAGGGTGGCACTCGATAAAGGAATCACACAAACGCAGGAGAGTGCTTCAACGTTTCCAGACTTTACTGTCTCTTCGTCAGGATACAAAGGACCATACAAGAAAGACTGACCTTATATGCTCTCTTCACCCCATGTGCAATGCCGCACAGCGGGCAAACCGAGGACGCCCAATAATGACCTCAACAGGTTACACCCATGTCCGAGTACATCCCCAAAAAAACAACAAAGTACATATGCAGAAAAGAAAAAACACACATACCTTAAACATTAGATATATAAATATGGATACATAGTAGAAATATAGAGAATACAGACTTATTACAGAGTGTATATATATATATATATATATATATATATATATATATACACACACTGCTCAAAAAAATAAAGGGAACACTTAAACAACACAATGTAACTCCAAGTCAATCACACTTCTGTGAAATCAAACTGTCCACTTAGGAAGCAACACTGATTGATAATCAATTTCACATGCTGTTGTGCAAATGGTATAGACAACAGGTGGGAATTATAGGCAATTAGCAAGACACCCCCAATAAAGGTGTCGTTCTGCAGGTGGTGACCACAGACCACTTTTCAGCTCCTATGCTTTCACTCTAGTGGTAGCATGAGACGAACTCTACAACCCACACAAGTGGCTCTGGTAGTGCAGCTCATCCAGGATGGCACATCAATGCGAGCTGTGGCAAGAAGGTTTGCTGTGTCTGTCAGCGTAGTGTCCAGAGCATGGATGCGCTACCAGTAGACAGGCCAGTACATCAGGAGACATGGAGGAGGCCGTAGGAGGGCAACAACCCAGCAGCAGGACCGCTACCTCCGCCTTTGTGCAAGGAGGAACAGGAGGAGCACTGCCAGAGCCCTGCAAAATAACCTCCAGCAAGCCACAAATGTGCATGTGTCTACTCAAACGATCAGAAACAGACTCCATGAGGGTGGTATGAGGGCCCGACGTCCACAGGTGGGGTTTGTGCTTACAGCCCAACACCGTGCAGGACATTTGGCATTTGCCAGAGAACACCAAGATTGGCAAATTCGCCACTGGCGCCCTGTGCTTTTCACAGATGAAAGCAGGTTCTCACTGAGCACATGTGACAGACATGACAGAGTCTGGAAACGCCAAGGAGAACATTCTGCTGCCTGCAACATCCTCCAGCATGACCGGTTTGGCAGTGGGTCAGTAATGGTGTGGGGTGGCATTTCTTTGGGGGGCCGCACAGCCCTCCACGTGCTCGCCAGAGGTAGCCTGACTGCCATTAGGTACCGAGATGAGATCCTCAGACCCCTTGTGAGACCATATGCTGGTGCGGTTGGCCCTGGGTTCCTCCTAATGCAAGACAATGCTAGACCTCATGTGGCTGGAGTGTGTCAGAAGTTCCTGCAAGATGAAGGCATTGATGCTATGGACTGGCCCGCCCATTCCCCAGACCTGAATCCAACTGAGCACATCGTGGACATCATGTCTCGCTCCATCCACCAACGCCACGTTGCACCACAAACTATCCAGGAGTTGGCGGATGCTTTAGACCAGGTCTGGGAGGGAATCCCTCAGGAGACCATCTGCCACCTCATCAGGAGCATGCCCAGGCATTGTAGGGAGGTCATACAGGCACATGGAGGCCACACACACTACTGAGCCTCATTTTGACTTGTTTTAAGGACATTACATCAAAGTTGGATCAGCCTGTAGTGGGTTTTTCCACTTTAATTTTGAGTGTGACTCCAAATCAAGACCTCCATGGGTTAATAAATTTGATTTCCATTGATAATTTTTGTGTGATTTTGTTGTCATTCATTCAGGGGTCATTCTAGGATATGTTATTTTAGTGTTCCCTTTATTTTTTTGAGCAGTGTATATATATATATATATGGAAAACAAAAGGTGGGAATAGGCGCCTCCTAGCATAAGGTCACAATCTGAGCGACGCCACCAATGATATCCTGTTAGTGTTCCTCCATCTTGTCACTCACATGGTTAGAAAAAGAGTAAAAAAGGGACCAATAGTGTAATACTTTTTACACAAACAATACACATTTATTTGGAACTAGTCCGACAGTAAAAACATTGCCCGTACCATATAATGAATTAAAAACAGCTTATCTGTATTTTAAGTCGTCCATACGTGTGAACACTCACATACGTGTGAGTGTTCACACGTATGGACGACTTAAAATACAGATAAGCTGTTTTTAATTCATTATATGGTACGGGCAATGTTTTTACTGTCGGACTAGTTCCAAATAAATGTGTATTGTTTGTGTAAAAAGTATTACACTATTGGTCCCTTTTTTACTCTTTTTCTAACCATGTGAGTGACAAGATGGAGGAATACTAACAGGATATCATTGGTGGCGTCGCTCAGATTGTGACCTTATGCTATTTTAAAGGTGGTTGGAATTCCACCATACACGGTACAGTTCCACTCTACAGGGTGATATCAAGGGTGATGGTCACATTATATATATAATATTACACTAGGAGGCGCCTATTCTCACCTTTTGTTTTCCAGATTTACCATTGGTGGGCTTGAACAGCTAACCACTGGAGAAAAGGGCTGCCACCCCACGAAATATAACATTGGGGGAGTGTATTTTAGATACAAGAAACTGACCATAGAGAAAAGGAGAGGTCGTTTTTAAGGAGGGTTTAGCGCCATTTACCACCATCAACCTTTTGCATATATATATATATATATATATATATATACTGTGGTTGTTTCGGCGGCGCCCTCCGTAAGTGGTAATTGCTGCCACTCAATATGCTGTGGTTGTTCCGGCGGCACTCAAGCAGTCTGGACAAGTAGGTAAATGCTAGGATCTTTATTAGACCATCCAACTGCGTTTCGGGGTTCTACCCCGTCGTCAGGGACAAAGTGTTCACAATAAGCACAATACAAGGCACACTTATATACACATACCAACATCTGAAACAAATTAAAATTAGAATTAACATAAAGCGGAGCTCACCTGCCGGACGCGTTCAGCTTCAGCCACCCCCGTGCACGCCAAACAAGGAGTGCTTGAAGATGACGTCAGCCGGCATCACTGGACACGTGAGGACTGCACCAAGAGCTTGTTGCTAGGTGAACCTAAACAAAACACAAACCAATACTATAAGGCGGACATATTACTTTCACCACCGTGCAACAATAAACATTTAAAATAACAAGCCCAAATAACAGTACACAAACTCTTATTAATTATGGGCCACTATTGTTTGCCTGATCATTTAAGTTTGCTGAGAACTAGATTTCATATCAATATCATCATATATTTATATCATAAGGTATTATATTATAAACCAGTAGGGAGTGATATACAAGTCAACTGAACTTCTCAAAGGTTATATATATATTTAAAGTATTAATGTAGTCACCTATATCACAAAAACTGTACCTGAGAACCTTGTGATGTGTGGGGCAGACGTCACTAGTTTATACACCTGCATACCGCATTCGGCAGGTGTAGAGGCGGTGAGAGCTTTGATTTCTGACACCCCACTTTATAAGGAAGCTTCTATTCCGTTCTTTTTGCATCTTCTGCATTTGGTACTTACCCATAATTATTTTTCCTTTAATGGTAAAATATATTTACAGAGAGCGGTTTGTGCGATGGGGTCCACAGTGGCCCCATCGTACGCGAACGCTTATATGCTTCAAGTAGAAAGTGACCTTTTTCTTAACAACCAGCAGGTCAATTCTAAACTACTTTACTATAGGCGCTACATTGATGACCTGCTCATTTTTTGGCTAGACACTGGAGAAGCATTACAGTTTGTGTTGGACAAACATAATGACACGGATAGTGTCATTAAATTTACTTATGAAATGAGTAAAGTATCCATTCATTTTCTTGATGTTGTGATCTCGATACAGGATGGTACCATCAAGACATCCATTTACATCAAGCCTACTGATAGAAATTCGTTACTCAGTCATGATAGTTTCCATCCCCTAGCTTTACGTAAAGGCCTCCCGTATTCTCAATTCTTAAGGGTCAGACGCATTACGTCTGACCCTGTTGAATGTGAACAGGACATAGACTCTATGATGACAAAGTTTATTGACAGAGGATACCCTAAAAAAGAACTGCTGACCCTTAAACAAAAGGTCCTCAGTATGCCTAGAGAGTACACACTAAGGGACCGATCAGTGACAGCATCACACAAGAATATGGATAATAGGGCAGTGATCCCTTGGGTTAACAAGTACACAGTGGACACAGAATGCACCACTAAAAAGGCTAAAGCACTTTGGCCTATAATAAACACAGACAAGGATTTGCCAGCTCTACATAATAGTCACTTGTTACCTAGTTATAAAAGAGGCACTAACTTAGCGGATAAAGTGGTGAAACTTGATATTTTTCCTCTAACTAAGCAGCGCCAGTCCCACTTTCTTAGACCCAAATTAGGTTGCTTTAAGTGCCTGGGGTGCTCAACATGCAACACCCTCCTTACTGGTTCTATTTCTCATCATCCCTCATCTGGGAAAATCTTTAAAATTAACCACAGGGTTACTTGTACCACCACGCATGTTATATGCTTAAGTGCCCTTGTGGGTTGGCATACGTGGGTAAAACCCAGCGCCAGTTCCGTGAACGCATGGCTTGTCATCGGAGCTCTATAAAACAAGCGTTAGAGAACGGGTCCAGTGACCAGCCTGTGGCACGACATTACCTACAGGCTCGTCATAGTGTAGCCAGCATTCGAGGTATTATCATAGATCATGTGCCGCCCTCCCATAGAGGAGGTAATAGAGGGAAGATATTATTACAAAGGGAAAGCAGGTGGATATTCATACTGAATACCATAGCACCGGGGGGTTTAAAAACTTTAAATGAACACCTCGGGTTGCAATCCTTTTTGTGATATAGGTGACTACATTTTACTTTAAATATATATATAGCCTTTAAGAAGTTCAGTTGACTTGTATATCACTCCCTACTGGTTTATAATATAATACCTTATGATATAAATATATGATGATATTAATATGAAATCTAGTTCTCAGCAAACTTAAATGATCAGGCAAACAATAGTGGCCCGTAATTAATAGGAGTTCGTGTACTGTTATATGGGCTTGTTATTTAAAATGTTTATTGTTGCACGGTGGTGAAAGTAATATGTTCGCCTTATAGTATTGGTTTGTGTTTTGTTTAGGTTCACCTAGCAACAAGCTCTTGGTGCGGTCCTCACGCGTCCGGCGATGCCGGCTGACGTCATCTTCAAGCGCTCCTTGTTTGGCGTGCACCGGGGTGGCTGAAGTCGAACGCGTCCGGCAGGTGATCTCCGCTTTATGAGTTGATAAGTTGATCGCAGCAGGACATTTTTTTAGCAGTTGGGCAAAACCATGTGCACTGCAGGAGGAGCAGATATAACATGTGCAGAGAGAGTTAGATTTGGGTGTGGTGAGCTCAATCTGCAATCTTAATTGCAGTGTAAAAATAAAGCAGCCAGTATTTACCCTGCACAGAAACAAAATAACCCACCCAAATCTAACTCTCTCTGCACATGTTATATCTGCTCCCCCTGCAGTGCACATGGTTTTGCCCAACTGCTAAAAAATTTCCTGCTGCGATCAACTTGGAATTACCCCCAATGTTAATTCTAATTTTAATTTGTTTCTGATGTTGGTATGTGTATATAAGTGTGTCTTGTATTGTGCTTATTGTGAACACCTTGTCCCTGACGATGGGGTAGAACCCCGAAACGCCGTTGGATGGTCTAATAAAGATCCTAGCATTTACCTACTTGTCCAGACTGCTTGAGTGCCGCCGGAACAACCACAGCATATTGAGTGGCAGCAATTACCACTTACGGAGGGCACCACAGTACTTTAAACTCACTATCCGACTTGGAGTGCCGGGTGAACAGTTCTATATATATATATATATATATATATATATATATATATATATGTTCAATAGGAAGATGCAAAATAAAATGTACTGTATACTGTACCTATCAGCTCCACATAGAGGAGTGCCTCAGCAGGGCAGTAACAAGGGTTGTGCGAGCAGTGCCATCACAAAGGGTGCAGTGCCCTTGGGGTCAGCACAATCACTGCCCCATTGCACCGGCATGTGGCTTCCATAGTGCCTGAAACATCACCCTGCAGTCAGAATCGCTACTGCAAAGCTGACCGCAGCATCAAAAGAATGCTCTGGGAAGGCACCCTGCAACCTGTGGAGCTGCCAGAAGCTTCCTAAGAAGGCTCTAGGCAGTGCTCTACTTACCAAAGCCAGCAGCCTCTCCCCCTAGGCGTGACATCAGTGTGTCACAGGCTTAGGGGGCTGGTACAGCACAGAATGTAGTGCCATCCTGTTATCACCTGTGCCACAGGGCTATCCCGCCCCGCATGTAAGTGCCCCCCCTCCGTAGAAGTGCAAAAGCATTGCACAGCGGCGATGCTTTTGCACTTTAGGAGTAGCTCCCGGCCAGCACAGCTTTAGTGTGCTGGCCGGGAGCAAGTCGTCGCTCCCCGGCCCGCAGCGGCTGCGTGTGATGTCACGCAGCGGCTGCGGCCCGCCCCCCGCACGGTCCGGCCAGGCCTGCGTTGGCCAGACCCCGCCCGCAAAACGCGACCAAACGCCGGTGTTCCGCCCCCGCCCAGCCACCGCCTCTGCTTGTCAATCAGGCAGAGGCGATCGTAGCTCAGCGACGGCCTTTGGCCATCTGGCATGCGCCAGCGCACTGCGGCGTGGCACATGCACAGTTTTGACCCGATCGCTGCGCTACAATAGACTGCAACGTGCGATCGGGTCAGAATGACCCCAATGGCTATAACCATTATAAATATATATATATATATATATATATATGGGGTGGTATTCATGTGACCGACGGTCGGGAGACCGACGGTCACATGACCTCCTCCAGCATCCCGACCCCACTATCCCGAAGGTCGGCATGCCGACCAACAGGGACTATTTCCACTCGTGGGTGTCCACGACACCCATAGAGTGGGAATAGAACCCGTGGCGACCGCAGGTCGCCACCGAGCCCGCAAGGTGCTTGCTGCACTCGCCCCTCCCCGCCGGGATCCCGGCGTCGGTATGCTGCTGGGATCCCGGCGTCGGTAAGCTGACCGCCGGTCAGGAGACCGCCGGTCAGCCATACTACACCCATATATGTGTAATCGGCATGAAGCTCTACAGACAGCTACTGTGATTGACGGAGTACCTGGATCTTTCCATTTATAGTTAATGTTCTTTAATGCAACATTTTCTTGGTACATAGATGTTAGCGTTGCCTGAACTTGCCCCATTATAAAACACAATTTCACTGTATATACATGATGCAAGAGTCTAATTGTTTAGTACATAAGGACTGACAGACAGGTTGGCATGCTCCCTGGCAAGGGATGAGCACAGTGATTGATATGTTTTCTCAGTTTGTAGGATTTGGGGTGATTATGAGATTTTGAATATGTTCAAGGAACAAAACTAAAGATGTTCGTACAAAGGAGTTGTCAGAAAAATATTTTGAAGAGTTTTCAGTTCTGTTTGTTTCTGTCACCGCAGATCATTTTTTGTTATATATGAGGGTGAGTGGGAGTAATCCCAGCTAAATGCTTCTCTTCACCACAGGACAACAGACAGAGGGGTCATGTAGGAAGCAGACCAGATGGATGAAGAGAGCAAATGCCATTTCTTAACTTCTAGTCATTCACATATTTCTTACAATAGACATTCACAAGTAAGTAACTATGCAACTGTCTGTGTACTCAGTTTTAATGGAGCTGGGAGAATGAGTTACTCACAATAAAGCATCTAATCTTTCACCCAAACACAATTATGAGATATTGTGGTTGAAGACAATACTGTATATTCTAAAGAACATCTAGTTTTGAAGCTCTACGGAACCATTACGAAATTAGCAAGTGTCCATAGTAATGTTTTATGATTATCCCCTAACTGCAGTATTCTGTATCTATAATTTGCATACTCAGTGGTGCCAATGAATTCCGGTTGATGATTCCTACTGTCCCATTGTCTCAACATTAACTTACCACTAGCCATAAATAATGAAAATAGTGACAGACAACAGGATAGGTATTGAAAAAGACAATATTTTATTGATTATTAAAGAACTACCGTATGGTGGCTTATCAATGAATGGACAGGAAACACACAGACATGGACTTAAACCTGGTGTACATCTGTCTTTTAAACTTTACATAGTGAACTTCAGTGCCGTAACTAGACTTTTTGGTGCCCTGTGCCAGCGAGAGAATTGGTGCCCCCCCCCATCCTTTTTCTAATAGGGACATAAGGCGCATGCCTCATGGTGAAGAGGCATGATAAGATTGATCCCAGAGAAAACCCATGCTATGATGCCCCTTCACACATTTTATATACAGTATACACAAATCCTCTTAGTTTATACCACATTCATGCACTTAACTTGAGAGCTTGCTGCTATTCACTTACAATACCCATTATTAAAAACACATTTCAATATACTGCCATACCCAGGATTCAAACCTATAAGCTGTTGAATTCTAATCATTGAGCTATTATGATCACTATATGAAGCTACTGATACTTTGTGAAAAAAAAATAATCAGCATTGAAATTGAGCAGATCTATATATAGTGTGCAGCCACACATCCAATCTCTTGCAGCCAGACACTACATAGATCTGCTCAGTCGCAATGCTAATCACCCCTTCACAAAGTACAAGATAAGTTTCAAATAGAATTCTCTAGCTTAGAATTATCTACCTTTCTCTTTAAGGGCACATACAGTAGCTCAATGAATCAATTAGTGTTTGACTGCAATGCCACAGGCAATGGGTTACAATCCTGGGCATGTCAGAATTTTGAAATGTAATAAAGGACAGTGTGACTGCATAACAAAGAAATCTCAAGTTGAGTTCATGAATGTTGTGTAGGTATTCGCAACAGAAGGGGTGGGGGTAGGAGAAAGGGGCGGTCAGGATATACTGGGCTTCCAAAAGGGGGAATCTGCAGTGAAAGTAATTAAGACAGATAACTGACAAGTGCCAACAGCGCCCCCTATCCAGCAGCGCTATGTGCGGTGCCCCCTCCGCACACACCTAGTTACAGCCCTGGTGAACTTCCCAGTCAGGTGATGCCATCAGTCTCCAGCAGTGATGAACCTTTTCAGGAAACTTAATCAGGGAAACCACAAAAAAAATTTAAAACCGCAAAACCGGGTGTGAGTCAGATAAGATCAAGAAAAAGAGCTGAACGTAACTTATATAAACAATTAAACAATTAAAACCCACCCCCATATCTAGATTATAAAGGGGGCGCAAGGCATACTGTACCCCGGGCCCCCCTTTGTCTGGGCCCCCAAGCCGGAGCACACTGACATCACTAGCTTTCTTTTTTATGCAGCAGCAGAACCAGGACAGTATGCAGTGCAGGCAGAGACACAGGAGTATCCGATTTCATGAGATACCGATGGAGCTTTCCGACCACAGGAGAAATAGGAGGGGGGAGATAGCTGTAAGTGACACAGGAATCCCAGGTTGTCTTTCAATTAGGTGGAGCTATAAACAGTACAGCATTATTAAACTATTAGTTTAAATCTAATATACAGTACACACAGAGCCGGCCCTAGCCAATTTGATGCCCTAGGCAAAATTTTGTTTGGTGCCCCCTAGCTCCGCCGCTAGTTCTGCATCTGTACCTGCAACGCTCAGGTAGTGGGGCCCACCGGGGGTTACCCTGTGGGCCAGGTCAACTCTGCACAATGCCACAGTAATGACCATAATACATATAATTCCACACAGTAAAGGAACCTTACACATATGCCCCACATTAGTAATGCCCATAATACACATAATGCCACACAGTAATGCACCTTATACATATGCCCCACATTAGTAATGCCCATAATACACATATACTGCCACAGATACTGCCACACTTGCTGGTTATACAAAAAGATCAGTATCAAACATGTAGAAACTGTCCATTCTCTTCACTATTCAGTGTGTTTGCTGGTGTCTGTTACTCCCGTTAACTGCATGCCCTTTACTTTATACTGTGGGAGCTAAATGCTCTGCCCTCCAGTATGATGTGTCCAAAAGTCATGCTGCACTGATGTTTCATATAGAAATAGCACAACGCAACTTACTGACCACGTTACAGTGCTAGATGGCAGGGGAATTTTACGGTATGGACTGACTAGGAAATAAAGTGTGGGGCACTGCCCATGTTATGTCCCTGCAGATACCTGGGGTTTGCACAGGGATAAGGAACACACACAGGATGGCAGGGTCCCCCTCCCCCATGTGCACAAGCAGTATAGGTGATGTCAGGTTTCTGTGAAGCAGTCTTCCAAAATACACATGTGTTATCATAAGAAGCCATCCAGTAATAACCTTATATAGTCAGTAAAAATGTCACAGGTCCAGGAATTGCATTTGCTGGGCTTCTGCTGTCTGTCTGAGGTCTCACAAGTCAGGGGCATTCAAGCATGTCGGAGGAAGTTTAAGGCACAGTGTGCATTTTTTTGACAAATGTAAACAGCAGTGTATACAAGTACTGATTGAATACATTTGGAAAGTAACAGTTAGTTTGCGGACTGTCCCTCTCAGCATGAGATACTGCAGGGACATGCTTGGAAGCCCCTAGACATGCTTGAATGCCCTAGGCAAATGCCTAGCCTGCCTATAGCTAAGGCCGGCTCTGAGTACACATAATTTTATTTTATATTATACTCTTAACCCCCCTCCCCCGGTCACTGGGGCTACTGTGTCTTAAGTGCCCCGGGCACCCCCAAGGCTTAATCCGTTCCTGCCCACCCCTTTAGCACCAGGCTTAATATATAGTGCATCCGGAAAGTATTCACAGCGCTTCACTTTTTCCACATTTTTTTATGTTACAGCATACTTGCCTACCTGACCCTCTCCATGAGGGAGAAAATGCTCTGTTCCTGGACTTTCCATGTAATGTAATAGCCATCACCTGTGGTGAAACACCTTTCTTATCAATTACCTAGCTCACCACAGGTGATGGCAAGCATACATTACCAGGAAAGTCCAGGAACAGAGCATTTTCTCCCTCATGGAGAGGGTCAGGTAGGCAAGTATGTGTTACAGCCTTATTCCAAAATGGAATAAATTAATTTTTTCCCACAAAATTCTACACACAATACCACATAATGACAACGTGAAAAAAGTTTTTTGAGTTTTTTGCAAGTTTATTAAAAATAAAAAACTAAGTAATCACATGTACAGAAATATTCACAGCCATGAAGCTCAAAATTGAGCTTAGGTGCAACCTGTTTCCACTGATCATCCTTGAGATGTTTCTACAGCTTAATTGGAGTCCACCTGTGATTGGACAGTTGATTGGACATGATTTGGAAAGGCACACACCTGTCTATATAAGGTCTTACACTTGACAGTGCATGTCTAAGCACAAACCAAGCATGAAGTCAAAGAAATTGTCTGTAGACTTCTGAGACAGGATTATTTCAAGGCAAAAATCTTGGGAAGGGTACAGAAAAATATCTGCTGTTTTGAAGGTCCCAATGAGCACAGTGGCCTCCATCATCCTTAAATGGAAGAAGTTTGGAACCACCAGGACTCTTCCTAGAGCTGGCCAGCCATCTAAACTGAGTGATCGGTGGAGAAGGGCTCTAAGTCAGGGAGGTGACCAAGAACCCGTTGGTCACTCTGCCAGAGCTACAGCATTCCTCTGTGGAGAGAGGAGAACCTTCCAGAAGGACAACCATCTCTGCAGCAATCCACCAATCAGGTTTGTATGGTAGAGTAGCCAGACTGAAGCCACTCCTTACTAAAAAGCACATGGCTGCCTGCCTGGAGTTTGCCAAAATGTATCTGAAGGACTCTCAGACCATGAGAAACAAAATTCTCTGGTCTGATGAGACAAAGATTTAACTCCTTGGCGTGAATGCCAGGCGTTATGTTTGGAGGAAACCAGACACCGCTCATCACCAGGCCAATACCATCCCTACAGTGAAGCATGGTGGTGGCAGCATCATGCTGTGGGGATGTTTTTCAGCGGTAGGAACTGGGAGACTAGTCAGAATAGAGGGAAAGATGACGCAGCAATGTACAGAGATATCCTGGATGAAAACCTGCTCCAGAGCACTATTGACCTTAGACTGGGGTGACGGTTCATCTTTCATCAGGACAACAACCCTAAGCACACAGTGAAGATATCAAAGGAGTGGCATCAGGACAATTCTGTGAATGTCCTTGAGTGTCCCAGCCAGAGCCCAGACTTGAATCCAAATGAACATCTCTGCGGAGATCTGAAAATGGCTGTGCACCAATGCTTCCCATCTAACCTGATGGAGCTTGAGAGGTGCTGAATAGAGGAATGGGAGAAACTGCTCAAAGATAGGTTTGCCAAGCTTGTGGCGTTATATTCCAAAAGACTTGAGGCTGTGATTTCTGCCAAAGGGGCATCAACAAAGTATTTAGCAAAGGCCGTGAATACTTATGTACATGTGATTTCTTAGTTTTGTATTTTTAAGAAATTTGCAAAAATCGTAAAAAAACTTTTTTTCATGTTGTCATTACGGGGTATTGTTTGTACAATTTTGAGGGAAAAAATTATTTATTCCATGTTGGAATAAGGCTGTAACACAACAAAATGTGGAAAAAGTGAAGCGCTATGAATACTTTCCAGATGCACTGTACATTGGTTCAACAAATTACTGTCAATCACCAACCCATCAACAACTCCTACTGTACATTTTAAAGCCCCATTCAGTAAGACTGTCACGGCTTTACCACCATCAGGCTTAATACAGCTTTCTGCTTTTCTTCATTCCAGGGGAATTTTTGTGTGATTTTGTTGTCAGCACATTCAACTATGTAAAGAACAAAGTATTTAATAAGAATATTTCTTTCATTCAGATCTAGGATGTGCTATTTTAGTGTTCCCTTTATTTTTTTGAACAGTGTATATATTTTTTTTAAATGTTAGTAATGTGTGTTTTAGCCCTGGAAGCACAACATCAGATTCATTTGATTTTCATCAATTTGAAGTATATGTAAATATACTGCTAATGTAACAACTGCACAGTGTTAGTACCAAAATGGTAAAGTTCTGTGTTGGAATTTCCTATTTTGATATTCTAGAGTCAAATTCATCACCAGAATGACACATAAGAGATCTGTAAGGCCGGCTACATTATAATTTACGACTTGATACTAGAGATGTGCAGCGGGCATTTTTCGTGTTTTGTGTTTTGGTTTAGGATTCGGTTCCGCGGTCGTGTTTTGGATTCGGACGCATTTTGGCAAAACCACCCTTTCGGATTTTTGTCAGATTCGGATGCGTTTTGGATTCGGGTGTTTTTTTTTAAAAAACCTCAAAAACAGCTAAAATCATAGAATTTGGGGGTAATTTTGATCCTATAGTATTATTAACCTCAATAACCATAATTTCCACTCATTTCCAGTCTATTCTGAACACCTCACACCTCACAATATTATTTTTAGTCTTAATATTTGCACCGAGGTCACTGTATGACTAAGCTAAGCGACCAAGTGGGCGGCACAAACACCTGGACCATCTAGGAGTGGCACTGCAGTGTCAGACAGGATGGCAGTTTTAAAAACTAGGCCCCGAAGAGCATATAATGCAAAGAAAAAAAAGAGGTGCAAGATGGAATTGTCCTTGGGCTCTCCCACCCACCCGTATGTTGTATAAACAGGACATTCACACTTTAACAAACCAATCATTTCAGCGACAGGTTCTGCCACACGACTGTGGCTGAAATGACTGGTTAGTTTGGGCCCCCACCAAAAAAGAAGCAATCAATCTCTCCTTGCACAAACTGGATCTACAGAGGCAAGATGTCCACCTCATTCTCATCCTCCGATTCCTCACCCCTTCACTGTGTACATCCTCTTCCTCACAGAGTATTAATTCGTCCCCACTGGAATACACCATCACAGGTCCCTGTGTACTTTCTGGAGGCAATTGCTGGTAAAGGTCTCCACAGAGGAATTTATAATTCATTTTGATGAACATAATCTTCTCCACAATATCTGGAAGTAACCTCCGACGCCGATCGCTGACAACGTGACCGGCTGAACTAAACACTCTTTCAGCGTACACACTGGAGGGGGGGCAACTTAGGTAAAATAAAGCCAGTTTGTGCAAGGGACTCCAAATTGCCTCTTTCCTGCCAGTATACGTACGGACTGTCTGACATGCCTACTTGGATGCTGTCACTCATATAATCCTCCACCATTCTTTCAATGGTGACAGAATCATATGCAGTGACAGTAGACATGTCAGTAATCGTTGGCAGGTCCTTCAGTCCGGACCAGATGTCAGCACTTGCTCCTGACTGCCCTGCATCACCGCCAGTGGGTGGTTTTGATAATTTTACCTTTTTCCTGGCAGCCCCAGTGGCGGTAGAAAATGAAGGAGGAGCTGTTGGCGGGTCACGTTCCGCTTGACTTGAAAATTGTCTCACCAGCAGGTGTTTGAACATCTGCAGACTTGTGTCTGCCAGAAAGAGAGATACAACGTAGGCTGTAAACCTAGGATCGAGCACGGTGGCCAAAATGTAGTGCTCTGATTTCAACAGATTGACCACCCGTGAATCCTGGTTAAGCGAATGAAGGGCTCCATCCACAAGTCCCACATGCCTAGTGGAATTGCTCCGCATTAGCTCTTCCTTCAATCTCTCCAGCTTCTTCTGCAAAAGCCTGATGAGAGGAATGACCTGACTTAGGCTAGCAGTATCTGAACTGACTTCACGTGTGGCAAGTTCAAAGAGTTGGAGAAACTTGCACAACATGGAAATTATTCTCTACTGCACTTGAATCAGGTGCATTCCCCCTCCATTGCCTATATCGTAGGCAGATGTATAGGCTTGAATGGCCTTTTGCTGCTCCTCCATCCTCTGAAGCATATAGAGGGAATTCCACCTCATTACCACCTCTTGCTTCAGCTGATGGCAGGGCATGTTCAGGAGTGTTTGCTGGCGCTCCAGTCTTCGGCACGTGGTGGCTGAATGCCGAAAGTGGCCCGCAATTTTTCGGGCCACCGACAGCATCTCCTGCACGCCCCTGTCATTTTTAAAAACATTCTGCACCACCAAATTAATTGTATGTGCAAAACATGGGATGTGCTGGAATTTGCCCACACATAATGCACGCACAATATAGGTGGCTTTGTCCGATATCACAAATCCCCAGGAGAGTCCAATTGGGGTAAGCCAATCTGCGATGATATTCCTCAGTTTCCGTAAGAGGTTGTCAGCTGTGTGCAGGGCCAGCTCGAGGGTTTTGAGCGCCCCGGGCGGGCAATAGGGTGTGGCTTCATACAGGGGGCATGGTCAGTTACGCACCCTGTACTGTAGTAGCGCTGATGAAATGATGTGCGGTGCGCGATAACGTCATTGTGCAAAGCACAGCAAAGGTCCTCTCCACGAAGGGAAAATAGACGCTTCACGTCTAGTTCCCTTCGTGGAAAGGACCTTTGCTGTGCGGTGCGCGATGACGTCTCCACGCACCGCACAGTAAAGGTCCTCTCCACGCGTTTAGCTCCCTTCACGGCGGGGGGCAGTGGCAGCGGGCAGGGGGGGCACACGGCACAGCAGCAGCGGATCTTGCCATGGTGCGGCGCCCTCTGGATGGCGTCGGCGCCCTCCGGAAGGCGGCGCCCCGGGCAAAAGTCTTGCTTGCCCGTGGCAAGATCCTCTACTGGCTGTGTGCCTCTTATGGAAAGTGGTGATACAAAGCGTAGCCTGCCTAGGAATGAGTTGCCGTTTGCGAGATGCTGCTACTGGTGCCACAGCTGTTGTTGCTGCGGGAGGCAATACATCTACACAGTGGGCTGTCACTGTCATATAGTCCTTAGTCTGCCCTGCTCCACTTGTCCACATGTCCGTGGTTAAGTGGACAGTGGGTACAACTGCATTTTTTAGGACACTGAGGACACTTTTCCTGACGTCTGTGTACATTCTCGGTATCGCCTGCCTAGAGAAGTGGAACCTAGATGGGATTTTGTACCGGGGACACACTACCGCAAGCAATTCTCTAAATCCCTGTGAACTAACGGTGGACATCGGACGCATGTCTAACACCAACATAGTTGTCAAGGCCTGAGTTATCTGCTTTGCAACAGGATGACTGCTGTGATATTTCATCTTCCTCGCAAAGGACTGTTGGACAGTCAATTGCTTACTGGAACTAGTACAAGTAGTCTTCCGACTTCCCCTCTGGGATGACGATTGACTCCCAGCAGCAAAAACAGCAGCGCCAGCAGCAACAGCAGCAGTAGGCGTCCCACTCAAGTATTCATCGGAGGAATCCCAGTTAGGAGAGGACTCGTCTGACTTGCTAGTGACATGGCCTGCAGGACTATTGGCATTCCTGTCTAAGGAGGAAATTGACATTGAGGGAATTGGTGGTGTGGTTTGCAGGAGCTTGGGTACAAAAGGAAGAAGGGATTTTGTTGTCAGTGGACTGCTTCTGCTGTCACCCAAAATTTTTGAACTTGTCAATGACTTCTGATGAATGCGCTCCAGTTGACGTAAAAGGGAGGATGTTCCTAGGTGGTTAACATCCTTACCCCTACTTATTACAGCTTGACAAAGGCAACACATGGCTTGAGACCTGTTGTGCGCATTTCTGTTGAAATAATTCCACACCGAAGAGGTGATTTTTATTTTTGTATTTTGACCAGGCATGTCAATGGCCTTATTCATCCCACAGACAACAGGTGTCTCCCCGGGTGCCTGACTTAAACAAACCACCTCTCCATCAGATCCCACTCGTCAATTTCCTCCTCAGCGCTAGCAACACCCATATCCTCATCCTGGTGTACTTCAACAGTGACATCTTCAATTTGAATATCAGGAACTGGACTGTGGGTGCTCCTTCCAGCACTTGCAGGGGGCGTCCAGTGTTGGGAAGGTCAGGCATCGCAACCGACACAATTGGACTCTCCTTGGGGATTTGTGATTTAGAAGATCACACAGTTCTTTGCTGTGCTTTTGCCACCTTAACTCTTTTCATTTTTCTAGCGGGAGGATGAGTGCTTCCACCATCATGTGAAGCTGAACCACTAGTCATGAGGAACATAGGAAAGGGCCTTAGCCGTTCCTTGCCACTCCGTGTCGTAAATGGCATATTGGCAAGTTTACGCTTCTCCTCAGATGATTTAAATTTAGATTTTTGGGTCATTTTACTGAACTTTTGCTTTTTGTATTTTACATGCTCTCTACTATGACATTGGGCGTCGGCCTTGGCAGACGACGTTGATGGCATTTCATCGTCTCTGCCATGACTAGTGGCAGCAGCTTCAGCACTAGGTGGAATTGGATCTTGATCTTTCCCTATTTTACCGTCCAAATTTTTGTTCTCCATTTTTTAATGTGTGGAATTATATGCCAGTTATATATCAGGAATTAGACGGCAGTAATGTCTGGAATTAGATACCACTAGATAGATACCAGATACCACTGTGACTGGAATGATGATGACCTATGCACAGTGACAGGACACTACCACAGCACCCTACAGCAGCAAGATGCAACACAAGACACTGTACTAGTATTAGTAATGTAGTATTACTGAGCACCACAAGACAATGAGCAGTGATACTGAGCACTGATGATACTGAGCACTGTTGATACTACGGAGAACGGACACTGAGCAGCACGATTAGCACAAGACACTTTACTAGTATTAGTAATGTAGTATTACTGAGCACCACAAGACACTGAGCACTGATGATACTGTGATACTGAGCACTGATGATACTACGGAGAACTGACACTGAGCAGCACGATGCAGCACAAGACACTGTACTAGTATTAGTGAGCAGCACAAAAGCACTCTGGAATTGTCACTCCCCCAGATACCACTGTGACTGGAATGATGATGACCGATGCAGTCACAGGACACTACTACCAGAGCACCCTACAGCAGCAAGATGCAGCACAAGAAAGACACTGTACTAGTATAACTGAGCAGCAATAAGCACTGATACTGAGATTTGACACTGAGAGAACGTAGCCACGTTCCCTCCACAATTCACGAGTGAAACTGGCGGCGACGCGCGGCTCTTTATATGGAATCCGAATCTCGCGAGAATCCGACAGCGGGATGATGACCTTTTGCCTCGTTTGGGTTTTCTGAGTCAGGCGGGAACAACCAAGCCTGGCTCGGACCCGTGTTTGACACGTGAAGTTCGGTAGGGTTCGGTTCTCAGAGATCCGAACCCGCTCATCTCTACTTGATACCAAGTGATATAATGTCTCCAGTCTGTACCAACATGAAATATAGAAAGTTCTTAAATTCCCTTATACAGTCTGTTAAAAACACTGTATATTTAGATTACTGAGTACAGCTTGCCTTCTCTACCTATTCCATCGGTACAGACTAGACATGCTTAGTGACCACTGCCATGTTGGAAACAGATTTACCTTTCATGAGCAAACAGACAACCCTATAATCAATGAAAAAATATTACCAGGTCCAGAAAGTGCAAAAAGTTACATTTTGTAGCCTGTAGATTTCTGAAATCTAATTTATCCAAAAGAGCTGTCAACAAATTATACGCAGCAGCATATTTGTGAGCTCTCTGTCATGTACAGCAGGAACAGAACTGTAACTTAGCTATAATATTTCCAGAAAACATTTGTTTTATTTAGAAATAAAAGTCTTTGGAACTTTCCCGTATGTGTCATATTCCGGTGGCTTCAGTGAAACCATTTAGTCAGGGTAGGTCTGTGATGTCTAAGGCAGATAAGGATCTCAGCACCCTCCTCTCAAAACCATTACTCACTCTGTGCTCTATGCCCTATGTAATGAATACCTCCATTGGCATTCTCATAAGGGTTTGCTAGAGATTAAATGGGTGTGGAGGAAAATATGAACCTCTCCCCTCACTCTAGATGGAAACTTTCTTATTTTTAAGTCATTTAGGAAGATTGGTGAGGCTTCACATATGTTTTTTTTAGAATTGGCTTCTTCTTATACCACTAGCCCATAGAATGCATAATATGCACATGTATTAAGTCTCCCATAAACATCTTTGAAGGAACATTCACCAACAGTATCGCACAGAGAGGAATTTTCCTTAGCATCCATGAATACATTTCAGTGCAAAGTTTTACTCTTCCATTAGAATTGGGTTAGACAGGGATCATGCTTTGGACTGGCTTAAAGCTTTCTCCTTCTCAGAATTGGCGCCATATATTCATTGTACTATTTGTACTTTGTGGTTGATAAAAACTTCAACACTCTACCTGAAAACTAAAGTTTTAGCCAGTTTGTAATCTTTCCAGTGGTTCCTGGAGGAAGAGGAAACCCATGTACTTTCAACATTTACATTGATACAAAGATTTATTTGATGGGTACATAAAAATATGAGGACAGAGGCACATTGCTTGTAGCAAAGATATCACAATATAATCATGAAATGAAGTGCACGTTATTAATACACATCGTACAAGCTCTTTTGGACAGTCCTGTTATTTTGCCAGTGGAAACCTTCAAATTGGAATATTTATTTTCCTACTTTGAAGATTATTAAGCACCTGGATTAACAGTGTCAGTGGAAACAGGCTGATGTACTCCTACATTTGACACTTGAAATAAATCATGGGTGATTTTGCTTTTTGAAGAATTTTCATGTTGCAAAAGTGTCTATAAAATGGAAACCATAGACTTCCAATCATTTGGCAAAAGATTTTCTCTCTCTTCAGTGGACACTAATTCTCTAACTAATTCTATGATCTGTCTTGTGAAAATAGGGACACAGTATAACACACAAATATAATCCTGTAATGTCATAATGGTACTTGTAATTATTGGTACAACTTTGGATAAGGTTCTTTATATTTATATTAAACTTTGATTTAACTCCAAAATTGAAATGTTCAGATACAGTATGTAGCTTGAAGATGAATACATTTATCTCTTCAGCTGAGTACACCAGGATAAAATGGTCAAAGAAAAAGCAAAGGAGACAATAGTGTAAAGTAAAAGAGATACCACAAAGTAGAGATGAGCGGGTTCGGTTTTACTCGGATTTACCTGAATCTCCTTATTGACTCACGGTAAGAAAAATCCAGAAAAAATGAATTTGCGATAATTCTGGCGTTAAGTACCCAGTAAATCCGAACCCGCTCATCTCTACCACAAAGCCATCTATTGTTACCTATTTTGTCTCCTGGGAGCATCCACTAGGCTAACAGGGGTCCTTAGAGGTCCACCCTGGCCACTTAAGTTACCCCCTGCCCTCCAGTGCAGTTTATCACTCTCCAAGGTTGATAAATCTGGGCCATAATGAGGAAACACTGGGCAATACTCACCGGGGACCTTATTCTCCATTTTAGATAAACCTTGTATCATCTATAGAAAAGTTCCAAATATTAAGAGCTAATTAGTACAATTCGCTTATTTGCCAATTAAGAGTTTCATAAAGATCAAGACCACAGGTTTTCGTCCATGTGGGTCATGCACTGTCTGTAGGACAATAAAAAGCGAACAGAGGAAAATAAACTTTAATATAAATAGGGTGAAACATGAGATTAAAGAATTTACTACATGCAACTCCAAAAATGTAACATTATTTTGTAGAATACATCTGCAATAAATGTAAAATCAGCTGGACCACTAGGCTGCTTAAAGTTCACATTTATGAACATTTAAGAAACATAGGTTAAAGGGAAATGTAGAACAAATTACACTGTATAAAAAGTTGGCTGAAATAAATTACATTTTTTATCAATTAAAACTATGTACCCAACAGGTTTAAATAGTGAGTTTGAAGTGAAATGATTTTTGTAAATAAGTGATAAAAAATTAAAATGCTGTATTTTGTCTGTTTGAGCCAGTTGCTATATGTTATGGCTTTTAAATGTAGGTTTTTTATAGTACCCCCTAGGTGATATATGTCCCTTACTCCAATCTAGTTATTAGTTTTGATAAGCTTTGTTATGTTACATGAAATATATTTCTAATTTACTGTTTTGCCACAAACCAATATGGCAGTGAAATAGTAATTTGGGATTGGGATGAGGTGTTCCTGACAGGTAAAAGAAATCCACAACATGCTAATCTGAAAATCTGAAGTCCAATCATTCAGACCAATGAGAAGGTCTCCGTTTTTTGTATGTACACGGTCACTATGGCAACAAGGTATGG
This sequence comes from Pseudophryne corroboree, assembly GCF_028390025.1. Lineage (NCBI taxonomy): Eukaryota > Metazoa > Chordata > Amphibia > Anura > Myobatrachidae > Pseudophryne > Pseudophryne corroboree. Next base: position 202,500,663 of record NC_086450.1, on the reverse strand, counting down.
TGACAGATTACTGTCGTTATACAACAATTACCTGGCAACCAGTAGGATGCTGGATAAAGGTTCCTGTATGCAAGTAAGAATGCTAGAATACAGTGCTCTAAACATCCAGTGTAGGGGGACTGCAAACTAGAAGTACCAGTGCGGTGAATTATTATACTTAAAGAATTTGTTTAAATCAAAGGAATTATGTTTAGAACACATATAAGATACTTGTGGATTTTTTTAAAGTAAGCTTTTTATAGATATGTGAACGCTCTAAGGCCCAGATTTATCAAGCCTTGGAGAATGATAAATTGTACAGTGATAAAGTACCAACCAATCAGCTTTTAACTGTCATTTAAAAAAACAGCCTGTAACATGGCAGTTAGGAGCTGGTTGGTTGGTACTTTCTCACCATGCAATTTATAACACTCCAAGGCTTGATAAATCTGGGCCTAAAATTGTACGTGATGCAATATAGAGGACATTTTGATTGCCTAAAGGGGGTATAAATAAACATCGGCACTTCAAACTATCACCTTGTAAAAGAACAAACAAGTTGAAACGCATTGGGCGGTATTCAAATGATATATCACTCCCAATCTCTTTTCTAAAGTGATCCCCGTTATCGCGCATATTGCGCCCAAAGTAATCAGGTTTAGCTGCGTAAAGGGTTGGGCACCCTCGTTACCCTGGTGGTAGCAAGCTGAAATGATTATACCACGCCCGTCAGCAGAAACGGTTGCTGAAGGGGGTGAAAAGAATTGAATACCGCCCATTGACTTGGACTGTAGATGGTAATCTGTGAAATGACCCTTCATCACTTTGGGTCAGTCTTTCCTTTGTCTGCTCAGGTTTGTTTCATCTGTGGGGACGGTACCACTTGCACATTGTTTATTATTGTTTTACATCTGGATGGCAGACACTTTTACAACTACATTTTTGGAACATTTTATGGTACTACTCCATGGAATTTTTATATTTTTTCAATATGTACTGAGATATAAGTTGCAATAGTTTGCAATAGTATGTATCTCCTTCATGTTTCCGATCTATATATGGTTTTGCAAAAACCGCCCTTGTGGGTTTTGATTTTGTATCTGTATATTTTTTACAAAAATCACAAAAAAAATCACAGAATTTTGGCCTGTTTTTGGGCCTAATTCAGACCTGATCCCGCCTCTGCGAGTTTGCAGAGGATTGTGATCAGATAGTTGCTGCCCAGACAGAGTGAATACTCGCCCTGTGCAAGTCTGTGCAGTTTGTGCGTAGCCCAGGACCTACTCCTACAGCGTGACAGAAACAGGCTGATCGAGGCCAAAGCTGACGTCATACACCTTCCCTGAAAATGCTTGGGAATGCCTGTGTTTTTCCCTGACACTCCCAGAAAATGGCAGTTACCACCCCCAAACGTCCGCTTCCTGTCAAACAACTTGCGTATGCCTAGCAATCATAAAAGATGCACTACGATCCTAACGCATGAGCAGTGATCAGGTCTGAATTAGGCCCCTTGTTCCTAGAGTATTAATAACCTCATAATATTAATTTCCACTAATTTCCAGTCAGTTTTGACCACCTCATAGTTCACAATATTGTTTTCATTCTGTTTGGGCCAAAAGATTGCACCGAGGTACAGTAGCTGGATGACTAAGTTTGGTGACAGCAGTGGTCGGCACAAACATATGGCACTTAAACTTCCAACATGGTACATCTAGGAAACAGAATGGCACTGCTGTGGCAGACAGGGTGGCACAGAGCTTGATTAAGGGGGGTGGGGGGGCAGTAAGTAAGTACCCTGGGCCCACCCTGTCTTAAGGGGCAACCTGGCCGGAGCTGCTGTGCCCTGCTCTGGTGCTGCTGTCTCCACTCTCCAGCCTTGACAGCAGGCAGCAGTTCTAGCAGCAGTAGAGGCTGGAGATTGCCAGGAATAGTCCCCATGCTGCCTGAAAGGAGGGGAGAGGGAGCCGCATGCACAGCCGCATGGGGGACATCATACAGCTGCCTGCATGGGACATACTGCACTCCTCCCCTGGCAGTGTGGAACCCTCCCTCCTTGCAACTTGGAGTCTACTCTCCCCCCTGCAGCATAGTGGCCCAACCCCCAACGGATCTTGCTGCTGGCACCCCAGGACTTAATCTGGCCCTATGGTGGCATTTTAATAAATTATGAAATTGTTTGTCATCTACACAAGAAGACAGTCAGAAATGCTCCAACCAGCACATAATGCAAATTAAAGAGGTGCAAGATGGAACTGTCCTTAGGTCCTCCCATATATACAGTGGGGCAAAAAAGTATTTGGACAGCAACCGATTGTGCAAGTTGACCCACTTAAAATGATGAGAGAGGTCTGTAATTTCCGAGTAAAACCGAATCCGCTCATCTCTAGAGAGAATCTGGAAAAAAACACCCAGAAAATCACTTTGTATGATTTTTAAACAATTTACTTGTATATTCTTGTGGAAAATAAATATTTGGACACCTACCAAGCAGCAAAATATCTGGCTCTCACAGACCTGTTACTTCTTCTTTAAGAAGCTCTTCTATCCTCCACTCATTACCTGTATTAATGGCACCTGTTTGAACTGGTTATCTGCATAAAAGACACCTGTCCACACCCTCAGTCAGACTGCTACCTCTCCACCATGGCCAAGACCAGAGAGCTGTCTAAGGACACCAGGGACAAAATTTTAGAGATGCACAATGCTGGGATGAGCTACTCGACAATAGGCAAGCAGCTTGGTGAGAAGAGATCAACTGTTGGTGCAATTATTAAAAAATGGAAGAATTACAAGATCACTGACAATCTCCCTCGACCTGGGGCTCCACGCAAGATCTCACCTCGTGGGGTATCAATGATCTTGAGAACGGTGAGGAATCAGCCCAGAACTACACGGGGGGACCTGGTCAATGACCTCAAGAGAGCTGGGACCACAGTCACAAAGGTTACCATTAGTAACACACTATGTCGTCATGGATTGAAATCCTGCAGCACCCGAAACGTCCCCCTGCTTAAGCCAGCACATGTCCAGGCCCGTCTAAAGTTTGTCAGTGACCATCTGGATGATCCAGAGGAGGATTGGGAGAATGTAATATGGTCAGATGAGAGCAAAATCGAACTTTTTGGTATAAACTCCACTCGCCGTGTTTGGAGGGAGAATGGCGTCCCAAGAACACCATACCCACTGTGAAGCTTGGGGTGGAAACATCATTCTTTGGGGCTGCTTTTCTGCAAAGGGGACAGGACGACTGATCCGTATTAAGAAGAGGATGAATGTGGCCATGTATCGTGAGATTTTGGGCAAAAACCTCCTTCCCTCAATAAGAGCATTGAAGATGGAACGTGGCTGGGTCTTCCAGCAAGACAATGACCCCAAACACATCGCCAGGGCAACTAAGGAGTGGCTCCATAAGAAGCATTTCAAGGTCCTGGAGTGGCCTAGTCAGTCTCCAGACCTCAACCCAATAGAAAATCTGTGGAGGGAGTTGAAAGTCCGTGTTGCCCAGCGACAGCCCCAAAACAGGACAGATCTAGAGAAGATCTGCATGGAAGAGTGGGACAAAATACCTGCTACAATGTGTGCAAACCTGGTCAAGAACTACAGGAAATGTTTGACCTTTGTAATTGCCAACCGAGGTTATATTAGAAAGTATTGAGTTAAACTTTTTGATTGTCCAAATATTTTCTGCAAGAATATACAAATAAATTGTTTAAAAAATCATACACTGTGATTTCCTAGTTTTTTTTTTCAGATTCTGTCTCTCACAGTTGAAGTGTACCTATGATGGAAATTACAGACCTCTCTCATCTTTTTAAGTGGGTCCACTTGCACAATCGGTGGCTGTCCAAATACTTTTTTGCCCCACTGTGTGTGTGTGTATATATATATATATATATATATATATAGACCAATAAGGGGTACCTTCAACAAATGTCCATAGAAAAAGGAAACCAGGCGGCACTCCAAGGATTTTGTTCAAGCAAAAAAATTTTGTATTAAAGTGACAGTGCAAATGATTTAATCCAGCATAGTGCAAGCCACCGACGTTTCAACGCCCATCCGGCGTTTTTTTCAAGGTGCTATGCTCTAAAGTGCAGCGTGACAAACAGCAACATCAAACATATCTACAACAACTTTCCAAAGGGGTATAAATACCTGAGTGTACATGTGGTCCTCCCCGTACGCTCCCGCCCGCCGGCGTCCCAAGGCCGGAAGCCGCGGCTGCTCTGGTATTTATACCCCTTTGGAAAGTTGTTGTAGATATGTTTGATGTTGCTGTTTGTCACGCTGCACTGTAGAGCATAGCACCTTGAAAAAAACGCCGGATGGGCGTTGAAACGTCAGTGGCTTGCACTATGCTGGATTAAATCATTTGCACTGTCACTTTAATACAAAATTTTTTTGCTTGAACAAAATCCTTGGAGTGCCGCCTGGTTTCCTTTTTCTATGGCCATTAGCTGAAGGTACCCCTTATTGGTCTATAGTTTTTGAAGGAGGGCACCCAGGTGGATGATATTATGAATGGGAGTGCCATAAGTATATAAGGATATATATATATATATATATATATGTATATATATATAGTATTTGTATTCGCCACTCATGAAATAAACATCACAGTCAGCTTGCCCGGTGCCCTCTAAATCAACTTTGCAGGTTGAAGATATAAGCAAAATGAAGCGGCACTCCAGGACTTAATTCAAATAAACGGGTCCAGTCTCCCGATTTTGATGTGCAACGTTTCGGTTTTAATCACAAACCTTCGTCAGGCATATACATACAACAGAACAAGTCTTACCTTTATAACAAATGAAATCACCAGGTGCAGTGCAGTCCAGGACGCCCCAGAGTTAGACTTCCAGCTGATGTCATGCAGCATGGACTAATTACGTAACAAGAGAGTGTTAACCCTTCACCACACTAGAGACATGGAAATGAATGAATTACGTTTAATATTCAAACGATACTTTGTAAATACAATGATCATCCACAGGATAAAATGCAACAAGTTATATCAAAGATTATATATGAGTATAGCAATCGGGGCAATTGAGTATAGCAATCAGTGGCTGTCCAAATACTTTTTTGCCCCACTGTATATATATATATATATATATATAATATCGGGTTTAGACCTAGTTAACGCGCTGTACCCTGCCGCTCTGATGTGCCCTGGAACACAGGGCACATCTCTACAGCACCACAGATTGCACCCTGCCGCTTTGATGTGCCCTGGAACACAGGGCACATCTCTACAGCACCACAGATTGGATCGGAAGAGAGATCCGATCTGTGGCGTGGCAGGGGGCCCTTTTGAAAAGGGGGGCCCGGGGGTACGTATCCCCGGGACCCCCCCCTTAATCCAGCTCTGTCGGCCGGGATATTGTTCCAAACATCTTGGAGAACTAACCACAGATCTTCTGTGGGTGTAGGCTTTCTCTAATACGTCTGTCTCTTCATGTAAGCCCAGACAGACTCAATGATGTTAAGATAAGGGCTCTGTGTGGGACATATCATCACTTCCAGGACTCCTTGTTCTTCTTTACATTGAAGATGGTTCTTAATGACATTGGCTGTATGTTTGTGGTCGTTGCCCTGCTGCTCCTCAATCCTTGAAGGCATTCATGGACTCATAGGAGATGATAAAACGGGTATATACCCAAATGGCTCTTCAACATTTTAGTTTATTTCAATCATCAGGATTGAAATATTTTGCATTATTTGCTGTGTAGGGCACCAGGCGTGCCATGCTTAATAACTATATGAGTGCAGAGAACTGTTGTATTGTATATATCACAGGTTCTCAAACTCGGTCCTCAGTACCCCACATGGTTCATGTTTTGCAGGTCACCTGTAGATTTTTAAACAGTTGGTGATAAACAGTGCAGCTGAGGACAGAGTTTGAGAACCACTGGTATATATACATCATCTATATTATAAGACACATCAATCAACAGAGGAAGACATTCAAGCCCTCTTTTTTTCAGCTAGTAGAAAGGAGATCTGTTGTACTGTCATACGGTTACTACAGTTTTAATAGGGATTATTATTACTATTTGTATTACTATTAAATATATATGTTTTGCAGTTTACGTATGGTATAGTTCCATGAGTTAAGGTCCTTGGAAAAGATTTGGGCAGTACGGATGGTGTAATGGTTAGCATTACTGCCTCACAGCACTGAGGTTATGGGTTCAAATCCCACCATGGCTCTAACTGTGTGGCATTTGTATATTCTCCCTGTACTTGCGTGGGTTTCTTACGGGAACTCCGGTTTCCTCCTACAATCCAAACATACACCGGTAGGTTAATTGGATAACAACAAAATTAACCCTTGCATGAATGTGTGTGCGTGTACATTGTAAGCTTGTGAGCAGGGCCCTCCTACCTCTATGTCTGTCTGCTTTTACCCAGTTTTGTTCTATTAATGTTGTTCTAATTGTAAAGTGCAACGGAATTTGCTGCTCTATATAAGAAACTGTTAATAAATAAATAAATAAATAAATAATGCGATAGGGAATATAGATTATAAGCTCCACTGGGTCAGGGACTGATGTGAATGACCAAATATTCTCTGTAAAGCGCTGCGGAATATGTGTGCGCTATATAAATAACTGGTAATAATAATAATAATAATAATTTACCATTACTAGAACAGTGAGTTCAGTCTTGATGCTTGATAATTAGACTCCCCTAACAGGGATTGGATGGGTGAAGGTATGGCTGACCGATGGTCTCCTGACCGCCGGTCAGCATACCGACACCGGGATCCCGGTGGGGAGGGGTGAGTGCAGCAAGCCCCTTGCAGGCTTGCTGCGCTCACCACACTGCGGGCTCGGTGGCGACCGGGTTCTATTCCCACTCTATGGGTGTCGTGTACACCTACGAGTGGAAATAGTCCCTGTTGGTCGGCATGCCGACCATTGGTATAGTGAGGGGGCGGGATTTTGGGGGAGTTCATGTGATCGTCGGTCTGCTGGCCACCGGTCACGTGAATACCACCCAGATAGGACAGGTGGTAACCTCATTAATATATAAGGTGAAGAGGAAACAAACCCGTTCGCTGGTGCAAATAACCATTTTCTGCTGTAAATGGGCCTTTTGCATTTTGATAAATCAACTCAGTGTGTTTGGGCACAGCCTAAACTTCAGCAACTTATCCTGCTGGTCATATTACATTTAGTAATAAAATGTAAACACTTCAGATACTCAGATACTTCATTAATACTATTAAGCTGGGTGGTATTCAGGGCCAGTTCTAAACCTTGTGGCGCCCGGGGTGAAAGTTTCCTTCTTCCGGCTTCATGGGGGAGGGGCGTGGTCAGTTATGCCCCCTGTACTGTGCCCCCTGTGTAGCTGTGCCCTCAGTAGTTGTGCCCCCTGTAGCTGTGCCGCTTCCAAAAATAAATAAATAAATACCCACCATCCCCGCTCCTGCTTCCCGACCGCTGCTGCCCTCCGGCCGCCGGCGCCGTTACTTAGATCTATGGCAGAGACGTCATGATATCTCTCCCATAGCACCTCATAGACACTAGACATCAATTATGACCTCTAGAATCTATGGCCTCTCCGACAAAGCCGTGCAGTGAGCGATGATGTCATCGCACACTACACGGCACCGGCACTAGTAGCGGATGTTGCCATGGCGCCGGCGGCATCAGGATGGCAGTGGTGCCCTCGGGGCAACGGCGCCCCGGGCAAAAGTCCTGCTTGCCCGTGGTAAGATCTGCTACCTGCTGACTGTTGGGATCCCGGCACTTAGTACACTGGCGCCGGAATCCCGACACCCGGCATACCGACAACTATTATCCCTCTTGGGGGTCCACGACCCCTTGGGGGGATACTAAATAGCGTGGCATGTGTAGCGTGTCACCGTGCTCACAGCGTGGTGAGCGCAGCGAGCACACAAGGGGCTCATTTGCGCTTGCCCAGCTGCCAGCATGCCGGCGGTCGAAATCCCGGCGCCGGTATGCTGGGCGCCGGGATCCTGGCCACCGGCATAACATACTACACCTGTGAGCTTAATACCACTTCCTAGATGTTAATATGAGGTTTTCTATTATGATCAAAATGTATTGAAAAATGCTATGTTACAGTACTGTATTTTTAACACTGCAAATTTTCATTAGGGGAATGAGATCATTACTACACATACAGTACTGTATTTTTTGCTTTGATGCCCAAGGGCACTGATGTGAGGGGGGGAGCGGTTACCTCAATACCAAGATGATGCGGCCACACAACACTCAGCCTGTGCCTTATTTTTAGAGCTCCTTAGATAGGAAAGCCATGCTCTCAGGACCTATTACTGGGGCCCAACCAATCTGTTGACAGCCCTGCCACATAAAATGTACCAATAGTTTTTGAGTTGAATGGGGTTATGAGATCCTTATTTTTTCTGATTGGTCTCATTTACCACTAGATACTATTGTCATCTTTCTATAAATATTAGAATTACATGAATAATATTTACGCTGGCCATCAGTACATTTTTATAAAATTGTTCAATTCAAATTAATGTTCAAGTGTTGACAGCACTGTAGGAAGGACAGAAGCGTTCTTTACAGAACATGGTATGTACATGCCATTGGACACAATTGCCCCAGGCAAGCTTTTAACCGGTTCCCCCAAAACTATGAAGGCATGCCTTGCCTGCAAGATAACCCTCTGGATCAATGGCACTTTTGGTATTCACCTATAAGACATATGTCCAAGGCCATCTCTGCTACCAGAATGTCTTATACTGTATATGGGAAAGTTTAATTATTTAGCTCTTTATGTAACATATTACAAAGGATTTGGATCGAAATGCCACAGGCCAGGATGCCGGCGGTCAGAATATCAGCCGTGACATCCTGATAGTGTGATTCCCGACAGGGCGAAGGTAAGTATACTTACCTTCTCCCAATGGCCCCCTAATCCTCCCTTCCAGCAGCCTAAACCTAACCCTCCCACTCGTAGCCTAACCCTCCCCGGGGATGCCTAAACCTAAGCCCCCCTCCTGCAGCCTAACCCTAAATCTCCCCCTGCAGCCTAAACCTAACCACCCCACTCACTCGGCTTACCTCTCTGGCGCCCTGGCAGTGTCTTGTTCTTGATCCTGGGTGTCGGTATGCCAGCGTCAGCATATTGAGTTTTGTTGTAATTCCAGCGGCGGTATTTTGACTGTCATGGTCCCGACTACCGGTGCAGGTATTGTGATCCCAGTCAGGATGCCGGCACCGGCATCCCAACCTAAGTTGTGTCGGGATTCTGGCATATGTATTTCGACTTCCGTGATCCTGACTGTCGGGATCCTGACCGGATCCCATTACAAAGGTTCTTTATTTTGCTGACATATTTTACTTTTTGTCATCCATTATTGTGCATTAATGAGTGTCGAAATCCCTAATTAAATTATAACAAATATATTTTGATAGTGTTTCTTTTTAATTATCTATTTTTAAAATCCTATTTCTCTTGTTTTGCGCAGTAATAGAAATTTAGTGACTAGTACGGAGAATTTCATTGTTGGACAAATCTTTACAAATTTGGTTTAGACTAATGTAATTATGTCACATGAAATCAATGACCATTGTAAAAAGGCACATGGATATGTCAGAACAATGGACTGTTGGCCAGATATTACATCACCCCAAGGGAAGCCTTTGTGAGCTGTTCATTTAACAATCCCAATCCTGGTTTCATCATCACTCAGCTGCAATAATATTCTGCACGCACAAGTCATTAGCTTTGTAATTACAACTGTTTACATGTACTAAGTAACCAGGGAATCTGTTTTACGATCCTGAAGATCTCCTTTCTTCTTGTTTTGGGGTGGGGGTAAAATGTATATGATTAAAGGGTAATTCTATCTTGAAGTAATAAGTTTATAAAAGCTATTATATATCCAAGAAATGTGTTTTTGTGTTTCTATTAGAATTGTGACCTTTTGTAGGAGCCAAGTACAGGGGTGTGCCTATCATAAGGAACACTGAGGCAGCTGTCACAGGCAGCAGCTCTTTGCTGGGCAGGAAAAAAAGATGTGAATTCTCTTACTGGTTAAAGTCTAATGTAACATTTATACATTGGTAGTACAGCGTATCAGAACTGACTATGATGTCATCAGTCTTATTTAATAGTGTTCATCATACTATTACCAAACTTTACATGCAAAGCCTGATAGAAGAAATTTGGTTACCCGAGGGTACTCAGGCGCTTTAGGTATAAGGTGTTTCACCGAGCTGCTGCCTTAGATTAAGGGGAGTCACCCCTACAAAATAGGTAAACAAGAAAAAGGTGGAAGGCTGCGCTAAATGAATATAATGTGACAGCAGAAATACTTGATCTATTGATTGTACAATTTATTATTAAAAGATAATATCACTAAATTCTTGTGATAGATGTGTCATAAAATGCATGCAACATAAATGAAATTTGGTAAAAACATACAATAAGGGTATAAGAAAGGGTTACCCAATTAGCCAGCAATGAAGAAAATTGGTGAATGGAAGAGTCCGTTCCAGATTATTCCCCCAGATAAATCTGAGTCCAGTATATGTAGACGTTTAGGAGGTAAGCAGTGTCCCATGTAATAGCAAATTACCGCTAGAGGAATTGGTGCTCCTGGATTTTAGATGGTGAGCTCCTCATGCAATGCGGAATTATCCCAAGGTGCACAAGGGACCCAAAGCCAGATACTACCAATTGGAAGACCGAACCATCCCATCCAAAAACCGGATCATCATATGTAATTGGGGGACTCAAATAGCAGGCTGGACCGATAATCTCCACATTCCGCATTGCATGAGGAGCTCACCATCTAAAATCCAGGAGCACCAATTCCTCTAGCGGTAATTTGCTATTACATGGGACACTGCTTACCTCCTAAACGTCTACATATACTGGACTCAGATTGATCTGGGGGAATAATCTGGAACGGACTCTTCCATTCACCAATTTTCTTCATTGCTGGCTAATTGGGTAACCCTTTCTTATACCCTTATTGTATGTTTTTACCAAATTTAATTTATGTTGCATGCATTTTATGACACATCTATCACAAGAATTTAGTGATATTATCTTTTAATAATAAATTGTACAATCAATAGATCAAGTATTTCTGCTGTCACATTATATTCATTTAGCGCAGCCTTCCACCTTTTTCTTGAAAGCCTGATAGAAGCAACATTTCCAGCGTGAGGCATCAGGATGCATGGCACACACCAGACCAAGTTCTATGGCACTGTATCCTTTTTTCAATCCGGTATCCTTCAGATGGTCAACCATGTTAAGGTCGACAGTCACTAGGTCGACCACAGTTGGTCGACATTGACATCAACGTGGACAAATGGTCAACACGTGAAAATGGTCGACACGGGACAGGTCGACACATGAAAAGGTTGAAATGTATTTTTTTTTTTTTTTATTAGATTTTTTACTTTTTCATACTTTACCATACATGTGGTCTATGATTGGGAACAGTAACCTATGCGGAGTCGCTCGCCATGCAAGGGGACGCAGTACACTAATTGGGGTTCCTGGTCATGTTACGGAAAAAAATGTCACCAAAAACAGTTAAAAATTCCACATCGACCTTTTAATGTATCGACCTGTCCCGTGTCGACTATTTTCATGTGTCGACCATTTGTCCATGTCGACCATGTGAATGTCCACCAATAGTGGTCGACCTAGTGAATGTCTACCTTAACATTGTCTACCATTCATACCGGAACCTTTCAATCCCAGTGGGTGGAGAGTACTTTTAACTGAAATATCACTTCTGAATGCAGTAATTATGGTATAAGACTCCATCTACCATCATGCACTGCAAATATTGGGCAAACACATAGGGGGTAATTCAGATCTGATCGCTAGGCAGCGATTTTTGCTGTTCTGCAATCAGATAGTCACCGCCTACAGGCGAAGTGTATTTTCGCTGTGCAAGTGTGCGATCGCATGTGCGACTGAGCTGCACAAACTAATTTTGTGCAGTCTTTGCACAGCCTAGGAGTTACTCAGCCGCTGCGATCACATCAGGTTCTCCTGGACCAGATTTTACGTCAGACACCCTCCCTTCAAACGCTTTGTCTCGCCTGCATTTTCCCAAACATTCCCTGAAAACGGTCAGTTGCCACCCACAAACGGCCTCTTCCTGTCAATCTTATTGCGAATGCCCATGCAAATGGATCCTTCGCACAATCCCGTCGCTGACTGGCAATCCCCGTTGCAGCCGTGCAATGCACCGGAGCGGTGCATACGCATGCGCAGTTCGGATCTGATCGAATGCTGTGCACAACAGCGATTAGATCTGAATTACCCCCATAGACAATTACCAGGTACACTCTTGTAACATCAACACTAAGCTAACAGCAGGGGGTATATTTACTAATACAGGTTGAGTATCCCATATCCAAATATTCCGAAATACGGAATATTCCGAAATACGGACTTTTTTGAGTGAGAGTGAGATAGTGAAACCTTTGTTTTCTGATGGATCAATGTACACAAACTTTGTTAAATACACAAAATTATAAAAAATATTGTATTAAATGACCTTCAGGCTGTGTGTATAAGGTGTATATGAAACCTAAATGAATTGTTAGAATGTACACACACTTTGTTTAATGCACAAAGTTATTAAAAATATTGGCTAAAATTAACTTCAGGCTGTGTGTATAAGGTGTATATGTAACATAAATGCATTCTGTGCTTAGATTTAGGTCCCCTCACCATGATATCTCATTATGGGATGCAATTATTCCAAAATACGGAAAAATCCGATATCCAAAATACCTCTGGTCCCAAGCATTTTGGATAAGGGATACTCAACCTGTATTCGTGTTTTAGCCGTTTTTAAGGGTGTTTGAACTCGAATGGTATCGGGTGCATTTTACTGCAACTTTTTGAATCCTGATACGGTCATTTACTAAGCTGCTGAGTTTTCCTCATTCGTCTTTTCCGATGTCGATGTGATTCGTAATGTCAGGCAGTGTTTTACGGGAGTGATGAATAAAGCACTGCCTGACAAAACACAAGGAATCCCGGCCGGATCTGTGAGATCCGTGCAGGGCTTCATTGTGTACCTTAAAAAAAGAGTTTGAGGCGCAGAGCCCGGTGCTGGTGTTAAAAATACGGGGGACCCCTACGCTTTTTGTCCCCCGTATTTTTGGCACCAGGACCAGGCGCAGAGCCCCGTGCTGGTTGTTAAAATATGGGGGATCCCCAGTCAATTTTTCCCCATATTTTTGCAACCAGGACCGGATCAAAGAGCCCGAGGCTGGTTATGCTTAGGAAGGGGGACCCCACGCAATTTTTTTTTTCATTTTTTTACACTAAACAGACCCTTTCCCATAGATAACCATGCACAGATCTCACTGATCCGTGCATGATTATCCAAACTCGCCAGGAAAAAGCAGGTCTATTTTTTTGCTGCTTTTTTTAACGAATCGCAAAAAAATACACCCGCACTTGAGCATTCAGAGACTAACACCCAAATACGAATGAATAGTGAATACCCGTGTTGTATGAAATAACAGCCGCGTTTGACCGATGGTCTATTCATTCGTATTTCTGAACTTTGCTGTTAAAGCCATTACGAATAGCCCAAACTCTGCCGAGATTTGTGCTTAATGAATTCCCGTGTTGGGACTTAGAAAAAAACTCACAAATCAGACAAACTCGGATTATTAGTAAATATAGGCCCAGGAGTCTTGTTATATCAGCTACAGATGAATGCTGCCTGCAATGTTAGTGCAGATTATATTCCATAGGAGTGGGAGGGGGTAGGATCATTCTAAAGATGGATTTTACTGATCACCTAGATCAGGCCTGGCCAACCTGTCGCTCTCCAGATGTTGTGAAACTACACATCCCAGCATGCCCTGCCATGGTGTTAGAATTCCTTAATAGCAAAACTGTGACAAAGCATGATGGCACTTGTAGTTTTACAACAGCTGGAGAGCCACAGGTTGGCCAGGCCTGACCTAGATCACTCACACTTACAGGTAACTGAATTACTTCATAGGTGGCCAAGGAGATCCAGTCATATGGTTGACAGCTTCCATGTTGACATTAATAATTAGAATCTCTATAAAATAGTAACTAAAGAGAAAGCAATATCAAATGAAACCACAAATTTATTCTTGAAATGTTTTTGACGGTATCCAGACTCTAGGACGACACACAGTAGGTCAACATCTATTGGTCAACACACATTAGGTCGACACTGGAGATAGGTCGACATGAACAAACTCGACATGGAAAAGGGTCGACATAAGTTTTTCACATTTTTTTTTTTCATTTTTTTAAATTTTTTGAGACTTTACGATCCACATGGACTACAATTGGGAATGGTAACCTGTGCCGAGCGCAGCGGTAGCGGAGTGAGGCACCTTGCCCGAAGCATGGCGAGCGATGTGAGCCATATGAGGGGACATGGTGCACTAATTGGGGTTCCCTGTCACTTTACAAAGACAACGACACCATAAAACATAAAAAAAAGCATGTCGACTTTTTTCATCTCGACCTTGTTCATGTTGAGCTAATGGCCGTGTCGACCTATTCCCAAGTCAACATAGTAACTGTCGACCAATAGGTGGCGACTTAATGTGTGTCGACCTAGACACTGTCGATCCTGAGTCCAATACCTCTTTTTGCCAACCCCCCCCCCCCCCCCCATAAAAACAACAACTTTCAAGTATATAGGAATAATTGCTACATTTAATCAGAACCGCCAATTGAAGGTGTGGAGAAATGCAAGGTTTCATGGTCTTTGTTTGAAGTCATTTCCCATTCTGTGCACTATACAATATCATACTTGGGATATTTGGTATGTTCCCCACTGATGCACTCCTCAAAATGACTCGCCTTTTACACAGCAGGCCTCCACTAAATAGGACATATACATACATCCAGTGTCGGACTGGGGCATGAAGGGCCCACCAGTTGAATGCGGCCATTCACCATAGAGGCTTGGCTAACTATGTAACTATGAGTGCATGGTCTGGGCCACTTTTTAAATACATATACTATATATATATATATATATATATACATAAATGCTGCTAGTGCTTGCATGATAATGTATCAGATCGTACCTCCCAACATTGAGCAACAGGGAAGAGGAACAACTTGTGCACGTTCGTCAGACTCTCCCAAAAATAGAGAGTGTCCTATCCAAAAGGGGGCATGGCTTCGCGACAATGCTGTGATCGTGAGCCACGGCCCCATTTTCCATCAGTGTGGGGGCATGCTCAGCATTCTATGAGCTGCTTCCATGGCCCCAGTCCCTGTGTCACCCATGAATAGATGCTGTGCGAATGCGCACAACATCTATTCACCGTTGCTCTAAGCAGAGCTTCAAGTGACAGGAGCCTGCCAACTGACCCCCAATGCAGGAAACTGCAGGCCGTGGGTGGGACAGTCCTGTGAAAATCGAGACGTTGGGAGGTATGTATCAGATTAATAACAGCAATGCACTGTAGTGAATACACCAGTGCATTGCTGTTACCATTGCTGAATACACCCGTGCAGTGCAGTGCAGTGCAGTGCAGTATAATGTAACATGTGTATAATGTATAATTCATGTGCACAGTCTAAAACCCGATCCCTAGAGGAGAGGGTGGAACTTCAGGTAGTGGGGTCCACTGGTGGCTTCCCCTGTACCCCTGTGGGCCAGTCTGACCCTGCGTACAGTACATCTTTACTCAATATGTCTCTGAAAATGAAACAAAGATATACATTCTTTGGAAATGTGTTTAGAAGCTAATGAGTTAAATGATTGACTAGCTGTGTCTGTATAAGATAGTATCAAGGCTTTTTCCACCTGGCCATTGCAGAGACTAGTATTATATGGAAGGTCACATGAATAAAAGGCCTTCTGTTGGCTCCAACCCCCAACCAAGGCAGCATTTGAAAATAAAAACAGTTCAGTAATTATGCTGTTAACATGATCCCCCTTAATGTGTATTAATGCTCGGCTTACATGGCTGGGACTGAAAGCTGGTGTAAGAGGATTCCATGGACTGTGGTAATTGAGATTATAGTACTGTGTAATGTATTTGCGCTGCAGCTGTGAGCTGTCCTGCAGATGTATTCCATACAAGTTCTATGCCTTCATCTAGAGATAGCAAATAGCCTCTTTTACGGCCAGAAGCGGTAAATCTAACTAGCAACATCTTGTTGCTAACCACTTTCTAAAGTTTCATCTTATTAAGTCAAAAGCACTCACTGGGAAAAATTGTGGTATTGAATAAAGTTTCAAAATATGTTATCTTTTCTATATTAGAAGAAAGGGACAACCAAGATTTATATAAACACCAGAATAAATAGTTCAATAGTGATGTTATCCTCATTTAATATTTAGAATTGTTATATACAGCAATTAACTTGCAGCTGTTTTGGGAATTCTCTATCATTAGAGCCTTTCAGTCATTCCTTGAAGAATATAGTTCTGCTGTCTTTTGAATTTGCAAAAAAATATATAAATTGAATTTACTTTAGGTTGCAGAATTACACAAAACCACATCAACCAGACATAGCTTTTGTATGTTAACTTACACTAGATAGGGGATGCGGTCAATTTAAATAAATAAATAATAGATAATTACTAAATAAAACGATTTAGAGAATGGATGATGTTTTATGTGTATCAGCTGTTATAAGAAATTGTCCCAACTAAATATTAACGACTAGAAACTATGGTAGTAATGTTTTATAAAGCTTATGTTCTTAATAGTCACCAATTTTAAATGCTCCACCTGATGTGCATATACTGTTGATTATAGACCTTGATGATGAAAGGGTTAATGCACAGGATATAATGGTGATTACTGCTCTCTATGTGGATATAAGCAGTGGATTTGGGAAGGGGGAGGTTTACTTCTGAGGAAACGGCCACAGTCACAAGGCCGAGAAACGCGTTAAGTTTGACCCCTATCTACGTGGATGCAATTATCCGTCAGCAAAAGTTCTGTGTGATCCAACAAGCTGCTGACTCTATACTGGCGGCTAGCGGAGCCATCCAACCATTGGCCGGAAGATCACCCATCACCTCCAGCTACAGCCGACATATCATCTTCTCCAGCAGGAGATCCCCAGCGCCGGTCCTAGCGGCAAAACCGCTGAGCACTGTGTGGGATAAGAACGGGTGCTCGGCGGGAGGTGTAACAGCAGAACGGCACTGGTGAGCAAAAGTCTTTAAAACTGATATGGCCGCAGTGGACACATAGCAATTGTGAATCCCAGTACACTTTCAATGACTACTATCCACTTGCATCAATTCTAATATAACGGGGACGCCCGTTAGTTCATACAACTGATATTAGCGGTGACTATAAGGAGACTTTTAAGACTGTCAGTCAATTAATTTAATCTCTCTAATTCCAGCGCATATAATAACAGAGACATTGTCCATCTATTACATCAAAACGCTGCCTGAGTGAGAGGATTTGAGCAGTTTTGATCATCTGTGCTAATCTAACCCTTCAGCTATGATTGGGCTATGGAGCTATTAGAGAACCCCTAGTTTACTGCTTATATCAGTGTGCTATTGATTATATACAAATGTGCGTTGTGGAGGAAATTGTATGCATATGATACTTTTTTTACTAAGAAGCAATTGTAGGTGTCAGGGAAACTACTGTGTCAGTTGTGCAGAGCAATATTTAATTTCAGCAGGAGATTTACAGTAAGGTATATAAGCAAACTGTATGAATAGTAGTGATGTGCACCTGAAATTTTTTGGGTTTTGTGTTTTGGTTTTGGGTTCGGTTCCGTGGCCGTGTTTTAGGTTCGAACGCGTTTTGGCAAAACCTCACCGAATTTTTTTTGTCGGATTCGGGTGTTTTTTTCAAAAAAACACTAAAAAACAGCTTAAATCATAGACTTTGGGGGTCATTTTGATCCCATAGTATTATTAACCTCAATAACCATAATTTCCACTCATTTTCAGTCTATTCTGAACACCTCACACCTCACAATATTATTTTAAGTCCTAAAATTTGCCACGAGGTCGCTGGATGGCTAAGCTAAGCGACACAAGTGGCCGATACAAACACCTGGCCCATCTAGGAGTGGCACTGCAGTGTCAGGCAGGATGGCACTTAAAAAAATAGTCCCCAAACAGCACATGATGCAAAAGAAAAAAAGAGGCGCACCAAGGTCGCTGTGTGACTAAGCTAAGCGACACAAGTGGCCGACACAAACACCTGGCCCATCTAGGAGTGGCACTGCAGTGTCAGACAGGATGGCACTTAAAAAAATAGTCCCCAAACAGCACATGATGCAAAGAAAAAAAGAGCTGCACCAAAGTCGTTGTGTGACTAAGCTAAGCGACCCAAGTGGCCGACACAAACACCTGGCCCATCTAGGAGTGGCACTGCAGTGTCACGCAGGATGGCCCTTCCAAAAAATACTCCCCAAACAGCACATGACGCAAAGAAAAAAAGAGGCGCAATGAGGTAGCTGTGTGACGACTAAGCTAAGCGACCCTAGTGGCCGACACAAACACCTGGCCCATCTAGGAGTGGCACTGCAGTGTCAGACAGGATGGCACTTAAAAAAATAGTCCCCAAACAGCACATGATGCAAAGAAAAAAAGAGCTGCACCAAAGTCGTTGTGTGACTAAGCTAAGCGACCCAAGTGGCCGACACAAACACCTGGCCCATCTAGGAGTGGCACTGCAGTGTCACGCAGGATGGCCCTTCCAAAAAATACTCCCCAAACAGCACATGACGCAAAGAAAAAAAGAGGCGCAATGAGGTAGCTGTGTGACGACTAAGCTAAGCGACCCTAGTGGCCGACACAAACACCTGGCCCATCTAGGAGTGGCACTGCAGTGTCAGACAGGATGGCACTTAAAAAAATACTCCCCAAACAGCACATGACGCAAAGAAAAATGAAAGAAAAAAGAGGTGCAAGATGGAATTGTCCTTGGGCCCTCCCACCCACCCTTATGTTGTAAAAACAGGACATGCACACTTTAACGAACCCATCATTTCAGCGACAGGGTCTGCCACATCACTGTGACTGAAATGACTGGTTGGTTTGGGCCCCCACCAAAAAAGAAGCAATCAATCTCTCCTTGCACAAACTGGCTCTACAGAGGCAAGATGTCCACCTCATCATCATCGTCCGATTCATCACCCCTTTCACTGTGTACATCCCCCTCCTCACAGATTATTAATTCGTCCCCACTGGAATCCACCATCTCAGGTCCCCGTGTACTTTCTGGAGGCAATTGCTGCTGGTGAATGTCTCCATGGAGGAATTGATTATAATTCATTTTAATGAACATCATCTTCTCCACATTTTCTGGAAGTAACCTCGTACGCCGATTGCTGACAAGGTGAGCGGCGGCACTAAACACTCTTTCAGAGTACACACTGGGGGGAGGGCAACTTAGGTAGAATAAAGCCAGTTTGTGCAAGGGCCTCTAAATTGCCTCTTTTTCCTGCCAGTATACGTACGGACTGTCTGACGTGCCTACTTGGATGCGGTCACTTATATAATCCTCCACCATTCTTTCAATGGTGAGAGAATCATATGCAGTGACAGTAGACGACATGTCAGTAATCGTTGGCAGGTCCTTCAGTCCGGACCAGATGTCAGCATCAGCAGTCGCTCCAGACTGCCCTGCATCACCGCCAGCGGGTGGGCTCGGAAATTCATAGCCTTTTCCTCGCACCCCCAGTTGCGGGAGAATGTGAAGGAGGAGATGTTGACGGGTCGCGTTCCGCTTGACTTGACAATTTTCTCACCAGCAGTTCTTTGAACCTCTGCAGACTTGTGTCTGCCGGAAAGAGAGATCCAAGGTAGGTTTTAAATCTAGGATTGAGCACGGTGGCCAAAATGTAGTGCTCTGATTTCAACAGATTGACCACCCGTGAATCCTGGTTAAGCGAATGAAGGGCTCCATCTACAAGTCCCACATGCCTAGCGGAATCGCTCTGTTTTAGCTCTTCCTTCAATGCCTCCAGCTTCTTCTGCAAAAGCCTGATGAGGGGAATGACCTGACTCAGGCTGGCAGTGTCTGAACTGACTTCACGTGTGGCAAGTTCAAAAGGTTGCAGAACCTTGCACAACGCTGAAATCATTCTCCACTGCGCTTGAGACAGGTGCATTCCACCTCCTTTGCCTATATCGTGGCCAGATGTATAGGCTTGAATGGCCTTTTGCTGCTCCTCCATCCTCTGAAGCATATAGAGGGTTGAATTCCACCTCGTTACCACCTCTTGCTTCAGATGATGGCAGGGCAGGTTCAGGTGTTTTTGGTGGTGCTCCAGTCTTCTGTACGCAGTGCCTGTACGCTGAAAGTGGCCCGCAATTCTTCTGGCCACCGACAGCATCTCTTGCATGCCCCTGTCGTTTTTTAATAATTCTGCACCACCAAATTCAAGGTATGTGCAAAACATGGGACGTGCTGGAATTTGCCCAGATGTAATGCACGCACAATATTGCTGGCGTTGTCCGATGCCACAAATCCCCAGAAGAGTCCAATTGGGGTAAGCCATTCTGCGATGATCTTCCTCAGTTGCCGTAAGAAGTTTTCAGCTGTGTGCGTATTCTGGAAAGCGGTGATACAAAGCGTAGCCTGCCTAGGAACGAGTTGGCGTTTGCGAGATGCTGCTACTGGTGCCGCCGCTGCTGTTCTTGCAGCGGGAGGCAATACATCTACCCAGTGGGCTGTCACAGTCATGTAGTCCTGAGTCTGCCCTGCTCCACTTGTCCACATGTCCGTGGTTAAGTGGACATTGGGTACAACTGCATTTTTTAGGACACTGGTGAGTCTTTTTCTGACGTCCGTGTACATTCTCGGTATCGCCTGCCTAGAGAAGTGGAACCTAGATGGTATTTGGTAACGGGGGCACACTACCTCAAGCAATTGTCTAGTTCCCTGTGAATTAACGGCGGATACAGGACGCATGTCTAATACCAACATAGTTGTCAAGGCCTCAGTTATCCGCTTTGCAACAGGATGACTGCTGTGATAATTCATCTTCCTCGCAAAGGACTGTTGGACAGTCAATTGCTTACTGGAAGTAGTACAAGTGGTCTTCCGACTTCCCCTCTGGGATGACGATCGACTCCCAGCAGCAACAACAGCAGCGCCAGCAGCAGTAGGCGTTACACTCAAGGATGCATCGGAGGAATCCCAGGCAGGAGAGGACTCGTCAGACTTGCCAGTGACTATTGGCTTTCCTGGGTAAGGAGGAAATTGACACTGAGGGAGTTGGTGGTGTGGTTTGCGCGAGCTTGGTTACAAGAGGAAGGGATTTACTGGTCAGTGGACTGCTTCCGCTGTCGCCCAAAGTTTTTGAACTTGTCACTGACTTATTATGAATGCGCTGCAGGTGACGTATAAGGGAGGATGTTCCGAGGTGGTTAACGTCCTTACCTCTACTTATTACAGCTTGACAAAGGCAACACACGGCTTGACACCAGTTGTCCGCATTTCTGTTGAAATAATTCCACACTGAAGAGCTGATTTTTTTGGTATTTTGACCAGGCATGTCAATGGCCATATTTCTCCCATGGACAACAGGTGTCTCCCCGGGTGCCTGACTTAAACAAACCACCTCACCATCAGAATCCTGCTTGTCAATTTCCTCCCCAGCGCCAGCAACACCCATATCCTCATCCTGGTGTACTTCAACAGTGACATCTTCAATTTGACTATCTGGAACTGGACTGCGGGTGCTCCTTCCAGCACTTGCAGGGGGCATGCAAATGGTGGAAGGCGCAAGCTCTTCCCGTCCAGTGTTGGGAAGGTCAGGCATTGCAACCGACACAATTGGACTCTCCTTTGGGATTTGTGATTTCGAAGAACGCACAGTTCTTTGCTGTGCTTTTGCCGCAAGTCTTTTATTTTTTCTAGCGAGAGGATAGGTGCTTCAATACTCATGTGAAGCTGAACCATTAACCATGAACATAGGCCAGGGCCTCAGCCGTTCCTTGCCACTCCGTGTCGTAAATGGCATATTGGCAAGTTTACGCTTCTCCTCAGACGCTTTTAATTTTGATTTTTGGGTCATTTTTTAACTGATCTTTTGTGTTTTGGATTTTACATGCTCTGTACTATGACAT
Source organism: Pseudophryne corroboree (assembly GCF_028390025.1). Lineage (NCBI taxonomy): Eukaryota > Metazoa > Chordata > Amphibia > Anura > Myobatrachidae > Pseudophryne > Pseudophryne corroboree. The sequence goes on along the minus strand of NC_086450.1, from coordinate 202,478,618 downwards.
TTTGCATCGGCCTTGGCAGACGACGTTGATGGCATTTCATCGTCTCGGCCATGACTAGTGGCAGCAGCTTCAGCACGAGGTGGAAGTGGATCTTGATCTTTCCCTATTTTTTTAACCTCCACAGGTATACAATGTAGATGGATGGATAGTATAGTATTATATTACTTATGGAGGACGAGTGACTGACGACACAGAGGTAGGTACAGCCGTGGCCTACCGTACTGCTATATATATATATATATATAATATACTGTATAATAATAACGGACCTGGTGGACACTGTCAGCAGACTGCTAAACTAGTATGAAGAAAACAAAACCCACCACAGGTAGGTATACAATGTAGATGGATGGATAGTAAGTATAGTATTATATTACTTATGGACGACAAGTGCACTGACGACACAGAGGTATGTACAGCCGTGTCCTACCGTACTGCTTATATATAATATACTGTATATAACGGACCTGGTGGACACTGTCAGCAGACTGCTAAACTAGTATGAAGAAAAAAAAACCCACCACAGGTAGGTATACAATGTAGATGGATGGATAGTATAGTATTATATTACTTATGGACGACGAGTGCACTGACGACACAGAGGTAGGTACAGCCGTGGCCTACCGTACTGCTTATATATATAATATACTGTATATAACGGACCTGGTGGACACTGTCAGCAGACTGCTAAACTAGTATGAAGAAAAAAAACCCCACCACAGGTAGGTATACAATGTAGATGGATGGATAGTATAGTATTATATTACTTATGGACGACGAGTGCACTGACGACACAGAGGTAGGTACAGCCGTGGCCTACCGTACTGCTTATATATATAATATACTGTATATAACGGACCTGGTGGACACTGTCAGCAGACTGCTAAACTAGTATGAAGAAAAAAAAACCACCACAGGTAGTTATACAATGTAGATGGATGGATAGTAAGTATAGTATTATATTACTTATGGACGACGAGTGCACTGACGACACAGAGGTAGGTACAGCCGTGGCCTACCGTACTGCTTATATATATAATATACTGTATATAACGGACCTGGTGGACACTGTCAGCAGACTGCTAAACTAGTATGAAGAAAAAAAACCCACCACAGGTAGTTATACAATGTAGATGGATGGATAGTAAGTATAGTATTATATTACTTATGGACGACGAGTGCACTGACGACACAGAGGTAGGTACAGCCGTGGCCTACCGTACTGCTTATATATATAATATACTGTATATAACGGACCTGGTGGACACTATCAGCAGACTGCTAAACTAGTATGAAGAAAAAAAAACCCACCACAGGTACTTATACAATGTAGATGGATGGATAGTAAGTATAGTATTATATTACTTATGGACGACGAGTGCACTGACGACACAGAGGTAGGTACAGCCGTGGCCTACCGTACTGCTTATATATATAATATACTGTATATAATGGACCTGGTGGACACTGTCAGCAGACTGCTAAACTAGTATGAAGAAGAAAAAACCACCACAGGTAGGTATACAATGTAGATGGATGGATAGTATAGTATTATATTACTTATGGATGACGAGTGCACTGACGACACAGAGGTAGGTACAGCCGTGGCCTACCGTACTGCTTATATATATAATATACTGTATATAACGGACCTGGTGGACACTGTCAGCAGACTGCTAAACTAGTTTGAAGAAAAAAAAAAACCCACCACAGGTAGGTATACAATGTAGATGGATGGATAGTATAGTATTATATTACTTATGGACGACGAGTGCACTTACGACACAGGGGTAGGTACAGCTGTGGCCTACCGTACTGCTTATATATATAATATACTTAACGGACCTGGTGGACACTGTCAGCAGACTGCTAAACTAGTATGAAGAAAAAAAACCCCACCAAAGGTAGGTATACAATGTAGATGGATGGATAGTAAGTATAGTATTATATTACTTATGGACGACGAGTGCACTGACGACACAGAGGTAGGTACAGCCGTGGCCTACCGTACTGCTTATATATATAATATACTGTATATAACGGACCTGGTGGACACTGTCAGCAGACTGCTTTACTAGTATGTAGAGAAAAAAAAACACCACAGGTAGGTATACAATGTAGATGGATGGATAGTATAGTATTATATTACTTATGGACGACGAGTGCACTGACGACACAGAGGTAGGTACAGCCGTGGCCTACCGTGCTGCTTATATATATATATATATACTGTATATAACGGACCTGGTGGACACTGTCAGCAGACTGCTAAACTAGTATGAAGAAAAATAAACCCACTACAGGTAGGTATACAATGTAGATGGATGGATAGTAAGTATAGTATTATATTACTTATGGACGATGAGTGCACTGACGACAAAGAGGTAGGTACAGCCGTGGCCTACCGTACTGCTTATATATATAATATACTGTATATAACGGACCTGGTGGACACTGTCAGCAAACTGCTAAACTAGTATGAAGAAGAAAAAAAAAACAACACCACAGGAGTGTTTTTCAGGCAGACAAACGTATACTGGACTGGTGGTCACTGTCAGCAAAACTTTAAGGACATTACATCAAAGTTGGATCAGCCTGTAGTGTGTTTTTCCACTTTAATTTTGAGTATGACTCCAAATCCAGACCTCCATGGGTTAATACATTTGATTTCCATTGATAATTTTTGTGTGATTTTGTTGTCAGCACATTCAACTATGTAAAGAACAAAGTATTTAATAAGAATATTTCATTCATTCAGATCTAGGATGTGTTATTTTAGTGTTCCCTTTATTTTTTTGAGCAGTGTATATTATATATATATGTATATATATATATATAAAGTGCTGCTCTGAGGGCGCTAGTTTTATCAATCTAAACTATACCGTTTTAACATTTATGGCATTGTAACCATTATAAAGATATTAATAATGCGATGTAAAACGATTAAAATGTATTCATAATTTCATTTAAAATAGATAGAAAGTTCAAACATAAACAGAATTTCATAAAAATACAAGGCAGGTCTTTCCAGTTGAATATAGCAGTTTTTCTTGGCTGGAATATTGCTCAAATGGTAGCACTGAAATTAAGAGAACATTGAACCCAACGCGTTTCATTCCAATGGACTTCTTCAGGGTTTCATTATCAATAACTTTGAAAAACATGGTAAACACAGATGTATCATTTAGAAGTGCCAGCTTGAAATTATCTAGAAACAAATTAGTGTATTACACATATACAATTAATACGGGTTTCAGATAAAATTCTTCAACTGAAAATAGTCCTCAGAGGAAACTGTAGTGTAATGTTCTCTTGATTTCAGTGCTACCATTTGAGCAATATTCTGGCCAAGACAAACAGCTATATTCAACTGGAAAGACTTGCCTTGTATTTTTATGAAAATCTGTATATGTTTACACTTTCTAACTATTTTAAATGGAATTGTGAATAAATTTTAATAGATCTACATCACATTATTATTATCTTTATCATGGTAAGAATGCCATAAATGTTAAGACGGTATAGTTTAAATTGATAAAACTAGTGCCCTCAGAACAGCACTTTGTATTTATTTCCTGAGCCTCTGCTAGCGGTTGGCTTTTCTAAAGGTGCTGCTTTATATACTCCTTAGCACAATTGGATATTTTTGTTCTATATATATATATATATATATATATACAGTGGGGCAAAAAAGTATTTGGACAGCAACCAATTGTGCAAGTTGACCCACTTAAAAAGATGAGAGAGGTCTGTAATTTCCATCATAGGTACACTTCAACTGTGAGAGGCAGAATCTGAAAAAAAAAACCTAGGAAATCACATTGTATGATTTTTAAACAATTTATTTGTATATTCTTGCGGAAAATAAATATTTGGACAATCAAAAAGTTCAACTCAATACTTTGTAATATAACCTCGGTTGGCAATTACAGAGGTCAAACGTTTCCTGTAGTTCCAGGTTTGCACACACTGTAGCAGGTATTTTGGCCCACTCTTCCATGCAGATCTTCTCTAGATCTGTCATGTTTTGGGGCTGTCGCCGGGCAACACAGACTTTCAACTCCCTCCACAGATTTTCTATTGGGTTGAGGGCTGGAGACTGGCTAGGCCACTCCAGGACCTTGAAATGCTTCTTACGGAGCCACTACATAGTTGCCCGGGCGATGTGTTTGGGGTCATTGTCATGCTCGTAGACACAGCCACGTTCCATCTTCAATGCTCTTACTGAGGGAAGGAGGTTTTTGCCCAAAATCTCACGATACATGGCCCCATTCATCCTCTCCTTAATACGGAGCAGTCATCCTGTCCCCTTTGCAGAAAAGCAGCCCCAAAGCATGATGTTTCCACCCCATGCTTTACAGTGGGTATGGTGTTCTTGGGATGCTATTAATCATTCCTCTCCTTCCAAACACGGCGAGTGGAGTTTATACCAAAAAGTTTGATTTTGCTCTCATCTGACCACATTACATTCTCCCAATCCTCCTCTGGATCATCCAGATGGTCACTGGCAAACTTTAGACGGGCCTGGACATGTGCTGGCTTAAGCAGGGGGACCTTTTCGGGCGCTGCAGGATTTCAATCCATGACGACGTAGTGTGTTACTAATGGTAACCTTTGTGACTGTGGTCCCAGCTCTCTTGAGGTCATTGACCAGGTCCTCCCATGTAGTTCTGGGCTGATTCCTCACCGTTCTCAAGATCATTGATACCCCACGAGGTGAGATCTTGCATGGAGCCCCAGGTCGAGGGAGATTGTCAGTGATCTTGTATTTCTTCCATTTTTTAATAACTGCGCAAACAGTTGATCTCTTCTCACCAAACTGCTTGCCTATTGTCGAGTAGCTCATTCCAGCCTTGTGCAGCTCTACAATTTTGTCCCTGGTGTCCTTAGACTGCTCTTGGGTCTTGGCCATGGTGGAGAGGTAGCAGTCTGACTGTTTGAGAGTGTGGACAGGTGTCTTTTATACAGATTACCAGTTCAAACAGGTGCCTTTAATACAGGTAACGAGTGGAGGATAGAAGAGCTTCTTAAAGAAGAAGTAACAGGTCTGTGAGAGCCAGAAATCTTGCTGCTTGGTAGGTGTCCAAATATTTATTTTTCACAAGAATATACAAGTAAATTGTTTAAAAATCATACAATGTGATTTCCTGTTTTGTTTTTTCAGATTCTGTCTCTCACAGTTGAAGTGTACCGATAATGGAAATTACAGACCTCTCTCATCTTTTTAAGTGGGTCTACTTGCACAATCGGTGGCTGTCCAAATACTTTTTTGCCCCACTGTATTGTATAGCTTATTTTGAATGTAATCAACAAAAGCTGAGCAGATTTATTTTTAAATTGCAATTCAGATTTACGTTTGGGAAAGCCACACCTGTACATTTTACATTGCCCACCTGCAGTGCAGCATGGTTTTACTAAGATGTAAAGTTACTTTCTCTTTTTGCTTTGCTTTCAACTCTGAATCACGCCAATATTTCCATTGTGTACAGTTTAACAAAGATTAACACTGCATTCAGGTTGCAACTTTAAATTGTTTCAAACAATAACCAATATTTGCAGCCATGCTGTGGTTGATATACACCACAAAGTGACCTAATTCATGTTTGGATGGAATTGCACAGTCACAAAGAAGCTGCTGTGTTGTGTAATTCTGTGTAATTAAAATTAAAATACAGAAGGAGGCGTCTGTAGGAAAAAGAGACAGCCTTGGATAACCATCATGACCATCATCGGTCACGATTCGTGATGTTTCCAGGCAGAAGTTAGCCTGCATAACCTGACGATTACTCAGGCTGGCCATTGGATCAAGAAACCTGGGTCCGGTAAGACCCGCCATGCCTTCAAAACAGGGCAACACAACTCTGTTATGAAGATTGTTTCCAGGAGGCCACCCCTGCTCCACCTCCCAAATCATGTTGCGACTGACAGGGGGCTGCAATCAATTTTGCAAGACTCACATGTGCAGAACGGGTTTTGCACTCGTGCAGACCCCACTCCATTGGATTTGTATGTAAACTGTTGGGTTTGCATACAAATCTGAATTAGGCCCAGAGTCCTATAACTTAACCAAACAAATGCAGAACCTAGATATGAGTGGGTTCAGTTCCCTGAGAACCAAACTCCCCCCAACACCCCCCCACCCCCCAACCCCCCGGACTTCCCCATCTGAGTCCGGCTCGAGTTTTCCCACCAAACTTGGAAACCAGAACGAGGCAAAACGTCATCATTCTGCTGTCAGATTCTCGCGGGTTTTGGATTTCATTTAAAGAGCCATGTGTCGCCGCCATTTTCACTCCAATCTTGGAGAGTGTAGCGAGAGGACATGTCTCCTCAGTGTCTGTGTGTGAAAGTGGCTTGGCGTGTGGGGTGCCAACCTGATCTTTTGTATCATCCCAGTGGTGCTGTCTTGTGCTGCATCAGTCCAGTGGTGGTGTCTTGTGCTGCATCAGTCCAGTCACAGTGGTGGTGTCCTGTGCTGCCATAAGTCCAGTGCTGCTGTACAAGTCTAGTCCAGTGGTGCTGTCTTGTGCTGCATCAGTCCAGTGGTGGTGTCCTGTGCTGCCATAAGTCCAGTGGGGTGTCCTGTGCTGCCATAAGTCCAGTGGTCCTGTGCTGTATAAGTCCAGTCCAGTGGTGCTGCTGTATAAGTCCAGTCCAGTGATGCTGCCGTATAAGTCCAGCCCAGTGGTGCTGCCATATAAGTGCAGCGGTATTGCCGTATAAGTCCAGTGGTACTGCCGTATAAGTCCAGCGGTACAGCCGTATTAGTCCAGCGTTACTACCGTATAAGTCCAGTGGTACTGCCGTATAAGTCCAGGGGTAATGCCGTATAAGTCCAGCGGTACTGCTGTATAACTCCAGCGGTACTGCCGTATAAGTCCAGTGGTGCTGTCCTGTTCTATATATTATTTACTCCAAATAAAGGGGTTATTAATATTTAATCCAAATAATATTTACAGGGTTTGCCCTGTGTGGTGTAGCTGCATATTATTATAATAACTCCAAATAAAAGGGTTATTATTATCCTAATTATTTTTACAGGCTCTGCCCTGTGTGGTGTAGGGGTATGCTCTCCTGTGCTGCATATTATTATAATAACTCCAAATAAAAGGGTTATTAATCAAATAATTTTTACAGGCTTTGCCCTGTGTGTTGTAGGGGTATGCTCTCCTGTGCCACATATTGTTACATAACCCCCACAAAAAATGGAGGATAAAATAGGGAAAGATCAAGAACCAGTTCCTCCTAGTGTTGAAGCTGCTGCCACTAGTCATGACATAGATGATGAAATGCCATCAACGTTGTCTGCCAAGGCTGAAACCCAATGTCATAGTGGAGGGCATGTATAATCCAAAAACCAAAGTTCAGTATAATGACCCAAAAAAAATAATTTAAATCATCTGAGTAGAAACGTAAACTTCCCAATTTGCCATTTACGATATGGAGTGGCAAGGAAAGGCTAAGGCCCTGGGCTGTTTATGACTAGTGGTTCAGCTTCAAATGGCAATGGAAGCATTTATCCTCCCACTAGAAAAATGATAAGAGTTAAGCTGGCAAAAGCACAGCAAAGAACTGTGCGTTCTAAGATGGTATCACAAATCTCCAAGGAGAGTCCAAGTGTGTCAGCGATTGCGATGCCTGACCTTCCCAAGACTGTATAGAAAGAGGAGGCTCCTACCACCATTTGCACGCCCCCTGCAAGTGCTGGGAAGAGCTCCGCCAGTCCAGTTGCTGAGATTGAGATTGAGGATGTCACTGTAGAAGCACACCAGGATGAGGAGGATATAGGTGTAGCTGGCGCTGAGGAGGAAGTTGACGATGAGGATTCTTATGGGGATGTAGTTTGTTTAAATAAGGCACCAGTGGAGACAGTTGTTGTCCGTGGGATGAGAAAGCCCATTGTCATGACTGGGCAAAATACCAAAATGTCACCTCTTTGGTGTGGAAATTTTTCTCCACAAATCCGGACAACAGGTGTCAAGCCATGTGTTGACGTTGTCAATCCATAATAAGTAGGGGTCAAGACGTTAACCACCTAGGAACATCCTCCCTTATACATCACCTGTCATTGTCAAGTTCAGAAACTTTGGGTAAGAGTGTAAGCAGTCCACTGACACCTAAATTCCTTCTTCCTCTTGTACCCAAGCTCCTGCAAGCCACACCAGCAACTCCCTCAATGTGATTTTCCTACCCATTCAGGAATGTCAGTAGTCCTGCAGGCCATGTCACTGGCATGACTGATGAATCCTCTCTTAACTGAGATTCCTCAGGAGGATACTTGAGTGGTACGCCTACTGTTGCTGCTGCTGCTGCTGTTGTTGCTGCTGGGAGTCGATCGTTATCCCAGAGGGGAAGTCGGAAGACCACTTGTACTACTTCAACTAAGCAATTGACTGTCCAACAGTCCTTTGCGAGGAAGATGAAATATGACAGCAGTCATCCTGTTGCAAAGCGGATAACTGAGGCCTTGACAGCTATGTTGGTGTTAGACGTGCATCCGGTATCCGCCATTAGTGCAGTGGGATTTAGATAATTGATGGAGGTAGTGTGTCCCCGGTACCAAATCCCATCTAGAGTCCACTTCACTAGGAAAGCGATTCCAGGACTGTACAGGGACATTAAGAAAAGTGTCCTCACTTTCCTGAAAAATGTGGTTGTACCCAGTGTTCACTTAACCACGGACATGTGGACAAGTGGAGCAGAGCAAACTAAGGACTACATGACTGTGACAGCCCACTAGGTAGATGTATTGCCTCCCGCAGCAAAAACAGCAGCAGCAGCAGTAGCAGCATCTCACAGCTCGTTCCTAGGCAGGCTATGCTGTGTATCACCGGTTTCCATAAGAGGCACACCACTGACAACCTCTTACGAAACTGAGGGACATCATCACACAATGGCTTATCCCACTTAGACTCTCCTGAGGATTTTTGATATCGAATAACGCCACCAATATTGTGCATGCATTACATCTGGGCAAATTCCAGCACGTCCCAAGTTTTGCACACACAATTAAATTGGTGATGCAGATTTTTTTTTTTAAATGACAGGGGCATGCAGGAGATGCTGTCGGTGGCCTGAAAAATTGTGGGCCGCTTTCGACATTCAGCCACTGTGTGCCGAAGACTGGAGCACCAGCAAACACTCCTGAACCTGCCCTGCCATCACCTAAAGCAAGAGGTGGTAACGAGATGGAATTCAACACTCTATATGCTTCAGTGGATGGAGGAGCAGCAAAAGGCCATTCAAACTTAAACATCCACCTACAATATAGGCAAAGGAGGGGGAATGCACCTGACTCAATTGCAGTGGAGAATGATTTCCGTGTTGTGTGTCTCCAACCCTTCGAACTTGCCAGACGTGAAGTCAGTTCAGACACTGGCAGCTTGAGCCAGGTCATTCCCCTCATCAGGTTTTTGCAGAAGCAGCTGGAGAAATTGAAGGAGAAGCTAAGATGGAGGGATTCCGCTAAGTATGTGGGACTTGTGGATGGAGCACTTCATTCTCTTTGCCGGGATTCAAGGGTGATCAATCTGTTGAAATCAGAGCACTACATTTTGGCCACCATGCTCGATCCTAGGTTTAAATCCTATGTTGTATTTCTCTTTCCAGCAGACACAAGTGTGCAGAGGTTCAAAGACCTGCTGGTGAGAAAATTGTCAACTCAAGCGGACCGTGACCCGTCAACAGCTCCTCCTTCATTTTTCCCTGCAACTACGGCTGCAAGGAAAAGGATAACATTTCCTAGCCTGCCCACTGGCAGTGATGCTGGGCAGTCAGGAGCCAGTGTTGACATCTGGTCTAGACTGAAGGACCTGCCATCGATTACTGACCTGTCTACTGTCACTGCATATGATGCTGTCACCATTGAAAGAATGGTGGAGGATTATATCGGTTACAGCATCCAAGTAGGCATGTCAGAAAGTCTGTATGTATACTGGCAGGATAAAAAGGCAATCTGGATACCCTTGCACAAACTGGTTTTATTTTACCTAAGTTGCCCCCCTCCAGTGTGTACTCTGAAAGAGTGTTTAGTACAGCCGGTAACCTTGTCAGCGATCAGCGTAGGAGGTTAATTCCACAGAATGAGGAAAAGATGATGTTCATCAAAATGAATTATAAATTCCTCCAGGAAGACCTTTACCAGCAATTGCCTCCAGAAAGTACACAGGGACCTGTGATGGTGGATTTCAATTGGGACAAATTAATACTCTGTGAGGAGGAGGATGTACACACTGAAAGGGGTGAGGAATCAGAGGATGAGGATGACATCTTGCCTCTGTAGAGCCAGTTTATGCAAGGAGAGATGAATTGTTTCTTTTTTTGTGGGGGGGACTAATTGCTTCTTTTTTTGTGGGGGCCCAAACAAACCAATCATTTCAGCCACAGTCGTGTGGCAGACCCTGTCGCTGAAATGATTGGTTTGTTAAAGTGTGCATGTTCTGTTTATACAAAATAAGGGTGGGTGGGAGGGCCCAAGGACAATTCCATCTTGCACCTCTTTTATTTTCTTTGCATTATGTGCTCTTTGTGGCCTAGTTTTTAAAAGTGCCATCCTGTCTTCCACTGCAGTGCCACTCCTAGATGGGCCACGTGTTTGTGCCGCACACTTGTGTCGCTTAGCTTAGTAATCCAGCGACCTCGATGCTCCTCTTTTTCTTCTTTTCATTATGTGCTCTTTGGGCTTAGTTTTTAAAAGTGCCATCCTGTCTGACACTGCAGTGTCACTCCTAGATGGGCCAGGTGTTTGTGCCACCCACTTGGGTCGCTTAGCTTAGTCATCCATCAACCTCGGTGCAAACTTTTGGCCTAAAAACAATATTTTGAGGTGTGAGGTGTTCAGAATAGACTGGAAATTAGTGGAAATTAATGCTATTGAGGTTAATACCGTAGGGTGAAAATTACCCCCAAAATCTGTGATTTTAGCTGTTTATGTTTTTTTCAAAAATCATCAAGGTCCAAAATCAAAACCCGAAAGGGTGGTTTTGGCAAAATCAATCCAGATCCAAAACACGAATTGCCATCCAGATCCAAAACACAAAACACAAATAGTTCCCGCCACACATCTCTTCAGATAATATGCCAAATAACGTAACAACAGACATGAGAGACTTCTCACCACATGCTGGCCATCGTTTCAGGATGTCTGAGCATCCATTTTTCAAGGCTACATACAGGTAAAAATATACTAATACATGACCTGTTGTAAAACTCTGTTTCTGACCAGGTTTATGCCTACATTTAAAAGGGCAATACGTTTACTAGCAAAACTGTCCATTTCAGTTTCAGACATTTACATGATGAGAAGCATCAGGTTTTATTTCCGACACTCAGGGCTGGTGCTACCATAAGGCAACTGGCTAGGGCATCCACCAAAAAAAAATTAAGGATGTCTCTTTCACTGACATCCTTCTTTCACAAGGTGTTGATGTTTGCTATGTAACAGCACAAGTGTCCAACCCTAGTTCTCGCTTCCCCTAATCTCCTCTACTTCCTTTGGAGAAGAGCGAGTTCCCACCCAGGCTTTGGTTGAGAACATTAACAGTGCACACTGCACACTGGCAGTGACAGCCTCACAGACAGTGGTAAGCAAATGATTGGTTTGTAGTGTAGCTATTGAAGGGAATGGCTTAACTGGAGCTTGGTGGTGTGGGGGTTATTAATAGGTGCTGAGTGGGAGAATACTGGGAGTGAAAGGATTAATGGGTTTTGGGTTGAAGCATTTAATGGGTACAGACAAGGTAGATGTATGTGTTAATGGGTGCTGGGAGGGTAAGTCTATAAGGGATAATTAAAGAAGAATGTGTTAATGGATGTTTGGGGATGAATTCACTAATGGTTTCTTGAGGGGAATGGGTGGAAGGAGGTTAATAAATGCTAAGTGGGTTGGTGAATAGGTTAATAGGCACTGGCATTATGGATTAATAGGTCACTGTGGCTAAATGGGAGTTGAAAATGTGGGATGTTGGGGCGGAGATAATTGGAAATATTGGTGCTTTGATTCTGTAACAATTTTTGATAGATTTACAAACAGGATGTAATAACCCCCCTTACCTTCTTAAAAAACCTCTAAAACCTTTGTCTATACTGGGGGTCATTCCGAGTTGATCGCTCGCTAGCAGTTTTTAGCAGCCGTGCAAACGTATAGTCGCCGCCCATGGAGGAGTTTATTTTTTGCTTTGCAGGAGTGCGAACGCCTGTGCAGTAGAGCGGCTGCAAACACATTTTGTACAAAAGAAGACCAGCCCTCTAGTTACTTATCCTGTTCGATGATTGCTGCGACGAGTGACACGGTAATGACGTCAGATACCCGCCCAGCAAACGCCCGGACGCGCCTGCATTTTTCCAAACACTCCCAGAAAACGGTCAGTTGACACCCAGAAACTCCCGCTTTCTGTCAGTCTCCTTGCGTTCGGCTGTGCGACTGGAATCGTCGCTAGAACCAGTGCAAAACCACAATGGACTTCGTACCCATACGATGCGCATGCGCATTGCGGTGCATACGCATGCGCAGATTAGCCTTTTTTCATTGATCGCTACGCAGCTAACAACGGCAACTAGCGATCAACTTGGAATAACCCCCACTGTACGTGTGAATTTTCCTTAATTGATCAGCACCATATCTACAAGAGGGAGCCATGTTCAGACACTGTGCGGTCCGCCTCCTCTCTGTGTTACATTGCCACAGTCTACTGAGCATGTGCTTTAGAACATGGCACCTGCCATGTTCCATGTGACTAATCTCTATTACACATGCACAAATCACTGTGAAAATTATTTTTGCCGCCGTTGGAGTCGGAGAGGTAGGTATTTAAACATAGGTGCAGAGCCGGTACTTTTGACAAATCATAGAAACATATTGACAATTTGACAGCAGAGAGGAACCACTTGGCCCATCTAGTCTGCCCCTTTTACAATGTTTCACATTTTGAAATGTAAACATGCAAGTATGATAGAAGGGAGCTGGCTCAAGAGATAGAAGGGGGCTGGCTGTAGAGACAAAAAGGTTTGGCTAGGGAGACAGAAGGGGCTGGTTGGGGGAGACAGAAGAGTTCTTGTTCGGGAGACAAAAAGGGTGCTGGCTGGACAGAGGGCTGGCTGGGGAGACTGCTTTCTGTGCAATCCAGAAACTCAGGGGTATATTTACTAAAATTCGTATTTTTCAGAATGAGATTAAAGTTCAAACAAGAATGACATCGAATGTGTAAAGTTGCAACTTTGAATTTGAATTTCATTCGTGTTTTTCAAAGGTTGAATGCGGCCGATTTTGTGGTTTGCGGCCATGATATGAGGTTTTTTCCCGACTGCGTCATTTTTCGTTTACGGCAGTATTTATCCGTTCCCGGCCGCGTTTTTTTTCTAAGTTTTGTTTTTGTCACTCGTCCGTGATTGGTTTGATTCGTGATGGAGGAGTGTCTGTGCTCATTACTATAAAACCGCCCCAAACCATCCGCACCTCGTGGGTTTAGCTAGTGGAGAGGTGAGAGGAAGGTGTGTTAGGAGTTGGTGAGTTGTGAGGAGTTTTTGGCGGTTTTGAGGAGGTTCTTTGCGATTGTTGAGAGCTGTACTGTGTGTGTAAGTAGTCTTGTCATACTTGTGTAGTTATTTAAAAGTCTGTCTATTTTTTTGTCTTTGTTTTTTTTTAACATCTATTGTCATTGTGTGTGTGTGTGTGTGTGTGTGTGTGTGTGTGTGTGTGTGTGTGTGTGTGTGTGTGTGGTGTGTGTGTGTGTGTGTTTACTGTTTTTTTTTCTCAGTGTTATTTGTTGTTTGTCCTGATTATGTCCCAGTCAGAGGTGAGTGTGGTGGAGGAGGTGAGTGAGAGGGAGGAGGTGAGTGAGGTGGAGGAGGTGAGTGAGAGGGAGGAGGTGAGTGAGAGGGAGGAGGTGAGTGAGGTGGAGGAGGTTAGTGAGGAGGAGGGGGAGGTTGCTGCTGCGGCCTCCAGTAATAGTGACAGTGATGGTGCTGTGGCTCCGCAGCCACGCACCACTACAAAGACGGGCCGCAATGTTAAATTCAGCTACGCTGAGAATATGGCATTGGTGCGGGAGCTGATGAGGCATCATCGACAGCTGTTTGGCCATGATGCTGCAAAGGTTTCATCACGCAGGAAGACTGTTCTGTGGGGGAAGGTCGTTGCGGCTGTTAATAGTGAGGGTGTGGTGAGGCGGACCGAGGACACGTGTCGTATGCGATTCTACGACATCAAGCGCCGTGTCAAGGCTAAGATGTCTAAGGAGGCTAAATCAGCCCACCAAACAGGGGGTGGACACCCCTTCCGAGCGTCATATCGGAATTGGGAGGAGCCTGTGCGTACTCTGATTCCGCCAGAAGTGGTTGGTGCGACTCATGTCCGGGATTCGGATCGCCCAAGGAAGGATGGTGAGTTTGTTTTTGTTTTGTTTTTTATAATTTAAACATCATTGCTTTGTCCTTAGTTGTCTGAAATGTCTTCTAATTGTGATTGTAAATTGGTTAATTCTTCTAATGTGTTGGTGATGTAGTTTTAATCTCAATTAGTTTTGTTTTTATTCTTTGTATTGTCAATTTAGCAGGTTGCCTTGGGCTTTTTCTGGTGTTTTAATTCAAAAGTAAATTGTTGTAGGTGTATTTTAAAGAAGTGTGATTCATGTGTTTAATGAAAAATTTTTTTTTAAAGATTTTCAAGGGACTTATGGTTATTGTGTGTTGTTCTGGGTTGTCCTTTGTGTGGTTGATGTGATTTTTCATGCATATTTGTATTTGATGCTTACAATTTTGTGCAGATATTTGGGGGTAGTGTTTTGTTGTTAGCAGGAAAAATTAGAAATATAGGAGGTCATTCCGAGTTGTTCGCTCGGTAAAAATCTTCGCATCGCAGCGATTTTCCGCTTAATGCGCATGCGCAATGTCCGCACTGCGACTGCGCCAAGTAAATTTGCTATGCAGTTAGGAATTTTACTCACGGCTTTTTCATCGTTCTGGCGATCGTAATGTGATTGACAGGAAATGGGTGTTACTGGGCGGAAACAGGCCGTTTTATGGGCGTGTGGGAAAAAACGCTACCGTTTCCGGAAAAAACGCAGGAGTGGCCGGAGAAACGGAGGAGTGTCTGGGCGAACGCTGGGTGTGTTTGTGACGTCAAACCAGGAACGACAAGCACTGAAATGATCGCAGATGCCGAGTAAGGTTGAAGTTACTCAGAAACTGCTACGAGGTGTGTAATCGCAATATTGCGATTACTTCGTTCGCAATTTTAAGATGCTAAGATTCACTCCCAGTAGGCGGCGGCTTAGCATGAGCAAATCTGCTAAAATCCACTTGCGAGCGAACAACTCGGAATGACCTCCATAGCGCGCAATATTCTGGTTGTGTCAAGCTACCACGTTTGGGTTTTAAGTAGTATAATATTGTGCATTATGCACCTTTGTGTATGGATTGGTTGGTGAAATTGTTTCTGATTTCAACTATACACACCCAATGAAGTCAGGCAGAAAAGCATAAGCATAGTTTAGCTTACTTCTCATCTGGTTCCACATATGTTTACACCACAATAAGGAATTTGCATAAACATATAAACATAATAGTATGTTCATAAGGACATTCTTCATATTTCTACAGTACGCAAGAGAAGCAGCACAGCCTGGCCACATCCCACACTGCCAAGAGATGCCGATGCTGGCGATGCAGGTAAGCTTTTAGTGTAAACACATATTCTGAAAACACATAGAAAAGCAGAATGTTTATGTTTACCTTATCACATAGGTTCTTCTTCAGCAAACCCCCCTCCACTAAGGCGCACATCACAGGGCTCGGATACTCAACATAGGAGGCCAACCAAGAGACGCCGTCTTGAGGCTGAATCACCAGCAGCATCCTCACCACCCCAACGGCGCATCTCCACAGTGTCGGCCCTGCAACCACAAGCCATTTTGGCCAGCCCACAAAGCGAGGATCCACAATCCCCTCAGCTGTCTCGTGAGCAAACATTACAATTACTTGTAAAGAAGTTAAAAAACAGTGGGGTAGATGTATTAACCTGGAGAAGGCATAAGGAAGTGATAACCCAGTGCTATGTGCAAGGTGATAAAGGCAGCAGCCAAACAGATCCTAACTGTTAATTTACATATTGGAGCTGATTGGCTTGTGCCTTTATCACCTTGCACATATCACTGGTTTTTCACTTCCTTATGTCTTCTCCAGGTTAATTCATCTGCCCCACTGTTTGTGCACAGCAAAAAAAATGTGTCACAAATAAACAGTCATCCTTGTAATAATCACCAACAGCAAGCACATGGGGGTAAGCTATTTTTTGGGGGTTAATTTTCAGATGTGATGTTGGGCATAGCAACAAAAAAAATTAGTTTTTTGTATAATCTGTTTTTATTTAGGAAAATATGAAGATTACTTCTCATTAGACAAAAGAGCTTCAAGACATGTAATTAAAGTCAATTGCAGTATAGCCATAAGGAGCAGGGTAGCGTACCACCCTAGACACTGGAAGTCAGTGCAAATGCAGACATTAGTAGGGTATTCTATGGAATCATCATAGTACCTACTCGCTATTTATCTAAACAATGAGTGTAATTGCAGTAACATAAGTAACGTAATAGAAAAGCTATAGAAAAGAGCGAAATATGAAATGAAGGAAAGGATAGAAGAAAAACATAGTGTGACCGAGCCTGGGGGCCCTCGGACTGAGGGGGATGAGGGGGAAGGGTAATGCAATCTCTTTAATCGATCAACTGCGGAACTAAATCATTAAGTGGCGCACATGTAGTCTTTGTATTCTTTGGAGGACGTATATTCTATCCAAGGTAACCAAGTGGTCATGAACTCTAGGAGTTTATCTCTGGAAACCAAGAGGATGTTCTCATATTCATACAATAATTGATTCTAGTGAACCATATTTTCCTTGTGGGTAGAGATGGAGACCTCCATAGAGTGGGAATAACTGCCTGTGCTGCGTTAGACAGGTGACGGAGTAATGATTTGTGCTGGGCCAGTGATATAGAAGAGTGGGAGAGCAACCAAAAGGCCGGGTCAGTAGGGACAGGGGTGTGAAGTATGTCTTGGGAAATGGAGATGACATCAACCCAGTATGGTCGGAGTAGGGGGAAGTTCCACCAGATGTGCAGTAGGGAACCAGTGGCATTAAGACAACTCCAGCACCTATCTGTCACTTCAGGATACATGAAGTGGAGGAGGGAGGGGTGTCTGTACCATCTCATTAAAAGTTTATATTGGGTTTCCCTAACTTGTATACAGACTGAACTATTATGGGATTTGAGGAATATCATCCGCCAGTCTTTGTCTGATAGTTGAATCCCGAGATCCTTCTCCCAAGCTAACTGGAAGGGTGGGGGTGTCTGAGCACCGGGGCTCTGTAATAATTTGTAAAGTGTGGAAACAGTGTGCTGGAGGGTGCATGTAGAGACGCACAACCTCTCAAACTGTGTTAGGTCCCTAGAGGCTAGAAGATATCTGTGTTTGGAATGCAGGAAATGTCTAAGCTGTAGATATTTCCAGAAATCGTGTTGTGGGATTTCCCATTAAGATCACACTTCCAAAAATTGTCTAACTCCTGAGGAAGTCGCCAGCTGGCCTGCCCTGAAGAGACCCTCAAGGGCCCAATCACGAAAGTGAGAGAGTGTTAAGCCAGGTAGGAAGTCGGGGTTGGCTAGAAAAGGGGTCGATGGGCCGAAATCGGAAGAGAAGAAGGGCCAGCGGCGGGCTTTTGTCCAAAAGGAGAGGGTCGCGGTGACAGTTGGGTCAGGGGAGGGAGGCTTGGGGAGGGAAGGGAGCCAAAGGAAAATCTCTGGGAATTGTTGCATATAAAGCCCCTCCAGAACCACCCACTGCTTTGTGTCCCGACTCCTCGTCCAATCCAAGACCCTATTGAGCAAGATTGCCCAATAATAGCCTCTGATATCAGGTAGCTGGAAACCACCACATCGGGTGGAGCGAATCATAGTGGACCGGCTAATTCTAGGCCGTTTCCGAGACCAGATAAATTGTTGTATCAAGAGTTGGATAGACTTGAACCAGGAGTCTGGGATCCGTATGGGAAGAGCTTGAAGTTTGTAGAGTAGCTTAGGGAGAGTATTCATCTTCACAACATTCACCCTCCCCAGCCAGGAGAGTGGTTTGAGGTACCATCTACTGTAATCAGCCCTGAGGGTTCGGAGAAGGGGCATAAAATTCAATAAGACCAAACGGGAAAGATCGCTCGGTAGTTGTATTTTCAAGTAGGACAGATGGGAAGTAATCCAAGAAAAGGGGAAGGATTGTTTAAGTTTAGCCACTGTGTCGGGAGGGGTGGAGATGTTTAAGGCGCAGGATTTGGACATGTTGAGTTTGAAGTTGGAAAGTGACCTGAAATTGGACAGCTCCTTCATAAGATGAGGGAGGGAGGAAACCGGGTGCGTTATTGTAGCTAATAAATCATCAGCAAACAGGGAAAGTTTGTGCTCTGTATCACTGACTCTCAGACCAGTAATGCAATCATTAGCCCTGATAGCTCTAGCGAGAGCTTCGATACAAAGGACAAAGAGTAAGGGGGATAGTGGGCAACCCTGTCATGTCCCGTTGCCAATGGAAAAGGGGTCGGATAAGGATCCGTTAACTCGAACCCGAGCTGTGGGTGATCTATAAAGTCCCATAATCCTGCCAAGTGCTAGGGGGCCCAGTCCAATGTGCCCCAGTACAGACCTCATAAAACCCCAACTGACTCTATCAAAGGCCTTTTCGGCATCCGTGGATAGCAGCACAGTATGAGAGCTACCCTGGGATGCTATGTGGATTAGGCTCAATACCTTGGTGGTATTGTCCTTAGCCTCGCGGTTCGGGACAAAGCCCACCTGGTTGTTGTGAATTAGAGAAGGCAGGAATACATTCAGTCTGTTCGCCATTAGTTTTGCGAAAAGTTTGACATCGACATTTATAAGAGATATGGGCCTATAACTGGGGCACACCGAGGGATCTTTAACGGGTTTAGGAAGAACGGAAATGTGGGCTTCTAAGGAGTGGTCTGAGAAATGGATATCTGCAGAGATAGAATTAAAGGCCTGGAGGAGATAAGAGGAGAGGAGACCTTTAAATTGTTTATAGTAGGTAAGCGTGAAGCCGTCCGGTCCTGGACTCTTGCCAGAGGGTGTTGAGGTCATAGCGCTTTCCAGCTCTTGCTGGGTAATAGGTAGTTCCAAAGCTTCCCTATCTGAAGGAGATAGGACGGGATAAGACACCTTTTCTAAATATGCCTTCGCCTTTAGAAAGTCATAAGGGGGGGTAGTGCCATCGGATCGGTTCTCCAAGTTATATAAAAGGGAATAATACTGTTTGAAGCATGCAGCTATTTCAGGGATTTTGAAACGGAGAGCGCCCCCAGGCTCGTTTACATTATTAATAAACAAAGAGGAGCGTTGGGCTTTAAGTGCCTGGGCCAGGAGGCGACCAGGTTTATTACCCCACTGGTAGTACTTGGAGTTGCATTTACGGACTGAAAGCTGGATACTATCAGTAAGGGTTTCTTTATTTGAGTCCGCATGTCAAGTAATTCTAGGTAGTCTGTCTCTGATAGAGACGTTTTGTGCGAGGACTCAAGATGGTGGAGTCATTGCAATAGTTTGGTGATTAGTGCTGACCTCTGTTTCTTCATGAATGTTCCCAACTGTATAAGTTTACCCCTTATGGTGCAATTATGCGCTTCCCACAGGATAATCTTAGAGACATCGCCGGTATCATTCATGGAGAAGAATTCAGTCAAGGCCTTTTCTATTTCTCCCCTGCAATATTGGTCCTGTAGTAATGACCAGGGGTAGTTTGGGGGGTTGAAAGAGATACCGGGGCGTGGTCAGACCAGGTTATCGAGCCAATGGAGGAGTCTATCAGTAAAGGGAGATGTCTGTGACTAAGGAATAGGTAATCGAGACGGGAGTAAGCTTTGTGTGGGGGTGAATAGAAGGAGTAATCTCTTTCGGAGGGGTGAAGGACCCTCCAGGACTCAGCCAGCTGGAGATCATGGAACATTCTTCTAACCTGTCGGTATTGACGTTGGGAGGTCCGGGGGGCATTAGAGGATGAGTCTAAGGATGGGTCCATTATCCAATTCAAGTCACCCCCCAAAAAAACAACGCCTGAAAGGAGAGGTTCCATTTGGGAAAGAGCGGAGCGAAAAAATGGGACCTGGTCCCTGTTCGGGGCATAAAGTGCAACAAATGTGTATGGGCACATGCATATTTTACAACGCACTATCAGGAGACGACCCAGGATCAGCTTATGAACTGATATGTCTGACAGCTGAAGGGTCCTAGAGAATAATATCGCTACACCTTTTGATTTAGAGTCTGGGTTATTATTATAAAAGGCCTGAGGGAAACGATAGTTAGTCAAGGAGGGGATCTTAGCTGAGATTTTAAAATGCGTCTCTTGGACCAGCGCAACATCTGGTAAAAGGGAGGCTCTTTTCTCCGGTACATTAAGGCCCTTCGCGTTGATCGATGTTATTTTAACTCTACCAGGGGATGTCATGGGAGACATAGGTCATGATGGAAGCCGGTGGGCCCAGAGTGGTCAACAAGAGGAAAGAGGAAGGAACAGGAAAAAAAAAAGGAACAGAGCACGTAGAAAAAACAACAGTAACAATCAAAAAACCCGCAATGGGGTAACTGGTCCATCTAAGGAGGGAGCCACCGCCAGAGGCATATTGAAAATGGGAAAAAATAATGCAATAATCATTACACATACTTAGTTTTAACTAATTGTAAACTGTAAACTGTAAACCTCGTTAACATGAAGAAATCTTCGAATAGTAGGATGTAAGAAATCTCATAGTCAGGAAACAGGAGCTGACAATCAACGGCCCAATATATAATGAGAGGGGCATAGCCCCAGTGACAGCAAAATATTGGATGAAGGTTCATCAGTAGTGAGAAATAGTATCACGCTGTAACCTAGAGAGATAGGTTATGGAGAACAAGAACAAACAAAAGATCTCAGGTTATCAATCAGGTAGCATTTAAATCATTGTCAGAGGGGGATTTGTTGGAGCTTTTCCTCCCGGCCGTTGGAGAAATGGCAACGCTGGAGTAGTGAAGTCCCAGTCGCGTAAGTCAAGTTTTGGTATGCCAAGAACTTTACAGAACACAGGGAGATCTGAGTAGGAGCTGAGGATGTGGGTTTTCCCCGATGAGGAGACTTGGAGGTTAAAGGGAAAGCCCCAACGGTATTTCAATTGGTGTTTACGGAGCTCGTCCGTTAGGGGCTTGAGGGCTTTCTGTTGTTGGAGGGTGTGCCAGGACAAGTCTTGGTAGATATGAATCAGTGAACCATTGAATCGACTCCATCGAGTTGCCATACCTTGCGCATAATGTCGTCCTTCTGAGAAAAATAATGCAATCTGCAGATGACATCACGTGGTCTGTCTGCGGAGAGACCTCTTAGTTTCAGAGCACGATGGGCCCTATCGAAGGTGATAGTATTGTTAGGGTCGTTACCTAATATCTCGTTGAAGATTTTCGTAAGAGCGTCAATCAGGCCTGTTTGAGGGACGTCTTCCTGCAAACCCCGCACACGGATGTTGTTTCTCCTCCCTCTGTTATCCAAATCTGTTAACCGGGGTTTGGAGGGAGCGAATCTCTGCCGACTGAGCTTCAATGACATTCGTCAATTACTTCAGGAATGTGTCGGAAGAGGCCTGGTAATCTTCCACGCTCGTCACTCAGTCAGAGATGTGGGAGATGTCTTGTCATGGTGGCCAGTTCACGTCTCACTGTGTCTTGCAGATCCTGTTTAGTGGGTAGGTTTTTCGTGTAGGCTAAGATATCTTGTAGATCCCTACCTCCTGGAGGGCAGGCATGTGGTACGTCCGCACTTGGAGGGGATGGGTGAGGGGCATGTGGGGAGAGGGGGAGTTTGCAGCAAAAGGGTTTTCTGTTAAAACGGACGAGGTGGATTGTAAGAATGATCTCATAGCGGACTGTGACATGTTCCCCCGCGGGGTTGATGTGCCAGTCTTTTGAGAAGATTTCTTGTTCCTGGGCATCACTCAATCAGCATCGAGAAGCTTAGATTCCTTAAGGTCAAGGTAACGAGGTGAAATAAGGTTGCATAACTCACATAAGAATGCCTTCAGTGGTGTAGCTCCCTGTGGGTTGGCATCAGCAGTTCATTACGGTATCAGTGGCAACGGCAGCCTGGCATATCACACATCTATAGCACTAGACCGCTGGGGTGTCTCAGAGGGGTAGAAAAGCATTCAATTGGTTTCTCATGTTTGAACAGGGATGCACATCTCAGGTGGATTTTCCTAAGGTAGCCACCAGAGGGAGTTTTCTATAGAGGCCACAGCTCAGGATCTGTAATAGGGTCTGTCTTGGCACCAGCTGGATCTATCGGTAAATTGAGTCCCCGGCTTCAGGAGAGGAGATAGGCCGCAACCTGCAGAGGGGTATGAGACACCCCCCCCCCCCCCGGCTCTGCGAGCCCGACTCCCGTGGCAGGGATAGTATCCTGGCACCCTAGGGATGTATGTGGATGCGGGGAGGAGGGGGGTGAGCCTCGATAGAGGGGATAATATGCCTATTGAGGCAAGAGTCACAGGCAGCACCGGGGGGTCCCACAGTAGCGCGCCAGAGGACAGGGGGAGCACCGGAGCCTGCAGGGCGGGGGGAGAGGGAGGCGAGCGGGATGCTAAAGAGGAGGCCGGGAAGTCCGGGCGGCAAGTCACACAGCGTCACGGGACTCCGGCTGTCAGTAGGAAGGAAGCGGCAGGTGCGTAGGCGGCCCGGCGGCTCCGGAAGGGTAGCAGGCATGGCGGCCGCAGTCAGAGCTCCGTATGTGGAGCGAATTCACCCCCGCATGCAAGTCCGGCTCACCGCTCTTAGGGTAGAATACGAGGGGTCCAGGCAGGGCAGCAGGGTCCGCCAGCAGTCGACGCACGGCAGGAGTTCGCCTCTGGAAGGACGGTCCGGGCCTTCACCAAACTCCAGGTCCCGGCTTCCGTCTGGGGGAAAGGCCGCAATCCGCAGGAGCGCTTAGAAGCGCTCCCCGACTCCGCGGGTCCCCCAAACGCAAACAGCTAGGCAGAGGAGGCCACAGAGGTGTTTCTAGATTACTTAGGGAGCAGGTAAGGGGGGTAAAAAAACGGTTAAAGTGCTATGCCTGCAGAAGCAGAGGCGATGCACAGCCACCTTCCATGACAGCCAGGTCACGCCCCCCCCAACAATTTTTTTTATTTGTAATCTTTGCTAGAAACAGCTACATAAATTTCTCGTCCAATTGTTTTGCATGCCCAACATCACCAGTTCTAAACATAGGCCACCTTAAGACTTTTTCCCCCATTGTTAATGTATTCATTTTTTACCACTATATTTGATTAAGTTTTGGCCAGACCACTGACTGCCTTGAACAATGTATGAGTGTATTGCTCAACACATTTATTGTATTGTGTGTGTTGTACAAAAGGAAGCTTCATACACAATGGGGGTAATTCCAAGTTGATCGCAGCAGGATTTTTGATAGCAATTGGGCAAAACCATGTGCACTGCAGGGGAGGCAGATATAACATGTGCAGAGAGAGTTAGATTTGGGTGGGGTGTGTTCAATCTGCAATCTTACTTGCAGTGTAAAAATAAAGCAGCCAGTATTTACCCTGCACAGAAACAAAATAACCCACCCAAATCTAACTCTTTCTGCATATGTTATATCTGCCTCCCCTGCAGTGCACATGGTTTTGCCCAACTGCAAAAAAAAAATCCTGCTGCGATCAACTTGGAATTACCCCCATTATGTAAATGTAGTAATTTGTATTTGTTAGAGTTCTTCGTGTTCATGTTCGCACATTAATCATGGCTCAGAGTCCAACAATTCCCTCAAACATTTTTCAACTGAGTAGTGAACGTTACAAGCCACATATTTATACAAAAAGGTGAGCAACATATTTAAGTTTAGGCCACAATCTATTTATCAATTCCAACATGAATATTAAGAAGTAATGCATGTTGACGTAAAGCTATAATAAGACCAATGCAAAATATTGACTAAATAGTGGCTGTCTTCAACCCCATACAGAAGCACCCATCATGGCCGAGGATGCCCAGCAGGAAAGTGACCAGCAGGATACGTACACACCACACCTGCAAGCGATAGATCCTACCCAGCCAACCACGCCGCAGGACATACCCCAACCACCCCAAACATCCCACAGCCCCCAATTGAGCCCAACACCACCCCAGCAAATGGCCCCCGAGTTTTGGAGCAGTTGGGCCACACAACAGGCGCAACACTATGCGTGCCTGAACACCCACACCCAATACCTTGCCAGTCTGCCCCATCATCTGCCGCGACTCAGTCGAAACTCAGGCAGACTGATAGTTCAGGTTGGCAGAATTGCCAATTCAATGGAGCAGATGAGGGCAGACAACAGCCAAATGCAAGCCAATCTGCAACGCATCATGGATGAGCAACAGCGGCAGCAACAACCCTCATTCAACTGATTCAACACAACCAAATGATTAACAAAAACCTGTCCAGAATTATTGCAAACAACACTGCCGCTAATAGCCAACTCACTGCAAGCCTAAATAACCTGAGCCAAAGCCTTAATGTGTTGGCATCACACCAACTAAGCTCTAGCTCGGGAACAACTACACCAAGCCAGACCCCAGTTACCTCCCCAGTTAGACGCTCCAGCAGAACCCGGACCAACGAACCAGGGCAATCCTCTGCACCCAGGGCCGGTGCAAGGTTACTTGGTACCCTAGGCAAAACATCTGCCTACTGCCCCCCAACACCACCAATTACCCACTTCCCCAGTCAGTAAGGTGAAAATGCAGAGGCGGTGTATCGCGTGTGCCTCTGAGTCAGGCTCTATGTGCTAGGGCCTGATGCTGGGTAGCTGGTGACTGTGCTACGTCATGGCTAAAGGTCAGTGGATGTGTAAGTCCTCCTGGCTCTGGTACTGAGTTGGTTCCTAATTCTGGATAGTTGATGATTAAAAGGGACTATGTTCGTTCTTGGCACTGGGTGGATGGTAATTACGGGTACCGTGCTATGCTAATTTCTGCCTCTGGATATTTGGAGACTACTGGCACTGTGACCCTTGGTACAGTAGTTGGTGACTACAAACACTGTACTAGTTCCTGGCTCAGGAAGTGAAGCTTTGAGACACTGTACGGCGGTGTCTTATACATCTACCAGCTGTCTGACTGCAATGAGTACGAAAAGGATGTATCTCTGAAAGACATCCTTAATTATTTGACAGGTACACTCAGTGGCACCTCCTTACCAGATCCTGGCACCTTACCCAGCTACCTATCTCTTTCTATTTCATTCTCTCTCTCATACATTCATATATACACGTCATCCATACACTGCTTCTCTCATACTTACATGCATCCACTGTCTCTCTAAATCCATACATACATCCATACACTGGTCTTCAGTATGCTGCCGGCCAGGATCCCGACCGCCAGCATGCCGACACATATTCTCCCTCTTGGGGGTCCACGACCTCCCTGGAGGGAGAATAAATAGCACCGTGCCCACAGCGTGGCGAGTGCGAGCCCGCAAGGAGCTCATTAGCGCTCACCCATCTGCAGTATGCCGGCAGTTGGTATGCCGGTGGTCGGGATCCCGGTGCCGGTATGGTGGCCCCCGGGATCCCGGCCGCCGGTCACTCATACTACACCCACTCTATCAAACATACATACACACACTGCCTCTATCATACATACATACATATATACACCCATACACTGCCCCTTTCATATATATATATATATATATATATATATATACACACATATATATATACATATACACACACCCATACACTGCCCCTTTTATTTATATATATATATATATATATACACATACATACACCCATACACTGCCCCTTTCATACATATATACACCCAGACACTGCCCCTTTCATACATACATACACTGCCCCTTTCATACATACTGTATATACATCCATATACTGCCTCTCATACATACACTGCCTCCATACATAATACATACATAGATACACTGCCTCATTCATACATCCATACACTGCCGCATTCATACATACATACATCCATACACTGCCCTACATACTTATATATATGTCCACACACTGCTTCTATACATACATACATACATACACTGCCTCATTCATACATCCATACACTGCAGCATTCATACATACATACAGCCATACACTGCCTCCATACATACATATATATACGTCCACACACTGCTTCTATACATACATACTTACACTGCCTCCATCCATACGTCACACGCAGCCACTGTGACCCGGGACGTGGCGGGTAACTGCCTGCCAGCACAGCTGGCAGGGAGCAACTCAGCAGGTGCAAAAGCATCGCCGCTGTGCAATGCTTTTGCACCCTTGTGGGGGGAAAGGGCCAGACATGCGGGGTGGACTAGCTCTGTGCTGGGCTTCCCCCCACATGTCTGAGAATCTGATCGTAGCTGTGCTAAATTTAGCACATCTACGATCAGCTCTGAATTACTCCCACAATTAGTATCTGTTATTTTGACCCATGTCCTGTTGGTTTGAATACTGTAGACCTCCTGACAATCTGACCACACCTAACACATGAGGCTATGGGCAGCGTCTGAGTGTCAGGCTATGGGGCAGTGTGTGAGTGTCAAGCTATGGGGCAGTGTGTGAGTGTCAGGCTATGGGGCAGCGTGTGTGTGTCAGGCTATGGGGCAGCGTGTGTGTGTCAGGCTATGGGGAAGCGTGTGTGTGTCAGGCTATGGGGAATCGTGTGTGTGTCAGGCTATGGGGCAGCGTGTGTGTGTCAGGCTATGGGGAAGCGTGTGTGTGTCAGGCTATGGGGAATCGTGTGTGTGTCAGGCTATGGGGCAGCGTGTGAGTGTCAGGCTATGGGGCAGCCAGGCTATGGGGCAGCGTGTGTGTGTCAGGCTATGGGGAAGCGTGTGTGTGTCAGGCTATGGGGAAGCGTGTGTGTGTCAGGCTATGGGGAAGCGTGTGTGTGTCAGGCTATGGGGCAGCGTGTGTGTGTCAGGCTGTGGGGCAGCGTGTGAGTGTCAGGCTGTGGGGTAGCGTGTGAGTGTCAGGCTGTGGGGAAGCGTGTGTGTGTCAGGCTATGGGGAAGCGTGTGTGTGTCAGGCTATGGGGCAGCGTGTGAGTGTCAGGCTATGGGGCAGCGTGTGAGTGTCAGGCTATGGGGCAGCGCGTGTGTGTCAGGCTATGGGGAAGCGTGTGTGTGTCAGGCTATGGGGCAGAGTGTGAGTGTCAGGCTTTGGGGCAGCGTGTGTGTGTCAGGCTATGGGGAAGCGTGTGTGTGTCAGGCTTTGGGGCAGCGTGTGTGTGTCAGGCTATGGGGCAGCGTGCGTGTGTCAGGCTATGGGGAAGCGTGTGTGTGTCAGGCTTTGGGGCAGCGTGTGTGTGTCAGGCTATGGGGAAGCGTGTGTGTGTCAGGCTATGGGGCAGCGTGTGTGTGTCAGGCTATGGGGCAGCGTGTGAGTGTCAGGCTATGGGGCAGCGTGTGTGTGTCAGGCTATGGGGAAGCGTGTGTGTGTCAGGCTAAGGGGAAGCGTGTGTGTGTCAGGCTATGGGGCAGCGTGTGAGTGTCAGGCTATGGGGCAGCGTGTGTGTGTGTCAGGCTATGGGGAAGCGTGTGTGTGTCAGGCTAAGGGGAAGCGTGTGTGTGTCAGGCTATGGGGCAGCGTGTGTGTGTCAGGCTATGGGGCAGCGTGTGAGTGTCAGGCTATGGGGCAGCGTGTGTGTGTCAGGCTATGGGGAAGCGTGTGTGTGTCAGGCTAAGGGGAAGCGTGTGTGTGTCAGGCTATGGGGCAGCGTGTGAGTGTCAGGCTATGGGGAAGCGTGTGTGTGTCAGGCTAAGGGGAAGCGTGTGTGTGTCAGGCTATGGGGCAGCGTGTGTGTGTCAGGCTATGGGGCAGCGTGTGTGTGTCAGGCTATGGGGAAGCGTGTGTGTGTCAGGCTATGGGGCAGCGTGTGTGTGTCAGGCTATGGGGAAGCGTGTGTGTGTCAGGCTATGGGGCAGCGTGTGTGTGTCAGGCTATGGGGAAGCGTGTTTCAGGATATGGGGCAGCATGTGAGTGTGAGGCAGCTCCAGGCGTTGCACTGACCTGTAGGATGCATGCAGAGTTCACCTCACAGATGGTGACAGCTGTCCTATGTCCATGCATTTTATACTGGTATTTCCAGTATGCAGGTACTCCTGTAGGCAGCTCAGCCCCTGCAGCTGTCCTTTTTTGATAATTTCAGTGTCCAGGGGGTTCCCCACAGTTAATGGAGGGTGAATAGGAGGACTTCAGCCAAAAAGGGGGCGGGGCACCAGGAGCCGCGGGTGGGCGGGGCTTCGGCAGCTACTGCACAGGAGCTTCAGTTACACTGTCTGGCCTGTGAATAGGCAATACTTTGCTTATGGCCACGCCCCCTCCCTACGGCTCTCCCCTTCTATTCTAGTACTGCTGCCGCAGACAGTGTGCCTGCCTGCCCTGAGCTCCTCGCCTCAGCCTGTCTCTTGTTCTTGTCGGTGTGAGTGTGACTGGGTGCAGGGGAGCTGCGCGGGCCATGGAGTTAGCCGGGGCCATATAGCAGCTGCATCCCCTGCACCTGTAGTAGTTACACCACTACAACCGCCGGGTTAGGACTGTTCTTACGGGTGGGGAGGCACTGCTCCCGTTACTGCCCCCAGCTCCATAAGCGCGTGGTTGGCGCTGCGGCTGGTGAGGGGGCGGACGGCTGCTGTTGGTGAGGGGGCGGGCGGCTTCTGCCTCTCCAATCCCCCCTGCCCTCCGTAATGCGCAAAAATATATATTTTTTTTTTTAAATGGTCCTGTGGGTTGTAGGGGGACAGTAGTGGCCGCCCTCTAGCGGCTGGCGCTCTAGGCAGCAGCCTAAAGCTGCCTAATGGTAGCGCCGGCCCTGTCTGCACCCAGCACAAACACACAAAAAATAATAATGACGGCTGCAGCAAATAGTTTGTTACAAATAATGTTTTTTTAATTGTTACATAAAAAATGCCTGTGTTCAAGGTAATAAATTATTCACACGGAATATGTGTATTGTTTAATTTGCTACACAAACCACCTGCACATTAGTGGACTGGCCCAGATGTCTATTGGTATAAATATATTGCCTGCCCCTAGGTGGGCTCAGCTCAACGCGTGTGCAGTCCATGGCACCCAGCACATTGGGTATCCCAGCAAGCTCAGAGAAAGCTACCCTGACTGCATGCCACTGCGACTCCTGGGTAGGGAAGCAGAGAGAGGCATCTATGTGGGCATCCAAGACATCCAAAACCTGAGTGGACATTACAAAATTTAAGGTGAGTGTCATGACCTGTAATCAATACAATACTGTGTTATATTACATAACAGAAGCACCACTTAGACATAAGCGTGTATGTATGTTTTAACTCACCTGAATTAAATATTTATAAAAGGTGGCCTGTGAGATACTAATTACATCGCCAGTCACTGGCTGGAAGCTGACAGTAGCCATAAAGTGCAACACAGCCAGGAGTTTGTGCAGGCCTGAGACAGAGCGAGAGCGTGCTGTCTCAGGGTCTAGGTTCAGTTTGACAAGGTCATACAGACGGAAAATGTTTTATCTATTTAGCCGGACCATCTGTATAACCTGGTCATCGGGCAATTTGTTCAAGTTTAAACGCCCCCTAAAAAAAACAGGCCTGCCCAGCCTACGCGGAACCTGTACAACCTGCTGACCATGTTCAGTTTCCTGGCCTTGGTTTATTGTTGCCTCATGGAGCAGTCTCAGGTATCCCCCAGCAAACAAGAAATCAGTACTACACACGGTAGCTGCCATTTCAGAGTGAGAGATGTTAAAAATGTGCTTGGGTCCCTTTTAAAGGTCCAAAAATTCAGGTGTGAGTAATGTAGAATTGGAAACACATGTAAACACGCTTCTCAAAAGCAGGTCTACTTTTTTAGGCTTTTTTTACGATTTGCATTTTTTCAAGGCTGCACAAGCATTTTCACGGTAGAGATTTCAAATACGAATGCATAGTAAATGACCGAGTTCTATACCTAAACAGCCGCGTTTGACCGATGGTGTATTCATTCGTATTTTTACTACACAGCCATAATGCCCTCATCACTGTGAGATTTGAGTTTAGTAAATTCCGAGATGACACTTTGAAGAAAAAACACCATCTCGGTCAAAATCGGGAGCTTAGTAAATATACCCCTCAGAGTTCCACACTTCTACTGCAGGTTTTCCTCTACTTTGGAGGGAGATGATCCTACAGAAATGGGCAATTGTGGTGAGATATAATAATAATAATAATAATAATAATAATTTTATTTATATAGTGCTCTTTCTTCAACAGATGCTTTACAGATATCAAAAACAATGCACATAGTACAGAAGATTTAAGTATTACACTGCTCAAAAAAATAAAGGGAACACTAAAATAACACATCCTAGATCTGAATGAATGAAATATTATTTTAAATACTTTGTTCTTTACATAGTTGAATGTGCTGACAACAAAATCACACACAAATTATCAATGGAAATCAAATGTATTAACCCATGGAGGTCTGGATTTGTAGTCACCCTCAAAATTAAAGTGGAAAAACACACTACAGGCTGATCCAACTTTGATGTAATGTCCTTAAAACAAATCAAAATGAGGCTCAGTAGTGTGTGTGGCCTCCACGTGCCTGTATGACCTCCCTACAACCCACACAAGTGGCTCAGGTAGTGCAGCTCATCCAGGATGGCACATTAATGCGAGCTGTGGCAAGAAGGTTTGCTGTGTCTGTCAGCGTAGTGTCCAGAGCATGGAGGCGCTACCAGGAGACAGGCCAGTACATCAGGAGACATGGAGGAGGCCGTAGGAGAGCAACAACCCAGCAGCAGGACCGCTACCTTTGTGCAAGGAGGAACAGGAGGAGTACTGCCAGAGCCTTGCAAAATGACCTCCAGCAAGCCACAAATGTGCATGTGTCTACTCAAACGATCAGAAACAGACTCCATGAGGGTGTATGAGGGCCCGACGTCCACAGGTGGGGGTTGTGCTTACAGCCCAACGCCGTGCAGGACGTTTGGCATTTGCTAGAGAACACCAAGATTGGCAAATTCGCCACTGGTGCCCTGTGCTCTTCACAGATGAAAGCAGGTTCTCACTGAGCACATGTGACAGATGTGACAGAGTCTGGAGACGCCAAGGAGAACGTTCTGCTGCCTGCAACATCCTCCAGCATGACCGGTTTGGCAGTGGGTCAGTAAGGGTGTGGGGTGGCATTTCTTTGGAGGGCCGCACAGCCCTCCATGTGCTCGCCAGAGGTAGCCTGACTGCCATTAGGTACCGAGATGAGATCCTCAGACCCCTTGTGATATCATATGCTGGTGCGGTTGGCCCTGGGTTCCTCCTAATGTAAGACAATGCTAGACCTCATGTGGCTGGAGTGTGTCAGCAGTTCCTGCAAGACGAAGGCATTGATGCTATGGACTGGCCCGCCCGTTCCCCAGACCTGAATCCAATTGAGCACATCTTGGACATCATGTCTCATTCCATCCACCAACGCCACGTTGCACCACAGACTGTCCAGAAGTTGGCAGATGCTTTAGTCCAGGTCTGGGAGGAGATCCCTCAGAAGACCATCCGTCACCTCATCAGGAGCATGCCCAGGTGTTGCAGGGAGGTCATACAGGCACGTGGAGGCCACACACACTACTGATCCTCATTTTGACTTGTTTTAAGGACATTACATCAAAGTTGGATCAGCCTGTAGTGTGTTTTTCCACTTTAATTTTGAGGGTGACTCCAAATCCAGACCTCCATGGGTTAATAAATTTGATTTCCATTGATAATTTTTGTGTGATTTTGTTGTCAGCACATGCAACTATGTAAAGAACAAAGTATTTAATAAGAATATTTCATTCATACAGATCTAGGATGTGTTATTTTAGTGTTCCCTTTATTTTTTTGAGCAGTGTACATCAAAAGATAAACCACACAGACATAAAAGAAAACCTTGAGTGCACAGAAAGAATAATGCATGATTGGTGTAGGCATTTTGGTTAATAACTTCCAAGGGTTGTATATTTCACCCTCACAAGCTACCAGGTGCAGCAGCCATCTTGGGCATACTGCGTAGGATTACCCAGGGTGGAATAATCTACCCCTAGAAGAGATAACTCAAAATGGGGAGATTGCAGAGTCCTAAAGTTCAGAGTAGGGTTCCAACAAAACCATCAGGTCCATGTATTTTTCATCGTATGCACAAGTACACCAGATAAGGCAGCCATGTTGGGCGCACTACAAAGGGTATGATGTGGGAGATGAGCCATACAAGGGCCAAATGCATGTATGGGAAAATTGACACATGTGTAGGAGTATGCTGTACGCTGCATGGAAAGATCCAAATGAAGCACACCCTGCCCATGGAGGCAGCTATCTGTGGTGCACTGCGTAGGTTGCTGCTGGCAGGTTGTGCAATCAATGGAGGCAAACATTACAGGAGCAGCACTCAGTGGGGTGGAAGTACGCTGTAAGAAGAAAAAGAAGAGAATAACATTTGCAGGAACACTGTAATAACATTATATTGCAAATATTATAAATGTCCTAATCTCATGGGAGCAGCGAGGGTGGGTGGGAGAATGTGGGGAGCACAATAATGTCCATTGGAAATGACCCTGCAAAGTCTGGTCCTGGTGCACAAACCCTTCAGTTTCCTGCTCAGCTTGAGGGGTAGGCTCTTTGCAATCATGATGTTCTTGGACAGAGGGGTAGTATGCATTGGTTCTGGTGTTCTCATGGCGGAGGTGAGGAGAGGCTACATAATGGTCCTGAGTTGCAGTGTTTGGGGAACTAGTTTAATTAGATATTCTAGCATAGTCCAAAGTCCAAATCCAGTTCAAACTCCAGTTCTAACTTCATCCTTAAAATACATCCTTAAAAAATGCATACTTCATAACTGCATGCAGGCCAAGTCTTGACTGCAGGCCTTGAGGATATTAATCTTAATTGCTACAACTATATCAGCTGGCAAAGGGGGATGTGTGCAATTAGAAGTTCAGCTAATTAACAAAGGGGATTTTGCATTGAAGACAGATCACAGTCATTTGTAGACAAACTTTCTTGGGGTGTGAAAAGTGTAGACAGAGAGAGATGATAGACTCAGATATACAAACATGAGGATGGTATTTTTACCTGTGAAGAAAGGAGAGATGGTTTTCAGTTCCGGTTCTAACCTCATCCTTAACATACATCCTTAACAAATGCATAATTCACAAATGCTTGCAGGTCAAGTCCTGACTGCAGGCCTTGAGGATATTACTCTTACATGCTACAACTATATCAGCTGGCAAAGGGGGAGGTATGCAATCAGAAGTTCAGCTAATTAACAGAGGGGATTTTGCATTGAAGACAGATCACAGTCATTTGCAGACAAACTTTCTTGGGGCGTGAAAAGTGTAGCCAGAGAGAGACAATAAACTCATATATACAAGCATGAGGATGGTATTTTTACCTTTGAAGAAGGGAGAGATGGTTTTCAGTTCCGGTTATAACTTCATCCTTAAAATACATCCTTGACAAATGCATACTTCACAAATGCTTGTAGGCCAAGTCCTGACTCACAAGCCCTTACGAAATCCCCCCCTTTTGCTTTTCCAAGCTTGGGGAAGCACGGTTTACTTTTTCGCGACAGCCGCAACCAATCAGACTTTCGAAAAACCTTTCCAGGCATGTTTCCTTTATACTGCCTGAACGTGGTGTGCTCTGGCAGAGAAACAACCATCCTTCTTGTCTTGTCAATGCCAGGTTCTACACCTTTCTGCTGCCTTGCAGATGAAAGGAGAACCAAGTGATCTAGACAGGGGCACAGGAATTGATGTCTCCTCTTGCCAAGGTTTCAGCAAGTTTATATTTTATATTTGCTCCGTTTGTCTTCTTCCTGACTGCCGAACCTGGTAATTTACAGGTCCTATAGGTACCTGGTAATTTACGGGTCCTACAGGTTCCTCTACTTTGTAGCGCCCATGCTAATGGGTAAACAACTTGCTATCTTGCATCAGCGCTAAGAGTAAGACTTTGTCCCCTAGACAAAACTTCCGAACTTGCACAGAGAAATCATAGACTTGTTTCTGCTGACTTTGAACCTCCCTATCTTGCACAATAGGACTTATTTTATATAGTCACTCCTACAGTGCTCTAACGAACTCCACAAGATTTGGTTCATGCACTTTCTGCTGTTCCCAGCCTTGTTTTAAAATGTCCAAAATGCCTCTAGACTGACTTCCCAACAGAAGCTCGAAAGGGCTGAACACAGTTGAGGACTGGGGTACTTTACATATTGCGAACATGAGGTAAGGGAGTACTTAATCCCATTCCTGTGTACTATCTAGGACAGCTTGATCGATCATAGACTTTAGGGTTCTATTAAATCTTTCCACCAACTCATCTGTCTGTGGGTGAAAAACTGAAGTATGCAGATGTACTATTCCTAATTTCTTAAATAGCTCTGCCATTACTTGTTGACATGAATCCCTCAATCTGTAAAAAATTCTTTATGGAATCCAACATGAGAAAAGATTCTTTGACAATAGTAGCCGTTTTGATATTTTGTAAGGGTATCGCTTCTGGATAGCGGGTGGCATAATCCAAGATTACTAAAACATATAGATTACCCTGTCTTTATGAAACAGCAAATCATCCTGTCATCGCTGTAGTGTGTACCTGGCTTTAGATTCAAACTGGTCAACCAGGTTTGTCAGTAAAATCCATGATGGGCCCCACTGTCCACAGAACCCATACAAGTATTGTGTCCAAGACTTGGTCAAATGCATGTGGTGAGGTTTTATGTATATGGCTGGGACGAGGGTATTGGGGGGAGAAGAGACGGTAGGGTGAAGTTTAGCCTAGAGCGTCTAGAGATCTTGCACTGTCCTGACAATGCTTCATAAATAAACCACCTATCTAATTTTTAATGAGGAAGTGGAGGAGCTTTGACTCTGATTTTCAATAATTACAACTAGTGGTAATGATGAATTAGTATTTATTATACCAATATACTGTAGGGTTCTCACTATTTTATGCAAAAAAAATATTTTTTTTACATACAGTATGTAGTGGAACGTTCTCTGCATTGTATATCTGTCATTAGGATGGTTCCTACATTATTTATCTGTCACTAGAATTGTCACTATATTGTGTATCGGTCAATAAAATAGTCCCAGTTTATGTAATTATGACGTCAGCAGATCGACCAGATAATTGCAGCACGTAGGTGGCCGACCAATCTGAAAATATCAATCGATCAGGCATGCCAAATCATCCAGAATATCCCTCTAATGTGATATTTTCTGAGTGTTCAGCCGGCCACATCAGGCAGTATATGCCCTACCATGGCTGACCTATCCTCTGATCCTTCACATGGGAAGGAACAGCGAAATGACTCCTCCCTGGGGGCAGAGTGCTATCGTCATGTAACATGCACTGTGAGAGATATCACAGTGGACAGTATGTCCCGGAAATCGGTGGAGACAGATAAAATGCCCATTGGTCTGACAGGCATTTTATCTGCCCATGTATGCCCAGCATTAGTCAGATGGGACTGGTAGGAGATTTTTTTGTTTATAGCTATTTGTCATAACAACTTTTCATATATTTCAATTGGTTTAAACCACGCCTACAAAGTTATTGTCACTCCCATTTTTACATTGTATTAGCTGGTAGAAAAGCCAGTCCACTTGCTTGTGTCTGCCCCCAGGCTGAAAGTTACCAGTAAGTGCATGCATATTATACTATACTAACAAACTATGCCACACAAAGCTATATACTTACAAGCATACTATAGTATATCTAGAAATAGAACAACACATGCTATAACATAATGGGTGATTCTCCAGAAAGGGAACATAAAGTCCCGTGCATCACATGCTTTTATTTATTTTTTCCTTTTAAACTGGTCTGTTAAGAAATTGTTGTTATATGAAAACGTAATTGCTCCGTAGCAATGCCTTACCCCATAACTTAAGACCCACTAAAATCTTGGTATTTTGGAGAAGTATGTCGTTTGAATTTGTGTATCTGTCCCAGGCATCACGGAGAATCGCCCATATGATATATACCATTGCACTTACCATACAAAGGGCCTGATTCAGGTTGGATCACAATATGCGATCCAACCGCAAAATCTGCTAAGAGGATCCGTCCTGCGCATGTGACTGCATTTTCTGCGGTGCCCTATAGAAAATCCGATCGCTTGTCAATCAATTTGCGGGTCGGAGGGGGTGGCAACGCTCCGTTTCCAAGGTGAAGACGGAGCATTGCGGGGGTGTGGCATAAAAATGGGGGCGTGGTTGGAGTGGCTGCATGACATCACACTCAGCTGCTGCAATCACTAAAATATCAGCGGGCCTTCTGTGGTGTGACCCCAAACGTTTACTGGGAGGGTGTGTGACGTCAGCTCCAGCCCCGATCAGCCTGTTTGTATCGCACTGTAGGAGTAAGTCCTGGGCTACACACAGACTGCACAAATCATTAGATGGTGAGTGAGTTGCGAACGGATTTGCAGATGTCCGCTGCCTGGCAAAGTTTTCGCATGGCGTACACATGCATTCGCACACTTGCACGGGGCAGGTTTTCACTCTCCCTGGGCAGCGACTATCTGATTGCAGCCCTCTGCAAATTTGCAGCACAGCGATCTGGTCTGAATTAGGCCCAGGTTAAAGTGTGTGTGGGGGGGGGGGGAGGAATGAGGTGGAACTGAGTTCCACCAGCTGTAATTGTAGGTGCAGCTAGTTCCACCTCCTCCACCGCCTTGTACAGTAATTCCATAATGTGTATAAGCGGTACCACTGTGTATTATAATGTGAACAAAGGGCACTACTAAGTGACATAATGTGAATAAGGGGCACTGCTGTGTGTTGTAATGTGAATAAGGGACACTACTATGTGGTGTAATATGAACAAGGGGCACTACATGCAATGTAATGGGAATAAGATTGTGCTACTGTGTGGCATAATTTTAATTGGGGGTACTATTGTGTGACCACACTCCTTCCTTGTGAGACCATTGTCTCTTTATAAATTATGGGAGGTAATGCACAATTTTATAGTTTGTTGGGGGATGGTGAACACCCTAGCACTGGCTCTGGCTCCACCTAATGGGAGGTGTGCGTGGGGGGGAAGGGGGGAGAGCGGGGGGGAGGTGGCAGGGGAAATGAGTTCCACCACCTTTCGTGGACTTTAAGCCATGATTAGGCCCAATATCAACAAATATACAAATCTATTATATACCAAGAAATATTCCTATAAACATGTTATCCTATACTATGGACCACAAAAGAAATACACCATATTGTACCATAGCAATAAACATATACCAATAAACATCCTATATCATTCCAGTGCTCATACAGTACATACTACTCTGTACTAATAAATACTCCTTATTTGAATGTATTTTATGTTGATATATTGGAGGTCATTCCGAGTTGTTCGCTCGCAAGGCGATTTTAGCAGAGTTGCTCACGCTAAGCCGCCGCCTACTGGGAGTGAATCTTAGCATCTTAAAATTGCGAACGAAGTAATCGCAATATTGCGATTACACACCTCGTAGCAGTTTCTGAGTAGCTTCAGACTTACTCGGCATCTGCGATCAGTTCAGTGCTTGTCGTTCCTGGTTTGACGTCACAAACACACCCAGCGTTCGCCCAGACACTCCTCCGTTTCTCTGGCCACTCCTGCGTTTTTTCCGGAAACGGTAGCGTTTTTTCCCACACGCCCATAAAACGGCCTGTTTCCGCCCAGAAACACCCATTTCCTGTCAATCACACTACGATCGCCTGAGCGAAGAAAAAGCCGTGAGTAAAAATCCTAACTTCATAGCAAATTTACTTGGCGCAGTCGCAGTGCGGACATTGCGCATGCGCACTAAGCGGAAAATCGCTGCGATGCGATGAAATTTACCGAGCGAACAACTCGGAATGAGGGCCATTGTATGGAGTTTTCCCCCAAAGTAAGCAGTTGCTTAGATGCTTAGTTATTACTGGTTCTTACATATGGAATAATCCTGGAAACAATTGGTGCAAATTGTTAATTTCTACATATTTTACACACTTTGTTTTTTCATGACAGATATATTAGTTACTTTATAGTCATAAGACTTTGGTACAAGACAATCAAAACAGAGCTAAAAATGTGTCTGTCTGGCTTAATAATTACTGTAAGTGTGAGAACGGGAACACAGACAGAATTAGCACGTTCCCAACATTCCCAAGACTCTGTCATCATGTTGTTGCACTTCAAATTCTTGCCTTTCCTTCCTAAAGGTTTCCAAACCCATTTCTTGGAGAAATTAATGGTCATACTGATGACTTCTTTATTCCTGGACTAACTCTTTCTTTCAACTAATACTTGACTATTTCTAGAAGCATAAAATGTAATGGTAATTTATAGCTACCTTTCAGCCTTTATGGTACTAATCCAACGGTACATCCTGTGTTTTACACTTAATTTTTACAAGTTTGATGAATAACCTATTATTGGGGGTCATTCCGAGTTGTTCGCTCGCAAGCTGTTTTTAGCAGCATTGCACACGCTAAGCCGCCGCCTACTGGGAGTGAATCTTAGCATAGTAAAATTGCGAACTAAAGATTCGCAATATTGCGATTACACACCTCTTAGCAGTTTCTGAGTAACTTCAACCTTACTCAGCATCTGCGATCAGTTCAGTGCTTGTCGTTCCTGGTTTGACGTCACAAACACACCCAGCGTTCGCCCAGACACTCCTCCGTTTCTCCGGCCACTCCCGCGTTTTTCCCAGAAACGGTAGCGTTTTTTCCCACACACCCATAAAACGGCCTGTTTCCGCCCAGAAACACCCACTTCCTGTCAATCACACTAAGATCGCCTGAACGAAGAAAAAGCCGTGAGTAAAATACCTAACTTCATAGCAGATTTACTTGGCGCAGTCGCAGTGCGAACATTGCGCATGCGCACTAAGCGGAAAATCGCTGCGATGCGAAGAAATTTACCGAGCGAACAACTCGGAATGACCCCCATTGATCTTTGTTTCATTGCTCCATGTGTAAAGATTTCAATGAGTTCTGCAAGGTTGGTAATCAGTTCTCCATCACCATGGACTTACTGTACTAGCCTCAAATTAAGCAATTTGACCAGCAATGCACCTCAGGAAAGTTACTACTCCACCCTCCTGCAACTTCACCTGTAATTCTTCTCATCATTACATGACATTGTCTTATTACTTTTTTGTAGTTTGCAATTGCAGTCATCAGTCACTATTTTATTATGTCTCCTATGTTATGAATCTGTACCAGGTACTACCTTCTGCAATATGCTGACTGCTTTCCATATGTATCCAAACCACCGCATCATGGTCCCTTCCTGTGTTGATATCGACATTATTATTTTTCGCCAATAATTCTCCACTGTATGTGAAACTTCTAATTGTTACTCCTGCCAACTGTAACCTTTGCAGTGCGCCCCAGATAGCTGCCTTAGCTGGTACTTTCATTTGCAGGATGAATACCACATGGAACTCTGCATGCAGTGAGTATTGTGACACTTTATTTACCCATATATGTATGTCTTACATCCATGTATATATGCTTATCTCACATTTCTCTTACGTCCTAGAGGATGCTGGGGACTCCGTAAGGACCATGGGGTATAGACAGGCTCCGCAGGAGATAGGGCACCTAAAAAGAACTTTGACTATGGGTGTGCACTGGCTCCTCCCTCTATGCCCCTCCTCCAGACCTCAGTTAGATCTTGTGCACAGAGGAGAATCGGTGCACTGCAGAGAGCTCTCCAGAGTTTTCTGTGGAAAAATAATTTTGTTAGGTTTTTTATTTTCAGGGAGTCCTGTTGGCAACAGGCTCCCTGCATCATGGGACCGAGGAGAGAGAAGCAGAGCTGGCTTGTAAAGTTAGGCACTGCTTCTAGGCTACTGGACACCATTCGCTCCAGAGGGAGTCGGAACACAGGTCTCACCTGGGGTTCGTCCCGGAGCCGCGCCGCCGTCATCCTCACAGATGCCGAAGATAGAAGCCTGGTGAGTATTGAGGAAAAGACTTCAGGCGGCAAAAGACATCAGATCTTCATGAGGTAAGGGCGCAGCGTTAAGCTGCGCGCCATTGCTCCCAGTCACACACACAAAGCAGGCACTGAAGGGTGCAGGGCGCAGGGGGGGGGGGCGCCCTGGGCAGCAATAAACCTCGATTTGGCCATAAATTTGATGGATTAGGCTGTGGGACAGTAAATCCGCGGACCCCCACCATTTTATTAGTATATGATGAAGGGACCGAAGCCCGCCGTCGGGTGGGCAGGGCTTGATCCTCAGCACTAACCAGCGCCATTTTCTCCACAGAGGCTGCATGAGAAAATGCTGGCTCCCTGTTCTCTCCCCTGCTGAGCTTCACAGGTTGGAAAAAGGAGGAGGGGGGCACTTTGGCGACGCAGTGAGTGGAGATTACAATTATAAACATATAATAGCGCTATCTGGTCATATATTCCAGTGTTTTAAGCGCTGGGTGTGTGCTGGCATACTCTATCTCTCTGTCTCTCCTAAGGGCCTGGTTGGGGTTTTGTCCCCTTATAGGAATCTCCCTGTGTGTGTGGGTGTCGGTACGTGTGTGTTGACATGTCTGAGGCGGAAGGCTTCTCCAAGGAGGAGGTGGAGCAAATGAGTGGTGTGTCCCCGTCGGTTGTGCCGACTCCAGATTGGATGGACATGTGGCATACGTTGCATGCAAGTGTGGCATCTGTACATAAAAGGCTTGATAAGGCTGGTTTAGGAGGGACATCAGGCGGTCAATCCTCAGATTGGACCGACTCACAGGGCCCGTCGGGGTCTCAAAAGCGTCCCTTAACACAAGACACTACTACCGACACGGATTCTGATTCCAGTGTCGACTAAGACGAAGTAAAATTGCACCCTAGGGTGACTAAAACTATTCAGTGTATGATTGTGGCAATAAGGGATGTGTTGCATATTGTGGATGAACCCTCAGTCCCCGACACAAGGGTACACATGTTTAAGGAAAAGAAACAGATTATTAATTTTCCCACATCTCATGAATTAAATGAGTTCTTTGGAAAAGCTTGGGAGACTCCGGATAAGAGACCGCAGATCCCCAAAAGAATTTTTATGGCATACCCTTTCCCTAAGCAGGACAGGGAGATTTGGGAATTACCCCCCACTGTGGACAAGGCCCTGACTCGCTTATCCAAGAAAGTGGAGCTACCGTCTCCTGACACAGCGGCCCTTAAAGACCCAGCAGATCGCAGGCACTACCTTAAAGGGTATTTATTCTCATGCGGGTGCTGTGCTAAGACCGACGATTGCGTCGGCATGGGTGTGTAGCGCAATTGCAGCTTGGACAGATGAGCTGACAGATCAATTTGATACTATGGATAAGGATACTATATTCCTAACTCTAGCCCAGATAAAAGACGCAGTCTTATTTATGAGGGATGCTCAAAGGGACATTGGATTGCTAGCTTCTAGGGCCAATGCCATGTCTATCTCAGCGAGAAGATCCTTATGGACTCGCCAATGGACGGGTGATGCGGATTCCAAGAAACATATGGAAGTACTACCCTATAAGGGGGATGTATTGTTTGGGGATGGGCTGACGGACCTGGTTTCCACAGCTACAGCAGGTAAATCACATTTTTTACCATATATTCCCCAACAGCAAAAGAAAGTAACACCCTATCAGATGCAGTCCTTTTGGTCGCACAAGTCCAAAAGAGGTCGGGGATCCTCTTTCCTCGCCAGAGGTAAGGGCAGAGGCAAGAGAGCACCTGCTTCGGCAGGTGCCCAGGAACAAAAGTCCTCCCCGGCTGCTCCAAAACCCACAGCATGACGCTGGGGCTCCCCTGAGGGAGTCCACACCGGTGGGGGCACGTCTTCGACTTTTCAGTCAGGCCTGGGTCAGTTCGGACATGAATCCCTGGGTGTTGGAAATAGTTTCCCAGGGTTACAAATTGGAATTCGAGGAGGTGCCCCCACGCCGATTTTTCATATTGGCCCTACCAGCTTCCACATCGGACAGGGATGTAGTGTTAGCTGCAATTCAAACGCTGTGTATACAGCAAGTGATAATCAAGGTTCCCCTGCACCAGGAGGGAAGAGGTTACTACTCAACCCTATTTGTGGTCCCGAAACCGGACGGTTCGGTCAGACCGATTTTGAATCTGAAATCCCTAAACCTGTACATAAAAAGATTCAAATTCAAAATGGAATCACTCAGGGCGATAATAGCCAACATGGAGGAGGGGGAGTTTATGGTGTCTCTGGACATAAAGGATGCGTACCTTCATGTCCCCATATATGCCCCCCATCAGGAATACCTGAGATTCGCTGTACAGGATTGTCATTACCAATTTCAGACGTTGCCGTTTGGACTTTCCACGGCCCCGAGGATTTTCACCAAGATAATGGCGGAAATTATGGTGGTCCTGCGCAAGCAAGGTGTCACAATTATCCCATACTTGGACGATCTCCTGATAAAAGCGAGATCAAGAGAGAAATTGCTGAGCAGTGTGGCGCTCTCTCTGAGAGTGCTCCAGCAACACGGTTGGATTCTAAATCTACCGAAGTCACAGTTGATTCCGACAACTCGACTATCGTTCCTAGGTATGATACTGGATACGGAAAAAAATGAAGGTCTTCCTCCCAATAGAGAAAGCCCAAGACATCTAGAACATGGTCAGAGACCTGTTAAAACCGAAAAGGGTGTCAGTTCACCAATGCACTCGAGTTCTGGGGAAAATGGTGGCGGCCTACGAGGCCATTCCCTTCGGAAGGTTCCATGCAAGGACTTTTCAATGGGACCTTCTGGACAAGTGGTCCGGGTCCCATCTGCATTTATATCGGAAAATAACTCTGTCCCCAGGAACCAGAGTGTCCCTCCTGTGGTGGTTGCTAAGTGCTCACCTGCTGTAGGGTCGCAGGTTCGGGATCCAGGACTGGATCCTGGTTACCACGGACGCGAGCCTCTGAGGATGGGGAGCGGTCACACAGGGAAGGACTTTTCAGGGTCTTCGGTCAGACCAGGAGTCCTGTCTACACATTAATGTGTTGGAACTCAGGGCCATTTACAACGGCCTTCGACAAGCGGAGAGTTTTCTTCGAAACCTTCCGGTTCTGAATTAATCAGACAATGTCACAGCAGTGGCTCATGTGAACCGCCAAGGCGGGACAAGAAGCAGAGTCGCGATGGCGAAAGCCACAAGGATCCTTCGCTGGGCGGAAAATCATGTAAGCGCTCTGTCGGCTGTCTTCATTCTGGGAGTGGACAACTGGGAAGCAGACTTCCTCAGTAGACACGATCTCCATCCAGGAGAATGGGTACTTCATCAAGAAGTCTTTGCAGATGTAACACGTCTTTGGGGAACTCCTCAAATAGACATGATGGCGTCACGCCTCAACAAAAAACTTCAGAGGTATTGCGCCAGGTCTCGGGACCCTCAGGCAGTAGCAGTAGACGCACTGGTAACACCGTGGGTGTTCGACTCGGTCTACGTGTTCCCTCCTCTTCCTCTCATCACGAAAGTGTTGAGGATCATAAGACGAAGAAGAGTACAGACGATACTCGTTGTCCCAGACTGGCCTCGAAGGACTTGGTACTCGGAGCTACAAGAGATGCTCACAGGAGACCCCTGGCCTCTCCTCTGAGGGAAGACCTGTTGCAGAAGGGGCCCTGTGTATTTCAAGACTTACCGCGGTTACGTTTGACGGCATGGCGGTTGAACGCCGAATCCTAGCAAAAAAGGGGATTCCGGAAGAAGTCATCCCTACTTTAATAAAGGCTAGGAAGGAGGTGACGATAAAACATTATCACCGTATCTGGCGAAAGTATGTGTCTTGGTGTGAGACCAAGAATGCACCTACGGAAGATTATCATCATATGGGCCTGAAATTAGGCTCGGTTAAGGTATAGATTCGGGGGTGGTATTCAGTATGCCGGTGGTCGGGCTCCCGGCGACCAGCATACCGGCGCCGGGAGCCCGACAGCCGGCATACCAACACTTATTCTCCCTCGTGGGGGTCCACGCCCCCCCTGGAGGGAGAATAAAATAGTGTGGCGCGCGTAGCGCGCCACCGTGCCCGTAGCGTGGCGAGCGTAGCGTGGCGAGCGCAGCGAGCCCGCAAGGGGCTCATTTGCGCTCACCACACTGTCGGTAAGCCGGCGGCCGGCCTCCCGGCGCCGGTATGCTGGTCGCCGGGAGGCCGGCCGCCGGCAGATCGTAGTGAACCCGATTTCGGCCCTCTCGATTTTCTTTCAGAAGGAATTGGCTTCTCTTTCAGAAGTCCAGACGTTTGTAAAGGGAGTGCTGCACATACAGCCCCCTTTTGTGCCTCCAGTGGCACCATGGGACCTGAACATGGTGTTGCAGTTCCTAAAATCACACTGGTTTGAACCGCTTAACAAGGTTGAGTTGAAATTTCTTACCTGGAAGGTGGTAATGTTGTTGGTCTTAGCATCAGCAAGGCGAGTGTCAGAATTGGCGGCTCTATCACACAAGAGCCCCTACTTGATTTTTCATGTGGATCGAGCTGAATTGAGGACACGTCCGCAATTTTTGCCTAAAGTGGTTTCGTCGTTCCATATGAATCAACCTATTGTGGTGCCTGTGGCTACTGGTGACCTGGAGGATTCCAGATCCCTGGACGTAGTCAGGGCCTTAAAAATTTATGTCGCCAGGACGGCTAAAATTAGGAAAACAGAGGCTCTGTTTGTCCTGTATGCGGCCAATAAGATTGGCGCCCCTGCTTCAAAGCAGACTATTGCTCGCTGGATCTGTAATACGATTCAGCAGGCTCACTCTACTGCTGGATTGCCGGTACCAAATTCGGTTAAGGCCCATTCCACTAGGAAGGTGGGCTCTTCTTGGGCGGCTGCCCGAGGCGTCTCGGCTTTACAACTTTGCCGAGCGGCGACGTGGTCGGGGTCAAACACTTT
Organism: Pseudophryne corroboree; assembly: GCF_028390025.1. Classification (NCBI taxonomy): domain Eukaryota; kingdom Metazoa; phylum Chordata; class Amphibia; order Anura; family Myobatrachidae; genus Pseudophryne; species Pseudophryne corroboree. The sequence continues at coordinate 202,433,665 of NC_086450.1, read as the reverse complement.
TGCTAAATTCTACAAGTTTGATACCCTGGCTGATGAGGACCTAGCGTTTGCTCAGTCTGTGCTGCAGAGTCATCCGCACTCTCCCGCCCGATTGGATGCTTCGGTATAAACCCCATGGTCCTTACGGAGTCCCCAGCATCCTCTAGGACGTAAGAGAAAATAAGATTTTAAACCTACCGGTAAATCTATTTCTCCTAGTCCGTAAAGGATGCTGGGCGCCCGTCCCAATGCGGAAACTCTGCAAGACTTGTATATAGTTGTTGCTTACATAAGGGTTATGTTACAGTTGACAGCGGTCTTGGACCATTACTGTTGGTTTTGTTCATACTGTTAACTGGTTATGTATGTTCCAGGTTACATGGTATGATTGGTGTGGGCTGGTATGAATCTTGCCCTTGGATTGCTAAATCCTGACTTGTATTGTCCATCTCCTCTGGGCACAGTTCTCTAACTGAGGTCTGGAGGAGGGGCATAGAGGGAGGAGCCAGTGAACACCCATAGTCAAAGTTCTTTTTAGGTGGCCTATCTCCTGCGGAGCCCTTCTATACCCCATGGTCCTTACGGAGTCCCCAGCATCCTCTACGGACTAGGAGAAATAGATTTACCGGTAGGTTTAAAATCTTATTATTTTAACCTATGTTCTGCACCCAAGATGGCTGCCTTACTTGGCACTTTAGTGCATAGGATGAACAATGAATGGTGCTGCTAAGTATTTTGTAGCTTCTTCATTATATGTCAATGTGTAATCTCTTTCAGGCATTGGTTATTCTGCCCATTGTGACCTACAGTAAGAGTGAAGTGAGCCAGTGGAGAAGTTGCCCATGGCAACCAATCAGTTTTGAGGAAACATTTGTAAAATGCATTCTATAAAATTATACATAGCGGCTGATTGGTTGCCATGGGCAACTTTTCCAATAGCTCAATTCTCCACACTTTTTACTGCTTCACGAATAGACCCCTGTAGTGTGTCCAAGTTAGCTACCTTGGGGACTATTCATAGAGAAGTGAAAAGAGTGGAGAAGTTGCCCAAGGCAATTAATCAGCTTTGAGGTAACATCTATTAAGTGCATTCTATAAAATTAGACATAGCAGCTGATTGGTTACCATGGGCAACTTCTCCACTGGCTCACTTCTCCGCTTCTTTCACTACTTCATGGATAAACAACCTTGCCTGGTACTGTAATGGGTAGGATAAATAATCCTTGGAATTTATGATACAGAATGGCTGCAATAATCCTGCATTACAGTCTCTTCATTGTTTTCTGTATTTCCTGCAAATCTAAACCTCTTAATAATGTTTAGGGTTTGAGTACTTCTCTAAAAATAACTTTTTTATTATTATTATTATTATTATTATTATTAGCACAGGATTTTTAAAATGGATTCCACATTCATATGTACAGTAGAAAAATAATATCTACAGTTTGATGAGAAAACATCATTAATGCCAACATTAGCAGAATCCATGTTAATGCATGGGGACTAATTTAGACTTCCAAGCAAGTCATATGCAAATGCAACCATGTCACAGATTTTTGTCTGTATTCAAAGTTAAGCTGGGTACTCAATTCAGACTGTTCATACAATCCTACTGCAGACCTGCTTGCAGATTCTACCTTCAGTCCTCTCTACACACTTGTCCAGTTTTTAGCAGACCAATCAGTGTCTGCTGAAACATTCTGCTAAAATAAATAACATTTTGACTGGGGTAAGAGGGAGTTATTAATGAGGAATTTAATTATAATAGTCAAGGGGGATGGGGACAGTATTTTAATGTTCCTTTAAAAAAAAAAGTGTGGCGCACCAACAATGGAATAGCATTCATCATCCTCTGTGATTCGGCCCTGGTCCAAAAAATATACGGAAACAAAACAAGTAGGGGGTCTCCCATATTTTCAGAACTATCACTGGGCTCCACGAGCAAGGGGGTAATGTCACATCTAGGGGACACAATTGACAGGGTCCTGTGGCTGAAGCATTCATCACCTCTAACTAGTCAGCCCAGGACAGGGATTTCTGGGGAAGTGGGGACTACCCCAATAAAGAGAGCCCTCCCTCCCTCTCCCCAGGGCACCAAAAGGCCAGGGCCGAAGCCTGGTGCTATCCTCAGCACCTCTGGGAAGTGGGTACTGAGTTGATATTCCACTAGTAAAAAATAGAATATTGTCTTGTACAGGAGGACTAAAGGTCCCAGCATCCCTGCATGCTGATACTTGGAGAACCACAATTACCAGCATGCAGGCCATTAAGGGCCTGCTGGTACCTATAGCCCCCCTGTACAATAAATATTAAAATAAAAACAAGACACAGAATCTTTTAATATTTTATTATGCAGCACCTTCACCTGAGGGACGACGGCCTTTAAGTTCTTTTGCATGGCCATTGCCCATCCAGGACTTCCATGGCATTTGTCATCTGAAAGAGTTCTTCACCGTTCCTCCTCTGCCGTTAGACTGACATCCGCTGCCTCGTGCTTGCTTATATTAGCCAGCACAAGGGGGCAGGGCGATGATGCAGCAAGCTGTGATTGGCTCACCACGGGCATCTTGAATTTTAAAAATCATGCTGCCATCTTTGAAATGGGAAGTCATCTCTGCACAGGTATAGTATCCTGTCCCGCTGCCTTGCTCCCCACTGCCATACCCTCCTCTGAGTTCCGTTGGTTCCCTTTTGATCCAGCACCGCTGCAACACTGATAGTGTGCTGGGCTGCCAGGACTGGATCACCTGCTACAGTCTCGACAGCCTACCCACTACAGTATTGGTCGGCTGGTCGGAGGTCAGGTCTCCTAGTTTTTAAGCAGGTTTAAAACCATGAGACCCGACAGATAACCAGGATCAGGTGTGCGGGTTGGTCGGCGGAGGGTACACACTTGTCCAATGTCTGGCAAACTGTCTGTTGGAAGTCTGTTCTCCCGTGGCCAAGTGTGTACCCAGCTTTAGCAGCATCTATGTGCCTACACAGCCGCTATCCATTTGTCTATCTCTGGTTTGGCTCCCCTTTGTGACATCACTTCTGGTGGCATCCCATAATGTTTAGATCAGTTATGGATACAGGTATTTAAAGATGGCTCTTTTCACTTGATGTGTGTTGGTATTGTTACTTGTTGGATTTTCTTGATGTCTTGACAAAGGTCTCACTGTAGATCAAAACTAGAGATGTGCGGTGGGCACTTTTCGTGTTTTGTGTTTTGGTTTTGGTTCTGATTCCATGCTCGTGTTTTGGATCTGGATTAATTTTTCCAAAACCACCCTTTCGTGTTCTGGTTTTAGTTTTGAATCTTTTGATGATTTTTGAAAAAAACATAAAAACAGGTAAAATCACATAATTTGGGTGTAATTTTGATCCTACGGTATTATTAACCTCAATAACATTCATTTCCACTCATTTCCAGTCTATTCTGAACACCTCATAATATTGTTTTCAGGCCAAAAGGTTGCACCAAGGTAGCTGTATGACTAAGCTAAGCGACACAAGTGGGCGGCACAAACACCTGGCCCATCTAGGAGTGGCACTGCAATGGCAGACAGGATGGCACTTAAAAAAATTAGGCCCCAAACAGCACATCATGCAAAGAAGAAAAAGAGGTGCAATGAGGTAGCTGTAACTATGAATAAGCTAAGCAACACAAGTGTGCGGCACAAACAACATGGGACGTGCTGGAATTTGCCCAATATTGGTGGCATAGGAGAGCGTACCCCTAAACCACACACACATGGCAAAGCCTGTAAAATTAATTTGGATAATAATAACCCTTTTATTTGGAGCTATAATAATAATATGCAGCACAGGCAAGTGTACCCCTACACCACACAGGGCAAACCCTGTAAAAATAAGAATTTACTTACCGATAATTCTATTTCTCGTAGTCCGTAGTGGATGCTGGGGACTCCGTCAGGACCATGGGGAATAGCGGCTCCGCAGGAGACAGGGCACAAAAATAAAGCTTTAGGATTAGGTGGTGTGTACTGGCTCCTCCCCCTATGACCCTCCTCCAAGCCTCAGTTAGGATACTGTGCCCGGACGAGCGTACACAATAAGGAAGGATATTGAATCCCGGGTAAGACTCATACCAGCCACACCAATCACACCGTATAACTTGTGATCTGAACCCAATTAACAGTATGACAAACGTAGGAGCCTCTGAACAGACGGCTTACAACAATAACAACCCGAATTTGTTTGTAACAATAACTATGTACAAGTATTGCAGACAATCCGCACTTGGGATGGGCGCCCAGCATCCACTACGGACTACGAGAAATAGAATTATCGGTAAGTAAATTCTTATTTTCTCTAACGTCCTAAGTGGATGCTGGGGACTCCGTCAGGACCATGGGGATTATACCAAAGCTCCCAAACGGGCGGGAGAGTGCGGATGACTCTGCAGCACCGAATGAGAGAACTCAAGGTCCTCCTCAGCCAGGGTATCAAATTTGTAGAATTTTGCAAACGTGTTTGCCCCTGACCAAGTAGCAGCTCGGCAGAGTTGTAATGCCGAGACCCCCCGGGCAGCCGCCCAGGATGAGCCCACTGTCCTTGTGGAATGGGCCTTGACAGATTTAGGTTGTGGCAAGCCTGCCACAGAATGTGCAAGTTGAATTGTGCTACAAATCCAACGAGCAATCGTCTGCTTAGAAGCAGGAGCACCCATCTTGTTGGGTGCATACAATATAAACAGTGAGTCAGACTTTCTGACTCCCGCCGTTCTTGAAATATATATTTTCAATGCCCGGACCACGTCCAACAACTTGGAATCCTCCAAATCGTTAGTAGCCGCAGGCACCACAATAGGCTGGTTCAGGTGAAACGCTGACACCACCTTAGGCAGAAAATGAGGACGCGTCCGCAGTTCTGCCCTGTCCGTATGGAAAATCAGATATGGGCTCTTATATGATAAAGCCGCCAATTCTGATACTCTCCTGGCTGAAGCCAGGGCCAGTAGCATGGTTACTTTCCATGTAAGATACTTCAACTCCACCGATTTGAGCGGCTCAAACCAATGGGATTTGAGAAAATCCAAGACTACATTAAGATCCCACGGTGCCACTGGGGGCACAACCGGGGGCTGTATATGTAGTACTCCTTTTACAAAAGTCTGGACTTCAGGAACTGAAGCCAATTCTTTCTGGAAGAAAATCGACAGGGCCGAAATTTGAACCTTAATGGACCCCAATTTGAGGCCCATAGACAATCCTGTTTGCAGGAAATGTAGGAATCGACCCAGTTGAAATTCCTCCGTGGGGGCCTTCCTGGCCTCACACCACGCAACATATTTTCTCCAAATGCGGTGATAATGCTGTGCAGTCACCTCCTTCCTGGCTTTTACCAGTGTAGGAATGACCTCTTCCGGAATGCCTTTTTCCCTTAGAATTCGGCGTTCAACCGCCCTGCCGTCAAACGCAGCCGCGGTAAGTCTTGGAATAGACACGGTCCCTGCTGAAGCAGGTCCCGTCTTAGAGGTAGAGGCCACGGATCCTCCGTGAGCATCTCTTGAAGTTCCGGGTACCAAGTTCTTCTTGGCCAATCCGGAGCCACTAGTATCGTTCTTACTCCCTTTTGCCGTATAATTCTCAGTACTTTTGGTATGAGAGGCAGAGGAGGGAACACATACACTGACTGGAACACCCACGGTGTTACCAGAGCGTCCACAGCTATTGCCTGAGGGTCTCTTGACCTGGCGCAATACCTGTCCAGTTTTTTGTTGAGGCGGGACGCCATCATATCCACCATTGGTTTTTCTCAACGGTTCACAATCATGTGGAAGACTTCTGGATGAAGTCCCCACTCTCCCGGGAGTAGATCGTGTCTGCTGAGGAAGTCTGCTTCCCAGTTGTCCACTCCCGGAATGAATACTGCTGACAGTGCTATCACATGATCTTCCGCCCAGCGAAGAATCCTTGCAGCTTCTGCCATTGCTGTCCTGCTTCTTGTGCCGCCCTGTCTGTTTACGTGGGCGACTGCCGTGATGTTGTCCGACTGGATCAACACCGGCTGACCCTGAAGCAGGGGTTTTGCCAGACTTAGAGCATTGTAAATCGCTCTTAGCTCCAGTATATTTATGTGAAGAGACATCTCCAGGCTTGACCATACTCCCTGGAAGTTTCTTCCCTGTGTGACCGCTCCCCAGCCTCTCAGACTGGCATCCGTGGTCACCAGGACCCAGTCCTGTATGCCGAATCTGCGGCCCTCTAACAGATGAGCACTCTGCAACCACCACAGAAGAGACACCCTTGTCCGTGGCGATAAGGTTATCCGCTGATGCATCTGCAGATGTGATCCGGACCATTTGTCCAGCAGATCCCACTGAAAAGTTTGTGCGTGGAATCTGCCGAATGGAATCGCTTCGTAAGAAGCCACCATCTTTCCCAGGACTCTTGTGCATTGATGCACAGACACTTTCCCTGGTTTTAGGAGGTTCCTGAAAAGTTCGGATAACTCCCTGGCTTTCTCCTCCGGAAGAAACACCTTTTTCTGAACCGTGTCCAGAATCATTCCCAGGAACAGCAGACGTGTCGTCGGGGTCAACTGAGATTTTGGAAAATTCAGAATCCACCCGTGTTGTTGCAGCACTAGTCGGGTTAGTGCTACTCCGTCCTCCAGCTGTTCTCTGGACCTTGCCCTTATCAGGAGATCGTCCAAGTAAGGGATAATTAATACGCCTCTTCTTCGCAGAAGAATCATCATTTCGGCCATTACCTTGGTAAAGACCCGAGGTGCCGTGGACAATCCAAACGGCAGCGTCTGAAACTGATAATGACAGTTTTGCACCACGAACCTGAGGTACCCTTGATGTGAAGGGCAAATTGGGACATGCAGGTAAGCATCCTTTATGTCCAGGGACACCATAAAGTCCCCTTCTTCCAGATTCGCTATCACTGCTCTGAGTGACTCCATCTTGAACTTGAATTTTTGTATGTACAGGTTCAAAGATTTCAGATTTAGAATAGGTCTTACCGAGCCGTCCGGCTTCGGTACCACAAATAGCGTGGAGTAATACCTCTTTCCCTGTTGTAGGAGGGGTACCTTGACTATCACCTGCTGAGAAAACAGCTTGTGAATGGCTTCCAATACCGTCGCCCTGTCTGAGGGAGACGTTGGCAAAGCAGACTTTAGGAACCTGCGAGGGGGAGACTTCTCGAATTCCAACCTGTAACCCTGAGATACTACCTGCAGGATCCAGGGGTCCACCTGTGAGCAAGCCCACTGTGCGCTGAAATTCTTGAGTCGACCCCCCACCGCTCCTGAGTCCGCTTGTAAGGCCCCAGCGTCATGCTGAGGGCTTTGCAGAACCCTGAGAGGGCTTCTGTTCCTGGGCAGGGGCTGCTTGCTGCCCTCTCTTACCCCTTCCTCTGCCCCGAGGCAGATATGACTGTTCTTTTGTCCGCTTGTTCTTATAGGACCGAAAGGACTGCGGCTGAAAAGACGGTGTCTTTTTCTGTTGGGAGGGGGTCTGAGGTAAAAAGGTGGATTTTCCGGCAGTTGCCGTGGCCACCAGATCCGATAGACCGACGCCAAATAATTCCTCCCCTTTATACGGCAATACTTCCATATGTCGTTTGGAATCCGCATCACCTGACCACTGTCGCGTCCATAAACTCCTTCTGGCAGATATGGACATCGCATTTACTGCTCTCGATGCCAGAGTGCAAATATCTCTCTGAGCATCTCGCATATAAAGGAAAGCATCCTTTAATTGCTCTATAGTCAATAAAATACTGTCCCTATCCAGGGTATCAATATTTTCAGTCAGGGAATCCAACCAGACGACCCCAGCACTGCACATCCAGGCTGAGGCGATGGCTGGTCGCAGTATAACACCAGTATGTGTGTATATACTTTTTAGGGTAGTTTCCAGTCTCCTATCAGCTGGATCCCTGAGGGCGGCCGTATCAGGAGACGGTAACGCCACTTGTTTTGATAAGCGTGTGAGCGCCTTATCCACCCTAGGGGGTGTTTCCCAGCGCGCCCTAACCTCTGGCGGGAAAGGGTATAATGCTAATAACTTTTTTGAAATTAGCACTTTTCTATCTGGGTTAACCCACGCTTCATCACATACATCATTTAATTCCTCTGATTCAGGAAAAACTACAGGTAGTTTTTTCACCCCCCACATAATAGCCCTTTCTGTGGTACTTGCAGTATCAGAGATATGCAAAGCCTCCTTCATTGCCGTGATCATATAACGTGTGGCCCTACTTGAAAATACGTTTGTTTCATCACCGTCGACACTAGATTCAGTGTCTGTGTCTGGGTCTGTGTCGACCGACTGAGGTAAAGGGCGCTTTACAGCCCCTGACGGTGTCTGAGACGCCTGGGCAGGTACTAACTGGTTTGCCGGCCGTCTCATGTCGTCAACTGATTTTTGTAATGTGCTGACATTATCACGTAATTCCATAAACAAAGCCATCCATTCCGGTGTCGACTCCCTGGGGGGTGACATCACCATTATCGGCAATTGCTCTGCCTCCACACCAACATCGTCCTCATACATGTCGACACACACGTACCGACACACAGCAGACACACAGGGAATGCTCTTATCGAAGACAGGACCCCACTAGCCCTTTGGGGAGACAGAGGGAGAGTTTGCCAGCACACACCCAAGCGCTATAATATATTTGGGAACAACCTTATATAAGTGTTGTTCCTTATAGCAGCTTAAATATATCAAAATATCGCCAAAAAATGCCCCCCCTCTCTGTTTTACCCTGTTTCTGTAGTGCAGTGCAGGGGAGAGTCCTGGGAGCCTTCCTCACAGCGGAGCTGAGCAGGAAAATAGCGCTGTGTGCTGAGGAGAATAAGCCCCGCCCCCTATTTCAGCGGGCTTTTCTCCCGGAGTTTTAGATATCTGGCATGGGTTAAATACATACATATAGCCTCAATGGCTATATGTGATGTATTCTTTTGCCATAAAGGTATTAAATATTGCTGCCCTGGGCGCCCCCAGCAGCACCCTGCACCCTCCGTGACCGCTTGGTGTGAAGTGTGTGACAACAATGGCGCATAGCTGCAGTGCTGTGCGCTACCTTCATGAAGACTGAAGAGCCTTCTGCCGCCTGTTTCCGGACCTTCAATCTTCAGTATCTGTAAGGGGGGTCGGCGGCGCGGCTCCGGGACGAACCCCAGGGTGAGACCTGTGTTCCGACTCCCTCTGGAGCTAATGGTGTCCAGTAGCCTAAGAATCCAATCCATCCTGCACGCAAGTGAGTTGAAATTCTCTCCCCTAAGTCCCTCGATGCAGTGAGCCTGTTGCCAGCAGGACTCACTGAAAATAAAAAACCTAAAAACTTTTTCTAAGCAGCTCTTTAGGAGAGCCACCTAGATTGCACCCTGCTCGGACGGGCACAAAAACCTAACTGAGGCTTGGAGGAGGGTCATAGGGGGAGGAGCCAGTACACACCACCTAATCCTAAAGCTGTATTTTTGTGCCCTGTCTCCTGCGGAGCCGCTATTCCCCATGGTCCTGACGGAGTCCCCAGCATCCACTTAGGACGTTAGAGAAAATTATTTGGATAATAATATAAGTAATGTATATAACCCTTTTATTTGGAGTAAATAATATAAAGCAGAGGACACCACCACTGGATTTATAGAAGCACAAGACACCATCACTGGACTGATGCAGCAAAAGACAGCACCACTGAACTGGACTTATACGGCAGTACCCCTGGACTTATATGGCAGTACCCCTGGAGTTGTACGGCAGTGTAAACAGGATGGCACTTTAAAAAACTAGTCCCCAAACAGCACATGATGCAAAGAAGAAAAAGAGGTGCAAGATGGAATTGTCCTTGGGACCTCCAACCCACCCTTATGTTGTATAAACAAGACATGCACATTTTAACAAACCAATAATTTCAGCGACAGGGTCTGCCTCACGACTGTGGCTGAAATGACTATTTTGTTTAGGCCCGCAACAAAAAAGAAGCAATCTTTCCTTGCACAAACTGGCTCTACAGAGGCAAGATGTCGACCTCATCCTCATCCTCTGATTCCTCACCCCTTTCAGTGTATACATCCTCCTCTTCACAGAGTATTAATTCGTCCCCACTGGAATCCACCATCAGAGGTCCCTGTGTACTTTCTGGAGGCAATTGCTGGTAAAGGTCTTCCCGGGGGAATTTATAATTCATTTTGATGAACATCTTCTTCTCCACATTTTGTGGAAGTAACCTCCTACGCTGATCGCTGACAAGGTTACCAGCTGTACTAAACACTTTTTCGGCGTACACACTGGAGGGGAGGCAACTTAGGTAAAATAAAACCAGTTTGTGCAAGGGCATCCAAATTGCCTCTTTTTCCTGCCAGTATACATACGGACTGTCTGACATGCCTACTTGGATGCTGTCACTCATATAATCCTCCACCATTCTTTCAGTGGTGACAGAATCATATGCAGTGACAATAGACATGTCAGTAATCGTTGGCAGGTCCTTCAGTCCGGACCAGATGTCAGCACTCACTCCTGACTGCCCTGCATCACCGCCAGCGGGTGGGCTAGGAAATTTTATCCTTTTCCTCGCAGCCCCAGTTGTGGGAGAAAATGAAGAAGGAGCTGTTGACGGGTCACGTTCCGCTTGATTTGACAATTTTCTCACCAGCAGATCTTTGAACCTCTGCAGACTTGTGTCTGCCAGAAAGAGAGATACAACGTAGGCTTTAAACCTAGGATCGAGCATGGTGGCCAAAATGTAGTGCTCTGATTTCAATAGATTGACCACCCTTGAATCCTGGCAAAGCGAATGAAGGGCTCCATCCACAAGTCCCACATGCTTTGCGGAATCGCTCCGTCTTAGCTCCTCCTTCAATTTCTCCAGCTGCTTCTGCGAAAGCCTGATGAGGGGAATGATCTGACTCAAGCTGACAGTGTCTGAACTGACTTCACGTGTGGCATGTTCGAAGGGTTGGAGAACCTTGCACAAGACAGAGATCATTCTCCACTGCGCTTGAGTCAGGTGCATTCCCCCTCCTTTGCCTATATCATAGGTGGATGTTTAGGCTTGAATGGCCTTTTGCTGCTCCTCCATCCTCTGAAGCGGGTGGTTTTCAGTATGCCAACTGACGGGATCCCGGCGCACAGTATACAGGCGCCGGGATCCCGACAGCCGGCATACCGACACTTATTCTCCCTCGTGGGGGTCCACGACCCCCCTGGAGGGAGATTAAAATAGCGTGGCGCGTGTAGCGCGCCACCGTGCCCGTAGCGTGGCGAGTGCAGCAAGCCCGCAAGGGGCTCATTTGCGCTCGCCACACTGTCGGTAAGCCGGCGGTCGGGCACCCAGCGCCGGTATGCTGGTCGCCGGGAGCCCGACCGCCGGTATACCATAGTGAACCCCTCTGAAGCATATAGAGTGTTGAATATAGAGTGTCCACCTCGTTACCACCTCTTGCTTCAGGTGATGGCGGGGCAGGTTCAGGAGTGTTCAGGGTTGGTCCCGGGAAGGACCTGGGTTAGATGGCTGTATAAATGGGTAACCCAGGTCATGCAACTTGGATCCAGTTCATAGCTTTGGGAGAGCTGCATTCCCAATGAAATGAGATGATGTCATCTCCAAGCTCTGGAACTGCACACGTGTGCAGTGTAAATGGCGCTGAGGTGTGAAAGAGGTCTGTCCCGGCTCTGAACCGGTTTGGAACTGACCTTTTTGTAAAAAGGGGTGTGATTCTTCCACTGTATCTCTCTTGTTAATTAGGACAAAGCAGTGATGAAAAAAAGATGGAGTAAGGCATGATCACTTTTTTGATAAATATGCCACTATAAGAAATCTAATTAGTGCCTATTACATGGTAATACAGATAATTTGGTTCCTATAGTTTAATAATAAGAATCTTGGTACTTTATTATGTAATAAATATAATAGGTGTCACCTTAATCTAATAATAATAATAATAATAATAATAACAACAACAACATGTGACCCCTATAGATTAATAATTATTATCTGTGCTCTCTGTAGCGTAATAAATCTAATACAGTATTTGCCCCTTTATTGTAAAAGATCTGATCTGTGCCTTTAGTGAAATAAAGCTAACTTGGCTGTGAGCTTTTAGTGTAATAAAAAAAAATAATCAGTGCCCCCTAGTGTAATACAAATATCCAGTGTTGTACTGTAATGCATATAATCTTTTTTTTTTCTTTTCAAATATCTTTTTATTAGTTTTTTCAAAGATTTATCAGATATACAATTCAGAGAAACTGTTCGCAACACTTTTAGTATAAATTTTGCAATCAAATACAGTGAGAACGTATCAGAGGATAGAGAAGAGTAGGAAGATACACATACATGACAGACACAGTGAGGGGTGGAAGGGGGGGAGGAAATATTATAACAGGCAGGGTTGAGTCGTATAGTGTTATCTATATCCTTAGTTTTGCATTGAGACAGGTATAGCTAGTTGACCCATTGTTGATTAGGTGAAGGCTTAATGTGATGCACATACATTTCAGGGTACAGGATACATAAAGATAATGCACTTTTACTGAACAATGAAGTGTTTAGATCATGGATAAATACATTTATGAAGTGGTTGCCGGCGGGATCAAAAGCATGCCTACCGCTCTATACATGTCATGAGAACCTAAGTATTGAGTAATTAAGCTTCGAGAGTGTGTGTCTAAGGTTGAGATAAATAAATCCCATTTTTTATGGAAGGACGACATCGAAATGTCTTCATTCAGAAGGATGGATCTAATATCAAAATAAAGTATTTGCAATAGTTTATTTTTGAGTTCATGAATAGTGGGAGCTGTTTTTTTCACCCAATGAATTAATATAAGTTTCTTAGCTAGAGTTAACACTGTCGCAAGGAAAGGTATGATTTTCCCAGCATCTTTGTCCAAGGCCCAAGTATTAAAATTAAGTAGGAGACATGCCATTGGATCCGCCAGCAACCGCATACCAATAATAGACTGTAAATACAGAAGGATTTTATTCCAGAACCTGTATATTTTTGAACAACCCCAGAAACAGTGGAGACACTTAGCATTTTCCATCCCGCATTTAATACAGCAACCTGTTTCAGAGTAGGGATGTGCACTTGAAATTTTTCGGGTTTTGTGTTTTGGTTTTGGGTTCGGTTCCGCGGCCGTGTTTTGGGTTCGAACGCGTTTTGGCAAAACCTCACCGAATTTTTTTTGTCGGATTCGGGTGTGTTTTGGATTCGGGTGTTTTTTTCAAAAAACCCTAAAAAACAGCTTAAATCTTAGAATTTTGGGGTCATTTTGATCCCAAAGTATTATTAACCTCAAAAACCATAATTTCCACTCATTTTCAGTCTATTCTGAACACCTCACACCTCACAATATTATTTTTAGTCCTAAAATTTGCACCGAGGTCGCTGGATGACTAAGCTAAGCGACCCAAGTGGCCGACACAAACACCTGGCCCATCTAGGAGTGGCACTGCAGAGTCACGCAGGATGGCCCTTCCAAAAAACACTCCCCAAACAGCACATGACGCAAAGAAAAAAAGAGGCGCAATGAGGTAGCTGTGTGACTAAGCTCAACGACCCAAGTGGCCGACACAAACACCTGGCCCATCTAGGAGTGGCACTGCAGTGTCACGCAGGATGGCCCTTCCAAAAAACACTCCCCAAACAGCACATGACGCAAAGAAAAAAAGAGGCGCAATGAGGTAGCTGTGTGACTAAGCTCAACGACCCAAGTGGCCGACACAAACACCTGGCCCATCTAGGAGTGGCACTGCAGTGTCACGCAGGATGGCCCTTCCAAAAAACACTCCCCAAACAGCACATGACGCAAAGAAAAAAAGAGGCGCAATGAGGTAGCTGTGTGACTAAGCTCAGCGACCCAAGTGGCCGACACAAACACCTGGCCCATCTAGGAGTGGCACTGCAGCGTCACGCAGGATGGCCCTTCCAAAAAACACTCCCCAAACAGCACATGATACAAAGAAAAAAAGAGGCGCAATGAGGTAGCTGTGTGACTAAGCTCAATGACCCAAGTGGCCGACTCAAACACCTGGCCCATCTAGGAGTGGCACTGCAGTGTCACGCAGGATGGCCCTTCCAAAAAACACCCCCCAAACAGCACATGACGCAAAGAAAAAAAGAAGCGCAATGAGGTAGCTGTGTGATTAAGCTAAGCGACCCTAGTGGCCGACACAAACACCTGGCCCATCTAGGAGTGGCACTGCAGTGTCACGCAGGCTGGCCCTTCAAAAAACTACTCCCCAAACAGCACATGACGCAAAGAAAAAAAGAGGCGCAATGAGGTAGCTGTGTGAGTAAGCTAAGCGACCCTAGTGGCCGACACAAACACCTGGCTCATCTAGGAGTGGCACTGCAGTGTCACGCAGGATGGCCCTTCAAAAAACACTCCCCAAACAGCACATGACGCAAAGAATAAAAAAAAGAGGCGCAATGAGGTAGCTGTGTGAGTAAGCTAAGCGACCCTAGTGGCCGACACAAACACCTGGCCCATCTAGGAGTGGCACTGCAGTGTCACGCAGGATGGCCCTTCAAAAAATACTCCCCAAACAGCACATGACGCAAAGAAAAATTAAAGAAAAAAGAGGTGCAAGATGGAATTGTCCTTGGGCCCTCCCACCCACCCTTATGTTGTATAAACAGGACATGCACACTTTAACCAACCCATCATTTCAGTGACAGGGTCTGCCACACGACTGTGACTGAAATGACGGGTTGGTTTGGACCCCCACCAAAAAAGAAGCAATTAATCTCTCCTTGCACAAACTGTCTCTACAGAGGCAAGATGTGCACCTCATCATCATCCTCCGATATATCACCGTGTACATCCCCCTCCTCACAGATTATCAATTCGTCCCCACTGGAATCCACCATCTCAGCTCCCTGTGTACTTTGTTGAGGCAATTGCTGCAGGTCAATGTCTCCACGGAGGAATTGATTATAATTCATTTTAATGAACATCATCTTCTCCACATTTTCTGGAAGTAACCTCGTACGCCGATTGCTGACAAGGTGAGCGGCGGCACTAAACACTCTTTCGGAGTACACACTTGTGGGAGGGCAACTTAGGTAGAATAAAGCCAGTTTGTGCAAGGGCCTCCAAATTGCCTCTTTTTCCTGCCAGTATAAGTACGGACTGTCTGACGTGCCTACTTGGATGCGGTCACTCATATAATCCTCCACCATTCTTTCAATGGGGAGAGAATCATATGCAGTGCCAGTAGACGACATGTCCGTAATCGTTGGCAGGTCCTTCAGTCCGGACCAGATGTCAGCATCAGCAGTCGCTCCAGACTGCCCTGCATCACCGCCAGCGGGTGGGCTCGGAATTCTGAGCCTTTTCCTCGCACCCCCAGTTGCGGGAGAATGTGAAGGAGGAGATGTTGACAGGTCGCGTTCCGCTTGACTTGACAATTTTCTCACCAGCAGGTCTTTGAACCCCAGCAGACTTGTGTCTGCCGGAAAGAGAGATCCAAGGTAGGTTTTAAATCTAGGATCGAGCACGGTGGCCAAAATGTAGTGCTCTGATTTCAACAGATTGACCACCCGTGAATCCTTGTTAAGCGAATTAAGGGCTCCATCCACAAGTTCCACATGCCTAGCGGAATCGCTCTGTGTTAGCTCCTCCTTCAATGTCTCCAGCTTCTTCTGCAAAAGCCTGATGAGGGGAATGACCTGACTCAGGCTGGCAGTGTCTGAACTGACTTCACGTGTGGCAAGTTCAAAAGGTTGCAGAACCTTGCACAACGTTGAAATCATTCTCCACTGCGCTTGAGACAGGTGCATTCCACCTCCTATATCGTGCTCAGTTGTATAGGCTTGAATGGCCTTTTGCTGCTCCTCCAACCTCTGAAGCATATAGAGGGTTGAATTCCACCTCGTTACCACTTCTTGCTTCAGATGATGGCAGGGCAGGTTCAGGCGTTTTTGGTGGTGCTCCAGTCTTCTGTACGTGGTGCCTGTACGCCGAAAGTGTCCCGCAATTCTTCTGGCCACCGACAGCATCTCTTGCACGCCCCTCTCGTTTTTTAAATAATTCTGCACCACCAAATTCAAGGTATGTGCAAAACATGGGACGTGCTGGAATTTGCCCAGATTTAATGCACACACAATATTGCTGGCGTTGTCCGATGCCACAAATCCACAGGCATAGGCGTGCGCAGCACATTTTATTAGGGGGTGCACCGTCGGAGTGGTGTGTCTAGCACCGCATTGGGCGTGTCTAGCACCATCTATTGACAGTCAACGCAATATAAAATATCCATCCTTGTACCAATCCTAATAAAGCAGATACATTGTCAGATGTTGTGGCGTGCACCAAACAAACACCCCTGATGGCACTCACTGCAATTACACTGCTCCTCCTCAGCCTGGTCTGGCTCCCCCTCTCTTTCCTCTGCAAGCTGCAGCATCTTACTTACAAGTCAGTCACTCACTGACACTGACAGTCGCAGACTAGTACTGCTGCTGCTGGAAAAACGAGTGACGTGTCAACGCTGCTGCCAACCGCCTGCCAGTATTGAATTTGTCTTCTTAAGAGGAACACTGACTGCATGCTGATCCTCATAGGTTGCTGGCGTTGGCATAGCATAGAAGGAGATGGTGGGCATGTGGCAGGTGGGCGTGCGAGCAGCATGACGTAATCACATCACGCTGTTTTTGTACATGGAGGTGGAGCCGGGAGTTTGAAAGCCGATGTCAGTAGCACCCTTGATTAACCCAGGGGTCCGGTCAGTAATACAGTACTGACAGGGTGCAGCACAGGGGAGACAGTAATCAGCCTGCTCAGCGATCGCTGAATCAGGCATGTGAGATTGGGGTGCCAGACATTAGGGGGTGCCTGTGCGCACCAGGCACCCCCCCTGCGCACACCTATGTCCACAAGAGAGTCCAATTGGGGTAAGCCATTCCGCGATGATCTTCCTCAGTTGCCGTAAGAGGTTTTCAGCTGTGTGCGTATTCTGGAAACCGGTGATACAAAGCGTAGCCTGCCTAGGAAAGAGTTGGCGTTTGCGAGATGCTGCTACTGGTGCCGCCGCTGCTGTTCTTGCGGCGGGAGTCCATACATCTACCCAGTGGGCTGTCACAGTCATATAGTCCTGACCCTGCCCTGCTCCACTTGTCCACATGTCCGTGGTTAAGTGGACATTGGGTACAGCTGCATTTTTTAGGACACTGGTGACTCTTTTTCTGAGGTCTGTGTACATTTTCGGTATCGCCTGCCTAGAGAAATAGAACCTAGATGGTATTTGGTACCGGGGACACAGTACCTCCAACAAGTCTCTAGTTGGCTCTGCAGTAATGATGGATACCGGAACCACGTTTCTCACCACCCAGGATGCCAAGGCCTCAGTTATCCGCTTTGCAGCAGGATGACTGCTGTGATATTTCATCTTCCTCGCAAAGGACTGTTGGACAGTCAATTGCTTGGTGGAAGTAGTAAAAGTGGTCTTACGACTTCCCCTCTGGGATGACCATCGACTCCCAGCAGCAACAACAGCAGCGCCAGCAGCAGTAGGCGTTACACGCAAGGATGCATCGGAAGAATCCCAGGCAGGAGAAGACTCGTCAGAATTGCCAGTGACATGGCCTGCAGGACTATTGGCATTCCTGGGGAAGGAGGAAATTGACACTGAGGGAGTTGGTGGGGTGGTTTGCGTGAGCTTGGTTACAAGAGGAAGGGATTTACTGGTCAGTGGACTGCTTCCGCTGTCGCCCAAAGTTTTTGAACTTGTCACTGACTTATTATGAATGCGCTGCAGGTGACGTATAAGGGAGGATGTTCCGAGGTGGTTAACGTCCTTACCCCTACTTATTACAGCTTGACAAAGGCAACACACGGCTTGATAAATGTTGTCCGCATTTCTGTTGAAATACTTCCACACCGAAGAGCTGATTTTTTTGGTATTTTCACCAGGCATGTCAATGGCCATATTCCTCCCACGGACAACAGGTGTCTCCCCGGGTGCCTGACTTAAACAAACCACCTCACCATCAGAATCCTCCTTGTCAATTTCCTCCCCAGCGCCAGCAACACCCATATCCTCCTCATCCTGGTGTACTTCAACACTGACATCTTCAATCTGACTATCAGGAACTGGACTGCGGGTGCTCCTTCCAGCACTTGCAGGGGGCGTGCAAATGTTGGAAGGCGCATGCTCTTCACGTCCAGTGTTGGGAAGGTCAGGCATCGCAACCGACACAATTGGACTCTCCTTGTGGATTTGGGATTTCGAAGAACGCACAGTTCTTTGCGGTGCTTTTGCCAGCTTGAGTCTTTTCATTTTTCTAGCGAGAGGCTGAGTGCTTCCATCCTCATGTGAAGCTGAACCACTAGCCATGAACATAGGACAGGGCCTCAGCCGTTCCTTGCCACTCCGTGTGGTAAATGGCATATTGGCAAGTTTACGCTTCTCCTCCGACAATTTTATTTTAGATTTTTTAGTCCTTTTTTTACTGATATTTGGTGTTTTGGATTTTACATGCTCTGTACTATGACATTGGGCATGGGCCTTGGCAGACGACGTTGATGGAATTTCATCGTCTCGGCCATGACTAGTGGCAGCAGCTTCAGCACGAGGTGGAAGTGGATCTTGATCTTTCCCTATTTTTGGAACCTCAACATTTTTGTTCTCCATATTTTAATAGGCACAACTAAAAGGCACCCCAGGTAAACAATGGAGATGG
Organism: Pseudophryne corroboree; assembly: GCF_028390025.1. Lineage (NCBI taxonomy): Eukaryota > Metazoa > Chordata > Amphibia > Anura > Myobatrachidae > Pseudophryne > Pseudophryne corroboree. The sequence goes on along the minus strand of NC_086450.1, from coordinate 202,415,026 downwards.
ATGGATACTAGTATACTTATGGATGACGAGCGACTGCCGACACAGAGGTAGCTACAGCCGTGGACTACCGTACTGTGTCTGCTGCTAATATAGACTGGATGATAATGAGATAAAATTAAAATATATATATATATATCACACTAGTACTGCAGCCGGACAGGTATATATTATGTAATGACGGACCTGCTGGACACTGTCTGTCAGCACTGCAGACTCCTAAAGTAAGCTACTAGTATCAAGAAGATAGAAAAAAAAAAACACGGGTAGGTGGTATACAATTATGGATGGACGTGCGACTGCCGACACAGAGGTAGCTACAGCCGTGGACTACCGTACTGTGTCTGCTGCTAATATAGACTGGATGATAATGAGATAAAATTAAAATATATATATATATATATATATATATATATCACACTTGTACTGCAGCCGGACAGGTATATATTATGTAAGGACGGACCTGCTGGACACTGTCTGTCAGCACTGCAGACTCCTAAAGTAAGCTACTAGTATCAAGAAGATAGAAAAAAAACCACGGGTAGGTGGTATACAATTATGGATGGACGAGCGACTGCCGACACAGAGGTAGCTACAGCCGTGGACTACCGTACTGTGTCTGCTGCTAATATAGACTGGATGATAATGAGATAAAATTAAAATATATATATATCACACTAGTACTGCAGCCGGACAGGTATATATTATGTAATGACGGACCTGCTGGACACTGCAGAATGCGTTTATAAAAACACCACACGACGAGTGTTTAACTTTTTCAGGCAGACAATCACAATATACTGGTGGTCAGCAGACAATCACAATATACTGGTGGTCAGTGGTCACTGGTCAGTCACACTGGCAGTGGCACTCTGGCAGCAAAAGTGTGCACTGTACTTAAAATATGTACTCCTGCTATAACTGCTCCCCAGTCTCCCCCACAATTAAGCTGTGTGAGCAGTGAGCACTCAGCACAGTCAGATAATCATATACAGTATTACATATGATGCAGCACACTGGGCTGAGCACAGATATGGTATGTGACTGTGTCACACTGTGTATCGTTTTTTTTCAGGCAGAGAACGGATTAATTAAACTGGTGGTGGTCACTGGTCACTGGTCACACTATCAGCAAGTAGTACTCCGTCCTAAGCAGACAATCACAATATACTGGTGGTCAGTGTGGTCACTGGTCAGTCACACTGGCAGTGTGGCACTCTGGCAGCAAAAGTGTGCACTGTACTTAAAATATATTATTTATGTACTCCTGCTCTAACTGCTCCCCAGTCTCCCCCACAATTAAGCTGTGTGAGCAGTGAGCACTCAGCACAGTCAGATATACAGTATTACATATGATGATGCAGCACACTGAGGCTGAGCACAGATATGGTATGTGACTGTGTCACACTGTGTATCGTTTTTTTTCAGGCAGAGAACGGATTAATTAAACTGGTGGTCAATGGTCACTGGTCACACTATCAGCAAGTAGTAGTACTCCAGTCCTAATATGCTCCCCAAAATTAGTAAATAGTGTCTCTAACTCTCTACTCTCTTCTCTATAAACGGAGAGGACGCCAGCCACGTCCTCTCCCTATCAATCTCAATGCACGTGTGAAAATGGCGGCGACGCGCGGCTCCTTATATAGAATCCGAGTCTCGCGATAGAATCCAAGCCTCGCGAGAATCCGACAGCGGGATGATGACGTTCGGGCGCGCTCGGGTTAACCGAGCAAGGCAGGAGGATCCGAGCCTGCTCGGCCCCGTGTAAAAAAAGCTGAAGTTCGGCGGGTTCGGATTCCGAGAAACCGAACCCGCTCATCACTATCTCAGAGGATGACATATACTTTCGTTGTGCTGGTGTTATATATGCTCTGTGTAAAAACGGAAATGTACTTCTTGCAAATATGCGGATCTGAGGATTTTGTAGGATTTAGTGTATATATCAAGGACTTGGACTGAATTATCCGGAAACGGTGAGATATCTAGTCTCCAGGATGACAGAACATTATCGGAGTGCAGAGTAGTCGTGAGCCTACCATCCGTTAAGGGAATATATATATGTTTAACCTTGTATGCTCTATGCATATTAGCTTGTAAAATCTTAAGAAGAATATTCATGGCTTTGGAGGGTGTAGAAGGTGGAGGGAAATATTGTATATAATGCCTTTGCAAGTAGAAATAAAAATGACTGTTGGGAAGTGCAAAGGATTGTTGTAAATCATGAAATGAAGGGAAGGGCATAGTGCCCCCAGGGTCGAAAACCTTGCTCACAAGAAGAATGCCTTTTTTCTTCCACTCCTGATAGGTGGGGTTATAAATTGAAGGGGAAAAACCCGGATTACCCCAAATGCTGAGATAGGGAGAGTATTTAAAGTTCTCTCCAAATTTTTATGCAGACTAATCCAGCAGAAGTGTGTATCTTTGAATAGAATATTTGTGTATACAACCTTGGGAATTTTGGATGCTTTAAGATGCAGCAGGGCAGCCGGAGAGTAGGGGTGAAAGACAGCCAGATCTAGTGAGTTGTCAGTGTAAGTAGACTGCGACAGTAGCCAATCACTGGCATACCTAAAAAAAACAGCTAAAGTGTAAGCTTTAAAGTCAGGTATGCCCAGACCTCCGTGGAGTTTTGGCAGGGTCAATTTATTATAGGCCAGACGAGGCCTTTTCCCTTTCCATAGGAAGGAGGATATAGAGGATTTTACAAGTAGTATATCTCTGTTGGACAAGGCAATGGGCAGCATTTGAATAGCATAAAAAAGTTTTGGGAAAATTATTGATTTAACTGCAGCGGCTCTGCCCAATAGGGAGAGAGGTAGGGATGTCCATGTATGCAGGAGGGATGTAACCTTACGAATCAAGGGATTGAAATTTAGAGTATATAGTTTATCTACCTTATTGGGGATATGAATGCCCAAGTATTTGATACATGATGAAATCCGAAATTTAGAAAATACATCAGAAGACTGAAGATCTAAAGAGTAAGTGCCAATGGGTAAAATTTCAGATTTGTCCACATTAATTTTGTATCCAGAAAATTTTCCAAAATCAGAAATCATATCCAGAATGTGCGGAAGGGAGCGTAGGGGGTCAGAAACATACAGCGGCATATCGTCTGCGAAAAGTGAAATCTTGATTTCCTGAGAGGAGATCCGAATACCTTTAAATTCAGGAGAGTAGCGAAGTGCTATGGCAAGGGGTTCAATGGCGATGGCAAATAATAGAGGGGAGAGAGGGCAGCCTTGCCTGGTACCTTTATTAATGGGGAAGCAAGTAGAAATTTGTCCATTACACAGGATTTGGGAGGTTGAGTTGTTATATAAAAGTTTGATATATGAAATAAATAGAGGGAAAGCCAAATCGAGATAAGGAGTCAAATAAATGGGGCCACAGTACCAGGTTGAAGGCTTTCTCCGCATCCATTGATACCACCACGCCAGAGGGGGAGTCTCAAGTGGAATTTTGTAAGATTTGAATCGCTGCTATCACCTTCCGAACATTAAGAACCGAGTGCCGACCCTGGATAAATCCAGTCTGGTCAGAATGTATAATGGATGGGAGGACATTGTTTAATCTATTGGCTAGGAGTTTGGTTAATATTTTGTAGTCGGAATTAGGTAGTGAGATTAGCCTATATAAACCTGGTAAAGATAGATCTCGGCCAGGTTTAGGTAGTAATTTGATATATGCATTGTTAAAATACAGTGGGATTGATTCGGACATTAGTATATGGTTAAATGAGTCTACTAGTGTGGACAAAATTTCTGAGTGAAGTGCCTTATAAAAGCTGCCTCCGAATCCATCTGGCCCAGGGGCTTTGGTGGCCTTAAGGGATGATATAATATGAGAGACCTCCTTGGGAGTAACCGGTGCAATCAATGCTGCACTCATCTCCTCAGAGATGGTGGGGAAAATCCTGATTTTCAAGAGATGCAGATGGAGGGGATAGAGAAGAAGAAGAGGCAGAGTAGAGGTCAGTATAGAATTGAGACATTTCATCAACTATTTGTTTATTAGAAGCAGTGAAGGTCCCATCCCTTCTCCTGAGAGGGTGCACCGCTACAGACGACCTAGAGCCATTCAGAATATTAGTAAGGAGACTACCTGTCTTATTCCCAAAACGATGATATCGGTAATTAATTCTATAGAGATATTTATTTCCTCTTTTGTGGAGAAACTCATCAAAGTGAGTTTTTGCCTGTATATATTTATGCTTGGTTGTTAAGGATGGGACTCGTTGGAATGCTGAGTATGTGGTGGTAAGGGAGGATTGTAAGGATAAGTAAGTAGCTGCATATGCCTTGTTCAACCTAGATACATAGGACACTATGTTGCCTCTGAGAACTGTTTTAGCCGTCTGCCAATAAAGTGGGGGGTTAGTAGCTGCGTATTCACTATTATTCACTGCAAAATCTCTCCAGCTATCCACCAACATTGATTTAAAATCCTTAGAAGAGAGAAGGTGGGTTGGAAAACGCCAAGTGGAGTGGGAGGATTGTTCGTCAGACAATGCGATGTCTAATCTAAGAAGGGCATAGTCTGAGACAGGTATGGGTTCAATTACAGCTGAGGACATTCTTGTGAACAAGGATTGCGAGATTAAAATATAGTAAATTCTTGAGAACGTTTGGTATGCCGCTGAGAGGCATGTATATTCTCTAGACGTGGGGTTAGTGGATCTCCATGCATCTATTAGGATAGTTGTGTGGCCAATTGTGGTACTCCAAGCCTGGGTAATTTTTTTTGAGCAACCTCAGGTTTAGGGGGTGACGTTTTATCTAGGGAAGTGTCTGAGATTAAGTTAAAGTCCCCACAGACCACCATAGGTTCACCCATAAATGGCGTCAGTTTAGCAATCAGAGTGTGGAAAAATTCTTTGGAATAAATAGGAGAAGCATATACATTGCAAAAGGTGTATACCTTAGAATTAAGTGAGAACCTTGTAATTGTGTATCTACCTTCCAAATCATTTTGAGATGCGATATGGGAATATGAGATATTACTTTTTATAAGAAGAGCAACACCTCTAGCTTTTGAGTTATACGATGAGAAGTCAAGTAATTTCCACCCTAACATCTGTAGCTTTACCATTTCAGAAGGGATTAGATGCGCCTCCTGTAAAAAAAACTACATTCAATTTCAATGCATTAAGGTAAACCAGAATCTTTATCCGCTTCGCAGGGGAATTAAAACCCCCTACGTTCAGGGAACCTATACGTAGAGTAGACATAGCGAAGAAAGGTGAAGTGGTATTAAAGCTGGGTCAGATCTAGCAAGTGGATATTGAAACACAGACGTTGCATTCAGTGAACCATATGGGTGGGGTAAAGGGGGGGGAGATACATGAAGGGAAGGGGACACAGAGACAGAGAAGACATTAGAATGTGTAAATAAAGTACCAAATGAGAAAATGCGCACCGCGCGTTAAACATAGTACGTGTCTTAGTACTAGACTTCTGGACATACAAACAAAAAGAACAAAAACAGTAATGGTAATTCGGAGAAACTCCTAACTTACTTAACACCTGGAGCAAGCTCCTTCCCGTCCCGGGTCACAAAGACATGGATATGGGCATGAACCAGTCCAAATAATCTCAAACTTCAAACCTAGTGAGGTACCATTTGTAAATATGCTAAAGTCATTAATGTTCTTAGCGTGCATCTTGCTGTGGGGATGGATCTGTTATGTCAGACGTAAGATCCTGAGTAGTGTCCTGCAGAAAATCATCAGCGTCAGCTGGAGTAAGAAAGTCATAGTGTCTATCTTTATAGAATATACAGAGTTTTGCTGGGTAAATCAGGGCAAATTTTTGCTTGTTGGCAACGAGCTGAGAACATATGGGAGAAAAGGCTTTTCTCGCTTTTGATAATTCTGCTGAAAAGTCTTGAAAGATTCGCAACTTCTTCCCTTCCTAATTGATGACAGGTATTTTCCTGGAGGCTTTCCAGATTTCAAGCTTATGGGTATAGCTTAAGCATTTAAATAATGTAACCCGTGGGCGAGAGTCATGGGGACGTGGAGGGGGGCCTACCCGGTGTACCCTTTCAATAACCATATCTCTACAAGCTTGCTGTATGCCCAGGAGCTGTGGCAATGTGGTTTTAACAAAAGTCTCTAGCTCAGGGCCTTTAAGGGATTCGGGCAGCCCGACCAAACGCACATTGTTCCGTCGCGAACGATTTTCAATATCCTCCATGCGGTTAATAAAAGCATAATTATCTTTTTCTAGACGCTTAACCTCGCATTGCAAATCAGCTAAGTTATGGGCTATGGAGGCTATTCTGTTCTCATTGCCTGACACCCTCGTGGTCAGCTGCTGCACCTGGGCCGTGATGTCACTCACCGCTTTTGTAAGAAGAGGGCCCACCGTGGATGTGATGGCGTCCACCAGATCATTATAGGTGAGCGGAGCGTCAGAGGCCTTAGGAGGTTGTGGGGCTGCATCTGGTCCCAGTTCCGCTGCAGACTTCTTGCTGGCCGGGGAGACAGCGTGTGCTTCTAGGTCCGGTGCCATGTTGGTATCGGCGCCACGTTTCACTTGCCGCACGTCTGCTGAGACGACCGCTGCGGCTGCGAGGAGGAGACAAATTTGTCCATGCTGGTAGTCAGGAGGGTAGCGCCGGTAACCAGGACTGGCTCGTGGAGGCTATAAAAGCCGTGAAAAGGGTGATAGTGAGCCGGGCTAGGAGCGGAGCTGAGAGAGCACGATCCTCACTCCATGCACCCGGAAGTGTAATGCATATAATCTTTAGTAAAATATTAATCTGTGCTCCCTTTAGTTTTTAAATGTAATGTTTGCCTCCTTCATTCCAATGCTGGATATAATGTCCCAATTTTTATACTAGTAAAAAAAAAAAAATCTGTGCCTGCTTTATTTTTGAGAAATACCTACAATTAATATTAATGGGAAAAAACTGCTCATACCCAATAACTTAAAACAGAAGTAAATAAATTATATAGTTTAAGTTTATTTTATTTTCATTAATATTCAAATCACACAACTACAAAAGGCACATAAATCCCAATCACATAAATCACAAGTCATAGTAAATTTAAGCATGCTTAGTCCCCTACATATTATCACTTTTTAATGCCATTTCTCTATTTTTTATGTATCATTATTGTACTGTAATGTGAAAAATTTTCTTATCCATGTCAGTTTTATTTTTTATAGTTTTAATATGATCTGTGTTATGTCCCTCGCACTGCAGACATGCAATAAAAAAATAAAATAAAATATTTTGGTCCGTTGCTATAGGAGTTCCATAGTTTGGGTATGTGAATTTCCCACAGAAATAACATTACACAGGGAGAGAGACAGAGAGAGTTTCAAATTCTATTATTAGTCAGGGAAATGTGATGTTTCTCTTCAGGGGATACATACAGTATTGCTTGTCGAAAATAAAGTGTTGACAAATAGTACATGGACCCAAGAAGGCAGGTGCTGAGATGTCGGTAATGGTAAAATGCTCTTATGAGCATTGTTACGAGCGCCGGCTTTATACAGTAACTGTAAACATGATTGTAATTCATCATGTTTATAGGTGTACTGACAGCAGGTGTACAATGCTGGGATTAGCATATTATACAAAGTGACACTTGCATACCTCCCAACATTGACAGATGCAGAGGAGGGACTAGCTGGCGCATCTGAAAAGGATGTGTGGTCTATATGAAAGGGGGTGTGGCATCATGGGAGTGTCGCGATCGCGAGCCACGCCCCTGTATTTCATCACTGTTGGGGCATGTCCAGCGCTCTGTGAGCTATTGGCATGCCCCCTCTCCCTCTGTCTCCTGTGAATAGACAGTTGGAAGGTATGCAGGGCCAGATCTAGATCTTGCGGTGTCCCGGGCGAAAAAATAGGGGCGTGGCTTTATGGAGAAGGGGCGTGGTCAGTTATGCCCCCTGTAGCTGTGCCCACGTAGTATTGCCCCCAGTACTCTGCCCCCTGTAGAATTGCTTTCAGTACAGTGCCCCCTGTAGACTTACCCCTATTACTGTGCCCCTAGTACTGTGCCAACTGTAGAATTGCCCCCAGTACTGTGTCCCCTGTAGAGTAGAAAATAAAAAAATAAATTAAAACAAATTAATACAAACCCCGCTCCTGCTTCCCGACCGCTGCTGCCCTCCGTCTAAGCTGCCGGCGCCGCTCCTCAGATCTATGGGAGAGACATCATGACATCTCTCCCATAGCACCGCATAGACACTAGAGGTCAATTATGACCTCTAGCGTATATGTGCCACTTCATCTCACACCGCACAGCACCGTACAGCACCATCACCAGTAGCGGATCTTGCCATGGTGGCGGCGCCCTCTGGACGGGGACAGCGCCCTCCAGAAGGCGTCGCCCCGGGCAAAAATCCTGCTTGCCCATATCAAAGTCCGCTACTGGAGGTATGCACTTGCCTTCTGTGGTCCCCATAATGCACACTACATCCCTTCTCTATATAAATGATCTTCATTCTTTATTAATACAGCATCAAAATATTAACTAGGTTGATAAAGAGTTAGTGGCAATTGCACCCCACATCACAGATACAAAATGTATTCACAAATACGATGCAATTGGGCGCATAGTCACAGATTGGCACCAGTATGCACACAGTTTATGTAAGGTATATGTCATATCTACTTAAGCTAATGCTTTTAACACTTTGGGACATTTACTAAGCAGTGATAAAGGTGGAGAAGTGAGCCAGTGGAGAAATTGCCCATGGCAACCAATCAGCATTGCCGTAACATTTATCATTTGCATACTATAAAAGTATACAGAGCAGCTGATTGGTTGCCATGGGCAGCTTCTCTACTGGCTCGCTTCTCCACTTTTATCACTGCTTAGTAAATGTCCCCCTTTGTTTTATCTGCAAATTGCACATTCACATCACTATATCCTTTGACTATCTGAAAGGAAAGAACTTGCGTAACATCTTGTACTGTGTACTGTAAAATAAATAAGCAAAAAATTCAGCAGATACTGTACTGTAGAAATGAAAAAGAGATGAAAGTCTAGGTGCTAATGTATGTATGTTAGGAATCTGGTCAGGATCCTAGCTGTCAGGATCCCGGCAAATGAAATGTCGATGCCAGAATCGTGACACTGCTTAGAATGTTGGTGCCAGCATCCCGACAAAGTTCACAAACCCAACGCTGGGATCCCGAACGAGCATATGCTGGGCTGCAAGAGGGGGGGGGGGGGTCGGGGTAGGGTTAGGCTGTGGGGAGGCGTGGAGGGTTAGGCATCCCTGGGAGGGTTAGGCTACAGGGGAAGGAGGGATAGGCATACCTCCCAACATTTTATCATCTGGAAGCAGGACTTCCACTAGTGTAGTGCGCATTTCTGAAAAAAAAAGTTGCATGGCCTTGCAGCAATGCCGCGATTGCTGGTCACACCCCCTTTTTCCATCACTGAAGTGGACATGCCCAGTTCTCTGTGAGCTGCTGGCATGCGCCTCTCCCTCTGCTGGATGTCATGCGTCTTTCCAGGGGGTAATGCTTGTTGCTAGGGATGTGTAATGCTCGTTGCCAAGGGGTTTTCATGGTTGCTACCATGGTGGCAGGGTGTAATGCAAGTATGACCTCTAGCATGTCTCCTCCATGGCAGCGGCCATTTTAGGAAAGAAATTTAGCAGATTGACATGCGGACGGCTAGTCAATCTACTCTGAATCAGTGGCGGCGCCTCCGCAGTGGCTGCGAGGGTGGTAGTTACTCCACTGGGTTTAGCCTGCGGGAAGGGGGGGGGGGGGGAAGGTTTAGGTGCCACTGGGGAGGGTTAGGCTGCAGGGGGGTTTTAGGTTTAGGCTGCGGGTAGTGAGGGCTAGGGTTATGGGGGCATTAGGGAAAGGTAAGTATATTTACCTTTCCCCTGTGAGGATTCCCACCATCAGGATACCACGGCTGGTATTCTGACCGCCGGCATCCCGAAAGTATATGTTATGAGCCTAGGAAAGTAGTTCTGAAATAAAATAGTGACTGTATGAAACAGTAAAAGTAAATGAAGTAGTGAAGTCAGGAGCAGAGCATTCTGCACTGGGTGGTAACTGTTAGTTTGGAGAGTGAGTGTATATGTTTTCCTACTGAAATAATCATTTTTTATCTTATGGAAACACAACTTTAAATAAGTTGATGTTTTTTCCTGTGATTAGAATGTACAGTTGCATATTAGTAAAATGTATTCAGTTGAGCTTGTAGTTTATGTTATGATTTCTCTGCGATGATAGACAGAGATCCCACCTTATTTGGCTAATGAATATTGACGGGTTGATATGAGATAGATTTTAGTGTGTGAGAATATACTTGTGATAACAAGGAATGGGATCTATTCCATGGTATGTGTTACGCTCCCTTGCAGGCCTGGCCTCCTTCTCCACATAGACTTGTAAGTTTATTCCACTTGGCATATGCATGTTTTGCCCTTGGAAATTCAAGCTGAAACCCATCATATTTTAATTTATTTGTATATACAGTATTTCAGTGGTACAAACATTTCCAGAAAAAAAGAACTATGGCTAGATGCATCATCGCTTGGAAAGTGATAAAATGGAGAGTGAAAATGTACCAGCCAATCAGCTCCTAACTATCATCTCACAGACTGTGTTTGAAAAATGTCAGTTAGGAGCTGATTGTCTATTAAATTTTCACACTCCACTTTATCACTTTCCATTGTGATGTGCACCGGAAATTTTTCGGGTTTTGTGTTTTGGTTTTGGATTCGGTTCCGCGGCCATGTTTTGGATTCGGACGCGTTTTGGCAAAACCTCCCTGAAATTTTTTTGTCGGATTCGGGTGTGTTTTGGGTTCGTTTTTTTTTTACAAAAAACCCTCAAAAACAGCTTAAATCATAGAATTTGGGGGTCATTTTGATCCCATAGTAATATTAACCTCAATAACCATAATTTACACTCATTTTCAGTCTATTCTGAACACCTCACACCTCACAATATTATTTTTAGTCCTAAAATTTGCACCAAGGTCGCTGGATGGCTAAGCTAAGCGATACAAGTGGCTGACACAAACACCTGGCCCATCTAGGAGTGGCACTGCAGTGTCAGGCAGGATGGCACTTCAAAAAAATTGTCCCCAAACAGCACATGATGCAAAGAAAAAAAGAGGCGCACCAAGGTCGCTGTGTGACTAAGCTAAGCGACCCAAGTGGCCGACACAAAGACCTGGCCCATCTAGGAGTGGCACTGCAGTGTCAGACAGGATGGCACTTCAAAAAAATAGTCCCCAAACAGCACATGATGCAAAGAAAAATGAAAGAAAAAAGAGGTGCAAGATGGAATTGTCCTTGGGCCCTCCCACCCACCCTTATGTTGTATAAACAGGACATGCACACTTTAACGAACCCATCATTTCAGCGACAGGGTCTGCCACACGACTGTGACTGAAATGACTGGTTGGTTTGGGCCCCCACCAAAAAAGAAGCAATCAGAAGCAATCAATCTCTCCTTGCACAAACTGGCTCTACAGAGGCAAGATGTGCACCACATCATCATCCTCCGATTCCTCACCCCTTTCACTGTGTACATCCCCCTCCTCACAGATTATTAATTCGTCCCCACTGGAATCCACCATCTCAGATCCCTGTGTACTTTCTGGAGGCAATTGCTGGTGAATGTCTCCACGGAGGAATTGATTATAATTCATTTTGATGAACATCATCTTCTCCACATTTTCTGGAAGTAACCTCGTACGCCGATTGCTGACAAGGTGAGCGGCTGCACTAAACACTCTTTCGGAGTACACACTGGAGGGAGGGCAACTTAGGTAGAATAAAGCCAGTTTGTACAAGGGCCTCCAAATTGCCTCTTTTTCCTGCCAGTATACGTACAGACTGTCTGACGTGCCTACTTTGATGCGGTCACTCATATAATCCTCCACCATTCTTTCAATGGTGACAGAATCATATGCAGTGACAGTAGACGACATGTCAGTAATCGTTGGCAGGTCCTTCAGTCCGGACCAGATGTCAGCACTCGCTCCAGACTGCCCTGCATCACCGCCAGCGGGTGGGCTCGGAATTCTTAGCCTTTTCCTCGCACCCCCAGTTGCGGGAGAATGTGAAGGAAGAGCTGTTGACGGGTCACGTTCCGCTTGACTTGACAATTTTCTCACCAGCAGGTCTTTGAACCTCTGCAGACTTGTGTCTGCTGGAAAGAGAGATACAACGTCGGTTTTAAATCTAGGATCGAGCACGGTGGCCAAAATGTAGTGCTCTGATTTCAACAGATTGACCACCCATGAATCCTGGTTAAGCGAATTAAGGGCTCCATCCACAAGTCCCACATGCCTAGCGGAATCGCTCTGTTTTAGCTCCTCCTTCAATGTCTCCAGCTTCTTCTGCAAAAGCCTGATGAGGGGAATGACCTGACGCAGGCTGGCAGTGTCTGAACTGACTTCACGTGTGGCAAGTTCAAAGGGTTGCAGAACCTTGCACAACGTTGAAATCATTCTCCACTGCGCTTGAGTCAGGTACATTCCCCCTCCATCAGTACTTCTGATGAAGCTAGGTGACCGTGCCTAGGGAAACGCGTTAAGTGTGAAAAAAAGCTGCCATCACCACCATCACCAGTGCTCCACTTCATTATAGGATCCAGATATGGACTTTTGACAATCTATTATTGGAACACCTGCCTTGGAATTGTTCTCTGTGGGACATATCAATTACAGCATTCATCGGAGAGACCCAGCTTGAATACAAGTGATACAGCTTGCTTGCTGTTTTTCAAAAGCAATTGGAAGCCTCCGCTCATACGGGTAAAACCAGCTGTATTCCATTTCTCTTCCCCAGGGAACTTTTGTCCAGTGTTCTAGTCCGGGATCCTCAGTGGACACTCATTAGCAGCACATTTGAATTTTTTCTCAGCTCCATATATGCCCTATAATTTTATATGATTGTGTGAATTTTATATTTTATTCATGTTTTTATTTCACTAATTAGTGTCAGTTAATAAATACAAGTGTTTTTTAAATCATCCATAGTTGTTTTAATTATTGGAAAGACAGCCAGCGCCGGCTTAATTGCCTTTTGAATGGCCTTTTGCTGCTCCTCCATCCTCTGAAGCATATAGAGGGTTGAATTCCACCTCGTTACCACCTCTTGCTTCAGATGATGGCAGGGCAGGTTCAGGAATGTTTGGTGGTGCTCCAGTCTTCGGCACACGGTGGCTGAATGCCGAAAGTGGCCCTCAATTATTCGGGCCACCGACAGCATCTCTTGCACGCCCCTGTCGTTTTTTAAATAATTCTGCACCACCAAATTCAATGTATGTGCAAAACATGGGACGTGCTGGAATTTGCCCAGATGTAATGCACGCACAATATTGGTGGCGTTGTCCGATGTCACAAATCCCCAGGAGAGTCCAATTGGGGTAAGCCATTCTGCGATGATGTTCCTCAGTTTCCTCTTATGGAAAGCGGTGATACAAAGCGTAGCCTGCCTAGGAACGAGTTGAAGTTTGCGAGATGCTGCTACTGGTGCTGTTCTTGCTGCGGGAGGCAATACATCTACCCAGTGGGCTGTCACAGTCATATAGTCCTGAGTCTGCCCTGCTCCACTTGTCCATATGTCCGTGGTTAAGTGGACATTGGGTACAACTGCATTTTTTAGGACACTGGTGAGTCTTTTTCTGAGGTATGTGTACATTTTCGGTATCGCCTGCCTAGAGAAATGGAACCTAGATGGTATTTGGTACCGGGGACACAGTACCTCAATCAAGTCTCTAGTTGCCTCTGAATTAACGATGGATACCGGAACCACGTTTCTCACCACCCAGGCTGACAAGACCTGAGTTATCCGCTTTGCAGCAGGATGACTGCTGTGATATTTCATCTTCCTCGCAAAGGACTGTTGGACAGTCAATTGCTTACTGGAAGTAGTACAAGTGGTCTTCCGACTTCCCCTCTGGGATGACGATCGACAACCAGCAGCAACAACAGCAGCGCCAGCAGCAGTAGGCGTTACACTCAAGGATGCATCGGAGGAATCCCAGGCAGGAGAGGATTCGTCAGACTTGCCAGTGACATGACCTGCAGGACTATTGGCTTTCCTGTGTAAGGTGGAAATTGACACTGAGGGAGTTGGTGGTGAGGTTTGCAGGAGCTTGGTTACAAGAGGAAGGGATTTAGTGGTCAGTGGACTGCTTCCGCTGTCATCCAAAGTTTTTGAACTTGTCACTGACTTATGATGAATGCGCTGCAGGTGACGTATAAGGGAGGATGTTCCGAGGTGGTTAACATCCTTACCCCTACTTATTACAGCTTGACAAAGGCAACACGGCTTGACACCTGTTGTCCGCATTTGTGTTGAAATAATTCCACACCGAAGAGCTGATTTTTTTTGTATTTTGACCAGGCATGTCAATGGCCATATTCGTCACACGGACAACAGGTGTCTCTCCGGGTGCCTGACTTAAACAAACCACCTCACCATCAGAATCCTCCTTGTCAATTTCCTCCCCAGCGCCAGCAACACCCATATCCTCATCCTGGTGTACTTCAACAGTGACATCTTCAATTTGACTATCAGGAACTGGACTGCGGGTGCTCCTTCCAGCACTTGCAGGGGGCATGCAAATGGTGGAAGGCGCAAGCTCTTCCCGTCCAGTGTTGGGAAGGTCAGGCATCGCAACCGACACAATTGGACTCTCCTTGGGGATTTGTGATTTAGAAGAACGCACAGTTCTTTGCTGTGCTTTTGCCAGCTTAAGTCTTTTCATTTTTCTAGCGAGAGGATGAGTGCTTCCATCCTCATGTGAATCTGAACCACTAGCCATGAACATAGGCCAGGGCCTCAGCCGTTCCTTGCCACTCCGTGTCGTAAATGGCATATTGGCAAGTTTACGCTTCTCATCAGACGCTTTCAATTTTGATTTTTGGGTCATTTTACTGAACTTTTGTTTTTTGGATTTTACATGCTCTCTACTATGACATTGGGCATCGACCTTGGCAGACAACATTGATGGCATTTCATCGTCTCGGCCATGACTAGTGGCAGCAGCTTCAGCACGAGGTGGAAGTGGATCTTGATCTTTCCCTATTTTAACCTCCACATTTTTGTTCTCCATTTTTTAATGTGTGGAATTATATGCCAGTATCAATAGCAATGGCCTACTACTATATATACTGCGCACAACTGAAATGCACCACAGGTATGGATGGATACTAGTATACTTGACAACACAGAGGTAGGTACAGCAGTGGCCTACTGTACCGTAATGCTATATATTATATACTGGTGGTCAGCAAACTGTGCAAAACTGAAATGCACCACAGGTATGGATGGATAGTATACTTGACGACACAGAGGTAGGTACAGCAGTGGCCTACTGTACCGTAATGCTATATATTATATACTGGTGGTCAGCAAACTGTGCAAAACTGAAATGCACCACAGGTATGGATGGATAGTATACTTGACGACACAGAGGTAGGTACAGCAGTGGCCTACTGTACCGTAATGCTATATGTTATATACTGGTGGTCAGCAAACTGTGCAAAACTGAAATGCACCACAGGTATGGATGGATAGTATACTTGACGACACAGAGGTAGGTACAGCAGTGGCCTTCTGTACCGTACTCCTTTATATTATATACTGGTAGTCAGCAAAATTATGCACTGTACTCCTACTATATACTTCAATGCAGCACAGATATGGAGTGTTTTTCAGGCAGACTAGTTAACGTATACTGGTGGTCACTGATCACAAAACTCTGCACTGTACTCCTCCTATATAATATATTATACTGGTGGTCCCCAGTCCCCACAATAAAGCAGTGTGAACACAGATATATGCAGCACACTGAGCACAGATATGGAGTGTTTTTCAGGCAGACAACGTATACTGGTGGTCACTGTCAGCAAAACTCTGCACTGTACTCCTCCTATATAATACAGCTGCTCCCCAGTCCCCACAATTAAGCAGTGTGAGCACAGATATATGCAGCACACTGAGCACAGATATGGAGTGTTTTTCAGGCAGACAACGTATACTGGTTGTCACTGGTCAGCAAAACTCTGCACTGTACTCCTCCTATATAATACAGCTGCTCCCCAGTCCCCACAATTAAGCAGTGTGAGCACAGATATATGCAGCAACTGAGCACAGATATGGAGAGTTTTTCAGGCAGACAACGTATACTGGTGGTCACTGGTCAGCAAAACTCTGCACTGTACTCCTATATAATACAGCTGCTCCCCAGTCCCCACAATTAAGCAGTGTGAGCACAGATATATGCAGCACACTGAGCACAGATATGGAGTGTTTTTCAGGCAGACAACGTATACTGGTGGTCACTGGTCAGCAAAACTCTGCACTGTACTCCTCCTATATAATACAGCTGCTCCCCAGTCCCCACAATTAAGCAGTGTGCACAAATATTATTAATAAACGGAGAGGACGCCAGCCACGTCCTCTCCCTAACATTTCCAATGCACGAGTGAAAATGGTGGCGACGCGCGGCTGCTTATATAGAATCAGAATCTCGCAGGAATCCGATAGCGGGATGATGACGTTCGGGCGCGCTCGGATTAACCGAGCCATACGGGAGAATCCGAGTATGCCTCGGACCCGTGTAAAATGGGTGAAGTTCGGGGGGGTTCGGTTTCCGAGGAACCGAACCCGCTCATCACTAGTTTTTACCTCAAAGGAGGAGCCCTAAGGAGAGCGAGAAGATACACAAGGAGACCTAGGGCCCCTTGAAATAGAGTCAGCCTGCAAACCGAACCCGCTCATCACTACTTTCCAAGTGATGATGCATCAAGTTGCATAAAATAAAATACAAGTACCCTTTGCATTTTATTTTAAATTACACAAATATATATTTTTTTTAGTATATTTTATGTTTATTTTCAGTCTGGTTTATACCGTTTATTTCACAAATGTCTTTGTTAAAGTTTGTGCCTAGAAAACGATAACAAATTGTTAATTTTATAATATGCACCATTCACTTTGTAATTTTAGTGAAGTAGGAGCATAATTACCTTGGGTGCAGGGAGTGCATTACTCTGGGGCCCGGGCAAGGCCAGATTGAGCCTTGGTGCTGCCCTGTGTGCTAAAGACAGGGAGGTCCGGGCAAAGGGGATGGTGCATATTAGATTGTGCATGCCTTCCAACATGACCCATACACTTTATAATGTAAGCTCTCATGAGCAGGGCCCTCAACCCTCGAGTTTAGCTTTCTCTTACTTAAACCATCTTTGAAGGCACCAAATCCTGTGGTATTCTGCCACCCTAATACTTGTGTAAAGGGGGGTACTGACGGGAGAGATGTGTGCTGAGCGAACTTAACACAGACCGCTCAGCACACATTTCTCCCCCCGCTCTGCACAGCGCGATGTACTGAGTGAGGGGGGGCCGCTCACTTCACACAGCGCTGAAGTGAGCGACCCGCTAGATTGAGCATGCATGCAGGCCAATCTAGCACCGGCGTTAGCAATGTGCGGGGCTGCGCATCGCTATCGCTGCGGGGCATACACATGGCAGATCTGTGGTTAAAATCTAAGCAATCTATTCAGATTGCTTAGATTTTAAACACGGATCTCTCCGTGTGTACCCCCCTTAAGTGTTGTCTGCTGCTGTAGCTAAGTATATTTATCCTGTGCTTGTCCTACATTGTCTTCAACTGTAAGTCACTATTTTCCTGTTTTGATTATTTGTTCATTTACTCTGTAATTGGGCGCTGTGGATCCCTTGTGGTGCCATATAAATAAAGGATGATAATAATAATAATAATAATAATAATAAATACCAGGAGGGACAAAATGCTCTCTACCTGGACTTACCTCTGTCTTAATACAATGAGCCGGATGTACTAAGCGGAAAATGCGGTAAACTCCCTGTTTACCGCATTTTCCTGATGTACTAACCCCCGGCCGGCAGGTAAGCGCCGTGGCGGGGTACGCCAGCTTTAGCTGGCGATAGTCCATAGAAGCCTATGGGCTTCTCTCCGTGGCGCTGTGTGAGAGATCCGATCGGATCCCTCCCAGCATGACCTGCGGCCGCCCCCGTCACCCCGCGCATGCGCAGACTGACTCCCGGGCCGAATCCCGGAAGTCAGGCTGCCGCTGCGCATCGCGGAGGTCAGCTCGTATCGGAAGAGCTGTCCACCGCAATGCTGATCGCATATGTTAGTACATATGCGATCAGCATCGTGGCGCAGGGCGGCGATGGGCGGCAAAGTACATTAGTACATCCCGCCCATTATATGATTGGTGTCACCCTTCTTGAACTATTTAATTGATAAGAAAGGATTTTCAACACAGGTGATTGCAATCATTAATTAAGAGGGAAGTCCATGTAGATACTGTAGCATTTTGTCCCTCCTGGAATGGCTCTTGTTGGGATGTATGGATTGTGTATATTAAATAGTGATGAGCGGGTTCGGTTCCTCGGGATCCGAACCCCCCCGAACTTCACCCATTTTACACAGTTCCGAGGCAGACTTGAATCTTCCCGCCTTGCTCGGTTAACCCGAGCGCGCCCGAACGTCATCATCCCGCTGTCGGATTCTCGCGAGATTCGTTTTCTATATAAGGAGCCGCGCGTCGCCGCCATTTTCACTCGTGCTTTGGAGATGATAGCGAGAGGAAGTGGCTGCGTTCTCTCAGTTTCTGTGTTCAGTGTGCTGCAAATATCTGCTCAGTGTGCTGCAAATATCTGTGCTCAGTGTACTTGCAAATATCTGTGCTCAGTGTGCTGAAAATATCTACGTTCTCTGCCTGGAAAACGCTCCATATCTGTGCTGCATTGTAGTATATAGTAGGAGGACAGTGCAGAATGTTGCTGTGACCACCAGTATATATATAGCAGTACGGTACAGTAGTCCACTGCTCTACCTCTGTGTCGTCAAGTATACTATGTATCCATACCTGTGCTGCATTTTAGTTGTGCACAGTATATAGTAGGAGGGGACAGTGCAGAATGTTGCTGTGATCACCAGTATATATATATATAGCAGTACGGTACAGTAGTCCACTGCTCTACCTCTGTGTCGTCAAGTATACTATGCATCCATACCTGTGCTGCATTTTAGTTGTGCACAGTATATAGTAGGAGGAGACAGTGCAGAATGTTGCTGTGACCACCAGTGTATATATAGCAGTACGGTACAGTAGTCCACTGCTCTACCTCTGTGTCGTCAAGTATACTATGCATCCATACCTGTGCTGCATTTTAGTTGTGCGCAGTATATAGTAGGAGGGGACAGTGCAGAATGTTGCTGTGACCACCGGTATATATATAGCAGTACGGTACAGTAGTTCACTGCTCTACCTCTGTGTCGTCAAGTATACTATGCATCCATACCTGTGCTGCATTTTAGTTGTGTGCAGTATATAGTAGGAGGGGCTCAGGGGACAGTGCAGAATGTTGCTGTGACCACCAGTATATATATAGCAGTACGGTACAGTAGTCCATTGCTCTTCCTCTGTGTTGTCAAGTATACTGCAAAAGTTCAGTAAAATGACCCAAAAATTAAAATGAAAAGCGTCTGATGAGAAGCGTAAAATTGGCAATATTCCATTTACGACACGGAGTGGCAAGTAACAGCTGAGGCCCTGGCGTTTGTTCATGGCTAGTGGTTCAGATTCACATGAGGATGGAAGCACTCATCCTCTCGCTAGAAAACTGCAGTGCCACTCCTAGATGGGCCAGGTGTTTGTGTAGGCCACTTGGGTCGCTTAGCTTAGTCACACAGCTACCTCATTGCACCTCTTTTTTTCTTTGCATCATATGCTGTTTGGGGACTATTTTTTAAATCTGCCATCCTGTCTGACACTGCAGTGCCATTCCTAGATGGGCCAGGTGTTTGTGTCGGCCACTTGGGTCACTTAGCTTAGTCACACAGCTACCTCATTGCACCTCTTTTTTTCTTTGCATCATGTGCTGTTTGGGGACTATTTTTTAAATCTGTCATCCTGTCTGACACTGCAGTGCTACTCCTAGATGGGCCCGGTGTTTGTGTTTTGGCTACTTGGGTCGCTTAGCTTAGCCATCCAGCGACCTTGGTGCAAATTTTAGGACTAAAAATAATATTGTGAGGTGTGAGGTGTTCAGAATAGACTGGAAATGAGTGGAAATTATGGTTATTGAGGTTAATAATACAATGGGATCAAAATGACCCCCAAATTCTATGATTTAAGCTGTTTTTGAGGGTTTTTTGTAAAAAAAAAACCCCACCGAATCCAAAACACACCCGAATCCGACAAAAAATCTTCAGGGAGGTTTTGCCAAAACTCATCCGAATCCAAAACACGGCCGTGGAACCGAATCCAAAACCAAAACACAAAACCCGAAAAATTTCCGGTGCACATCACTAATATTAAATTTAAACCAGTGCTGCATATTAGATTTAAACTAATAGTTTAATAATGCCTGGGTACTGTTTATAGCTCCACCTAAGAGTGACAACTATTTTATAAAATTTTCTTGTAGTGGAACAAAGACAAGTTAAACAACCTTAAAATACATATAGAAAACTAAAATCTATAATTTATCTTGTCACATGTAAGAATAGCAGCAGCCTCTGTAGTACATACACACCGGGACAACACTAAGGAGGACTATTTGTGTGTGTTTCTTTCTAGAACCGAATACTCTCACTAAATAACAAGTAACACAGGACCCAGACACCCAGGTGGGGAGGAGGAGAAGCTGTGGTCCCTGGGCCACTTACAGCTCTCTACCCCTACTATCTCTATTCTAGTCAAGAAGCTTTGTTGGTAGATCATGAAACCTGATAATCCTGTGTATCTGCCTGCACTGCATTGTTCTGCTCGCATTCTGGCTGCATGGTTCTGCTGCAGCACAAGAGGGAGAGCTAGTACCATCAGTGTGCTCCAGCCAGGGAGGGCCCTTGACAGAGAGGGGTCCCTGGGTACAGTGTCCCTTGAAGCCCTTCCCCCACTTTAATCTGGCTATGGTCCCAGGAGGCATTTGGGACCCACTTCCCCCTGGAACTAATATTTGTCCTAAAAGTAGCAATGGATGCAGATTTTATAAACCTTTACTGCCCCCGCTCTTCTCATTATCTGCCTCTAGCCTTCCGCTTCTCTTCCACCCAGTAAGAAGCTCAAACCAGTGACATTTATGTGTGTCACGGCATACAGTATGTGTGTGTAATCTGCGGTTATAAATCTGGCTCTAAGTCTGTGTGCTGGAGCCTGTCTCTGCTGCACTAGTCACTGGTGGAAAGTGGGGTGGGTGGAGTTTGATTGGAAAGATTTATGGCCCTTCATTAAAACATATATTGGTAGATGCTCAATTAGCTTAGTGATATCATTCAGGTGCTCGAAAGGGAGGGGTATTTCTAAGCAAGAAAAAAAGGCATTTGTTTCCCCCAGCACCCTGAATGATAACCGTAACCAGATGTAAATTCCACATAATAATAGAATTCAGAGATCTTCGTTGCACATATTTGCGCAAATGTGTGAATAAGCCCCAAAGCCGCATCAAGGCGTCTCTGTATATAAAAAACTATAGTGTTAATAAATTAGTATTTAGGAAGCCGAAGCTATAAAGTGATTCAAAAATGAAATGCAATTAAAATAGAGAAATAGTGTTAAAAAATTAATAAGTGAAAAGTGTTAGTAGAATGTAAAGGTATGCCACACTAAGTCCATCCAGCTCAGCCAGTCCAGAGGCACCACACCTCACACCTCCATTACCCCAATCTGGGTCTAAGATTAACCAGCAAGGAGCCACATGAAAATGGCTCCTTACTACATCTACCAATATATATGTTTGTTGTGAGAGGCAGAGAGGTTCCTGCATTAGGAGGAGGTGCAGGCCCTGACATGCCACATGGAGCATTATGGGGTTGCTCCAAGGTAGGGAGCTCTTAGCTTAGACATATTGTAGTAAGGAGCCATTATCATGTGGCTCCTTGCTGGTTAATCTTAGACCCAGATTGGGGTAATGGAGGTGTGAGGTGTGGTGCCTCTGGACTGGCTGAGCTGGATGGCCTTAGTGTGGCATACCTTTACATTCTACTAACACTTTTCACTTATTAATCTTTTTACACTATTTCTCTATTTTATTTGAATTTCATTTTTGTATCACTTTCTCTATAGCTTCGGCTTCCTAAATACTAATTTATTAACACTATAGTTTTTTCACTGGTATGCTACGCTGGGCTTTCTGGCTTATGCTGGTGTTTTGGGGTGCCACACCCTGCACCTAGATATAGCGCTAGGGACCCCAAATATACAGAGACGCCTTGATGCGGCTTTGGGGCTTATTCACACATTTGCGCAAATATGTGTAACGAAGATCTCTGAATTCTATTATTATGTGGAATTTATATCTGGTTACGGTTATCATTCAGGGTGCTGGGGAAACAAATGCCTTTTTTTCTGGCCCTTCATTAATCAGTAAGTATTCTGGTAACTACTTACATTTTGTATGTGTGTATGTAATGCATAATAATGAATGTGTTAGCAGTAATTAATAGCAGAATATTAACTTTTTTTGCATGCTAGGATCTTGGTTATGATCATATACAGAAGGTGGATTCTGATTTAAAGGATACAGGGGGTCATTAAGATCTGTTGCACAGCGGGCGATCAGGTCTTAACTGCGCATGCGTATGCACCGCAATGCACACGCGTGTCGGACAACAACAACAGGCATCACCGGTCAGTGACGGAATAGTGAGAAAAATTTGATCGCACAGGTGATTGACAGGAAGAGGCCATTTGTTGGTGGCAACTGAGCATTTACAGGGAGTGTCCGGAAAAACGCAGGCGTTACCAAGCGTTTTCAGGGAGGGTGTCTGATGTCAGCTCCAGCCAAGAGCAGCATGTTCCCATTGCACTGGAGGAGTAAGTCCTGGTTTGCGCACAGACTGCACAAAGTGAATTTTTGCAGCTCGGCATACACATGCGATCACACACTTGCACAGCAAATTTACACTCCCCCTGGAGACAGTGACTATCTGATCGCAGGACAACAAAATTAGCAGCCCAGAGATCAGATCTGAATTACCCCCCAGTTATATATGGCTGCTACTCCTAACTATTCATGACATTTGCTTTCCTATATTATGTACTATTATATTATACTCATGTTTATGCTGTTTGTTTCTCAGTTCTTATTTAATTGCTTACTCTCTACATTATCATTTCTAAACTGTTACAATGGTTACTTTTTTACAATTGCTCTTTGTTAAGATGTATTTAGCCTAAAATGTTTTATTTAGAGCTTCACTGCTGTATATTTGTTTATCTTCTGATTTATTATTTAGACATTGACATCATGGTAATTACATACTGGGCTTTTTTTGTATTTTAAATAGGGGTAGGGGATTCACTTGATCTATGGAGGTCATTCCAACCCGTTCGCCAGCAGCGGTTTTTTGAACAGGTGTGGAATGCGCATTCGTGGCGGGCGCAGTGCGCGACGTTGCCCGGCGACAGGGGTCGCTGGGTTACGTTGCGGCTACCGACGGAAGCTGTCGCAGCGCGACCGCTAAGAAGATTCACATGAAGGAGGCGTGGATGGGTGGATCCAGACCATTTGGAGCCGTTTTCGGGGAGTGGTGAGTAAAACGCAGGCATGTCCAGGACAACGGAGGGCGGAGGTGTGACGTCAAAGCCGGGCTCATCATCGATGGATCCATCGCACAGGGTAAGTATGTCCAGAGCTAGTCTAGTTTTGCTTGAATTTTTTTTAGCTTAGCAGGGCTGCACAAGCGATCGCATCCCTGCTAAGCTAAAATACACTCCCCCATAGGCGTGGACTATTGATCGCAGCAGCAACAAAAAGTTGCTGGCTGCCATCAACTCTGAATGACCACCTATATTGGTTGAGTAAGGATCTGAATCTGAAACATTCCTTTTTTTCCAGACAAAACTACAGAGTCTATGCTGTTTTAATGCATTGTTGGAACTTTTTTGGCAGGGAGATTGAATTAGTCTGAATAAAAGAAAGAATAAAAAGAGTTATGTTTATTCATTAGGGGAAAAAAACTACAATCGAGAACTGTGAAAGGTGTTTCTCTGTGAGCATTGGGGGTCCATTTATGCAATAGGGTCCATAAATTCTAGTTTCTCCCATGTAGTGAATAAAAACTTAATACAGTACATATACACTGCATCCGGAAAGTATTCACAGATCTTCACTTTTTTCACAATTTGTTATGTTACAGCCTTATTCCAAAATGGAATAAATTAATTTTTTCCCTCCAAATGCAACACACAATTCCAGATAATGACAATGTAAGAAATCACTTGTATATAAGTATTCACAGCCTTTGCCATGAAGCTCAAAATTGAGCTCATGTGCATCTTGTTTCCACTGATTATCCTTGAGATGTTCCTACAGCTTAATTAGATTCCACCTATGGTAAATTCAGTAGATTGGACATGATTTGGAAAGGTACACACCTGTCTATATAAGGTCCCATACTTCACAGTGCATGTCTGAGCACAAACCAAGCATGAAATCAAAGGAATTGTCTGTAGACCTCCGAGACAGGATTGTCTCGAGGCACAAATCTGGGAAAGTGTACAGAAAAATATCTGCTGCTTTGAAGGTACCAATAAGCACGGTGGCCTCCATCATCTGTAAATGGAAAAAGTTCGGAACCACCAGGACTCTTCCTAGAGCTGGCCGTATAAACTGAGTGATCAGAGGAGAAGGGCCCTGGTCAGGGAGATGACCAAGAACCTGATGGTCTCTCTGTCAGAGCTACAGCATTCCTCAGTGGAGAGACGAGAACCTTCCAGAAGGACAACCATCTCTGCAGCAATCCACCAATCAGGCCTCTATGGTACAGTGGTCAGGCAGAAGCCACTCCTTAGTAAAAAGCACATGGCATCTGCCTGGAGTTTGCCAAAATGTACCTGAAGGACTCTAAGACCACAAGAAACAAAATTCTCTGGTGTGATGAGACAAAGATTGAACTCTTTGGCGTGAATGCCAGGTGTCATGTTTTTAGGAAACCAGGCGCTGCTCATCACCAGGCCAATACCATCCCTACAGTGAAGCTTAGTGGTGGCAGCATCATGCTGTGGGGATGTTTTTCAGCGGCAGGAAATGGGAGACTAGTTAGGATAGAGGGAAAGATGAATGCAGCAATGTACAGAGACATCCTGTATGAAAACCTGCTCCAGAGTGTTCTTGACCTCAGGCTGGGGCAATGGTTCATCTTTCAGCAGGACAACGACCCTGAGCACACAGCCAAGATATCAACGGAGTGGCTTCAGGACAACTCTGTGAATTTCCTTGAGTGGCCCAGCCAGAGCCCAGCCTTGAATGTGATTAAACATCTCTGGAGAGATCTGAAAATGGCTGTGCACCAACGCTTCCCATCCAACCTGATGTAGCTTGAGAGGTGCTACAAACAGGAATAGGCGAAACTGCCCAAAGATAGGTGTGCCAAGCTTGCGGCCTCATATTCAAACAGATTTGAGGCTGTTATTACTGCCAAAGGTGCATCAACAAAGTATTGAACAAAGGCTGTGAATACTTATGTACATGTGATTTCTTAGTTTTTTTATTTTTTATAAATTTGCAAAAATCTTAAAAAAAACCTTTGTGGATGCACTGTATGTCAACCTGACTTCTTCCCCAGTGACATATTTTCTCTTGAGTGGGACTTCACTGTGAATCCACTACCCACGTGCAGAACAAGCCCATGCTCTGCTCCTTTGAGACCAAAGCAAGTTAACTGCGGGCAAATTGGTCCCACTGAGGTAGGCCTGTAATTGCAGGGCTCTCCTTATCTCCAAGCCCTTTGTGGTAATTCTCCTGCATTCCTTAAACAGGTTTAGTATGTAATTCTCACCTGAAGCAGAAACTGGAATGAAAGAATACTGTTCTACATATCAGAAATTTGAGATGTGTGCTGAACTCTGTGTTTTGTATCTTTATTAATTTTGTGTTTTGGTCTAATTTAACAAAACTAGAGATGAGCGGTTCAAATTTAAAGAAAATTTGAACTTCCGGGATCTGAGTCAATCGAGCCAGGGCTTGGATCTGCCCTGGCTGACTCGGATCCCGACCCGAGGAGAAACCACAACTACCCGCTGTTGGATCTGGCGGTTTCAACTTGGGCGCCAGTTTCAAAGTTCGGCTGAGAGAGCAGTCTGTCACGACTCTCAGCCAAACCCCATAGACTTTATTGGGACTACATGACACTACCGCCCGCACTGTCGACACTGCCGCCCACACTGCCAACACCCCCGTGCTAAGAATACCTCTGGCACTACCGCACTGATGATCACCCCTGCACTAAGGACACCATCGGTATTCCAGCAATGCTGACACTGCCGGCAGCCCCACGCTAAGAATACCACCGTCACTCAAGCGTTGATGATCACCCCCGCACTAAGGATACCATTGGCATTCCAGCAATCTCGATACTGCCAGTACCCGCGCACTGAGGACATTACTGGCCTTACTGCACTACCGACACAACCAGCAACCCCGCACTGCTGACTCAGCTGGCACCCCCACACTACTGACACTGCTGACACACCCTAGCACTGAAGACACCGCCGACACTCCTGCACTGCCAACACCACCAGTACCCCAACAGTACTGACACCACTGGCAACCCAGCACTGAGGACACTGCCAGCACTGCTGGCACCCCTGCAGTGAGGACACCCCTGGCACCCCCACACTACAGTACTACAGTAACTCCGCCAGCAACTCCACACCGAGGACACTGTCAGCACCACAGCACTGAGGACACCAGCATCACTGCTGACAATGCTGGCAACCCAGCAGTATGGACTCCGCTGGCAACCCCACACTGAGGACACTGCCAGCCCTGAGGACACTTCCAGCACTGCCAGCACCCCTGCAGTGAGGACACCCCTGGCACCCCCGCAATGCCAGCACCCCAGCAGTACAGACACAGCAGGCAACTTCACACTGAGGGCTCTGTCTGCACCCCTGCACTGCCAACAATCCCACACTCAGGACATTGCTGGCATCCCGTCACAGTGAGTGCAATATTGGTGTGTCCGCCCTGCACTGTGTCCTGCATTGAATCTGAACAACACTGTATCCCACACTATATCCATCCCACACTGTATCCAACCCACACTGTATCCCACTAGCACTGTATACAACCAGCACTGTATCCAACCAGCAATGTATCCTGCACTGTATCCACCCAGCAATGTATCCAGCACTGTATCTGACCAAAACTGTTTCCAATCCAAACTGTATCTGACTCGCAGTGTATCCAACACTGTATCCAACCTACACAGTATCCAACCCACACTTTATTCAACCCATGAAGAATACAGACTGTATCCAACCTGGGCCAATATTTACTAAAAAATCGAGTTTGTCCGATTTGTGTGTTTTTTTCAAAGTCCCAATCCGGGAATTCACTAAGCACAAATCTCGGCAGTGTCTGGTCTATTCATAATGGATTTAACGGCAAAGTTCTGAAATACTAAAAAAATACCCAACAAAAAACAGGACACACACACCGTGACAGTATAAGTTTATTACATACATGCACACCTCCAAACATACATACTTACCTATGTTCACATGAGGCTCGGTCCTCTTCTCCATGTAGAATCCTCGGGGTACCTGTGAAAAAAATTATACTCACATAATCCAGTGTTGCTTGTCTACTTTGTATAATCCACGTACTTGGCAAAACATAAAAACGGAAACCCGACCACGCACTGAAAGGGGCCCCATGTTTACACATGGGACCCCTTTCCCCGACTGCCAGAACCCCCCCTGACTCCTGTCAAAGAGGGTCCCTTCAGCCAATCAGGGAGTGCCACGTCGTGGCACTCTCCTGATTGGCTGTGTGCTCCTGTAGTGTCTGTGAGGCTGCACACGGCAGAGATACAATGTAGCGCCTATGCGCTCCATTGTATCCAATGGTGGGAACTTTGCGGTCAGCGGTTGATCGAAAGTAACCTCACCGCTGACCGCAAAGTTCCCACCATTGGATACAATGGAGCGCATAGGCGTGACATTGTATCTCTGCCGTGTGCAGCCTCACAGACACTACAGGAGCACACAGCCAATCAGGAGAGTGCCACGACATGGCGCTCCCTGATTGGCTGAAGGGACCCTCTTTGACAGGAGTCAGGGGGGTCCTGGCAGTCGGGGAAAGGGGTCCCATGTGTAAACATGGGGCCCCTTTCAGTGCGTGGTCGGGTTTCCATTTTTTTGTTTTGCCAAGTACGTGGATTATACAAAGAAGACAAGCAACACTGGAATATGTGAGTATAATTTTTTTCACAGGTACCCCGAGGATTCTACATGGAGAAGAGGACCGAGCCTCGTGTGAACATAGGTAAGTATGTATGTTTGGAGGTGTGCATGTATGTAATAAACTTATACTATCACGGTGTGTGTGTCCTGTTTTTTGTTGGGTATTTTTTTAGTAATAGTACTACAGGTACCAGCGGGTCTGGTTTTCCACCGCATGCTGGTACTTGTGGTTCTCCAAGTACCAGCTTGCGGGGGAGGCTTGCTGGGACTTGTAGTACTGCTACTAAAAACAATATTCACATTTTTTGCACAAGGCTATCAGCCCCCCTTGGATGGGGGGGACAGCCTCGGGCTTCACTCCTGGCCCTTGGGTGGCTGGAGGGGGGACCCCTTGATTTAAGGGGTTCCCACTCCTCCAGGGTACCCCGTCCAGGGGTGACTAGTTAGTGATTTAATGCCAGGGCCGCAGGGACCTATATAAAAGTGTCCCCCGGCTGTGGCATTATCTCTCTGACTAGTGGAGCCCGGTGCTGGTTCCAAAAATACGGGGGACCCCTACGCTTTTTGTCCCCCGTATTTTTGGCACCAGGACCAGGCGCAGAGCCCGGTGCTGGTTGTTAAAATATGGGGGAACCCCTGACAATTTTTTCCCCGTATTTTTGCAACCAGGACCGGCTCAAAGAGCCCGAGGCTGGTTGTGCTTAGGAGGGGGGACCCCACGCATTTTTTTTCTTGATTTTTAACACTTTCATTTTTTAAAAAAAGGTGCACAATGAAGCCCTGCACGGATCTCACAGATCCGGCCGGGATTCCTTGTGTTTTGTCAGGCAGTGTTTTACTCATCACTCCCGTAAAACACTGCCTGACATTACGGATCACATCGACATCGGAAAAAGCGCATGTGCAAAACTCGGCAGCTTAGTAACTGACCGTATCAGGATTCAAAAAGTTGCAGTAAAATGCACCCGATACCATTCGAGTTCAAACACCCTTAAAAACGGCTAAAACACGAATATTAGTAAATATACCCCCTGCAGTGTATTCCACACTGTATCCAACCTGCACTGTTTCTAACCTGCACTGTATCCCACACTGTATCTGCACTGTATCCCAACCTGCACTGTATCCGCACTGTATCCAACCTGCACTGTATCCAACCCACACAGTATCCAACCAGCATGGTATCCAACCCACACTGTATCCAACCTGTCCTGTATCCCGAAATGTATCCAACCTACACTGTATAGCGCAGTTTTGCCAGCCAGTCTTTGGTTAATATTGGTGAAAACACTATTGTGAGCTGTGAAGTAGCCAAATTTTGTGGAAATGCCTCAAAATTAATGTTATTGAGAATGATAATACACTAGGAACAAAATAAAGCCCAAATTAAGTGATTTTAGCTTTTTTCTACATTTTTCAAAAAAATCCAAATCGAAGGCCAATCATGGCGGTTTGGCAAATCCAAATCCATCCGATGAATCAGAACCAAATCCAAATCCAACAAAAATGGCCCGGCGCACATCCCTAAACAAAACCACTCTCATGTGTTTTTGTTTTGGGTTTGGTTGTTTTTTTTTTGTTTTTTTTTTATAAAATGCTACAGTATTATTAACCTCAATAACATTAATTTCCAGTCAATTGTTACCACCTCACTGCTCACAATATTGTTTTCATCCAGTTTAGTCCAAATTTTGCACCGAGCTAGCTGGCTGACTAAGCTAAGCAACAGCAGTGGGTGGCACAAACATGTGGCATTTCAACTTCATGGCACATCTAAGAAACAGAGTGGCAGTACAGTGGCAGACAAGATGGCAGTTTAATAAACTGTATGACCCTATAGAAAATAAACAATAATGTTTTCAACAGGAACTAGATCAGAGGCCTTAGGGAAGTGGACTATGTATGTAGTGGAAGGCAGGTAAAGGAAGTATTGATTCGCAAGTTGAATTACTCTATTTGTTTGATCCTCAATATTTTAATCAATGGGGGCATTGGGGACATTATTTTTTTATTTATTTTTTCATTCTTTTCATTCTTTTATGGCCTTTTCTCTCCCCAGTTGCTGTAAAAGAAGAATTGATTAGTTAATTTGATTTGTTTGATTTGCTAAGAAAATTGATAAGGGAAGAGGCTGGGTAGTATGGCCAGCAGGCCATCATGCATCTGGTTTTACATGGCTGTAAACCTGTGTCCCCGCTACTAAATTCCATCTCAATTTAATTTAATCAGAACAGCGATCCTCGTCTGTAATGGGAGGTTACAAAACTGTGCTACTGAAACACTGTGCTACTGAAACATGACTGTGCTAATGAAACCTTTTGAAATAGTAACTAAGGAAATGTAGAAAAAGATTCATGTTCATAAAAATTAATTAGAAATTCTTGAGGAAGACCTTTGCAGTCCAATGCAACAAAGTAGAGACTTCGGTAATGGTGGATTCCAGTGTTGGCAATTTTATACTTTTCAGCATTAAATTTTCCCTTTATTAGAGGTAATGTTTTTTCTTTAGCATTGTAAAGTATTGTTTTGATTTCAGGTTCCTTTTTGTTAACCCTCTATGCTCTTGAGCACTGGCTTTAGTTGATGTAAA
This sequence comes from Pseudophryne corroboree, assembly GCF_028390025.1. Lineage (NCBI taxonomy): Eukaryota > Metazoa > Chordata > Amphibia > Anura > Myobatrachidae > Pseudophryne > Pseudophryne corroboree. The sequence goes on along the minus strand of NC_086450.1, from coordinate 202,384,238 downwards.
AGTACTGCAATACATACTTATATCATATTCATCATGACTTACAGCATGACAGCACTACTACTTGGTCGTTGTTTCTGCTTTTATGTCAACTTATATTTATTAATTCAGTAGTATGGCACCTACTGAGCTTTATTGAACACACAAGTAGTACAAAAAAAAAGTACAAAAAAACAGCTTTTTTTTTTTTGTTCACAAATTATTTCCACTGCGGACTCACAGTGCTTATATTTATTAATGCAGTAGTATGGCACCTACTGAGCTTTATTGAACACACGCAAGTTGTACAAAAAATATAAAAACTTTTTTTCTGTTTCTTCACAAATCACATCAACTTCACTAAAAACTTTTGTGGGCATCAGCGTGCACTGTGCACCAATAAAGGGTTAATGCTGCCGTGTATTTGGAGCACTTGGATGCAATGTACAGTAGGTACTGGGCAGTGACAAAAAATACTAGTGTACACCAAGAGTTAATGCTGCCCTATATTAGGAACTATGGGCGGCAGCTGCACTGTGGGCAGTGACAAAAACACCAGTGTGCAGTTGCACAGGTCCGGCGCTACCCACTCAGCAAAGAGATGCAGGGCAAGTAGGCGCCAGGCAGGAGAGGCGCTGTACCTGCTCTGCATCCCCGCTGCTGCGAATGGGCCCCATGGTGCTGCCGGCCGCTGTGCCTGTCACTGCATGACAGGCAGCGGCGCCAGCTGCTGAAAGCCTCCTCTCCCCCTCCCCTCCTGTGACTGGTCGGATGGATGGGGCAGACCTACACGGACAGAGGGGGCGAAGCTAAACGGGCGGAGGAGCGGAGCTAAACAGGACCATCAGACTGGCAGAGTAAGTGAGAAAGTCTGTGTGTGTGTGTGTGTGTGTGTGTGTGTGTGTGTGTGTGTGTGTGTGTGGTGTGTGTGTGCGGGGGAGGGGGTGTGTGTGAATAAACTGCACTTCTGTGGGCGTTACATGTAAACTGCGCTACTACTGGGGCGTTACTACTGGGGCGTTATGTGTAAGTTGCGCTACTACTGGGGCATTACATATAAGCTGTGCTACTACTGGGGTGTTACTACTGGGGTGTTACATGTAAGCTGCATTACTACTGGGGTGTTACATGTAAGCTGTGCTACTACTGGGGTGTTACTACTGGGGCATTACGTGCAAGCTGCGCTACTACTGGGACGTTACCACTGGGGAGTCACATGTAAGCTGCATTACTACTGGGGCGTTACTACTGGGGCATTACTACTGGGACGTTACGTGTAAGCTGCGCTACTACTGGGACGTTACTACTACTGTGGCATCACATGTAAGCTGCATTACTTTTGGGGCGTTACTACTGGGACGTTACGTGTAAGCTGCGCTACTACTGGGACGTTACTACTACTGTGGCATCACATGTAAGATGCATTACTTTTGGGGCGTTACTACTGGAACGTTACGTGTAAGCTGCGCTACTACTGGGTTTATTATATGTAAGCGGCGCTACTACTGGGTTTATTATGTATAAGCGGCGCTACTATTGGGGTCGTTATGTGTAAACAGCGCTACTACTGTGGCGTTATGTGTAAGCTGTGCTACAACTGCGGTGTTATGTGTAAGCAGCGCCACTACTGGGGGTGTTTTAAATGGGGGTACAATTGTATGGCCATGCCCCTTCCTTGTGAGACCACATCCATTTTTCAACGTGCGCTGTCCCTTTGTACAGTATGGGAATTTATAGTTTGCAGGGGGGCGCCGAACACCCTAGCACCGGCCCTGTAGTTGGATCAGGAGTTAATGCTCGTCACCAGTGTAACACACTTAGGGCCTGCTTCATACACAGACACAGGTTTGGGTAACCACACAAATTCCTGATTATCATGAATCTGCAGCTGTGGAAGGTCCGTTCTTCACATGCACAGAATGGACCTTGCCATATTGCACAGAGTTCCCCTCTGCCACTGCCTGACAGGCACTGTTGGTGAGGGGTTGGGGAGGGGGAGGCCAGTTTTCCGGAAAGGTAGGTGTTTCATGCCCAATCTCTGGGAGGGGAGAGCCAAGGGTCTGTGTGTCACCATGCAGAATTCCTGGCCTCACAGCCCCCACTTTTATTTGCCACTTAAGGCTTAATCACCTGGCCTTCTATATGCAACATTGTGACCAACGATTGTGATGTTGGATTCCAGCTTGCAATGTCGCTCGCAGTGCTGAGATCACAGCTACATGCAGGAGGCATCTCTTCTACTGAGACATCTTCTGCATTTCCCTCCTTCAAATTAGACGGTAGTTCAAACACGCTTGCAATGGGCATTGAATTCCATCCATTTCTGACTCAGGTCCTTAGACAATATAGATGTAACTTCCTGCACTATAAAAATAAAAAAGAATGTTTTGCTAACTGCTTATCATTAATGTAGCTTGGCCAATATTAACAGACAGATCCTCAGTGAGGAGTGGACAGTCACATTGGTCAGCAGTCAGCTCAGTAGTTATCAGCACACAGCTCTCTGGTGGTCCTGTGTGTTACTGCAATGTGTACCAGAGAAGGTGCGTGAAGTGTGCCCGTGACTAGGTGCTCACTTCCATTGAAGCCTAAGGAGCACATGCCAGCTGCGAACAGTTGTAGCAGATGCATTCGGTACGCATCGCAGCAAAGATGAGCGTAGCTACATCTGTATATTGAATCCAAAACATGCAAGATCCGACGCTGGGAAGATTACATTTTGCCTCGTTTTGGAATTCGAGCAAGGGGGAAAAACATGAGCCGGCGTCCAGAATCCCTCGGAAAGCACAAGTTCGGATGGGCTCGGTTTTCTGAAAACTGAGCCCACATATCTCTATTTGAAATGCAGCCAATAAAATAACAACCCTCTATAGATCAGAGTATTACAACACTTGTGCTTATCTTTTTCATGGGGATTTTTGAGAGTGAGGAAGAACAGGATATCATAGTGGGGTTAAAATACATTTCCAATCATAAATGTAACACTCCAACCAGAATAAAGTTCTTCTGTGAACTAAAAGTGTGCAGTTCAGTGCTTCAGGAATCTGACTCCACCAGAATTTTGTGAATCCAAACTGAACCAAAAGCCAATTTGAATCCCCCCTGAGGAGATCCGATCTAAACCGAGTACCAGTTCAAGTCTTCCCTTGGTTTGGAATTCAGTTTAAAATCCAAATTATGATTGCAAAAATTACATGATTTCAGCTGTTTTTATTGATTTTTTATAACTGATTTTCCATTTTAAACCGGACAAAAATCCAAATCCGAACCAAAACACTTGAGGGTGGTTTTGACAAAACCATAATCAAGCAAGCCTGGAACTTTACCTGGCCAATCTCAAAAAAACAACAGAGTGACCTCACCATCGGAATTTAAGAAGTAGTGACAGATAGGGAAAATACAGTACCTGTTATATCCTGGGAATCATATAAAAAAGCTACCACCGCTGACTGGGGGTGGTCTTCAGGTTGCCGACTGTTGGGATCCCGGCGCACAGTATACCGGTGCCGGAATCCCGACAGCCGGCATACCGACAGATTTTCTCCCTCGTGGGGGTCCACGAGCCCTGTGGAGGGAGAATAAATAGCATGGCGCGCACAGAGCGCCACCGTGCCCGCAAGGGGCTAATTTGTGCTCGCCACGCTGCTGGTATGCTGGCGGTCGGGCTCCTGGCGCCGGTATGCTGGTTGCCGGGAGCCCGGCCGTCGGCATACCATACTACACCCCTGACTGCCACTCTGCTTTACATTATTAAAAAGGAGCTGTAAACATTTATATTCCATTTTTTTGTTTTACAGGTGCCACAAACAGGGTTGGACTGGCCCACAGGTGTACAGGGGAAACCACCGGTGGGCCGCACTGCCTGCAACTGCTGGGGGCCCTCCTCCACCTCTAGGGATCAGGTTCCAGACTGTGCACTTGAATTATACATTATACATATGTTACATTATACTGCACAGGACTATGGTGTTTTCTCTACAATGCATTGCTGCTATTAATCTGGTAGATTATCATGCATGCACTAGCAGTATTTACTATATATATTTATGAAGGTGCCCAGACCATGCACTAATGGTTAGCCAAGCCTCTAACCATGGGGCCCTGCCATTGCTTTTCCCCGGTGTGCCCTACATGCCCTAGTCTGACACTGGCCACAAACATAATTCGCTTTTCTATCTTCTTTGCACGGGAGTCTCTGATTTTCACGATTTTAAATATAAATGAGTGTTAAAAATGTGGTAAATCTATAGATCTGTACATTTGAGACATCTCAATGTAAGTAAATATTAATCCATAGTTCTTGTTGTTACCCAAGGAGCACCCCATAGCAGATACGGTAAAAAGTGACAGGACCATATTTTGTAGTTTATTAATCTCTACCCACTGGAGGTGCAATCCAAATTTTGGTCCGTTTGGGCGTTATCGTTCATGCAAGCCATCGGTAATGGCGTCATTATGTCAACCCCCATTTCATTCCCTTAGGGGAAATTTTTTTTAAATTCTAATTACGTAGTTTCCCTATTTCCCACCTGAAGAATACCTCAGTTAAATGTCAGCTTCCTAACACATCAGGATGTAAGAGAATTAGTGATGAGTGAGTCAGTGAGTGAGTCAGTGAGTGAGTGAGGGCTTTCGTATTTATATATATATATATAGATTAAACAAAAAACAAAACACAATGATAATTAAATCAAAACCAGAACCAAAACACAGGGTTCTGCGGACATATCTGCTATAAACATAACATTCATATTCTCCATAAGTACTATGGGAGTCATTCAGATCTGATTGCTGGACTGCTGATTTTGCTGTCCTGCATTCAGATAGTCGCTGCCTCCAGGGGGAGTGTATATTTGCTGTGCAAGTGTGCGATGCTATGTGTACGCCGAGCTGCTAAAATCCACTTTGTGCAGTCTCTGCGCAGCCCAGTACATATACCTCCAGTGCGATCACATCAGGATGATCGGGGCTGGAGCTGATGTCAGACACACTCCCTGAAAATGCTAGGGCATGCCTGCATTTTACCGAACACTCCCAGTAAACGGTCAGTTGCCACCCACACACTGCTACCTCCTGTCAATCACCTTGCGAACACCTGTGCAAATGAAATTTTTGCACCATCCCATCGCTGACCGGCGATGCCCATTGTTGTTGTCCGACACGCGTGCGCATTGCCGTGCATACGCATGCGCAGTTAGTACCTGATCGCCCGCTGTGCAAAAACACACAGCAGTGATCAGATCTTAATGACCCCCTAAGACAAGATTGATTTCCATGAGCAGCTTCTTCATGTGTCGTTTAGACACAAAGGAAGTGTAAGCAGTTTTTTTTCAGTAGCATAAGATTACTTTCATGGGTGTGAAATATTCATGAGGGACATGTATCAAGTCTTGGAGAGATAAGGTAGAGAAGTTGTGCAAAACAACCAATCAGATTTTAGCTGTAATTTATATAGAACAGTATTTGAATTGACAGACTCTGATTAGCTGCTTTAGGCAACATCTTCACTTTATCTCTCTTTAAGGCTTGATACATCTCCACCCATGTTTGTTGCAAACATGCTGAGAATTGAAGTTAATTCTGCAAATGGCACCTATTTGTGTATGTTATTGGATCAATGCATCATTAGGCCCCATAACAAAATGTAGACGAAGGCCTGGCAATGCCACTCTAGCCTCCGTTGCCCACTGTGCATGTTGAGTGGAGCCAATATTGGGGGATATTTGGTATTGCCGGGGTTTCCCCCTCACCTCCAGCTCACATAGCTACTGCGCCTCTACAGTGGCACTACATCTGCCATTGAAGAACACTATACAGTTAGGTCAGGGGCGTTTTAAGAGAGGAGGAGGCCAGTGTGCTGTCTATTCCGTACGGGCCCCCTCCTCTCTGCAGGAGCGCTGTAGAGTCTGAGCACTAGAAGGCTCAGATTCTACTGCGCTTGCGCAGATCTTCGGGAAAATGGTGCGGTGGCCATTTCCCCAAAGATTTCTCTACTGCGCATGCACAGAACTTCGTGATAATGGGCGCTGCGCCATTTTAACAGGGTTTTAACAGCGCTGGTGATGTCGGTGTGGGACTCAGGAGGGGTGAGTATTCAAAAAATGGGGGCAGGGTGTGCGGTGTGGGCCCCCTATGGACTCAGGGGCCCGTATGCACCGCACACACTGCACCCATTATAGAGACGCCAGTGAGTTAGGTTTAGAGAAACGCTTCTCAAGTTCTGTTTTTTAAAGTGAGGATAACGTGTAAGATTCTGTATGCAGTTTTAATGACTTTCTTTTTGAAAACTCCATGAGAACATGACTTTTGTGTAGCATGTATGTGCACTTCAGTGTGCCCGCTCCAACCTGCAGTGTTGTATACAGTATGCTTGGCATTTTGTGTTGTTTGGCATGGGTGCCTGAAATCTACCTACTCTTTATATTTTGTTTTTCTACACATTACTATCATCCCAGGCAGCCTGAGGCGACACGTTGGAGTGGATTTACAGTTGAAGAAAGACATCTGCTATTAATAGCCCTCAATTGTTTCATCAGCCTACACTTAATTAACGTAAATCCACAACCAGCCCTTAGTGGCATTTTCATGTAGGTGTCACAACATGTGATTAGATCATTTGCCTTAAATGTTATTCATGCGTTTACTGCCCGGATGACCTAGATCTCTCCCGTTTCACAGATCAGTAGGTCTGGTGCAAATGTGCGCTCATAGAAGTGACAGCTCCTTTTACCAGCAGATGGGTAGTAGTATTGTGGCAGCATAGATGAGGACAGTTCTGCAACACTGAAGCAGGCCCTGAGTGTGGCAAAGAGACTTAGGGCATACTTGCCTACCTGACCCTCTCCATGAGGGCGGGATGTATTAAGATACATCTACGCCCCACGCCGGTTACCGCAGTGATGTTGATCGCATATGTACTAACATATGCGATCAATATCGCAATGCGGTGACGGAGGCCCCCCGTGATACCTGTTAGGTGGTCTGCGGGGGTCTCCGTCACCTCCCAGGGGTCCCCACACTGGCTAGACGCCGGTAAGCAGCAGCAGGCTGCCCCCGGCGCCTCCTCCTCCTTCCAGCTGCGTTGCTAAGGGTAGGAGGAGACTACCTTCCGGGTCCAGGTCAGCCTGGAGGAAGGTAAGCCGGGGGGGAGGGGGATTGGCGTCTGCGGCGGTGTCGGCGGGTTGCGGCGGTCGACGATAAGAAGCCCATAGGCTTCTATAGGGTATCGCCATCCAGAGATGACGATACCCTGGACGGCAAAAACGCGGCGGTAGGGTGTTAGTAAATTCGAGGGGTTTTACCGCATTTTTGCTTTAGTACATCCCGCCCTGAGGGAGAAAATGCTCTGTTCCTGGACTTTCCTGGTAATGTATGATTGCCATCACCTGTGGTGAAACATCTTTCTTATCAATTAACGTGTTCAAAACAGGTGCTGGCAATCATACATTACCAAGAAAGTCCAGGAACAGAGCATTTTCTCTCTCATGGAGAGGGTCAGGTAGGCAAGCATGACTTACGGGGACATTTACTAAGCAGTGATAAAAGTGGAGAAGTGTGCCAGTGGAGAAGTTGCCCCATCAACCAATCAGCAGCTCTGTATAATTTTGTAGTATGCAAATTATAGATGTTACTTCAGTGCTGATTGGTTGTCATGGGTATTTCTCCACTGTCTCACTTCTCCGCTCTTATCACTGCTTAGTAAATGTCCCATAAAGCCAGTTGGATTTAAACCCAAATGTGCTTGAACCCTACACTAATATACATATTGATACACATGCATATGTCTATATCTATAGACACATGCAATTTGCCTATTTGATTAAACTAGAAAATTACACAGTAGTTTTTATAAGCCTTGCAAAGATTACTTCCAGGGGCAACACTAGAACAGGAAAGAGCCCTACCTCTCACAAATTATTTGGTTAGCCTGAAAGGCTGGCATTTTCCCTGGTGTTTATACTGGGATGTTACCAAATGGTGAGACATTCATTGGTTGTAGCGATAGCACTTGAAACATCTTGGTCCCACTACGCATGAATCATGTTAGCCACCAGCCAATGAAAGGCATATCCATACAGTGGCGCACCCAGGGGGGTTTCTGAGCACCCAGAAACCCCCCTCCACCAAATTTTTTTTTTTTTTTTTTTTTTGCTGCATGAGTATTATTAATGGCTTTCTAGCGTCCTCTGCAGCCTGCTGTGTTCCTAGTGGCACTAGTAAGTGCTTAATAAAAGTTTACTTTATTTTAATTATAGTACATATATATCCATATGCAATTTTTGCATACATATATACACATGTATATACATACATATAAACACACACACACATATGTTATATATACACACGCGTATATATACGTGTACTGTATGTATGTATGTATGTATGTATGTATATATATTAGTGATGTGCACCAGAAATTTTTCGGGTTTTGTGTTTTGGTTTTGGGTTCGGTTCCGCGGCCGTGTTTTGGGTTCGAACGCGTTTTGGCAAAACCTCACCGAATTTTTTTTGTCGGATTTGGGTGTGTTTTGGATTCGGGTGTTTTTTTCAAAAAACACTAAAAAACAGCTTTAATCATAGAATTTGGGGGTCATTTTGATCCCATAGTATTATTAACCTCAATAACCATAATTTCCACTCATTTCCAGTCTATTCTGAACACCTCACACCTCACAATATTATTTTTAGTCCTAAAATTTGCACCGAGATCGCTGGATGGCTAAGCTAAGCGACACAAGTGGCCGACACAAACACCTGGCCCATCTAGGAGTGGCACTGCAGTGTCAGGCAGGATGGCCCTTCAAAAAAATACTCCCCAAACAGCACATGACGCAAAGAAAAAAAGAGGCGCAATGAGGTAGCTGTGTGACTAAGCTAAGCGACCCTAGTGGCCGACACAAACACCTAGCCCATCTAGGAGTGGCACTGCAGTGTCACGCAGGATGGCCCTTCAAGAAAATACTCCCCAAACAGCACATGACGCAAAGAAAAAAAGAGGCGCAATGAGGTAGCTGTGTGACTAAGCTAAGCGACCCTAGTGGCCGACACAAACACCTGGCCCATCTAGGAGTGGCACTGCAGTGTCACGCAGGATGGCCCTTCAAAAAAATACTCCCCAAACAGCACATGACGCAAAGAAAAAAAGAGGCGCAATGAGGTAGCTGTGTGACTAAGCTAAGCGACCCTAGTTGCCGACACAAACACCTGGCCCATCTAGGAGTGGCACTGCAGTGTCACGCAGGATGGCCCTTCAAAAAAATACTCCCCAAACAGCACATGACGCAAAGAAAAAAAGAGGCGCAATGAGGTAGCTGTGTGACTAAGCTAAGCGACCCTAATGGCCGACACAAACACCTGGCCCATCTAGGAGTGGCACTGCAGTGTCACGCAGGATGGCCCTTCAAAAAAATACTCCCCAAACAGCACATGATGCAAAGAAAAAAAGAGGTGCAATGAGGTAGCTGTGTGACTAAGCTAAGCGACCCTAGTAGCCGACACAAACACCTGGCCCATCTAGGAGTGGCACTGCAGTGTCACGCAGGATGGCCCTTCAAAAAAATACTCCCCAAACAGCACATGACGCAAAGAAAAATGAAAGAAAAAAGAGGTGCAAGATGGAATTGTCCTTGGTCCCTCCCACCCACCCTTATGTTGTATAAACAGGACATGCACACTTTAACGAACCCATCATTTCAGCGACAGGGTCTGCCACACGACTGTGACTGAAATGACTGGTTGCTTTGGGCCCCCACCAAAAAAGAAGCAATCAATCTCTCCTTGCACAAACTGGCTCTACAGAGGCAAGATGTCCACCTCATCATCATCGTCCGATTCATCACCCCTTTCACTGTGTACATCCCCCTCCTCACAGATTATTAATTCGTCCCCACTGGAATCCACCATCTCAGGTCCCCGTGTACTTTTTGGAGGCAATTGCTGCTGGTGAATGTCTCCATGGAGGAATTGATTATAATTCATTTTAATGAACATCATCTTCTCCACATTTTCTGGAAGTAACCTCGTACGCCGATTGCTGACAAGGTGAGCGGCGGCACTAAACACTCTTTCGGAGTACACACTGGAGGGAGGGCAACTTAAGTAGAATAAAGCCAGTTTCTGCAAGGGCCTCCAAATTGCCTCTTTTTCCTGCCAGTATACGTACGGACTGTCTGACGTGCCTACTTGGATGCGGTCACTCATATAATCCTCAACCATTCTTTCAATGGTGAGAGAATCATATGCAGTGACAGTAGACGACATGTCAGTAATCGTTGGCAGGTCCTTTAGTCCGGACCAGATGTCAGCATCAGCAGTCGCTCCAGACTGCCCTGCATCACCGCCAGCGGGTGGGCTCGGAATTCGTAGCCTTTTCCTCGCACCCCCAGTTGCGGGAGAATGTGAAGGAGGAGATGTTGATGGGTCGCGTTCCGCTTGACTTGACAATTTTCTCACCAGCAGGTCTTTGAACCTCTGCAGACTTGTGTCTGCCGGAAAGAGAGATCCAACGTAGGTTTTAAATCTAGGATCGAGCACGGTGGCCAAAATGTAGTGCTCTGATTTCAACAGATTGACCACCCGTGAATCCTGGTTAAGCGAATGAAGGGCTCCATCCACAAGTCCCACATGCCTAGCGGAATCGCTCTGTTTTAGCTCCTCCTTCAATGCCTCCAGCTTCTTCTGCAAAAGCCTGATGAGGGGAATGACCTGACTCAGGCTGGCAGTGTCTGAACTGACTTCACGTGTGGCAAGTTCAAAAGGTTGCAGAACCTTGCACAACGTTGAAATCATTCTCCACTGCGCTTGAGACAGGTGCATTCCACCTCCTTTGCCTATATCGTGGGCAGATGTATAGGCTTGAATGGCCTTTTGCTGCTCCTCCATCCTCTGAAGCATATAGAGGGTTGAATTCCACCTCGTTACCACCTCTTGCTTCAGATGATGGCAGGGCAGGTTCAGGTGTTTTTGGTGGTGCTCCAGTCTTCTGTACGCGGAGCCTGTACGCCGAAAGTGGCCCGCAATTCTTCTGGCCACCGACAGCATCTCTTGCACGCCCCTGTCATTTTTTAAATAATTCTGCACCACCAAATTCAAGGTATGTGCAAAACATGGGACGTGCTGGAATTTGCCCAGATGTAATGCACGCACAATATTGCTGGCGTTGTCCGATGCCACAAATCCCCAGGAGAGTCCAATTGGGGTAAGCCATTCTGCGATTATCTTCCTCAGTTGCCGTAAGAGGTTTTCAGCTGTGTGCGTATTCTGGAAAGCGGTGATACAAAGCGTAGCCTGCCTAGGAACGAGTTGGCGTTTGCGAGATGCTGCTACTGGTGCCGCCGCTGCTGTTCTTGCAGCGGGAGGCAATACATCTACCCAGTGGGCTGTCACAGTCATATAGTCCTGAGTCTGCCCTGCTCCACTTGTCCACATGTCCGTGGTTAAGTGGACATTGGGTACAACTGCATTTTTTAGGACACTGGTGACTCTATTTCTGATGTCCATGTACATTCTCGGTATCGCCTGCCTAGAGAAGTGGAACCTAGATGGTATTTGGTAACGGGGGCACACTACCTCAAGCAATTCTCTAGTTCCCCGTGAACTAACGGCGGATACTGGACGCACGTCTAACACCAACATAGTTGTCAAGGCCTGAGTTATCCGCTTTGCAACAGGATGACTGCTGTGATATTTCATCTTCCTCGCAAAGGACTGTTGGACAGTCAATTGCTTACTGGAAGTAGTACAAGTGGTCTTCCGACTTGCCCTCTGGGATGACGATCGACTCCCAGCAGCAACAACAGCAGCGCCAGCAGCAGTAGGCGTTACACTCAAGGATGCATCGGAGGAATCCCAGGCAGGAGAGTACTCGTCAGACTTGCCAGTGACATGGCCTGCAGGACTATTGGCTTTCCTGGGTAAGGAGGAAATTGACACTGAGGGAGTTGGTGGTGTGGTTTGTGGGAGCTTGGTTACAAGAGGAAGGGATTTACTGGTCAGTGGACTGCTTCCGCTGTCGCCCAAAGTTTTTGAACTTGTCACTGACTTATGATGAATGCGCTGCAGGTGACGTATAAGGGAGGATGTTCCGAGGTGGTTAACGTCCTTACCCCTACTTATTACAGCTTGACAAAGGCAACACACGGCTTGACACCAGTTGTCCGCATTTCTGTTGAAATAATTCCACACTGAAGAGCTGATTTTTTTTGTATTTTGACCAGGCATGTCAATGGCCATATTCCTCCCATGGACAACAGGTGTCCCCCCCAGGTGCCTGACTTAAACAAACCACCTCACCATCAGAATCCTCCTTGTCAATTTCCGCCCCAGCGCCAGCAGTACCCATATCCTCATCCTGGTGTACTTCAACACTGACATCTTCAATTTGACTATCAGGAACTAGACTGTGGGTGCTCCTTCCAGCACTTGCAGGGGGCGTGCAAATGGTGGAAGGCGCAAGCTCTTCCCGTCCAGTGTTGGGAAGGTCAGGCATCGCAACCGACACAATTGGACTCTCCTTGGGGATTTGTGATTTCGAAGAACGCACAGTTCTTTGCTGTGCTTTTGCCAGCTTAAGTCTTTTCTTTTTTCTAGCGAGAGGATGAGTGCTTCCATCCTCATGTGAAGCTGAACCACTAGCCATGAACATAGGCCAGGGCCTCAGCCGTTCCTTGCCACTCCGTGTCGTAAATGGCATATTGGCAAGTTTACGCTTCTCCTCAGACGCTTTTAATTTTGATTTTTGGGTCATTTTACTGATCTTTTGTGTTTTGGATTTTACATGCTCTGTATGACATTGGGCATCGGCCTTGGCAGATGACGTTGATGGCATTTCATCGTCTCGGCCATGACTAGTGGCAGCAGCTTCAGCACGAGGTGGAAGTGGATCTTGATCTTTCCCTATTTTTTTAACCTCCACATTTTTGTTCTCCATATTTTAATGCGCACAACTAAAAGCCACCACAGGTATACAATGTAGATGGATGGATACTATAGTATTATATTACTTATGGACGATGAGTGCACTGACGACACAGAGGTAGGTACAGCCGTTGCCTACCGTACTGCTATATATATATAATAAACTGTATAATAATAACGGACCTGGTGGACACTGTCAGCAGACTGCTAAACTAGTATGAAGAAAAAAAAAGCCACCACAGGTATACAATGTAGATGGATGGATACTATAGTATTATATTACTTATGGACGACGAGTGCACTGACGACACAGAGGTAGGTACAGCCGTGGCCTACCGTACTGCTATATATATATATATATATATATATATATATATATAATATACTGTATAATAATAATAACGGACCTGGTGGACACTGTCAGCAGACTGCTAAACTAGTATGAAGAAAAAAAAAACCACCACAGGTATACAATGTAGATGGATGGATAGTATAGTATTATATTACTTATGGACGACGAGTGCACTGACGACACAGAGGTAGGTACAGCCGTGGCCTACCGTACTGCTATATATATATATATATAATATACTGTATAATAATAATAACGGACCTGGTGGACACTGTCAGCAGACTGCTAAACTAATATGAAGAAAAAAAAAGCCACCACAGGTATACAATGTAGATGGATGGATACTATAGTATAGTATTATATTACTTATGGACGACAAGTGCACTGACGACACAGAGGTAGGTACAGCCGTGGCCTACCGTACTGCTATATATATATATATATATATATATATATATATAATATACTGTATAATAATCATAACGGACCTGGTGGACACTGTCAGCAGACTGCTAAACTAGTATGAAGAAAAAAAAAACCACCACAGGTATACAATGTAGATGGATGGATAGTATAGTATTATATTACTTATGGACGACGAGTGCACTGACGACACAGAGGTAGGTACAGCCGTGGCCTACCGTACTGCTATATATATATATATATATATATATATATATAATATACTGTATAATAATAATAACGGACCTGGTGGACACTGTCAGCAGACTGCTAAACTAGTATGAAGAAAAAAAAAACCACCACAGGTATACAATGTAGATGGATGGATACTATAGTATAGTATTATATTACTTATGGACGACGAGTGCACTGACGACACAGAGGTAGGTACAGCCGTGGCCTACCGTACTGCTATATATATATATATATATATATAATATACTGTATAATAATAACGGACCTGGTGGACACTGTCAGCAGACTGCTAAACTAGTATGAAGAAAAAAAAAAACCACCACAGGTATACAATGTAGATGGATGGATAGTATAGTATTATATTACTTATGGACGACGAGTGCACTGACGACACAGAGGTAGATATAGCCGTGGCCTACCATACTGCTATATATATATATATATATATATATATATATAATATACTGTATAATAATAATAACGGACCTGGTGGACACTGTCAGCAGACTGCTAAACTAGTATGAAGAAAAAAAAAAACACCACAGGTATACAATGTAGATGGATGGATAGTATAGTATTATATTACTTATGGACGACGAGTGCACTGACGATACAGAGGTAGGTACAGCCATGGCCTACCGTACTGCTATATATATATATATATATGTATATAATATACTGTATAATAATAATAACGGACCCGGTGGACACTGTCAGCAGACTGCTAAACTAGTATGAAGAAAAAAAAAGCCACCACAGGTATACAATGTAGATGGATGGATACTATAGTATAGTATTATATTACTTATGGACGATGAGTGCACTGACGACACAGAGGTAGGTACAGCCGTGGACTACCGTACTGCTATATATATATATATATATATATATATATATAATATACTGTATAATAATAACGGACCTGGTGGACACTGTCAGCAGACTGCTAAACTAGTATGAAGAGAAAAAAACCCACCACAGGTATACAATGTAGATGGATGGATAGTATAGTATTATATTACTTATGGACGACGAGTGCACTGACGACACAGAGGTAGGTACAGCCGTGGCCTACCGTACTGCTATATATATATATATATATATATATATATATAAAATATACTGTATAATAATAATAACGGACCTGGTGGACACTGTCAGCAGACTGCTAAACTAGTATGAAGAAAAAAAAAACCACCACAGGTATACAATGTAGATGGATGGATAGTATAGTATTATATTACTTATGGACGACGAGTGCACTGACGACACAGAGGTAGGTACAGCCGTGGACTACCGTACTGCTATATTATATATATATATATATATATATATATATATATATATATATATATATAATATACTGTATAATAATAATAACGGACCTGGTGGACACTGTCAGCAGACTGCTAAACTAGTATGAAGAAAAAAAAAAGCCACCACAGGTATACAATGTAGATGGATGGAAACTATAGTATAGTATTATATTACTTATGGACGACGAGTGCACTGACGACACAGAGGTAGGTACAGCCGTGGCCTACCGTACTGCTTTATATATATATATATATATATATATATATTATATACTGTATAATAATAACGGACCTGGTGGACACAGTCAGCAGACTGCTAAACTAGTATGAAGAAAAAAAAAGCCACCACAGGAGTGTTTTTCAGGCAGACAAACGTATACTGGACTGGTGGTCACTGTCAGCAAAACTGTGCACTGTACTCCTGCTATAACTGCTCCCCAGTCCCCACAATTAGGCAGTGTGAGCAGTGCACTCAGCACAGATATATGCAGCAGTGCAGCACACTGAGTGAGCACAGATATGGTGGAGCGTTTTTTTCAGGCAGAGAAACAACGGATTAAACTCACTGGTGGTATAATCAAAACCCTGCACTGTACTCCCTAACAGCTGCTCCCCGTCCCCAATCCTCCCCACAATTATAACTAAGTCACTCATTCTTTTCTACTATAACGGAGAGGACGCCAGCCACGTCCTCTCCCTATCAATCTCAATGCACGTGTGAATATGGCAGCGACGCGCGGCTTCTTATATAGAATCCGAATCTCGCGAGAATCCGACAGCGGGATGATGACGTTTGGGCGCGCTCAGGTTAACCGAGCAAGGCGGGAGGATCCGAGTCGCTCGGACCCGTGAAAAAAAAGGTGACGTTCAGGTGGGTTCGGATCCCGAGGATCCGAACCCGCTCATCACTAATATATATATATATATATATATATATATGTGTATGCATGTTTAATATGCTATGTGTATATGTATATGTGTATATATATGTATATATATATATATATGTGTGTGTATACGGTGTATATATGTGTAGATATGTAGATATATATATATATATATACACACACACAGACACACTGGTTTTACGGACCCAGCATATACTGGGTCACCTCAGTCCCCATCCCCGTGCTTGGCTCCACCCAGTTCTGGAAACCCCCCCATGCAAATCCTGCATTTGCCACTGCCATACACTGGATTGGCTGAGCAGCGATGAAAGGGAGAGACACGTACTTTATGGTGCAGTTATTTTTACATTGTATATAATATATAGTAATAAACGCGGTATGATTTCTTTGACTTATCCCAAAACTGTCACAATGTCTTTGTGTTATTATTGTATCTATTTCAAGCAGTAATACGTATTTATTTATTTCTTAATACAGAGAGAAATATTTTTATTATTTATCTATAAGGTCGAGATATTCAGTTTTTCTAAATAAATAAATGTAAAAAAATATCTTGTATATGTATACAAATAATGTCATTAACCACCACTGTACAACACCAAGAACTTCTCAGGAACATACATGTATCTAGTTTAATGCAACAAAATAGTGGACAAAGAAATAGTTTTGTATCACATTGTAGAGATCTCATTATGAATATAAAGAAAAAAAGGTACAAAACTGCTGAATAGCGCCTCAGATCATGAATATAATTTATATATTTGTACAATTGTTCTGTCACCTGCGCTGCCGTGAAACACTGTGTGTGTGTTTATAATAAATGGCTAATAATAAGAAGAAACGGCTGCGCAAAAGTGGAAGAACAACCATCTTGGCTCAAACTGCTCATTGAACCACAGATATCCCGGCTCCACACCGGCTGCACATCCCGGCTCATTATACGGCCGTCAGCTACTCCTTTCATTATATTGGAGAGACCACCATATATCAGGCAGTGAATTGCCCGTAAGCCATCCGGTCTTTCAGCCCCACGCATCGGCCCTGTGCACGGCTGCTGACATCTTCTCTTAGAACGCGGCTGAAACTACATTCTTTACCGCTGGTTGCCTGGTTACCGCACAGTCATCTCCTCGCTGCGCAGACGGACACTGGGCATTGCAGGACCGCAATAATGAGGACGCTCGGTACGGACCAGCCCTAGGAGAAGGTAATCATAATTTAATTATTCATTTGCCCACCTGCCTGTGAAAATCTCTCAAGACATTTATCATCAGCCACACACTGATCGGCTGTTTATCTGGAACTGTGGACATTCCAATCACATCAATTCTGGACTCTGTGGTTCCCATTTTCAATAAGCAGATTGAGAATTTACAGCTCATACATCTTATGATCTAGGTGTTGACATATTTAATTTTATTTTCATGTGTTTTTTATTGCATTTTATATGTAGACTCCGAATGTCTTAATTAATGTTATTAACATAATAAATCTTTTCTTTTTCTACGTCAGCTCTTATCATTAATTATTCCCCATTAGCCATTGGTGGTTGTTCTTCCACTTTTGCGCAGCCGTTTCTTCTTATTATTACTCATTATGAATATAACAACTCTCACAGCAGATAAGACAGCAGACAAACCCAATATATCAGTGCTGTTACCTGAAGCGTGAGTAGCAGGGGAGCATTGAGCCTGCAGCACCGAGATTTGTCCCAGCCTGTTGAATCCCGCTCGGTATTTTTACAGTTCTGCAGAATGCTGACCTAGATATATTGCAACGAGCAGTCTCTATTTCTCTATAGCTTTACTTCTTTTTCGTGATTCTTAGTTACTCAGAAGTCAAAGAACAGCAAAAGGCCCCTGAAGCAGATTATTTTTATATATAGTTCTTTTTTACTTTACAGTTACTCTAGATTGCACATACAAAGCATGAACAGGGCGAAGAGACACACTGAAGAGTCAAAATTAGACATTGTTGAACAGAAGCGTGATTGGTAATGAAATGGCTGGAAATATTTTGCACATACTGTATACAGAGAGAGCACATCCTAGGATGCATCCACGTCCACACTAGCAGTATATGTTCCTACTTTATGACAAGTCATCATCTTCAGCATGTACAGTATAGTATTACACTAAACCTACATCCTCTTAACATATGTATATGCACATGCTGTAACTGCTATCAGCATGAGCTGCATATGCATAAACATTCCCTTACAGAACAACCTATTTTAAAATAGCCGTTCCCTTTCCCATTCCCACTCTGCAGTCATAAGGGGAGATGTACTAAGCAGTGATAAAAGTGGAGAAGTGAGCCAGTGGACAAGTTGCCCATGGCAACCAATCAGCTGCTCTGTATACTTTTATAGTATGCAAGTTATAAATATTACGTCAATGCTGATTGATTGCCATGGGCAACTTCTCCACTGGCTCACTTCTCCACTTTTATCACTGCTTAGTACATCTCCCCCATAAGCAGTAGTAGTAGTATCAGATGCGTGCAGGTCGCAATTGCACAAGTACATGAGTTACCTTTCCAAGCATGCACAGATCAAAATCAAGCAAAATCAAACAATGTGTGTTATGCAGACTGGTATAGTACTCAGTATCAGCTTCAGTAAGTAGTTACTAATACAGAGATTGATGTACCAAGCAGTGAAAAAGTGGATCAATGGAGAAGGTGTCCATATAGCTTATACCTATAATTTTATAGAATGTACTCCATGATTGCTACCTCATAGCTGATTGGTTGCTTTTGGCAACTCTCCACTGGTCCACTTCTCAAATCTTTTCACTGCTTGATACATCAACCCCATAGACAGCACGGTGTATTGAATGAACTAGAGATGGAGATGAGAAAGGAGGAGGAGAATTACATGTTACAGTAAAAGGGGCTTGGCCGCTCAAAATGCTACCATTGATAGGCAGCTACAGCTCATGTGTTGCCAGTTTAGCTCACAAGCATTGTATACAAAAACTCTGTATTTACAACATAAGGGCAATGTGCTAGTAATTGAATACACTTATTATTAGGTGACTCATTTATGAGATGATTTTAGCATAGATATATTAGAGATGTGCGGTTCGGTTCTCCAGAAAGCTGAATCCACCTGAACTTTGTGTATATAAACCACATCAGAACCTGGTCCGGATCTCCCGAGGAGATCTGATCAGAACCAAGTCCTGGTTCAGATGTTCCCACAGTTCGGAACTCAGATTTTAAATCTGAATTTTGGGTTTAAGATTGCAAAAATCTTTAGCTGTTTTTATTAGGGATGAGCGGGTTTGGTTCTCTGATAACCTAAACTGCCCGAACTTTGAGAACTGAGCTCGGATCCGAGTCAGACTCGGTTTTGCGCACCTGACTCGGATCTGAAAACGAGGCAAAATGTCATCATCCCGCTGTCAGATCTCGCGGGTTTTGGATTCTACATTAGAGCTTCGTGTCACCACCATTTTCACTCCGGACTTGGAGACTGCACAGTAAAGACATGTTCCTTCTGTGCTGTAATTGGGTAGGCAGGTTAGGGGGGAAGGAGAGAGCAGAGGGGTTGTTTTGCAGGAGGCTGTAGAGTTGAGTTGAAGTTGATACTAGGGGTGCTTGTGTACGTGTGCTGTGTTAGGGCTCTGCATAGTGCACTGCATATAGCATACTGTGGCTTTGCATAGGACCAGGTGTTCTCTGTCTATAAGGGGCTGTGTGACTGTGTGTACAGTCATGCATCACACTACTAGTACTGCCATACACTACTGCTATATATCCTCTATGTGTGAGTCAGAGCAAAAAATATATTTCTATTGGTGCATCACACAGCGACTACTAGTACTGCCATACGCTACTGCTATATATCCTCTGTGTGAGATCCAGAACAAAAAATATATTTCTATTGATGCGTCACTCAGTAACTATTAGTACTGCCATACACTACTGCTATATATCCTCTGTGTGTGATCCAGAGCAAAAAATATATTTGTATTGGTGCGTCACTCAGTGACTACTAGTAATGCGACTGCCATACACTACTGCTATATATCCTTTTTGTATGATCCAGAGCAAAAAATATATTTCTATTGGTACATCATTCAGTGACTGCTAGTACTGCTGTAAACTACTGATATATATATATCCTCTGTGTGTGATCCAGAGCAAAACAATTTTTTCTATTGGTGCATCACTCAGTGACTACTAGTACTGCCATACACTACTGCTTCATATCCTCTGCATGTGATCCAGAGCAAAATATATATTTATATTGGTGCATCACTCAGTGACCACTTGAACTGCGGCTGCTGTACACTACTGATATATATTCTTTGTGTGTGTGTGATCTAGATCAAAAAATATATTTCTATTGGCCAATCACTCAGTGACTACTAGTACTGCCATACACTTCTGCTATGTATCCTCTGTGTGTGTGATCAAGAGCAAAAAATATATTTCTATTGGTGCGTCACTCAGTGACTACTAGTACTGCGGCTGCTGTACACTACTGCTATATATCCTCTGTGCGTGTGTGATCTAGAGCAAATAATATATTTCTATTGGTGCATCACTCAGTAACTACTAGTACTGCCATACACTACTGCTATATATCCTCTGTGTGTGATCCAGAGCAAAAAATATATTTCTATTAGTTTGTCACTCAGTGACTACTAGTACTGCCGTACACTACTGCTATATATCCTCTCTGTGTGATCCAGAGCAAAAAAATATATTTCTATTGGTGCGTCACTCAGTGACTACTGGTAATGAGGCTGCCATACACTTCTGCTATATATCCTCTATGTGTGATCCAGAGCAAAAAATATATTAATATTGGTACGTCACTCAGTGACTACTTGTACTGCTGTGCATTACTGCTATATATCTTCTGTGTGTGATCCAGAGCAAAAAATATATTTCTATTGGTGTATCACTCAGTGACAACTAGTACTGCCATACACTATTGCTATATATCTTCACTCAGTGCATGAGAAATTAAGATAAAACAAGTGAAAGATCAGGAACCACTTACTACTACTAGTGCTGAAGCTGCTGCTACTAGTCATGACAACAATAGTGCAATTCCATCAATGCCAGCAGCTAAGGCCAATGCCCATTGGCATACAGAGAATCTAAAATCAAAGAAGAATATTTTATGGCAATACATTAAAAAAAAAACATTCAAGTTAGCTGAAGGGAAATGCAAAATTGGCAATATGCCATTCATTACACGAAGTGGCAAGGAATGGCTAAGGCGTTGGCCTGGGTTTATGAGCAGTGGTTCTGCAGCTCATAATGTTGATATAAGCCCTCCTCCCTGTAGAAGAGCTAAACATGAAAACTTGTAAAGGCACAGGGACCAACTGTGCCTTCAAAATTATCACAAATTCCTGAGGAGAGTCCAAGTGTGTCCTCGGTTTCTGTGTCTAACCGTACTGTACCAGAGGCTCCATTTGCATGCCCTTTGCAAGTGCTGAGAGGAGCAGTTCATGTGCTGACATTGTGATTGAGGATGTCACTGTAGAAATACACCAGGATGAAGAGGATATTGGTGTCGCTGTTGCTGAGGAGGAAGTTGACGGTGAGGATTCTGATGGTGATGTGGTTTGTTTGAATAAGGAACTAGTGGAGACAATGTTAGATGTGCGTCTAGTATCTGCCATAAGAGCAGTGGGATTTAGACAAATGATGGACATACTGTGTACACGGTACCATATCTCGTCTAGTTTCCATTACACTAGACAAGCAATTCCTAGACTGTAAAAGGACATTAAAAATGAGTCAATAGTGCCCTCAGAAATACTGTTGTACCCACTGTCTACTTAACCATGGACATGTGGACAAGTGGAATAGGGACTACATGACTGTGAAAGCCCACTAGTTAAATGTATTGCCTTCTACAGCAGCACCAGCAGCATCTCACAAACGCTAACTCGCACGTTGTATATCACCAGTTTCAGCAAGAGGCACACCGCTGAGAACCTCTTAGAGAAACTGAGGGACATCATTGCACGATGGCTTACTCCACTTGGACTCTCCCCAGGATTTGTGATATCTGACAACGCCACCAATATTGTGAGAGCTTTACATCTGGGCAAATTCCAACACAGCCCATGTTTTGCTTACACAATTAATTTGGTGGTGCAAAATTTTTTTTTAAATGACTGGAGTGTGCAGGAGATGCTGTCGATGACCCAAAGAATTTCAGGCCATTTTCAACATTTAGCAACTGTGTGTTGAAGACTGGAGCACCAGTGAACTTGCCCTGCTATCACCTGAAGCAAGAGGTAGAAACTAGGTAGAATTCTACTCTCTATATGTTTCAGAGGATGGAGGAGCAGCAAAAGGCCATTCAAGCCTACACATCCACCTATGACATAGGGAAAGGAGTGGGAATGCACCTGATGCAAGCGCAGTGGAGAATGATTTCCATGTTGTGCAAGGTTCTCAAACCCTTCAAACTTGCCACACGTGAAGTTAGTTTAGACACTGCCTGCTTGAGTCAGGTCATTCCCTCATCAGGCTTTGCAGAAGCAGATGCAGAAAATGATGGAGGAGCTGAAACGGAGCGATTCCGCTAAGTATGTCGGACTTGTGGATGGAACCCTTCATTCGCTTTTCCAGGATTCAAGTGTGGTCAATCTGTTGAAATCAGAGCACTACATTTTGGCCACCTTGCTCGATCCTAGGTTTAAAGCCTACGTTGTATCTCTCTTTCCAGCGGAAATAAGTCTGCAGAGGTGCAAAGACCCGCTGGTGAGAAAATTGTCAACTTAAGCGGAACATGACCCGTCAACAGCTCCTCCTTCATTTTTCTCCCGCAACTGGGGCTGCGAGGAAAAGGATAAAATTTCCTAGCCCACCCACTGGCGGTGATGCAGGGAGTCAGGAGCAAGTGTTGACATCTGGTCCAGACTGAAGGAGCTGCCAACAATTACTGACATGTCTACTGTCACTGCTTATGATGCTGTCACCATTGAAAGAATGGTGGAGGATTATATCGGTGACAGCATCAAAGTAGGCATGTCAGACAGTCCGTATGTATACTGGCAGGAAAAAGAGGCAATTTGGACGCCCTTGCACAAACTGGATTTGTTTAACTTAAGTTGCCCACCCTTCAGTGTGTACTCAGAAAGAGTTTTTAGCACAGGCGGGAACCTTGTCAGCGATCGGCGTAGGAGGTTACCCAAAATGTGGAAAAGATGATGTTCATCAAAATGAATTACAAATTCCACAAGGAAGACTTTACCAGCAATTACCTCTCCAAAATACAGAGCGACCTGTGATGCTGGATTCCAGCTGGGACAAATTAATAGTCTGTGAAGACAAGGATGTACACACTGATGAGGGTGAGGAATCGGAGGATGATGATGACATCTTGGTTCTGTAGACCCAGTTTGTGCAGGGAGAGATCAATTGCTTCTTTTTGTGTGGGTCCCAAACAAATCAATCATTTCAGCCACAGGTGTGGCAGTCCCTGTCGCTAAAATGGTTGGTTTGTTAAAGTGTGCATGTCCTGTTTATATAACATAATGGTTGGTGGGACGGTCCAAAGACAATTACATCTTGCACCTCTTTTCTTTGCATAATGTGTGCTTTGGAGAATTTTTTGGGCATAAAACTGCCATCCTGTCTGCCAGGGAAGTGCCACTCGTAGATGTGCCACGTGTTTGTGCCGCCCACTTCTGTCACTTAGCTTAGTCATCCAGCTACCTCGGTGCAACCTTTTCGCCTAGAAACAATTTTGTGAGGTGTTCAGAATAGACTGGAAATGAGTGGAAATGAATGTTATTGAGGTTAATAATACTGTAGGAACAAAAACACCCCCACGTTCTGTTATTTTAGCTGTTTTGATGATTTAAAAAAAAAAAAAATACAGATCCAAAACCCGCAAGGGTGGTTTTGGCAAAACCAATCCAGATCCAAAACACGAAGGAGATCCAGATCCAAAACAAAAACACAAAAAAATGGCCCGGTGCACACCAATGATTATCAATTGTTGTTATTAATATTTAACCAAACCAAAAACCAATATGAATTACAACCTAAACCAAAACACGGGGGGTTTGCACAGCTCTCATTTTAATATGTTTATAGACAGGAAATGTGTCTTCTATGAGGCACTTCCTTACCTCTATGAGCAAATCCAAATAGGGGTTTTCCTTAGACACATCTCTTTCCCATGTATTTCTATTTGCCCCATGTAACAAAAAAAAAGATTGGGTGCAGTAATCCACTAATGGGAGATGTAGAGGCTACAAGGAGTCTGTTTTCCCAACATAAAGCTCTGACATTATACAGAAACCTTTAGAAATAAACAAATGAGAAACACTTTAATGGGTACAGTAAGAGCATCAATTGCCCCCCACCCCTATTCTTCCCAACACACACACACACACACACACACACACACACACACACACACACACACACACACACACACACACACCTTCCTCCTCCATTATTTGTATCACAACGGGCTAAATAACTAAAAATCAGCCTGCTTGTCTCATTGAGTATCTGTTTCTGTATATTATATATTGTATTACTGTACCAGCTTTTCTATGCAAATATATTAGTTAGGGTTTTCACTCTAGTACACTTGTGTATAGGCTGAATATCTTATACAATTATTAGTTTTGTGCAATGAATGCCAATTTCATGAGTTAACACCTATTTACAGTGATGAGGCTGTGCTGATGGAGAAGTCCTTAAATTACCTAGGATTTTTTATATGGTATTAAATATTTGTGGTATTGCCAAGAGCCAACGGTAAGCATTCCTCTGCAGGTGCTGGATTGCTATCTCTGTCAGCACACAAGCTAGCCCTGTGTACACTGCCGCTTGATATGACAGCTTCAGCTAATGTTTGTCCCTGGCTGCTGCTAAAAAAGATCTGTAGCTGGACCTCAGGGAAGCGAGATAACTTTCTGCATGCTGATTTTCTTTCTCACTTCGCCACCAAGTCTAAATTACAGTAACCGAACCCTCATAGCTGGACAATGACAAAATAAAAACAGTATACAGTATACGTTAAACAGTTAAGGGGTCTTATTAAGAGTAGCATGCAAGATGACAACACTACACTTGCATTTTGTATATGGCACTAAATACGAATAAATGTATACCAACTGGGGTCTCACACAAAGCCGATTTCCCATTGGTTCTAAGTATCTCCAGCCATATAAATGAGAAAAAAAATCATATTGCCTTCACTCAGTGATGTACCCTGCCCCCGAGAGCGCACATGATGTCACATGCACTGCAAGAAGTACTGTACTCCAGGATTACAAAGAGTGTTCTTATCCTGTTGGGCTCTTCTTTAGGCATCTCACATGCCAGGCACAGGCACCCCAAGAGATTCCACTCTCTTAATGGCCCCTGTACATCTTAAGGTATCATAATGGTTTGCAGATTAGTGTATTAACTAGAGCAGTGTTTCTCAAACTCGGTCCTCAGGACCCCACACGGTTCACGTTTTCCATGTCACCCAGCAGCTGCACTGTGTATCACCAACTGTCACATTTTAAAAATCTACAGGTGACCTGCAAAACATGAACCGTGTGGGGTCCTGAGGACCGAGTTTGAGAACCTGTGAACTAGAGTACAGAGAATGAAAGCCATACAATACAAAGAGGATCCTATTAACTCAACATAAATCAGAGAGCATGTAGGGGGAGGTGTTGTGACTGGAGGTCTCATGACCGCCGGTCACATAACTACATCCCCTAGTGACTATCATATAATACAGGGAGAATCCTAGAGACCATCTTACAATACAGGTAGCATCAAAATGACTTCCATATGTTACAGACAGCATCCTAGTGACAGCTATATTCTGTAATATCATCTCCCTCATTAATGATTAATAATTGACCTCTCCTCAAAATCACTAACTCATTCATTATCAAGATCACCTAAACTTTGCAAGATACAGCTGTAATTGGCTTGCATACAACTCTCGTCTCAATGTACTGTAAGGATGAGTTGGGGAACACAACTGACCTAATTTCCCCCTGTGCCATGATACTATAAGACAATATTTGAACAGAACCATGAATAATACATGTATTTACTGAATCCAGATCTCAAGCATAATATGTGATCACTAGCTCCATTACAATATTTTTGAGATGGTACACAGTACAAATCCATTCACACTAAAGTCCCCATCTATTCTGATCTGAGATTAGTGGTGGGGTCTGGTGCAGTGAAGCACCATTTGGGTTATGAGTTTTCAAGCTCTATAGAGTAGAATGGGACCCTCAATAAGTGGATCACATTGGCTTTGTCCCCCCATATACATGAACAGTACAGTTTCTGACTGGCATCTTTATATTAAAGATGTGCGGCGGGCACATTTCGGGTTTTGTGTTTAGGTTTTGGATCTGGATCCCCGCTCGTGTTTTGGATCTGGATAGGTTTTGCCAAAATCACCCTTTCTGTGGTTTTGGCAATGAGGTGGCAATGAGGTGGCTGTATGACTAAGCTAAGCGACACAAGTGTGCGGCACAAACACTTGGCCCATCTAGGAGTGGCACTGCAGTCCCACTGCATTAATGGTGGATACTGAATGCACGTCTAAGACCAACATAGCTGTCATGGCCTCAGTTATCCGCTTTGCAACATGATGACTGTTGTCATATTTCATCTTCCTCGCAAAGGACTATTGGACAGTCATTTGCTTTGTTGAAGTAGTACAAGTGGTCTGCCGATTTCCCCTCTGGGATGACGATCGACTCCCAGCAGCAACAACAGCAGCGGCAGCAGTAGGAGGAAGTGGTTCTTGATCTTTCCCTATTTTATCCTCCAAATTTTTGTTCTCCATTATTTTTCATGAGTTATATAACAAAATGCCGCACAGGAGAGCATACCTCTACACCACACAGGGCAAACTCTGTAAAAATTATTTGGATTAAATATTAATAACCCCTTTATTTGGAGTAAATAATATATAACACAGGACAGCACCACTGAACTTATATGGCAGCACCACTGGACTGGATTTATACGGCAGTACCACTGGACTTATACGGCAGTATCACTGGACTTATACAGCAGTACAACTGGACATATACAACAGTATCACTGGACTTATACGGCAGTTTCACTGAACTTATACGGCAGTACTACTGGACATATACGGCAGTACCACTGGACTTATATGGCAGTGCCACTGAACATATACGGCAGTATCACTGGAATTATATGGCAGTACCACTGGATTTATACGGCAGTATCACTGGACTTATACGGCAGTACCACTGGACTTATACGGCAGTATCACTGGACTGGATTTATATGGCAGTACCACTGGATTTATATGGCAGTACCACTAGACATATACGGCAGTATCACTGGAATTATATGGCAGCACCACTGGGCATATACCGCAGTACCACTGGACATATATATGGCAGTATCACTGGACATACAGTAAACGGCGGTATCACTGGACTTATATGCCAGTACCACTGGATTTATATGGCAGTACCACTGGACATATACGGCAGTATCAATGGATTTATACGGCTGTACCACTGGACATATACGGCAGTATCAGTGGACTGGATTTATAGGCCAGTACCACTGGATTTATACAGCAGTACCACTGGACATACAAGGAAGTATCACTGGAAATATATGGCAGTACCACTAGACATATACGGCAGTATCACTGGACATATACGGCAGTATCATTGGACATATGCAGCAGTACCACTGGACTTATACAGCAGCACAGGGACACTACCACTGGACTGATACCGAACAACACAGCACCACTGCAATGGACTGGACTTATACAGCAGCACTGGACATATGGTAGCAGAGGACACCACCACTGTGACTGGACTCATGCAGCACAAGACACCACCACTGGACTTATGCAGCACAACACAGCACCACTGGACTGGACTTATACAGCAGCACTGGACATATGGCAGCAGAAGACACAACCACTGTGACTGGACTGATGAAGCACAAGACACTACCACTGTACTGATGCAGGGCAACACAGCACCACTGCACTGGACTTATACAGCTACAATGGACATATGGCAGCAGAGGACACCACCACTGTGACTGGACTGATGCAGCATAAGATACTACACTGGACTGAGCAGCATAATACAGCACTGGAATTGCCACCCCATTTTCCCTCCCACACAGAGACTGAGGACGGAGACACTCTCCAATGCCGGAGTGAAAATGGCAAGGACACACGGCTCCTTATATGGAATCCAAAACCCGCAAGAATCCGACAGCGGGATGATGACATTTTACCTCGTTCTGGTTTCCGAGTCAGGTGGGAAAACCTGAGCCTGACTCGGATCCGGGCTCAGGCAGTGAAGTTCGGGGGGTTTGGTTCTCAGGGAACCTAACCCACTCATCTCTAGTGAGAAGGTGTAGTGTACTTAAACTTGAAGATGGGCACAATGAAAATAGTCTTATTGCAGTAAGATTTCCGCACGGGCATAGCAAATACCACTGACTCATCACAAAATCTTGTGAACCATATGGACATTTGGACAGTAGCCAGGCCGGCAACAGAAATGTTGGGGCCCGGTACAACAGAAATCTTGCGGGTCCCCCCCCAGACCAAATCCATGTGGACCAAATGCCCCTTGACCTCCTAGAGAGCTGATATGATATCACTTTAGTTAAGTTGCTGATTATATTTGTGGTCCAGTCTCCAGAGGATGAAAATGAGTGACATAATTTTGAAGGTGTGCCAAAAAGAAAACCCACTGCAGCGCACACCTTTACCATCAACAGCCACCGCTAATCAAGACCTGGCTCCGAGAGTCCCGAGTCCCTGCTGCAACAAGCTGCCAGCATGCCTGAGTGTCTGCACGCTGGCCTGGCACTCTGTCTAGCTGCAGTCCGCTCCTCACAGAGCAGACACAGGGGACTGGCTGCCGGAGCCCCAGACAGCTGAGCTGGGGCTGGTCTGGGGGCTCACCACTGGGGTACCACCAAAATTTCCTTTTACTACATAGCAGGTGGGCTGCAGCTGGTGCGATACAGTGATGCTGCAATCTGTATAATTATTTAAATCTGGATCCATGCCATGCTGCTGCTGGACCTTTGGGCCCCTCACAGCCTCGAGGCCCAGGACAGGTGTCCCCTTTGACCCCCCTTGTCACCGGGCCTGACAGTAGCTTGCCTTTGTGATGCAGGCACCCACTAAGAAGGGATTTTTCAAAATTGCACCCACATAGGGGTTAAGAGGGGTGAGATGATTATTGGAAATTCCCCCCTCACAGAGGAGATACATGGTTCCGGCGATACCAAGTCACGGAGGGGGGAGCACACAATGCTCTGTTCCTGGAAAGCTTGATAGTCAGCAACTGCTTATCTGCTGTGTGAAGGGTACCAACAGCTGTCACAGTGACCTTAATTGTTGTTCAAAAATCTTTACCTTTTTACCTCAAAGGAGGAGCCCTAAGGAGAGCGAGAAGCTACACAAAGAGACCTAGGGCCCCTTGAAATAGAGTCAGCCTGCAAACCTTACATATTTAACATACAGCAGCCGCAGCTTGGCCAGCATTTTGACTGCATCAATCCAGGGAAGCCCAGAGATGCGACCTGACAAAGATTGGCATTATTCTTTAAATTCCGTAGCGAAGCACGGACATTCAGCTAGTAGCCTATAAAATCACCAAAGAGAGGTTCTGATATAACAAACATTTAAAAATGTATGAAACACAATTATATACCATAAACTGAATAGGGGTCTATTCATGATGCTTGAATTGACATCAGTGACAGTTTATTATCCAACTGTAGCATAGCCAACCAACTGGACTTACACTCTGGGATTCAGAATTACAAACCACTGATCGTGTGCGGAATCTTGGCATTGTCCTGGATGGTGTCTTGACACTTAAACATCAGATATCAGCCACAATCAAATCCTCATTCTTTCACCTGAGGAACATTGCCAGAATCAAGCACTTAATTCCCTCAGATGATCTGGCAAAAGTCATACATGCATTTGTATCATCTTGATTAGACTACTGTAATGCCCTCTACCTTGGTCTACCAGCAAAAGAATTGCACCGCTTACAGCTGGTGCAAAACACAGCTGCCAGGCTGTTAACCAACCAGCCCGGCTCTAGCCACATAACATCCATACTCTACTCCCTTCACTGGCTGCCTGTAAGATGGCGAATCATCTTCAAGATTGGCTTACTGGGTTTCAAAGCACTACATGACCAGGGCCCAAGGTACCTGAAGCAGCTTCTGATTCCATACTGCCCCAAAATTTGACACTAATAGCTAATTATTAATATTTCCACCTATTTCTAACCACTTAACTGATTTTGCAGAGATTCCAATCCTACCCCATTGTTTAGTGCCTCCCCCCCCCCCCCATGTGTCATTGTATACTTGCCATTCTATTTTTTTTTTTTCAATATATTCCCCCTTCCTCCCCCGGTTAAACAAAAACATTTATATTTTTTAGCACATACACCTCCCTACCCACCGCCAGTGCCAAAACATTACCTCCCCATTTCTCTTCCCTCCCCTTCCCCATCATATCCTCACCCCCCCCCCCTTCCACACACACACACACACACACACACACACACACACACACACCTTATTGCAGTGCGCAGTGGAGCATGGGGCAGAATGGACCGATCCTTTATCCCCCCTGCTGCACCTGATCTCTGCACACGCAGAAATCAGAATAGTTGTGCTGAGGAGGGGAACTACAGTATGTTCCCCTGCTAGCACTTTTACTTTGAGTGCATGTATTTTCTACCTGGGCCTTTGTGACCTGCAGCATCTGGGCCTGTTGGCCTGCTGAGTAGCGGTCACATTCGCCAAAGCCCTCAGAATATCCTTAATACTAGTGTCTGAGTGTGTAGGAAATCAAAACTTGTTACACTGGTCAGAAGACCGACACCAATATCCCGACATCAATCACAATACCGGGTGTCAAAATCCCGACTGTTGGCATCCCAATCGTGAGTATGTTGGGGTCAGTTAGGGTTAGGCTGTGAGGGGTGGGATGTTAGGTTTAGGCACTAGAGGGAGGGTTAGGCTGCACACACCTGGGGGGGTGGGGGGTTCCGGTTAGGCTGAGGGGAGGGAGGGTTAGGCACTAAGGGGGAGGGTAAGGGTTAAAGTGCCTAGACGATATTATGAGAAATTTGTCCATTTCCGATGGATCGAAACTAAAAAAAAATCATAATAGTGCAGATCATTCAGTGTCTGTGAACAACAACGTTCACGATGCGCGGTCCTGCTGGTCATTGGTCAGAGCTTCTGATCTTACCTTCCCTGCTGCAGGGGGAGGGCTGTTTGCGGCGCAGGGGTAGTCGCAACAGGGTGGATCCAGATGGTGGCTGTAGCGATGGACGGCGGTGCATGCGCAGCAGGACATTGGGGTATTTTTTTACCGAAAATACCCCAATGATGCAGCAGAGAGGTATCGCAGGGACAGAGCTGTCTCACAGCTCTGTCCCTGCAAGTGATAATTAATACATTTATGCAATGTACTCAATTATCGCATTGCAAGTTTTGGCTGATATTATCACCTGTCATCCGCATCATCAGATGCAGATGGTGATAAATCGGCCCCTTAGTCTGTTTGCACAGTTGCATATACAGTATCTATGCAGTTGCAACAACCTTGTCCATTCACTTGTTCAAGTACAGTAGCTGTCATCACTTTTAGCACTCATTTGCACCACCAGCTCTATACCTGCTACAAGAGATCCATTTGAATACCCATTGTAGGATGCCAATGGAGTACTAGTGGCTTTTAGCTGTGATTTACTAACCAATTTCCTGTATTATTTTCATACCACTCATGATGAATGGATAAAGGAACATATGCCATGTAGCAGGACAGGATATCATTCACAACTACAGCATGTTCAGGGTCACAAACACCATGAATCCTCAGATGCCTGACACATATGGCAGGAATGCAGCCATGTGCTTTTACAGAGTCAAAAAATATATGAATCCAGTAAAAATGTCTTTTAGGATAAGCGGTGATACAAGGTAATATTGCTCATGGGTCTAAATTCTAAGAAGCACAAATCATCACCCTCAAGTGCATGACAAAGATTTAAAATTTATAGTTAAAGTCTCAAATTGACTTTGGTTTCTGTTTACAAAGAATTAACTATGTTTAATTAACCCCTTCGAAGGTTTCACCTTACACTTTTGTACTGTGTTGGTATCGACAGCAGTAATAAGAGACAGAGTTTTTGTATGGTTGTGTAAAGGAATAAGTATGTTTCACTTTTAGTTTAGAAAAAGGAAAACTCATTAATCACAACACTAAACGATAACGGGGCCCAATCAGCAGCTGATTGCCTCAATTCCCCATTTTGCCAATGATTGGCTCGGGGGATCGGAGAAATCCAACATGTTGAATTTCTGCCGGATCGGAACAGCAGAATGGGGATTCAGGGCTGTAAATGTATGGCCCGCATAAGACATTAATAGGTTTACACTCTTTCAGCACTAAGAGTTCAGTGCAAAATGTGCCTATTATTATTCTTTATTATAGTGATTACTATTAGATTACATTTGCAAGAATCAGTTATATATACTTTGTATGGGAGTCTGAGTTATGACTCCAATGCATTTTACAGGATCTTTCTATCGCTGTGACGGGTCTGGGACTCAGGGTCAACAACAAAAAGGTCGACACACCTTAGGTCGACGCCAATTGGTCGACACACCTTAGGTCGACATGGCCAAAGGTCGACATGGACAAAAGGTCGACAGGAACAAGGTCGACATGGAAAAAGGTTGACATGAGTTTTTTATGTTTTTTTGGTGTCGTTTTCTTCGTAGAGTGACCGGGAACCCCAGTTAGTGCATCGCGTCCCCTCGCATGGTGCCTCCGCTCCGCTTCGCTCGGCACAGATTACCGTTCCAATCGTAGTCCACGTGGATCGTTAAGTATGAAAAGGTTCGAAAAAACAAAAAAAACAAAAAACTCATGTCGACCTTTTTCCATGTCGACCTTGTTCCTGTCGACCTTTTGTCAATGTCGACCTTTTGTCCATGTCGACCTAAGGTGTGTCGACCAATTGGCGTCGACCTAAGGTGTGTTGACCTTTTTGTTGTCGACCTGGAGTCCGGATACCCGCTGTGACATTAAAGGAATTAATGATATATAGTTGGAAGTGAACAGCATCCACACTAATGCAGCTTTTGCTTTGAATGGTGTGTGTAATAATCAGTAGACACGCTATGGTCCACGGTCCCAGAACAAAACACCCCAATTGTCTAGAGGATGTCTAGTTTATAAATGTCTTGAGAGATTATGCCCATGCCCAATTATTCCTCTCTCTCTCTCTCTCTCTCTATATATATATATATATATATATATATATGGCGTGAAGAAAAGAGGCGGCACTCGAGCAGACTTCATGCAAACTGGTTAGTTGGTCAGTTTATTACCGACATGTTTCGGGGTTTACCCCCATCCTCAGGGCTTAAACAACCCAAACTGGACCACTGTAATTACATTTATACAATACACAGACAAACAATCATGACATGATCTTACTCACCTGCTCCACGGCGCCAGTCTGACCGTCCGGACACCGAGCAGCGCATCTCACGTCGCCATACCTCGATGTCATCAAGGCACGCCGCAGGTCCATCTCCATAGAGACTCCGGAAGACGCCCGCTCGTCAGTGCCCCTGTCTGTCAAGGGTCCTGGTGCGAGCACACGCTGCCGGCCCATGACGTCTTCCAGCGTTGCGTCGCAGGGCGGTAGCCTAGGCAACCTTTCTGCAATATAAACATCAAACAAAAAGAAACATAAAAAAGTGACATAATGACAATTAAAACATCTACACCGCGTCATACAGGTTAACTGGTATAATAATAACAGACAAAGTGTAAGCAGCAATTTACTAAATTCACTACATATTAATAGCACCAATAGTTTTATTTAATCCATCCTCATATTTATCTAAAGGGTCAAAAAGGCGACTAATCTAACCTAAATTACTGGCTGAAACTAATGGCGTGCCTAATCTACAACAAGCTATTACGGATCTACAAAAAACACTGAAGACCAAGGTTCTCGTTGAGACCTCGGGGAGATAAAGTTCCCAGTGTGTAAATCCACCTTGATTCCCCGCTGTAGAAGTGTTTTATCTCTATCATCCCCTCTCATTGTTTTGGGAACATGATCTATAAGAATGGCCCTAATACTAGCCACCCCATGTTTAAACTTGAAACAGTGTCGGGCAAAGGGTTGATCACTGTTACCCTTCTCAAATGCTTTTTTTATGGCACTACGATGCAAGGCCATACGTTCTCAAAACTGCTGTATGGTCTTGCCCACATAGGCAAGACCACATGGACAGGTCAATAGATATATTATGTATGTCGAAGTACAGGTGAGGCGACGTTTAATGGCCAACTTCTTCCCTGTTAATGGTTGATTGAACGTGTTCCCTGTCATCAGTGTATTACATGTAGCACATCCTAGGCACCTGAAACAGCTTTGCTTAGCACGCAAAAAGTGTGATTCTTGAATGGTAGTCATTTCAGTTACATCAAGTTTAACTAAATGATCCCCAATGTTTCTATATATGAGCATGACTATTGACTACACACAGGGTGTGGTATGGAAGATCAACCATGTTAAGGTTGACAGTCAATAGATCGAGACCAAATGGTTGTCATGCAGTAGGTTGACAGATGCAAAAGGTCAACAGGTGAAAGGTCGACAGGGCTTAAGGTTGAAATGTACAAAAGGTCAACAAAGTGGAAAGGTTGACACAAAAATGATCAACTCAAGTTTTTTCATTTTTTGGGGTCAAATCTTGTATATTGCATAATACATGACCACCATCAGTAAAAAAGTATACCCTCGCAGGCTCGCTTTGCTCACCACGCTTCAGGCAAGGTCATTCGCCACAGGACACTATTACCAGTCTATGTCCACGTGGACTGTAAATCAAGCAAATATTGAAATAACATGTGAAAATCAACCCAAAAATGTGTCAACCATTTGTGTGTCGACCATTATCATATCAGCCTTTTGAACCTTTCAACCTTTTGTATCGTCAACCTTAAGCACAGTTGACATTTCATCTGTCAACCTTTTGTAGCTGTTGGCCTAATGTATGTTGACCATATGGTGTCGACCTATTGACTGTCCCCCAATACACTGTTGAGCTAACATCTGGATACTCTGCACACCCAAGAGTGGTATATCTATCTAATAAAATAGCCCCTGTTGTGACAGAATAGAGTGAAATAGGTACAGAATAGTGGAAATTACTGTAGTTCAGAATAGGCTGTTTCATTTAAATTATATTTATTAAATCTATATATTTAATCAGCTAAGCAATTTTATTGTGAGAGCAACTACTCCGAAATGACAACACCGATTTTGGTCGTTCAGGTGTCATTCAAAAGGATGTGTGATATAGAAGTACAATAAGGTCACATAATTTTTCTAAGTGGTCAGGTTATTGAGGAATAATGCGTCATAGCCGTGACATTTTTCCATAGAAAAAGCATTGAGCGTTTTTTTTTCTTGCTCAATTTCAAGCAACGGTTGACTAGTAAACATTTGGCTCGATAACATTGTAAGTGAATAAAACAGTAGGAATTTTGCCTCCAGCACACGCCTGTTCTCAGTGCCCAATCTGTACCTCCCTCCTAGGGGCACCAGGCCACTGATGATTGGCACTCTGTGCCCATGTAAAGCCCTGATCAATAAGCCTTTCTGTTGAGCAGCTCCCCAAAATTTCTCCAACCATAAAAACAGTGCTCTGTACAAGCTGGATACAGTGTGGGGTGCAGTGGGAAATACAGTAAAATATTGATCGGGTTACAGTGCGGGTCAGATACAGTGCAGGTTACAGTGCAGTCTGGATACACTATGGGTTACAGTTCGGGACAAACACTGCGGGTCGCAGACAGTGCCAGTCGGAAACAGTGCAGGTTACAGTGCAGGATTAATACAGTATGAGTACGTGACACACATTGCGGGTCGTATACAGTGCAGCTCAGATACAGTATGGGGGGTGGCACAAGATCGAAGACATGCTCTATGGGGGTTTGACACATGAGGGAAGACACACTGTATAGGAGGGGGGGCACAACTGCTAACAAATTTGCTGCTGCGATCAACTCTGAATTACCCCCTTTGTTCCTTTAGACAGTATGGGAGGTACAGATGGATCCATGTTTATCTTGACCTTTAATGGGATTAACTGAGACTGGACTTTCGGACTTAATCCCCTGCTGTAATGACTTAATCCCCTGCTGTAATGACTTAATCCCCTGCTGTATTGTTCTCTGTATTGTATTGCAGCTGAGAACAATAGATGAAGGGTTTATGGTAATAAATCATGTTGTGCCTAGGCGCAGCAAACTAGCCAAGATAACCGTGGACCCATCTGTAGGACACATATTTATATTTTGCAGGGGGGCGCCGAGCACCCTAGTATCAGCCCTGGATCTGCCTAATGGGAAGGGGGGGGGGGGGGGGCAGGGGAAATGAGCTCTACCACCTCTCCAGGTGTGTTAGTGAGTTTTCTGTCATTATACCATGCTATTTTATAAAGAGAGAGAGAGAGATAGAGAGAGAGGGATAGAGAGAGAAAGAGGGATCTGATTTGCATATTAGGTAACTTTGAGTGTAATAGTTCCACATGCAATGTGTTTCAAGGTTCCTGTATAGTAACACAGCAGAAAAGTAATTGTAAAAGGAGGTTGTTCCAAGATAACACTGCACTGGCCTGCTCTGCAAATCCTCCTCTCTGGAGGTCCAATATAATCAGAAAAAAAGATAATATCCTTTTTTAATTTCTAAATTATCTTTTACAAACACCCCTATGGAGTTACTAACAACTTTTAATCTACAGCATCAATACATACGGGGTAAAATCATCAGATTTGTATCTGGCCCAAGGGATGCTCAAAGATACGTCTAAGCAGAAATAGTATACACCCTTAAAAGTCATGATTGACTTGCGTCTCCAAGCTGTTATGGTACTGATCCCCCTCTCCATACTAATGAAGGTACAACTATCATCTCAATCATCTCAAAACAGGTCTGAAAGTTGTATGCATGCTCACTGTAACAAACGTTACATGAGTCAGAATGTTTCCATGGCACAAATGGTCTCATGTCCAACTCTTAACAGATCTGAGGTCAGAAACCATTGATTATTATGTCTGCATGAGATGATTCTATTACTCATGTCAAAGCAGAATGTATTTCAATATTTCTAGTGTCATATTTCTAGTACCTGGTGTTCTTCCTGTATCCAGCTCTATTACAACATAGAAACTAATATAGACCTATATTCAGGATCAGCTAAAGGTGCCTCTTGCCTTTGGCAAAACACAAAACACACTTAACAGTCAATACATAAACTATATTTATTACGCATTTTACTATTATTTCACATCACATCACTTCCTCTTACTATTCAGTCACACAGTTGTACATTCCAAGCAGCTTAAAAATACAATGCTGGTATTATGACGGATAGCATATCCATGTAATGTACTGTATAAGTTCTAACAATATAATACACAATTATGGATAGGTTTTCCCTATATAATGCAACTTTTTTTCCTGAAATTTGACCTTCTGCATGAAAATGAGCTCAATTTCCCCCATATCCAGCATGGGAGGGAACAGGGTGCATTACCTAATTATTCTAAGTTTAAGCTGTCTGTGGATGAAAGCAGCCGCATAACGTAGGGACTGCCATCTGGATCAGCCTCACATCTCTGCATGCTTGCCACCATCACCCAGAGACCAGGTTTATTTCTCCCTTCAAGTTACTGGGCTCTTTGAACTTCTTCTTTCTTGTGTTTCATATTTGGCAGACTGTCAGTTCACCTGTGTACATAAATGATCTACTGTATTCTTCCCTTGTGTTGTGCAGGATGCTTCACACAGACATTTGCCATCGTAACAGACTCATTGATGAAAATAGTGGGTATTATGGGGGTAATTCAGACCTGATCGTTGCTGTGCATTTTCTTTTGCACAGCGGGCGATTAGGCACAAACTGCGCATGCGTATGCACCGCAAAGCACAGGTGCGTCACATGGGTACAAAGCAGATCGCCGCTCAGCAATGGGTTTGTGGACAGATCTGTTTGCATGGTGATTGCAAGGAGATTAACCGGAAGAAGGCGTTTGTAGGTGTCAACTGACCGTTTTCAGGGAGTGTCTGGAAAAATGCAGCCATGTCCATGCGTTTGCAGGGAGAGTTCCTGACGTCAATTCCGGTCTCAGAAAGGCTGATGTGATCGCAGCGGCTGAGTAAGTCCTGGGCTGCGCAGAGACTGCACAAAATCTGTTTGTACAGCTCTGCTACACATGCGTTCGCACACTTGCACAGCTAAAATATCCTCCCCCTGTAGGTAGCAAATATCTGATCACAGCAGTACAAAAATCGCTTGCTATCGATCAGGTCTGAATTAGGCCCCATGTGCGTACAGAGCGTCATCTCCGAAAAAGCTGTCAGCGCATTCACGGATAAGGCTAATATACAGTGAGGTTAACACAAAAAAGTTCATGTATTAAATATACATTTGCTAAGAAATATATACAGCGGGAATCACATTTTTTGAGTGGCAGCGGAGAAACCAGAAAGTACAGTAGCAATGGGTTACGTTGGGGGCAGCCAGTAGCTACTTTGGAGTAGTGAGGGTTTGGAAACTATCAGGAATGCAGGGAATTTTTATCAAAACCCTAACTACATTCTTAGAATGGAATATCTAGTGGTCACGTACCACAACTTTAGAGACCCCAAGCTCCTGGCTTAATAACAGCATTATTATTACATCATTCCAGCAGTATTAACTTGAAAATAGCTTTAGAATGTAATGGTCCTTCGTTGATTCTTTATCAATTACTATTCAAGGCATCTTGTACATTGGATCATAGAAGGTACATAAAAGGTAATTCAGTTCAGTTCATTTATGAAAAGTGTTTTGTAGGTAACAGTGGGCCTTATTCAGCAATGATTGCAATGCTGCGAAAACACAGATCGGCTGATGCGATTGCAGCCTTGCAATCACATCACAATGCTGCGAAAACACAGATCGGCTGATTATAGCAGCATTGTGAATGCACATGTGCTAGGTCAAAAATGCGATTGCACCCCGGGAGGATGCAGTCTCATTTTGTATGACAGTGGCTGGGGGCTTTGTTGCAGTGGCGTGGTCCAGACATGGAGGCATGTCCGGACCTTTTTTAGGGGCGGTCACGTGACGTCACGCGCACCCACTGTAAGGTGTAAAATGGCAGCAATGCGCCTTCATACACTGCGTATGCAGGGGGCTGCTGATGTGCCCTGTGCCTTTAAATGCAATTGCAACGCGGGGTGGATCTACTCATGCTGTGCGGTCTTGCCCTGTGCTTTTTTCAGTAGCAGATTCTGCTATTTAGTAGAATCTGCTACTGAACCTGAATTAGGTCCAGTGTTATGTATATATACACACCCAACGTCCAGATTAAGGAAAATTATATATGTAATGAATTATATGTGAGATTGAGGCCCAAGATGAAAATACCTGGGAAGGTGGTAGTCTGGAACAAATTAAAAAGGTACAGCGTAATGCCATCACACTGCTTCCTGATTCGAGTCAGTGACGCACAATGGTGAGCCAGTAGCCAAATCAGATCGTGCCACAGAAGAAGAGATCTGCAAAGATCACATACAGTATCTAACCAGCTACCATCATACTAACCTATTCTCCATGAAGTATTGGGAGACGCCTCACCCGCATATATTGCCCACCTGAATGCTCTGTGTACCCCAGGACCTCCCACCTGGCTGCTCCCACCTGGTAGGGGAAGCCAGAATATTGACAAGCATGGCTTACATAAATGAACTCAAATAACAGAATTAGACACTACTGAACCCCTTCACAGAGTGTGAAAGAATTAATTGGTGACAACTAAAAGTATGTCCAAAGTTAACTGTTTCCCAACTCTGATACTCATGGTCTAAGATGGCAATCATTCTGTTACTTGTGCTCTGTGAGATCATTATTTATTCCCCCCAGTAATCAGTGTTTGGTCATTGATTCTTATTTGAAGTTTCAACAAATATGTTTTTTTATTATTTGATTCCGGCCTGTATATAACTTCCTTCATTAGGTAAATGTAATGGATAATTCATTTTGGAATATTTTCCAAGTGATTGGGTTGATTACTAAATTACACTAGATTACTTTTCTGTTTCTATAAATAATATATCTTTTTATTCTATTTTTCCAAGGTCTTCAAAGTCTTTGTATACTAAAATCATGTTATGTTTTTATATTAATCTTTGAGAAGTTTTCCTTGTTTTTGACAACTCACTTTGTTATATAGGTTGAAAGAAAGAGAGGGGGCAGTAGAGAGAGAAGGAGAAAGAGAGAGAGAGTAAATGGCAATTCACATATAAAGAAAATTTGGGTGCCAAAGAAATAAAAAATTAGATTTCAAAAAAGACTGTAAATATAACTCTTTAGCATGCCAGCATAGCAGCAAAATTCAGTGTACCTCAAGCCCTTTATGCCGCAACTTTTCCTTAAACTCTTTCTCTCTCTTTCTCTCTATCTATCTATCTATCTATCTATCTATCTATCTATCTATCTATCTATCTATCTATCTATCTATCTAATATATATATATATATATGTATGTATATATATATATATACTGTATATATACTGTGTGTATATATATATATATATATATATATATATACAATTTCCAAAGGTCGACACTCACTTCTGTCCCACATGTATAGCTTGCCACGGTGCTGCGTCGAAAGAAAGCATGTAGGTACACCCAAAGACGGCACTCACTGGTCTCACAAAGAAATACTGGACACGGTCCTCTTATCAATGTTTCGGGTTTATTTCAACCCGTCATCAGGATACACATAACAATTCAAAAGTGACATAGACATACCTTAAATACCCCTCCATGCTGCCAAACAAGCGTGCCAAACTCAAATCCCAGCTGTCTAATCAATGTAGCATACCCTCCCCGGAAGTCGTAACACGTAAACACTCGCGACGGGTTGCCTTAGTAACCCGTCAACTCCTCCGGGCCGTCAGCGGTGACACGCACCAATAGCGGTGCGTGCCAGCCGTCGCTTCACTAATGACAGGTAATAAACTGTGCCGCATCCCTCTCACGGAGCTCAACAGCCGCCGTAGCAGTTGCCATAGCAACCTACCATAACTAATCCCAGAGGCCAAACGTAGCGTCTGGTCTCCATGGCTACCCGTTTGGCAACACAGACTTCACAATACCACCACATACCTATACCAAGACCATAAAAAACACATAAATAAGCAATAAAAACACACAGATAAATGTGCTTGTGCATAAGGAAATACACTAATGCATACTTTGTAAGTACAATTGTAGAAATTCAGCGATGACACTAAACCTGTTTACATATATGGTTGCATAAATTACTATACTAAATACACCATATATCAAAACCTAATACATGAATCAAATCCTATGGATAGAACCACAAAATTACCAATACATATTGTAAGTGAGGTGATCATTAAGGCCTCTTGGTTTAACAGTATCCAACAACTGTATCCATTTCGCCTCAATCTGCAAAAGCCTCCTGTGCCGATCACCACCTCTCGGGCTCTCCGGCACATGGTCAATAATAATGTACCTGAGGCTAGATAAGGAATGATTATTCTCAAAAAAAAAATTTTGCAGATTGAGGCGAAATGGATACAGTTGTTGGATACTGTTAAACCAAGAGGCCTTAATGATCACCTCACTTACAATATGTATTGGTAATTTTGTGGTTTTATCCATAGGATTTGATTAATGTATTAGGTTTTGATATATGGTGTATTTAGTATAGTAATTTATGCAACCATATATGTAAACAGGTTTAGTGTCATCGCTGAATTTTTACAATTGTACTTACAAAGTATGCATTAGTGTATTTCCTTATGCACAAGCACGTTTATCTGTGTGTTTTTATTGCTTATTTATGTGTTTTTTATGGTCTTGGCATAGGTATGTGGTGGTATTGTGAAGTCTGTGTTGCCAAACGGGTAGCCATGGAGACCAGACGCTACGTTTGGCCTCTGGGATTAGTTATGGTAGGTTGCTATGGCAACTGCTACGGCGGCTGTTGAGCTCCGTGAGAGGGATGCGGCACAGTTTATTACCTGTCATTAGTGAAGCGACGGCTGGCACGCACCGCTATTGGTGCGTGTCACCGCTGACGGCCCGGAGGAGTTGACGGGTTGCTAAGGCAACCCGTCGCGAGTGTTTACGTGTTACGACTTCCGGGGAGGGTGTGCTCCATTGATTAGACAGCTGGGATTTGAGTTTGGCGCGCTTCTTTGGCAGCATGGAGGGGTATTTAAGGTATGTCTATGTCACTTTTGAATTGTTATGTGTATCCTGATGATGGGTTGAAATAAACCCGAAACGTTGATAAGAGGACCGTGTCCAGTATTTCTTTGTGAGACCAGTGAGTGCCGTCTTTGGGTGTACCTATATATATATATATATATAAAACACCAATCAAAACTTTGGACACACCTTCTCATTCAATGGTTATTATTCATTCTAATTATTTTCTACATTGTAGATTAATACTAAAGACATCATAACTATAAAAGAACATGCATGGAATTATGTTGTAAACAAAAAAGTGTTAAACAAATCAAAATATGTTTTATAATTTAGATTCCTCAAATTAGCCCCCTTTTAATTTGATGACAGCTTTGCACACTCTTGGCATTCTTTCAATCAGCTTCATGAAGTAGTATCCTGGAATGGTTTTGAATTAACAGGTGTGCCTTGTCAAGAGTCAATCTGTGGAATTGCAGTACTTGCCTTTTTAATGTGTTTGAAACCATCAGTTGTGTTGTGCAGAGGTAGGGTTAGTACACAGTGGACACCCCTATTTGGCTACTGTTGGAATCCATATTATGGCACGAACCACTCAACTCAGCAAAGAGAAACGACAGTCCATCATTAATTTAAGAAATGAAGGTCAGTCGATATGGAAAATTTCAAGAACTTTGAATGTATCCTCAAGTGCAGTTGCAACAACTATCAAACGCTATGATAAAACTGGCTCTCATGTGGATCACCCCAGGAAAGGAAGACCAAGAGTAACCTCTGCTGCAGAGGATAAGTTCATTAGAGTTACCAGCCTCAGAAACCGCTACTTAACAGCACCTCAGATTAGAGCCCACATAAATTCTTCACAGAGTTCAAGTAGCAGACAAATCTCAACACCAAGTGTTCAGAGGAGACTGCGTGAATCAGGCCTTCATGTTTGAATTGCTGCGAAGAAGCCACTACTCAGGATGAACATCAAGAAGAAGAGAAATGTTTGGGCCAAAAAACACAAGGAAGGGACATTAGACCAGTGGAAATCTGTAGTTTGATCTGATGAGTCCAAATTTGAGATTTTTCGTTCCAACCGCCGCGTCTTTGTGAGACGCAGAGAAGGTGAGTGGATGGTTTCTGCATGTGTGGTTTCCACTATGAAGCATGGAGGAGGAGGTATGATGGTGTGGGGGTGCTTTGCTGGTTACACTGTTGGTGATTTATTCAAAATTCAAGGCACACTTAACCAGCATGGCTATCACAGCATTCTGCAGTGCCTTGCCATCCCATCTGGTTTGCGCTTACTGGGACCATCATTTGTTTTTCAACAAGACAATGACCCCAAACAAACCTCCAGGTTATGTAAGGGCTACTTGATCAAGAAGGAAAGGATGGAGTGCTGCGTCAGATGACCTGGCCTCCACAATCATCCGACCTAAACCCAATTGAGATGGTTTGATTTGAGTTGGACCGCAGAGTGAAGGAAAAGCAGCCAACAAGTGCTCAGCACCTCTGGGAACTCCTTTAAGACTGTTGGAAAACCATTCCGGTAGACTACCTCATGAAGCTGATAGAGAGAATGCCAAGAGTGTGCAAAGCTGTCATCAAAGCAAAATAGGGGTACTTTGAGGAATCTAAAATATAAAACATATTTTGATTTGTTTAACACTTTTTTGTCTACAACATAATTCCATATGTGTTCTTTCATAGTTTTGATGTCTTTAGTATTAATCTACAATGTAGAAAATAATTAAAATAAATAAAAACCATTGAATGAGAAGGTGTGTCCAAACTTTTGACTGGTACTGTATGTTACAAATATATATCACATATCACACCTTGAAGTATCCAGAAAAGGCATGCAGCAGGAGACCAGCACACCACTATAAAATGAGAAGGCCAAAAGTATTTATAATGACATCCAAAAAGCCAGCGAATTAAAAATTGACCATAATGATAATGTCGATATTATCTTAAACCATAAAGCTATACCTTTAAACACACCTTTACCATGGAGCCGCTGCGGCCGCTAGACTTAATATGCACTCTACGTACTTTGTACGCTATTTGCGTACAGAGTCCCGTACCGTGTACGGACTTAGCGTACAAACGCCGCGCTGGGGGTACAAAGTACACACAGCGCACACACACTCTTGATATACTTTAAACCTTATTCAGTTAGGTAATGTAATACGCTTTAAACCCTAGCAGGGAAAAGAGGACGCAACACCGATTTGTAGTTAAACACTGGGCTCCGACACCTCAGCGTATATATCTGGAAGGGGATAACAATACAATTTATACACTACAATACAACAGAGTAAATGGCTACTGTCAATGCACATACGTGAGAATATTCGCATGCGCTTCCTGGTCCAGTCCTCCGCTAATCAGGTAGATAGCGTTAAGAGTCTTCTGACCGGCCAGTCAGCAACAGGCTTTTTATACACTACTTCCAAAAGCAA
Source organism: Pseudophryne corroboree (assembly GCF_028390025.1). Classification (NCBI taxonomy): domain Eukaryota; kingdom Metazoa; phylum Chordata; class Amphibia; order Anura; family Myobatrachidae; genus Pseudophryne; species Pseudophryne corroboree. The sequence continues at coordinate 202,339,299 of NC_086450.1, read as the reverse complement.
TACAATGGATACTGTAATCCCTTTGTCCATTGGACACAGGGATGCATCTTTACATTACAGGAGAGTTCATAAGATGATTTGAAAAGGTGGGCGATGTCTTTCTCAACTGCTCTTGTGGGTGGTCTCCTCTGGATTCCCGCCGCATACATAATATACAGTAAATACAGTTTATATCTATATTCTACTTCTGCACATAACTATACGCAGGAACATGCGATCTTCCTCTAACCAACACCGGAATGTTACCCTTAAAATACCCTACAGCTGGATACCAGACACCACCTTATAACCTTAGTCTGTCCCTTCCTATCATGCAAAGGCGAATCCCTTAGTCCTGGAATCATTTAAACTGTTGATACTTGCTGATGTGGTGCAGGGGGGCTATGTGTACAATGTGCACTATTTGGATTAAATATGTAATGTTTTGATACCCTCTATGCGCTCACAAACTCCACCATAAATACCCATACCACGCGCAGGACCGCGGGAGCGACCATACGCATATTGCGGATATGTGCACGCACGGCGGAACAAGTGCACGCGCAGCGGGCATGTGTGTGTGGTTAGTACGTGATGTGTGTACTGGAATATTTTTCGACTTTGACAATAATTATCGGCATCACAGGCTGGAGATATGTGTTAAGACATTCATCATAGCTCCCGGCCTGCCCCACAGTCATTTCGTTTTTTATTCCACCTTTATTAAGGGTCAGCAACAGGGTCATGGATGTGCATTGCTGCCATCAGAAATTGTTACGAATAGCACTTACAAAATACTTTAGGCAGGTCCCCCCTGGGAGGTGGAGCTGTGGATGATGTGGGTGGAGCTACAGTGGGAGTTAAGCATAAACTGGTGCTTAAACCAGTAAAAAAAAAACTGTTAAAGTGTGGGCTGTGGAGGTTGGTTTTATTATAATATGTCAAGCTCATATGTGCTCTTGCCCCAGCCTCCTCCCACTCACACCTATAAGTACCCTAGCGCTGCCTCAGTCACCTCACTATGATACATAAATGCACTCAATGCAGCTCCACTCCCACTCACACCTATAAGTGCCCTAGCCCTGCCTCACTCACCTCACTATGATACATAAATGCCCTCAATGCAGCTCCACTCCCACTCACACCTATAAGTGCCCTAGCCCAGCCTCACTCACCTCACTATGATACATAAATGCCCTCAAGGCAGCTCCACTCCCACTCACACCTATAAGTACCCTAGCCCTGCCTCAGTCACCGGCTCTGTGGATATGCCTAAGGCTCACTGATGCACGTTGGCTAGTATAGGCTAGCCTGTATACTACTATCCCACAGAAGAGCTATTGTAGCCCAAATTGCTTAAAAAGTTAATGCTAGCTATGAAAGAAAAGTGTTAGAACACACAGAACATTGCAGCTTGCTGCATACAGTGCTGTGTAGTCACAAACTGGTCATGATAACCCCCAGAGTCGGCCATAGGCATAGGCAAACTAGGCAATTGCCTAGGGCATTTGATATGCCTAGGGGCATCAGCAGCTTCTGCTGATTAAAATGATATGCGGCATGCCTATATTCTGTGTGTAGCATTTCATATGCAGATACAGCCATAGTCTCACACAGTATATAGGCATGCTGCATATCATTTTAATCAGTAGAAGCAGCTTGTGCATCCTAGCCACATAGCAATGCAAATAAGATGCATTTTCATTACACAAAGGTGCCAGATGTTAGCATTGAGGCAATATTTATGAGGACACATCTGTATCCAAGCAGAGGCAGAGGTCACAGTGTTAGTGGCAGTGTGATTGCTGTGTGCATGTGAGTGGGTTGGTTGTGCTGTCGTGTTCAGAATATGTGTAAGGAGCATTATGTGTGTCATATAAAAATGCATTATTAATGTGCAACATATGTGTAAGGGGCACTATGCGTGTCATTATGTGTATAAGGGCATCAATAATGTGCGGCATATGTGTAAAAGGGTACTACTTTATGTGTATTATTATGTGTATGGGGCAGTAATAATGTGCAGCAAATGTGTAGGGGGCACTATGTGTGTCATTATGTGTATAAGGGCATTAATAAAGTGTGGCTTATGTGTAAGGGACATTATGTGTAAAAGGGCATTAATAAAGGTTGTCATAATGTGTAAGGCGCATTATGTTTATAAGGACATATGTGTAAGGGGCATTACTGTGTGGAATTATGTGTATAAATGCATTACTAATATGTGGCATTATGTGTATAAGGTGCTCTACTACAGTATGTGGCGTTGCATATAGAAAGGGCACTACTGTGTTGTCTAATGTAAAATAAAGAGCAATAGGGTGTGATGTAATGTGAATAAGGGTCTCTACTGTGATTAGTAACGTTTATAAGGTAAAGTGATACTACTGTGGGATTTATGAACACTATCGCATGATCAAATGTGAATGAAGTTGCAGTACTGTGTGGTGTAATTGGAATTGGGGTTACTATTGTGCGACCATGCCCCTTGCCAGCAAAAACACACCCCTTTTCGGGCTGTGCGCCAAATGTGCAAACTGTTCCTATTTAAAATATAGCGGGTACAAACACCAAAATAAGGACTGCTATGGGTGAGGGGTGATGGTGCTGGGAAAGAGGTGGAAGGTCAGAGGCGGAACCAGCGGTGGTGCTAGGGGGCACCAGCCAAAATCTTGCCTAGGGCATCATATTGGTTAGGGCTGGCTCTGATGACCCCTGTCCACAACTGACAGCACCTACAGTGGGCATGTGAGCTTCAGAACTGGGCTAGGGAGCAATGGAAGGATGTGGCCTTGTCTGTTAAATCACAGTTTCTTTTATATCATGTGATCCCTGAGTGCATTTGTGTCATTTACCTGGGGAAGACATGGTACTAGGATGCACTATGGGAAGAAAGTAAGCCGGCAAAGGCAAGGTGATGCTCTGGGCAATGTTCTGCTGAAAAACCTTTAGTAATGCACAAGTAGCTCACTGGGCATGTAATACACCACACTGAGCTGAGAAGAACCCGGGTTATTGCTGGGGCAATCCGGCGCGACCCATGCTTCAGCTCCGTGTGAAAGGGTCAAGCTGGGACCCAGTTCAGTGTAAAAGACGGACCTGGGTCATGCTTAACAGGCTGCTGATTGGCGGCTCAAGACACTTGGAAATGATGTAATCTCCAAGCATCCTGTGTGAGTGGCGATAACGCAGGTCCCAGTGGTGGTGTGAGAAATTAAAGTGTAATGAAATCCCCAGCCCATTTTTAGTATCCCGGGTCAGGCAGAGTGTAAAAGAGGTATTATGAGGTGTGTTAATGAGAGTCTATGTACACAGACGCCAGTGTCTAAGGACACACCACTCAGTATTAATGCATGTACAATATAGATTTAAAAAGTTGGCTTACACACTGTCGAAGTCAGAAAAATGTCTCTATGCACGTTGCCATATTTGCACCTCATTCATGTCCGCGCTGTGCGGGCGTACGCTCTCCCGTACGTACACATACTCACAGCCGCGGGCACCCGCAGGCGCACGGTATGCGTATTTACGGTAGAGTTTACGTAGTCGTAGCGTGCGACTCATTCATTACATATTTTCACAATTAATGTAGTTTATAGATTATGGTCCCTTTGATAGATTCTGAAAGTTTGGTTAATATAGAATGTCCCTGAACGGAGGAATCCCTCTTTGTATTGTGCGAAGGGCCTAACAGGAGTCAGACAGTGGTGTTTGGTACCTATCGGAAGAGTATTTAAATAGTAATATTCCGGTGTTGGTTTGGAGCAGATTAATTGCTCGTGCGAATAGTTATGGACATAAGAAGTTATGTCCATTTATTTATTATTATTTGTCCTTACTTAGTCATGCATCTGAACAGTTGGAGACAGGCATCAGTAGGTCTCAAATGTCTCTTTGACCTCAGAGATCCCCCAAACAATAGTTTGCATGTTAAGAGGGCCTCATATCTATACATGCATAAGGTAAACACAGGAATAGTAATTGAAGATCAATTGTACTCCAAATCAGTATCTTTCCCGCAGACGGAGTACAATAGTCTTTAATTACACTGAGCTTTTGAGACTCAATGAGGAAGGCCAACACCTGTGTTTACAAATGGGGCTGGATTTGTATACAGGAGAATGAGGGCTGAGATGTCATTGTCTCAACTGAAAGTGGACATCATGAATATAAAACAAAGCCCAGAGACAGGATTCTGTTTTGTATTCGCCAAACAATAGCTTCTCACTAGACAGGAATGTGTTGGTCATCACCCATTGTGTTACATAACCAAGGCCACTGATGCAGCTGGCTCACATGCTGGGAGGGACACACACTTCCGGTGGTTGACACACCCCCACAGCTGGAATGCAGGTATGATATACCCACTGGAGATCACGGGGCTGACTCTCTCACTCAGAACTAAGCTAGCATCAAGCAGCATGGCGGCTACATCCCCAGGACAGAATTCCTTCCCAAAGGCTAAGTATAGAATCACATGGCTATAGAAGGAAATATAGACATATTGCTTTCTGGTTTAAATAGGATATTGTAACTTGGCTGGGATGATTGTTGGGTGTTTGTGTTGGTGCCCTGTGGAATCTGTGATGGTAGCTGGGATCTTGTTAATCATAAATACCACCATGCAGTACTTTTGAATATGTGCTGGTAGCAATGGCAGGCTGATACTTGTGAGTACCTGGTGGTCTGGTCTTGTGATAACTCATATGCTCTGGTTATAGAGATACTGTGTTTGCTTGAAATTGTGAAAGGTGATTTAGATTGTTTGGAATTGTAAAATCAGAACATATGCATTGTTTTGAGGCTTGGACATTTTCGAATCAATTGGAGTTTTTCCCAAAATGGAGTCTAGCTTCTGCCCCATGCGGCATTGTAGGGACGATTGTGTAGCTGGGTGTTGTGTATATAGGGACAGGCAGCATAGGTAAGCTCAAGTACTTTCTAAACAAAGATTCTCAGCATTTATTAAACTGCGCAGCGATTGTTCCTCACATGTGTAAGCTTCGCTGCAACCATATTGTCTTTTAATGTTATTGTGAGCCAATTTCTCTCATCTCTCTCCGTCTCTCTCTCTCTCTCTCTCTCTCTCTCTCTCCTCTTTTCTCTTATATCTCTCATAGTATTATAGTATTGTACTGTATTGCATTTAGGTCAGTGTAGTATTGTCTTTTTGTATTTATTGTTTAGATCTGTGGTTAGGAAGTCTCTGTTATATTGTAGTGTATCATTTGTACTGTTACCCCCTTTTTACAAGTATATTAGATATAATACAGTTAATAGGCCTTGGAACCTAAACCAGTATCTGTGTATTTTCTATAGTGTTAAGTGTTCACTTGAGCGTCGGTGACGCTCAAGCAGCTTTGTAGATAGTCAGGTTACACAAGGTTGCACTTACACCCTGTACTCACGTTAAGGTATTCTGTGTATTTCATTGGTATAAGGTTTTAACATAAAGGTATAGTGTTGTAAGCGTCTGCATCGCTGGTGACCTCCTCGTGGTCTCGAGCGTAAGCTACGCTACAGCGAATCATTCCCCTAGACATAACCAATAACGTGTCCTGTGATCACTGGGCCGCGAGCGAACGTGACGCTTGAGCGTCTCGCCTACGGCTGAGCGATCGCTACGCAGATAGCGTACCATCACGGTACTTCTTAAGTAAACAGCGTACAGTGTTCTTAGCTTCATAAAGGGTTGTTTATACGACAAAGGAATTTAGTATTGTCAATTGCGGGCTCGTCCTATACTTCTCACATCTGCACTAGGTAGATCAGCAGACATTATCCCCCAGCAAAGGGTGGGAGATTGTCTCATAGTGCTGGCGGGATAAGCGTCTGCTTCGCTTAGATAAAGAGTGCTGAAGGAACCCGGTAACCGGAAGTAAGAACAAAACGCTTGTGTCTTTTTAAAACTGTTTATTTTTCTTTTGTCTTGCGTACGCATACATACCTGCATTTCTTTTCACTTGTGTATTTCATTTTCGTATATCACTATTCCTGTTTGCCAATTTTATAGTTGATAGAAAGTGCTAAAAGAGATTTGCTGTTATTTTATAGTAGAGGTAATAGTTAAAGTATAGAACAACACACGGTTTGTCTGAGATACAAGGCAGTCAGTGTGGATTGCGGTAGATGATCAGGGATCATTTGCATTGATAAAAATATATTGTGTTACGGTGGATCTTTGCATTGCGTACACGTGTCGCTAACAAAGACTAGCGTACGCAATCCAAAAGGCAGACGCACGCAGCGTTCATTACGCAACGTAGCATCCGGTTACGCCCACGTAGCTCAAGTTGTGATAAAGTGAAGTAACGCAAAGGCGATAATTAACGCACAGCGGTAGATAACGCGACGCGGTAAATAACGCAAATCTATTTTTGGAAAATCTGAAATTTAGTTTAACAGATCCTGCTCCTAATTGGTAACACTGTTGGGCTAAAGACAAATTTCTGCGCAGAAATAGATATAGAAACAAAGTGTACATGTGTTGAGTGAGTGTGTTTTGTATACAAAAGTTTATATAACTTTAAGGTGGAACCAAAAGGAAAGCCGGGTACTCGTCAAGGGACATACGTGTAAGTGACATATACGGTGGCTAGGGAGGCATCCCTGGTTAAATAATATTTGAGCATTAGAGTATAGCGGACCATAAGGTAACAAGACCAGGAGGTCATAAGGAACAAGACCAGGAGGTCATAAGGTAACAAGACCAGGAGGTCATAAGGTAACAAGACCAGGAGGTCGTAAGGTAAAAGGTCCGCTATAAAAGTTCAGTGGCACAACGCCTGGGGTGTTGGTGCAGAACCCATATAGGCCATACAAGCTCTGGCTGAAGGAATCGCAGCCGGAAACATAGATTCCATTGATCTTTCAGTACATGACAAGTAGTGCTCGTATACTGAACGATTGGACCGCACGTAATTGTGTGCAGTAGTTAGTAATCTGACCTAATACCATTAGAGTAAAGTGGTCACAAACGCTATTTGTACATTCTGACGTGATTTGTGTAATTTTTTATTTTTGGAAGGGAAGTTCGCTGGTCACTCAGGAACTATCTAACAACCCCAACTTTACTGGAAAGAGTAAGTGTCCTGCGGGTAACCCTCATATGTTCCAGTAAATAAAGGTTCACAGGGGCCCTAGGTTGGGTACAGCAGCTCTGGCTACAGTGATTGCAGCACAGGCCAACGTGGGCGAGAAGTAAGTGGGGTACTTGATAAACCACCACCGCCGGCCTGCCCAAGGACATCTTGGTTTGTTTGTAAGGGTTCGCTGAAAGCCTTGATATTCAAGGAGGAATAAGCAACGCCTGCAGATTATGGGGGCCATTTGTTCAGGTAGGGGGCGATCAACCCTGGTTCAAGTTGATTCTGTGAACCGACCAGTTGGGTCGGCACGATATGTAATGTGTGAAAAATACGGTAGTCACACAGAGGTTTTATGTGATGAATGGGAGAGAATGACTGTACAAGACAGGGACAAATTCCCAAGAATAGGTAGCTTTAGTCCAGTAGTGTTACAAAATTTAAGGAGGAGGATAAGTCTCATTGAACCAACGAAGAGACAAAATAAACATTATGAATATTTACAGTTATGGCAACAGGAAAGTGAATTACAAAAAGAGTCTATTGACTTTTCTGACTCTTATCTTGAGGGGAGAGACATGGCAGCAGGAGAGGAGTTGATTGCGGAGAGAAAAGCACAAAAGTGGAACAATAAAAATGCTCTTAGCAACTGTAGTATAGATAATAAGAATAAGTGTAATGAATGTAACAATGATTATTGTAATACTGTTGAATGTACAACTATTAACCCATGCAAGTCGCACCCCATGTTAAACTTTCCTCAGGAATACAAACAAGAAAAGTGAGCCCAGAACGATGTCGGCACCTCTTCCAGAAGCCATCCTACAAGACATCCAGGTGGACACGACCAAATTGGTAAAGGCAATAATCAAACCCCCTAACGGAGGGTCAGGTGAGGTCGTGTCCACAGGTACGTACAATGTTTTATATCACGCACAAACAAATGTACCCCATATTGTAAGACCAAAACAAGGTGATGTGATTGAGTTTAGTCCTGTCAGGGTGATCACAGTCCCCAATGGGAAGACTGACGATCAGGGAACCATTCCCGTCAAGGACAGTGCAATGCGCCATCCCTGGTCCCGGACAGAATTGAGATCAATCATGTCTGGTTACCCAGATCCTAGGAAAGATCTAACTGTATGATCAAAGATTCACAGAAGGTATATCAACTCCCTAGACAACGACATAATCATGGTATCCAAGGAATCAGGTAGGTACAGGGAAAGCGGTTGATGGTGATGAGCATCCAAACGTTTGAGGAGGCATCAAATCAGCCAAGACCCCATTTCACTGACACTTGGAGGAAGCCCAGGGTTTGTTATCATTGTAGAAGAGAAGGGCATTATGCCAGTAACTGTAATAACCCACATAAAGTTAGACCCCCTAGACATGAAAATGAGCATGAATATGACACACCAAATTACAAGCAGGGATCATATAGGAAGAATTTTGGGCCACACCCATAATATATAGTCAGGAAAGGTGATCATTAGAACTGATGGTAAGCCTGAGGTAACGGTTAGTAAATTGGGAGGTCATTCACTGAAGACACAGGAATGACCAGGTTAAACGTTGTAAATGTATTTGTGAAAAATGTTTTTTTCTTTCTCTCTCTATCCCCATCTCTGACGATTATTGGTAAGAATTCAAACATTGCATATTCGCTTGGTCCTTGCAGAAGTCTACCAAACCCCAGCATGACCTATCCACCACAATGTATTCTGGCCAGATACAGACAGTGGAATAATGCAAGTGCTGGTGGGGAGGGACTGCTCAAGGAGACCAGTAGATACATAGATATGACAGCCTAATAAGTCTGACAATGTTTTTCTAATGCTAACAATGTTTTCTTACAATGTTTAAAAATGCTTTGTTTCTCTTTTCTTATTGATGGTTATTGTCGAGTTATGTAATGTATATATGCACATGAATTGTTCTCTATCTCTTTTGTTTTTTTATTTTCTCTCTCTCCTCACTCATGTTTCCATGATTTAAAGATGGTATGTCACCCCTAAGTGTTAACCAATGGTAATGCCAGATTTTTGCTCCTTACAGAAAGATCGTCGGTTAGGAAGGAATATTGCATCACCAGAATGATCGTTTTTGAAGACTGAGAGACAACACCTTTGAGAGGACAGCAGAACAAGAAGAACAACAAGACGAGAGAACTTATTATCGTAACGAGTTCTCTCCCCCTCAAACTGATTTTCTTATACCCCATTTACAAATTTCTTCTTTTCTCCTCCTGTAAGATGGACTTGCCCCAAGAGACTGTGATATGGATTTTTCCCGTTAACCATGATGTTGACCAGAGCAGTCTGTTTCGGTGAGAGTACCAGTGAGGTCGAGAAAGGATCCAGAAAGGTCCTGATGACTGAGACGGAGGTGTAAATTTCCAATAGCAACCCAATCACCAAGCAAAGGCGAGTACCGGGCACGATCTAACAACCATGTTATTTGTAAACAACTGTGAAGGAATGTTAGTTCAAAAAGAAAGTTGTATCTGTAGGCTCTGTAACAAAGAAATGCCAATCCAGTTTTAATATCCATATGGACCGGCATCCATTGAGTGACTATCACTCCTTAGTGGGTAACGTATTAAACAAGACCGATTGTTGGGTATGCTCTCAAGTACCTCAGGGTCATAGTAAATCAGGGCTAGTACCATTTCCTTTAACGGTAGGGGAGGTACTTGAGCTAAGTGGTGGGAGACCGGTGGACCGGAGGTTTAACATCTCCAGCCCTCCTAGTTTGAAGCTCCACCAATACCATGTGGATAGGTCCCTCTTATGTTTTAATATCTCCAATCCTAGAAAACCGGGAAATTGGGAAGTGTCATGGAGCAACCTTACCATGACCTTTTCACACAGAGCAGATAGAATGCCTACAGATACCGAGCTCGTACGCCACATAGCCAGTAGAGGAAAATCTTTTCGGTATCGATATACCTTAGGAAATAGGATTACTAGAGTTGGAGAGGTATCACCAGGATACTGTGCACATGTCATACAAACTGATACGTGCATTAGGCAGATGGAAGAATTAGGGTCAGGAGATTTCACCTGGAAGGTTTGTAACATGGTCATGTCCTTCTCCGTCCCTTATGTTCTCCCCGATGACGCATATTTCATATGCGGGAGAAAGGCGTACAAGTGGCTAGCCCCAAACTCTGAAGGATTGTGTTATATTGGAAAAGTATTGCCTGAAGTGATGACTTTTACACATGACAAAATGAAGGACATACACCGTGGTGCCCAAGCTCCTTATACTCACACTCACTACGAGCACCGGGTTAAAAGACAACTGTCAGAAAGGTTAGAGCATCCGGCCTCTGATCTTATCCATGAATCCACCGGGATTCAGGTTCTGGTAGCGTTAGATTTCACTCGCACCGCTCGAGGTGTGATGAATTATAGATACATTTCCGCACTCGCCAATTTGTTAGATAATATCACTGAAATGTATGATGACACGTTTAGATACACTGGAAGAGAACTTCAAGCTTACAAAACAGAACTAGTTCAGCATAGGATGGTTCTTAATTATCTTACAGCAGTAACAGGCGGATATTGTGTTACATTGGCAACACAGTACGGCATAAAGTGTTGCACGTATATCACAAATAGCACCGAGGATCCGGTAGAGGTCATAGACCAAAAGATGGACGATATTCTGCAATTAAAATGGGAATTTCGTCGAAAACACAATCTCACCCTTGCTGCTGTAGGTAATGAGCTGACTGGTTGGGTGTCATGGTTGAACCCGCAAAATTGGTTCTCCGGTTTAGGAGACTGGGCTCAAGGAGTCATAATGGATGTTGGAAAGTTTCTACTATGTATCTTGGGTGTCGTTATATCGATTGGATTGATATTTAGATGCGGGCAGGCTTTAATGAGGTGCAAACAAAGTACAAAAGTGATGAGCTTGAGGAGTGAGGAAACTGTAATTAACCTGGATTTGATTTATGACCCAATGATAGAAACCAGAATGTGATGAAAATGCGATTATACGGTCCGTTTCTTTCACCTGTTTTTCTGCTTTTCTCCAAGATACAAAGACCCCCTTGGACGAGGAAGTTGACGAGACGCTATACAGACAACAGACAAGCACCAAAGATGAAGTTTTGACAACCTATGATATGGACACTTGATGAACTTTGCCATGGATCCCCAGTTTCCCTAGTACTTTTAAACTCACGCTAGCCCAACATTTTTTTGTAAATCTGATGGCTCAGACAAAGCTATTTGCTCATGCCTAAGGAGCAATACAGCGCAAAGAAGACGACTCTCAACAGATACCGAACACAACTTCAACAACAGATGTACATTTCCCTGACATAGAATATCATTGCATTTTTCGTAAGTGTTCTTTATCTTCATCTCTACAACCCCCAGGTAACGACACACATAGACGATAGGGAATACAGGCACAGATAGCAGCAACCACATACCTCCTTCATTCATGTATCATCAACTAAAATGTGCATCCCCATTTTGTTACAACCACAGCCGAAATGAGCTCGGTAGAGTTTGACAGCCCATCCACAGACCTGTACCACAGGATAAGAAGGAATTCAAATGTATACTTCGCAATACCTCGAAGCTTGATTTACCACACGTACGGCACGATGATACATGACCCCCCAAACATGGACTCATACACACATGCTTCTACTTTCTCACTAGGTCATACCCTTTTCACACCTACTCCTCTCTTCTTCCTTACCCCACCATGGAAATCAATTAACCCCTGACTTACATTTTTCTCCTTAAATGTTTTGTGGCAGTTATTATTGACTGCCAAAGGGTGGACTGTCGAAGTCAGAAAAATGTCTCTATGCACGTTGCCATATTTGCACCTCATTCATGTCCGCGCTGCGCGGGCGTACGCTCTCCCGTACGTACACATACTCACAGCCGCGGGCACCCGCAGGCGCACGGTATGCGTATTTACGGTAGAGTTTACGTAGTCGTAGCGTGCGACTCATTCGTTACATATTTTCACAATTAATGTAGTTTATAGATTATGGTCCCTTTGATAGATTCTGAAAGTTTGGTTAATATAGAATGTCCCTGAACGGAGGAATCCCTCTTTGTATTGTGCGAAGGGCCTAACAGGAGTCAGACAGTGGTGTTTGGTACCTATCGGAAGAGTATTTAAATAGTAATATTCCGGTGTTGGTTTGGAGCAGATTAATTGCTCGTGCGAATAGTTATGGACATAAGAAGTTATGTCCATTTATTTATTATTATTTGTCCTTACTTAGTCATGCATCTGAACAGTTGGAGACAGGCATCAGTAGGTCTCAAATGTCTCTTTGACCTCAGAGATCCCCCAAACAATAGTTTGCATGTTAAGAGGGCCTCATATCTATACATGCATAAGGTAAACACAGGAATAGTAATTGAAGATCAATTGTACTCCAAATCAGTATCTTTCCCGCAGACGGAGTACAATAGTCTTTAATTACACTGAGCTTTTGAGACTCAATGAGGAAGGCCAACACCTGTGTTTACAAATGGGGCTGGATTTGTATACAGGAGAATGAGGGCTGAGATGTCATTGTCTCAACTGAAAGTGGACATCATGAATATAAAACAAAGCCCAGAGACAGGATTCTGTTTTGTATTCGCCAAACAATAGCTTCTCACTAGACAGGAATGTGTTGGTCATCACCCATTGTGTTACATAACCAAGGCCACTGATGCAGCTGGCTCACATGCTGGGAGGGACACACACTTCCGGTGGTTGACACACCCCCACAGCTGGAATGCAGGTATGATATACCCACTGGAGATCACGGGGCTGACTCTCTCACTCAGAACTAAGCTAGCATCAAGCAGCATGGCGGCTACATCCCCAGGACAGAATTCCTTCCCAAAGGCTAAGTATAGAATCACATGGCTATAGAAGGAAATATAGACATATTGCTTTCTGGTTTAAATAGGATATTGTAACTTGGCTGGGATGATTGTTGGGTGTTTGTGTTGGTGCCCTGTGGAATCTGTGATGGTAGCTGGGATCTTGTTAATCATAAATACCACCATGCAGTACTTTTGAATATGTGCTGGTAGCAATGGCAGGCTGATACTTGTGAGTACCTGGTGGTCTGGTCTTGTGATAACTCATATGCTCTGGTTATAGAGATACTGTGTTTGCTTGAAATTGTGAAAGGTGATTTAGATTGTTTGGAATTGTAAAATCAGAACATATGCATTGTTTTGAGGCTTGGACATTTTGGAATCAATTGGAGTTTTTCCCAAAATGGAGTCTAGCTTCTGCCCCATGCGGCATTGTAGGGACGATTGTGTAGCTGGGTGTTGTGTATATAGGGACAGGCAGCATAGGTAAGCTCAAGTACTTTCTAAACAAAGATTCTCAGCATTTATTAAACTGCGCAGCGATTGTTCCTCACATGTGTAAGCTTCGCTGCAACCATATTGTCTTTTAATGTTATTGTGAGCCAATTTCTCTCATCTCTCTCCGTCTCTCTCTCTCTCTCTCTCTCTCTCTCTCTCTCTCTCTCTCCTCTTTTCTCTTATATCTCTCATAGTATTATAGTATTGTACTGTATTGCATTTAGGTCAGTGTAGTATTGTCTTTTTGTATTTATTGTTTAGATCTGTGGTTAGGAAGTCTCTGTTATATTGTAGTGTATCATTTGTACTGTTACCCCCTTTTTACAAGTATATTAGATATAATACAGTTAATAGGCCTTGGAACCTAAACCAGTATCTGTGTATTTTCTATAGTGTTAAGTGTTCACTTGAGCGTCGGTGACGCTCAAGCAGCTTTGTAGATAGTCAGGTTACACAAGGTTGCACTTACACCCTGTACTCACGTTAAGGTATTCTGTGTATTTCATTGGTATAAGGTTTTAACATAAAGGTATAGTGTTGTAAGCGTCTGCATCGCTGGTGACCTCCTCGTGGTCTCGAGCGTAAGCTACGCTACAGCGAATCATTCCCCTAGACATAACCAATAACGTGTCCTGTGATCACTGGGCCGCGAGCGAACGTGACGCTTGAGCGTCTCGCCTACGGCTGAGCGATCGCTACGCAGATAGCGTACCATCACGGTACTTCTTAAGTAAACAGCGTACAGTGTTCTTAGCTTCATAAAGGGTTGTTTATACGACAAAGGAATTTAGTATTGTCAACATTGGGCTGTATTGATGCACTCTAGGGAAGAAGCTTGTAGCGGCATCTGCATAGAGTGGCAGATGGGCTACTGATGCTGTTGCATGCAGTTCTGTGTCCATCACTGAATCAGGCCAATTGTCTGTTTAATGTAAACTAGAATTTAAACTCTCAGATCCACCTTATATCTCATGTCTGTCTGGGGGAGGGGATTAGAGTTAGGCTGTGGGGTGTGTGGGGGGAGATTAGGCTGCAGGAAAAGAGGGTTAAAGTTATTCTACGGGATGGGACGATTAGGGTTTGGGGAGAGTTAGGGATAGCTTACTTCCCCTCTTGAATTCAAGTGCAATTTTACTCAGGAGAGTGTATGGTGAGGTGGGCAAAACTGACTGGAAATGACTGGAAATTAATGTTATTGATTTTAATAATACCATAGGTACAAAAACAGGCCCAAGTCACATGATTTTGGCTGATTTTATCAATTTTTTATTTTTTTATTTTGAACACAACCCAGATCCCAAATCCACCCTAAAATATTTCAGGTTGATTTTGCAAACCTAAAACATGGTGAAAATTCAGAACCAAAACCAAAACACATCTCTAATAAGAACTAGGAGGCACAAAAAGAAAAGGAAACAATTCTCCCCAGCATCAACATCAATAGGCAAGGACAAATGAGTGATGATGAATAAAAAACATTAACTTCACAGCACTAAGGTAAACCCCTCAGTATATCCCCCTGGTGATATTTGTTTAACATGCCTAAGTATTGAATGATGGACTCCTGTGATAGTATACACAGAACTATAACAATAAGTAAGTGGTTAATGAATAAATGGAATGGAATAAATAAGAATACATTGGGTCATTATCATTAGTGAAAAGTAACTGTAGTCTGCTAGTGATGGGAGAGGTGGTTAGTACTGTTTGTTCAAGTCTGTAAATAAACCAAAGGTAGTGAGGTCATGGGCATAAACGGATGTATAAGTTTTTGCTGTGTCCAAATTTTTTTCCCTTAGGATATTGTATTGATCCAAGAAACGAAATAAACCAGCCTGAGTTTGCTTTGCATTACTCATAGAAAGTAAAATAATTGAATCCTTGACAAAGCATTCCTTGGGCGAGATGTGTTGGTTTCTTGTGGAGGAGGCAACGTGCAAAGTCAGCATGATGTGGGAGCTTTTTATATATGGACCTATTCTGTAAGGATTGCAAATTCAGCTTTTAAGCAGAATTTGCAATCCTTTGACTCACATGTTAGGGGCAGCTCATCGCAGGGCAAGGCTGCCCAGCATGCTACCCGCCGCCCCCCATCTGCGACAATGCACTAATTGCAATCACGCCGCAATTAGTGTGTGGTCACAGAAATTAGTGAAGCCTCCTGTGATGGCAGGAGGCCCGCCGCCATCTTTTTGATCAGAGCGGCTGTGTGTGACATCAGGCAGCCACTCCGATAATGCCGCCATGACCCCGTTCGTAAGCCGCCGCCCCCGCAACGCTCCATCTCCACTTTGGAAACAAAGTGTTGCCGCCCCGCATACGCCTCTGCCTGTCAATCAGGCAGAGGCATTCGCATTTACTGCAGGCCACCCGCACAAAATGCAGGTGCATGCGCAGGACAGGCCCTGCGCATGTGCCTGCGTGGCGAACACAGAACTTCTGGTTGGATCACGATTTGCGATCCAACCTGAATTAGCCCCCTATATGCAGTATCTTCACTGTAATGATACATAAAGTGAGGATACTGTATTTGAGTCTTTTAATACAATAGGGTATTAATACATTAATATATAGAATACATAAATAATTAAAACAAATAACATAAATGCAAATAATATTATTATTATTATTATTATTATTATTATTATTATTTCTACTCCTACTAGCACTACTACTACTACTTCAGGGGAAATTTAAGGAAAAAGAATTTCACAGAAAGGGTAGTGGATAAGTGGAATAGCCTCCCATCAGAGGTGGTAGAGGCTAAGACTGTAGAGCAATTTAAACATGCTTGGGATAGGCATATGAATATCCTTACAAAGAATTAAGGTTCAAAAAGGGTTGCGATTACCTAAAGGATAAAAAAAATGGGCAGACTAGATGGGCCAAGTGGTTCTTATCTACCGTCAAATTCTATGTTTCTATGTTTACTAATAATAATAATAATAATAATGCTATTATGAAGTATATAACGAAAAATAAACATAATAAATATTATAATGTATAATAAAACAAACAATTGTAGAATACTGGACAGACTGTGCTAAATTTAATATATTTTACTGAAAGTTTCAGCAACATACAAAAGGTGAGGGAACCATCTTGGATGCACTCTTTAAGCTAAATAAGTTTTTTTGCTTTTGTTCTCCCAGAGCAAAAATATGACTGCCTAAGCAGTTATAATTGGATTTCTTAAAGATTAATAAAAATGTAACAACTCTTGAATTTCTATGAATCTGAGTATTTTCCATCTGGTAAGTAAGTATATAATATCTATTAAAAAAGATAAAAGTCTCTCTCTCTCTCTCTCTCTCTCCCTCTCTCTCTTTATATATATATATATATATATATATACTGCTGGGGGGCTCGGCACTCGCTTATGGGTGAAAAATACTTGCATCCGGGGATATTGTAATCCAGAATACAAGCTTAATGACAGCGGCACTCAGCAGACTGGTTGAAGTAAATAGTAGCCTTTAATTCGGTCCTACGCCGTTTCGGGGATCACCCCGTCTTCAGGGACAAACAGTACATGTACTGTTTGTCCCTGAAGACGGGGTGATCCCCGAAATGGCGTAAGACCGAAGTAAAGGCTACTATTTATTTACTTCAACCAGTCTGCTGAGTGCCGCTGTCATTAAGCTTATATATATATATATATGATAGCCAGGAAGTGCCGCGCCACTTGTGATAACACAACTCCCAAATAAATCAAAAACACTCCCAATTATTTGGGCGTCAGCTGTCCCCTAAAAAGACGGCAATGGTAGGTTGCCGCAAGTACGAAATGGGTATACCGAATAGGGGTTCAAAGCGACCTTAGGTGTTCATATGTTATCAAATAAAAAGAATAAATTATTTCTTATATAAAAATTTTTTTTATATTTTATTAATACTGGTTCACAACACTAAGAAGTATCTAAAAACAATAGGTAGCCAATAATAAATTATGATAAAATGAACTTTCTAGAACATATCCAATTTCAAAAAGGAGGGGGGAAAAATGGATATAGATTTTTTTAAAAAGAGAGAAATCTCCTCGATAAAGTGCATATAGTATGTGCAAAAAATTCCTTAGATAAAGTGCATGCAGTACGTGCAAAATGCAAAGTAAATATTTCAAGAGTCTTAACTGATATGTCTGGAGGTCTCTGGGTAAAGGCCCAACGCGTTTCGTCTCTCAGGACTTCTTCATGGGGTGAGTGACAAGTTGCAACAGGGCTTCTATATATACCCCCTTTAATTGGGGTTAGGTAGTGACATCACTTCCTGTCTATGTTAATTTGATTGTGTAATCTTGCTGGAGCAGGAGTATATTTCAGACTAATCTACATTGTGATTATATGTGGCACATAATTGATACTGCATTTTATTAAGAGTGGAGTTTGAGCCGCCAAACGGGAGACACGGAGAAGTGTGCTACTTCCGCCACACTTCCGGTGTCTTCTAGAGTCCGATTGCGCATGTGCGCCGTCTGTCCAAAGTCCCCGCTTCCTGCTTTGCAGTGCTGGCGTGATGACGTCCTCGCTAGCCGTGGCCGCCTTCACTTGATTGGTCATTCTCGGCACGTGATCTTCCCGTCCCGGAACTGAGCTGTTGTGGAACGCACTGGTGGGACGCATCACATGTCCCGGAGTTTTCAGCATCCCCTGTTGCCATGGTGACGTTCATGCGGGGAGGTCTCATTTTGCCCGAACGTACTCGCCGAGGTTTACATAGAACAAATAAAGAAATGTTTAAGAGTATGTTCCACTGGTGCATATCATAAATATAACGGTACAAGCGTGTATATGGATCCAATAATAGTGCACCCGAGTTTACATGAGACATTTAGACAGAAGAAATAGAAATGAGTAATAATAATAATAAAGATGAAAATAAAGATAAAAATAAATAAATATATTTCTGTGCATAGGAAGGGGGAGTATCCTATATACTAATAAGCAGTGCATAGTGCTAGAGTGAACCCTATTAATAGTGCAAATATTTTGGAGATGTAGACTATTCCTAAAGTGCTGCTTAATCAGGACAGATAGTCGAAGTAAAATTGCATGCAATATATATTTATATCAATTTAACACATAGATATATATATATATATATACACATATTCAAAAGTGCGTGCATGCATATGCACATGTAAGTGATCAGAACCTTTGAGTGATCATGTGATCAATGTATATCTATCTTACTTGGACATTGAGAGGTTGCTTTTACTCTCAGTACAGTACCTAATATTCCCAGTGGGTCGCCCCATCTGGTACTATTTAGGCCCAACACTGCTTCGCTTCCAAGTTCGGATGGGTTTGGGCCTTTCCAGTGTGGTTTGACTGTATTACTTTCGTATGCAACAGAGAATGCCCACAATACATGATTTTTATTAGTGATTTTATTGGTGAAAACGTGCATAATTGACAGACATGTGTAACATAAATTAGTGCGGGATGAGTACTAGTTTCAACAGCACCTTACAGAAAAGGAGCGATTTCATAATTCTCATTAAGGCCGAGTGGGTGCATAGTTTTTAGGTGAAAGATCCAAAACATTTCTCGTTGTGACAGCTTGGTTGCCAAGTCTCCTCCTCTTTCTCCAAGTTTAACCAGTTCTATTGCCTTAAATGTCAGTTCTTCCGGATTCGAATTGTGTCTCTCTTTAAAATGTCTTGAGATGGTGTGACTTTCGACTTTGTTCTTAATGTTGCGTATGTGTTCTTGTATTCTGAGTTTTAGTTGCCTCTTCGTTTTTCCCACATACTTCTTTCCACAAGTGCACTCCAGTAAATAGATCACCGACGAGTTATTACAATTGATGAAGTCTTTGATTTTAAATTCCTTTTGACCCTCAACATCACTGAAGCTTTTCCTATTGGGGTGTAGGAACTTGCAAATATTACACCGACCGCACTTAAAGGATCCAACGCATTTTGGCATCATTGTTGTTTCCTCTTTTGGAGTCCTCAGCATACTTGGGGCTAGCAGGTCCTTCAAATTCTTTGATTTTTTATATATAATTTCAGGGCATGGTGGGAGTATCTCTTTTAGTACCGGGTCCATAAGAAGGATCCCCCAATGTGATTTAAGTGATTTCCTTATAAGGTCCTCATGGCGGTTATATGAAGTTATGAAGGCTGAAGATTCTTTCTTGGTATCCTTAGTTTTATAAACTAGCAGGTCTTCTCTCTTCAGGCCCTTCGTTCTGGCCATGGCTTTTTCCAGGATCTCGGAGGGATATTCTTTCTGCTTGAACCTTTCCTTGTAAATTTCCAACTGTTCTTCACATTCTTTCAGGTCACTGCAATTCCTTCTTAGTCTATGAAACTGTGAGAACGGGATATTACTTTTCCATTTTCTGAGATGATTGCTTTTGAAGTGAAGATAGCTGTTCCGATCCACCTCCTTAACAAAATTCTTGGTTTTCACTATCCCCTCTATTCCTGTTAGGATGAGGTCCAGGAATTCAATGGATTCTTTGTTAATGTTGGAGGTAAAGGAAAGATTCATGTTGTTATTGCTTATATGTGAATAAAATTGGTTAAAAATCTCCTGTGTTCCATCCCATATGATTAAAATGTCATCTATATATCTTCCATAAAAAATGATGTTCTCTTTAAAAAGATGAGGACCATAAATAAAAGAGTTCTCCCATTGTCCCATGAAGAGGTTGGCAAAGCTTGGGGCAAAAATAGTCCCCATCGCTGTGCCGCAGCGTTGTAGATAAAAGCGATCTAAAAATTTAAAATAGTTGTGGCTTAATATAAATTTCATGATGTCACATATAAAATCTTTATGTTGGGTTGTTAGTGATGGGTCATTGTTTAGAAAGTGTCTGCATGCTGTAATACCTTTGTCATGCTCGATACATGTATATAACGACTGTACATCAATGGTGATCCAATGGTAGCTGTCTGTCCATTTCTGATCCTTCATGAGGTTGAGTACTGTGGTCGTGTCCTTGAGGTAGGACGGCAGGTCCTTCACATATTTCTTCAAGAAAATATCTACGTACTCTGAGAGATTTGATGTCAGTGAATCGATACCTGCCACGATTGGGCGTCCTGGAGGATTGGAAAGGGATTTATGAATCTTTGGGAGAAAATAAAATATGGGGGTAACGGGGTCATTTTTCATTAGGTATTGATATTCATCTTTGGTGATCAATTCCGCACGGAGGCCTTTGAGGAGTAATGTTCTTAGCTCCTCCACATAGCCATCTTTTGGATCGTCAGGTAGTGGGATATACGAATTTGTATCCCCCAGCAGTCTTTCTGCTTCTATAATATATCGATCCCGGTCCATAATCACCAACCCCCCCCCTTTGTCAGCCGGTTTTAAAACAATTTCTGTGTTCTTCTGTAGTTTCTTCAATGCCTCGCTTTCTTGGTTACTGAGATTTTTCTCTTGTACTGGCTTGATATCACTGTCACAAAGGTCTTTTTTGACTAATTCATAAAAGACACTGATATTGCTGCCTTTTGACTCCAATGGGTAGTATTTTGAAGTTGGTTTGAGCCCGGATTTAGAGTGATTTTCATAGTTGGATATAATGGCGGTTTCTTTTCTGGCAAAGTGTCTTTTGAGGGTGAGTTTCCTCACAAATTTGTTGAGGTCTATGAATGTTTAAAATTTGTTGAGCCCTTCTGTCGGTGCAAATGATAATCCTTTTCCTAGTAAAGATATTTCCGGTTTCGTGAGGGTGTGTTTTGATAAGTTAAAAATTCCTTTTGAGGTTGGATCTAGTGTTGTAGTGTCCTTCTTTTCAGTTCTCTTCCTCCCGCCGCCCCGTTTTCCTCTTCTTCTTGGTGCAGTCTTTTGAGTGGTGTTGCATGTCTTATATCTTCCTTGAGATGGTACTTTGTTAGTTCTTTTGGACGGGCATCTATTCCTGATGATAAAAAATGTTGGTCGGTGTCTGAGCCCAGCCTTTGTAGGGCCGTAAATCGGTTGTTCGGTCTAGTTTGTGATTTCGGTGTATAATTCGTAGGTCTTTGTGTTCTTCCTTTGTTTGGTATGTATGTCCACTGGGAGTTGTCGTTCCTTCGTGTGGTGAATGCCTGTGTTCTGAACCTGCTCCAGTTCTTAACCTTGCCCTGGTCGTAGTCCTTCTTGTCACGTTCAAATTTTCCTTCTTTCCCTTTGATGACCTCATTTTCTATGTGTTCTATCTTCTTATTAAGTACTTTTTCATTAATAAGAAAGTCCTCCTTATCCTTGAACTGGTCCATATCGGACTCTTTGTTTTTAATGTCTCTTTCCAAATCTGTTAAGACTCTTTTCTTCTCCAAGATGAGTAACTTCATCAAGTCTATAGAGCATGTATGTAAAATCATATCCCACTTTGTTAGGAATTCTGAATCCATGTTCCCTATTGTCGGCTGTTTTAAAAGCCTCAAACCCCTGGGGACTCTATCAACCGAAATGTAATGTTCTAGTCCCTTGACGTCCCACCAAGTTTTAAGCTCCTTGGTGAGCAGTCTCTCCATCCCCCAGAAAAGTTCATCTAAATCGCATTTATTATGCTCAACTGTAGTGGTCTTATTTTCATTAAAAACTTTTTTGCATATGTCATTCCTTCTTGTGTTGCGATCGTTGCTCCTAAGCATAATTGCTAATGGGATTTTAGTTCTCACCAGGCTGCTATGCAAAGTAAACCAAAGAGTCTATGTGATAGCCAGGAAGTGCCGCGCCACTTGTGATAACACAACTCCCAAATAAATCAAAAACACTCCCAATTATTTGGGCGTCAGCTGTCCCCTAAAAAGACGGCAATGGTAGGTTGCCGCAAGTACGAAATGGGTATACCGAATAGGGGTTCAAAGCGACCTTAGGTGTTCATATGTTATCAAATAAAAAGAATAAATTATTTCTTATATAAAAATTTTTTTTATATTTTATTAATACTGGTTCACAACACTAAGAAGTATCTAAAAACAATAGGTAGCCAATAATAAATTATGATAAAATGAACTTTCTAGAACATATCCAATTTCAAAAAGGAGGGGGGAAAAATGGATATAGATTTTTTTAAAAAGAGAGAAATCTCCTCGATAAAGTGCATATAGTATGTGCAAAAAATTCCTTAGATAAAGTGCATGCAGTACGTGCAAAATGCAAAGTAAATATTTCAAGAGTCTTAACTGATATGTCTGGAGGTCTCTGGGTAAAGGCCCAACGCGTTTCGTCTCTCAGGACTTCTTCATGGGGTGAGTGACAAGTTGCAACAGGGCTTCTATATATACCCCCTTTAATTGGGGTTAGGTAGTGACATCACTTCCTGTCTATGTTAATTTGATTGTGTAATCTTGCTGGAGCAGGAGTATATTTCAGACTAATCTACATTGTGATTATATGTGGCACATAATTGATACTGCATTTTATTAAGAGTGGAGTTTGAGCCGCCAAACGGGAGACACGGAGAAGTGTGCTACTTCCGCCACACTTCCGGTGTCTTCTAGAGTCCGATTGCGCATGTGCGCCGTCTGTCCAAAGTCCCCGCTTCCTGCTTTGCAGTGCTGGCGTGATGACGTCCTCGCTAGCCGTGGCCGCCTTCACTTGATTGGTCATTCTCGGCACGTGATCTTCCCGTCCCGGAACTGAGCTGTTGTGGAACGCACTGGTGGGACGCATCACATGTCCCGGAGTTTTCAGCATCCCCTGTTGCCATGGTGACGTTCATGCGGGGAGGTCTCATTTTGCCCGAACGTACTCGCCGAGGTTTACATAGAACAAATAAAGAAATGTTTAAGAGTATGTTCCACTGGTGCATATCATAAATATAACGGTACAAGCGTGTATATGGATCCAATAATAGTGCACCCGAGTTTACATGAGACATTTAGACAGAAGAAATAGAAATGAGTAATAATAATAATAAAGATGAAAATAAAGATAAAAATAAATAAATATATTTCTGTGCATAGGAAGGGGGAGTATCCTATATACTAATAAGCAGTGCATAGTGCTAGAGTGAACCCTATTAATAGTGCAAATATTTTGGAGATGTAGACTATTCCTAAAGTGCTGCTTAATCAGGACAGATAGTCGAAGTAAAATTGCATGCAATATATATTTATATCAATTTAACACATAGATATATATATATATATATACACATATTCAAAAGTGCGTGCATGCATATGCACATGTAAGTGATCAGAACCTTTGAGTGATCATGTGATCAATGTATATCTATCTTACTTGGACATTGAGAGGTTGCTTTTACTCTCAGTACAGTACCTAATATTCCCAGTGGGTCGCCCCATCTGGTACTATTTAGGCCCAACACTGCTTCGCTTCCAAGTTCGGATGGGTTTGGGCCTTTCCAGTGTGGTTTGACTGTATTACTTTCGTATGCAACAGAGAATGCCCACAATACATGATTTTTATTAGTGATTTTATTGGTGAAAACGTGCATAATTGACAGACATGTGTAACATAAATTAGTGCGGGATGAGTACTAGTTTCAACAGCACCTTACAGAAAAGGAGCGATTTCATAATTCTCATTAAGGCCGATGAAGAAGTCCTGAGAGACGAAACGCGTTGGGCCTTTACCCAGAGACCTCCAGACATATCAGTTAAGACTCTTGAAATATTTACTTTGCATTTTGCACGTACTGCATGCACTTTATCTAAGGAATTTTTTGCACATACTATATGCACTTTATCGAGGAGATTTCTCTCTTTTTAAAAAAATCTATATCCATTTTTCCCCCCTCCTTTTTGAAATTGGATATGTTCTAGAAAGTTCATTTTATCATAATTTATTATTGGCTACCTATTGTTTTTAGATACTTCTTAGTGTTGTGAACCAGTATTAATAAAATATAAAAAATTTTTTTATATAAGAAATAATTTATTCTTTTTATTTGATAACATATGAACACCTAAGGTCGCTTTGAACCCCTATTCGGTATACCCATTTCGTACTTGCGGCAACCTACCATTGCCGTCTTTTTAGGGGACAGCTGACGCCCAAATAATTGGGAGTGTTTTTGATTTATTTGGGAGTTGTGTTATCACAAGTGGCGCGGCACTTCCTGGCTATCACATAGACTCTTTGGTTTACTTTGCATAGCAGCCTGGTGAGAACTAAAATCCCATTAGCAATTATGCTTAGGAGCAACGATCGCAACACAAGAAGGAATGACATATGCAAAAAAGTTTTTAATGAAAATAAGACCACTACAGTTGAGCATAATAAATGCGATTTAGATGAACTTTTCTGGGGGATGGAGAGACTGCTCACCAAGGAGCTTAAAACTTGGTGGGACGTCAAGGGACTAGAACATTACATTTCGGTTGATAGAGTCCCCAGGGGTTTGAGGCTTTTAAAACAGCCGACAATAGGGAACATGGATTCAGAAATCCTAACAAAGTGGGATATGATTTTACATACATGCTCTATAGACTTGATGAAGTTACTCATCTTGGAGAAGAAAAGAGTCTTAACAGATTTGGAAAGAGACATTAAAAACAAAGAGTCCGATATGGACCAGTTCAAGGATAAGGAGGACTTTCTTATTAATGAAAAAGTACTTAATAAGAAGATAGAACACATAGAAAATGAGGTCATCAAAGGGAAAGAAGGAAAATTTGAACGTGACAAGAAGGACTACGACCAGGGCAAGGTTAAGAACTGGAGCAGGTTCAGAACACAGGCATTCACCACACGAAGGAACGACAACTCCCAGTGGACATACATACCAAACAAAGGAAGAACACAAAGACCTACGAATTATACACCGAAATCACAAACTAGACCGAACAACCGATTTACGGCCCTACAAAGGCTGGGCTCAGACACCGACCAACATTTTTTATCATCAGGAATAGATGCCCGTCCAAAAGAACTAACAAAGTACCATCTCAAGGAAGATATAAGACATGCAACACCACTCAAAAGACTGCACCAAGAAGAAGAGGAAAACGGGGCGGCGGGAGGAAGAGAACTGAAAAGAAGGACACTACAACACTAGATCCAACCTCAAAAGGAATTTTTAACTTATCAAAACACACCCTCACGAAACCGGAAATATCTTTACTAGGAAAAGGATTATCATTTGCACCGACAGAAGGGCTCAACAAATTTGAAACATTCATAGACCTCAACAAATTTGTGAGGAAACTCACCCTCAAAAGACACTTTGCCAGAAAAGAAACCGCCATTATATCCAACTATGAAAATCACTCTAAATCCGGGCTCAAACCAACTTCAAAATACTACCCATTGGAGTCAAAAGGCAGCAATATCAGTGTCTTTTATGAATTAGTCAAAAAAGACCTTTGTGACAGTGATATCAAGCCAGTACAAGAGAAAAATCTCAGTAACCAAGAAAGCGAGGCATTGAAGAAACTACAGAAGAACACAGAAATTGTTTTAAACCAAAGGGGGGGGGTTGGTGATTATGGACCGGGATCGATATATTATAGAAGCAGAAAGACTGCTGGGGGATACAAATTCGTATATCCCACTACCTGACGATCCAAAAGATGGCTATGTGGAGGAGCTAAGAACATTACTCCTCAAAGGCCTCCGTGCGGAATTGATCACCAAAGATGAATATCAATACCTAATGAAAAATGACCCCGTTACCCCCATATTTTATTTTCTCCCAAAGATTCATAAATCCCTTTCCAATCCTCCAGGACGCCCAATCGTGGCAGGTATCGATTCACTGACATCAAATCTCTCAGAGTACGTAGATATTTTCTTGAAGAAATATGTGAAGGACCTGCCGTCCTACCTCAAGGACACGACCACAGTACTCAACCTCATGAAGGATCAGAAATGGACAGACAGCTACCATTGGATCACCATTGATGTACAGTCGTTATATACATGTATCGAGCATGACAAAGGTATTACAGCATGCAGACACTTTCTAAACAATGACCCATCACTAACAACCCAACATAAAGATTTTATATGTGACATCATGAAATTTATATTAAGCCACAACTATTTTAAATTTTTAGATCGCTTTTATCTACAACGCTGCGGCACAGCGATGGGGACTATTTTTGCCCCAAGCTTTGCCAACCTCTTCATGGGACAATGGGAGAACTCTTTTATTTATGGTCCTCATCTTTTTAAAGAGAACATCATTTTTTATGGAAGATATATAGATGACATTTTAATCATATGGGATGGAACACAGGAGATTTTTAACCAATTTTATTCACATATAAGCAATAACAACATGAATCTTTCCTTTACCTCCAACATTAACAAAGAATCCATTGAATTCCTGGACCTCATCCTAACAGGAATAGAGGGGATAGTGAAAACCAAGAATTTTGTTAAGGAGGTGGATCGGAACAGCTATCTTCACTTCAAAAGCAATCATCTCAGAAAATGGAAAAGTAATATCCCGTTCTCACAGTTTCATAGACTAAGAAGGAATTGCAGTGACCTGAAAGAATGTGAAGAACAGTTGGAAATTTACAAGGAAAGGTTCAAGCAGAAAGAATATCCCTCCGAGATCCTGGAAAAAGCCATGGCCAGAACGAAGGGCCTGAAGAGAGAAGACCTGCTAGTTTATAAAACTAAGGATACCAAGAAAGAATCTTCAGCCTTCATAACTTCATATAACCGCCATGAGGACCTTATAAGGAAATCACTTAAATCACATTGGGGGATCCTTCTTATGGACCCGGTACTAAAAGAGATACTCCCACCATGCCCTGAAATTATATATAAAAAATCAAAGAATTTGAAGGACCTGCTAGCCCCAAGTATGCTGAGGACTCCAAAAGAGGAAACAACAATGATGCCAAAATGCGTTGGATCCTTTAAGTGCGGTCGGTGTAATATTTGCAAGTTCCTACACCCCAATAGGAAAAGCTTCAGTGATGTTGAGGGTCAAAAGGAATTTAAAATCAAAGACTTCATCAATTGTAATAACTCGTCGGTGATCTATTTACTGGAGTGCACTTGTGGAAAGAAGTATGTGGGAAAAACGAAGAGGCAACTAAAACTCAGAATACAAGAACACATACGCAACATTAAGAACAAAGTCGAAAGTCACACCATCTCAAGACATTTTAAAGAGAGACACAATTCGAATCCGGAAGAACTGACATTTAAGGCAATAGAACTGGTTAAACTTGGAGAAAGAGGAGGAGACTTGGCAACCAAGCTGTCACAACGAGAAATGTTTTGGATCTTTCACCTAAAAACTATGCACCCACTCGGCCTTAATGAGAATTATGAAATCGCTCCTTTTCTGTAAGGTGCTGTTGAAACTAGTACTCATCCCGCACTAATTTATGTTACACATGTCTGTCAATTATGCACGTTTTCACCAATAAAATCACTAATAAAAATCATGTATTGTGGGCATTCTCTGTTGCATACGAAAGTAATACAGTCAAACCACACTGGAAAGGCCCAAACCCATCCGAACTTGGAAGCGAAGCAGTGTTGGGCCTAAATAGTACCAGATGGGGCGACCCACTGGGAATATTAGGTACTGTACTGAGAGTAAAAGCAACCTCTCAATGTCCAAGTAAGATAGATATACATTGATCACATGATCACTCAAAGGTTCTGATCACTTACATGTGCATATGCATGCACGCACTTTTGAATATGTGTATATATATATATATATATATCTATGTGTTAAATTGATATAAATATATATTGCATGCAATTTTACTTCGACTATCTGTCCTGATTAAGCAGCACTTTAGGAATAGTCTACATCTCCAAAATATTTGCACTATTAATAGGGTTCACTCTAGCACTATGCACTGCTTATTAGTATATAGGATACTCCCCCTTCCTATGCACAGAAATATATTTATTTATTTTTATCTTTATTTTCATCTTTATTATTATTATTACTCATTTCTATTTCTTCTGTCTAAATGTCTCATGTAAACTCGGGTGCACTATTATTGGATCCATATACACGCTTGTACCGTTATATTTATGATATGCACCAGTGGAACATACTCTTAAACATTTCTTTATTTGTTCTATGTAAACCTCGGCGAGTACGTTCGGGCAAAATGAGACCTCCCCGCATGAACGTCACCATGGCAACAGGGGATGCTGAAAACTCCGGGACATGTGATGCGTCCCACCAGTGCGTTCCACAACAGCTCAGTTCCGGGACGGGAAGATCACGTGCCGAGAATGACCAATCAAGTGAAGGCGGCCACGGCTAGCGAGGACGTCATCACGCCAGCACTGCAAAGCAGGAAGCGGGGACTTTGGACAGACGGCGCACATGCGCAATCGGACTCTAGAAGACACCGGAAGTGTGGCGGAAGTAGCACACTTCTCCGTGTCTCCCGTTTGGCGGCTCAAACTCCACTCTTAATAAAATGCAGTATCAATTATGTGCCACATATAATCACAATGTAGATTAGTCTGAAATATACTCCTGCTCCAGCAAGATTACACAATCAAATTAACATAGACAGGAAGTGATGTCACTACCTAACCCCAATTAAAGGGGGTATATATAGAAGCCCTGTTGCAACTTGTCACTCACCCCATGAAGAAGTCCTGAGAGACGAAACGCGTTGGGCCTTTACCCAGAGACCTCCAGACATATCAGTTAAGACTCTTGAAATATTTACTTTGCATTTTGCACGTACTGCATGCACTTTATCTAAGGAATTTTTTGCACATACTATATGCACTTTATCGAGGAGATTTCTCTCTTTTTAAAAAAATCTATATCCATTTTTCCCCCCTCCTTTTTGAAATTGGATATGTTCTAGAAAGTTCATTTTATCATAATTTATTATTGGCTACCTATTGTTTTTAGATACTTCTTAGTGTTGTGAACCAGTATTAATAAAATATAAAAAATTTTTTTATATAAGAAATAATTTATTCTTTTTATTTGATAACATATGAACACCTAAGGTCGCTTTGAACCCCTATTCGGTATACCCATATATATATATATATATATATATATATATATATAAAAATAAAAAATGCTATGAACAATAAATTTGCACAAAAAAATAATGAATATACATTACACAACTTATAACCTTAAAATGTATACAGTTATAAACTGAAGTATAGGAAATTCACTATTTCTATACAAATTAGAGATGAGCGATTCAGACTTACTTGGCTCTTTTTCCCATATTAGCGCAAGTTTGCATTTATCCTATTGGTTATCAAAAACATGTGATAGCTGGATATCCAATAAGATGCTGTTTTTGAGATCCGAACATAACCGAGTAAATCCAAAGCACACATCTCTAATACAAATGTACTTTGATTTTTTTTTATGTAGTGGTGTGGAGCGTAAAAATGGTTTACAATCCAATAAATAGCTTATGGTTTAGAGACAATGGGGGTAATTCAGAGTAGATCGCAGCAGCAAATTTGTTAGCAGTTGGGCAAAACCATGGGGATCATTCCGAGTTGATCGCTCACTGACGCTTTTCGCAGCACAGCGAACAGGTTACTACTGCGCATGCGTATGCACTGCAATGAGAAGGCGCGTCGTACGGGTACAAAGCGGATCATTGCTGGGCGATGGATTTAATGAAGAATCCACTCGCATAGCTGACCGCAAGGAGATTGACAGGAAGAGGGCGTTTATGGGTGGCAACTGACCGTTTTCTGGGAGTGTTTAGAAAAACACAGGCGTGTCTAAGCATTTGCAGGGCGGGTGTCTGATGTCAATTCCGGGGCCAAAAAGACTGAAGTGATCGCAATGGCTGAGTAAGTCCAGAGCTACCCAGAAACTGCAAAGAACTTTTTCATCCCGCTCGGGTGCACATGCATTCGCATACTTGCAAAGCGAAAATACACTCACCTGTGGGCAGCAACTATGCGTTTGCAAGGCTGCTAAAAGTAGCTAGCGAGCGATCAACTCAGAATGACCCCCCATGTGCACTGCAGGGGGGGCAGATATAACATGTGCAGAGAGAGTTAGATTTGGGTGGGGGGTGTTCAAACTAGAGATGAGCGGGTTCGGTTCCTCGAGATCCGAACCCCCCGAGCTTCACCCATTTTACACGGTTCCGAGGCAGCCTCGGATCTTCCCGCCTTGCTCGGTTAACCAGAACGCCCCCTAACGTCATCATCCCGGTGTCGGATTCTCGCAAGATTCGTATTCTATATAAGGAGCCGCGCGTCGCCGCCATTTTCACTCGTGCTTTGGAGATGATAGCGAGAGGACGTGGCTGCGTTCTCTCAGTTTCTGTGTTCACTCTTCAGTGTGCTGCAAATATCTGTGCTCCGTTTGCTGCAAATATCTGTGCTCAGTGTGCTGCAAATATCAACGTTCCCTGCCTGAAAACGCTCCATATCTGTGCTGCATTGTAGGAGGACAGTGCAGAATTTTGCTGACCACCAGTTTTTACATATAGCAGTACGGTACATTAGTCCATTACTCTACCTCTGTGTCGTCAAGTATACTATCCATATCTGTGCTGCATTGTAGTTGTGCGCAGTATATAGTAGGAGGACAGTGCAGAATTTTCCTGACCAACAGTATATATATATATATATTGCAGTACGGTACAGTAGTCCATTGCTCTACCTCTGTGTCGTCAAGTATACTATCCATATCTGTGCTGCATTGTAGTTGTGCGCAGTATATAGTAGGAGGACAGTGCAGAATTTTACTGACCACCAGTATATATATATATATATATATAGCAGTACGGTACAGTAGTCCATTGCTCTACCTCTGTGTCGCCAAGTATACTATCCATATCTGTGCTGCATTGTAGTTGGGCGCAGTATATAGTAGGAGGACAGTGCAGAATTTTGCTGACCACCAGTATATATATATAGCAGTACGGTACAGTAGTCCATTGCTCTACATCTGTGTCGTCAAGTATACTATCCATATCTGTGCTGCATTGTAGTTGTGCGCAGTATATAGTAGGAGGACAGAGCAGAATTTTGCTGACCACCAGTATATATATATATATATATATATATATAGCAGTACGGTACAGTAGTCCATTGCTCTACCTCTGTGTCATCAAGTATACTATCCATATCTGTGCTGCATTGTAGTTGTGCGCAGTATATAGTAGGAGGACAGTGCAGAATTTTGCTGACCACCAGTATATATATATAGCAGTACGGTACAGTATTCCATTGCTCTACATCTGTGTCGTCAAGTATACTATCCATATCTGTGCTGCATTGTAGTTGTGCGCAGTATATAGTAGGAGGACAGTGCAGAATTTTGCTGACCACCAGTATATATATATATATATATATATATAGCAGTACGGTACAGTAGTCCATTGCTCTACCTCTGTGTCATCAAGTATACTATCCATATCTGTGCTGCATTGTAGTTGTGCGCAGTATATAGTAGGAGGACAGTGCATAATTTTGCTGACAACCTGTATTTATATATAGCAGTACGGTACAGTAGTCCATTGCTCTACCTCTGTGTCGTCAAGTATACTATCCATATCTGTGCTGCATTGTAGTTGTGCGCAGTATATAGTAGGAGGACAGTGTAGAATTTTGCTGACCACCTGTATTTATATATAGCAGTACGGTACAGTAGTCCATTGCTCTACCTCTGTGTCGTCAAGTATACTATCCATATCTGTGCTGCATTGTAGTTGTGCGCAGTATATAGTAGGAGAACAGTGCAGAATTTTGCTGACCATCACTATATATATATAGCAGTACGGTACAGTAGTCCATTGCTCTACCTCTGTGTCATCAAGTATACTATCCATATCTGTGCTGCATTGTAGTTGTGCGCAGTATATAATAGGAGGACAGTGCAGAATTTTGCTGACCACCAGTATATATATATATATATATATATATATGTCAATGTTAGGACCGGCACTCCTCCTGGTGGTCTAAACTGCTCCGGTGCCTCCAGAACACGTTTGGTATACTGAAGCAAATAAACTGCGGCACTCAGAGGCTTGATGCAAACAACGTGATGTATTAAAAATATCACATGTGCTCCAACGTTTCGGGGTTGGCACACATTGCTGCTTATCCTTGACAAAGGGGTGTGCCAACCCCGAAACGTTGGAGCACATGTGATATTTTTAATACATCACGTTGTTTGCATCAAGCCTCTGAGTGCCGCAGTTTATTTGCTTCAGTATATATATATATATATATATATATATATATATATATATATGTATATAGCAGTACGGTACAGTAGGCCATTGCTATTGATATATTACTGGCATATAATTCCACACATTAAAAGATGGAGAACAAAAATGTGGAGGGAGGCCGGTCACTTTGGTCGCTTAGCTTAGCCATCCAGCGACCTTGGTGCACCTCTTTTTTTCTTTGCTTCATGTGCTGTTGCACCTCTTTTTTTCTTTGCATCATGTGCTGTTTGGGAACTATTTTTTTAAGTGCCATCCTGTCTGACACTGCAGTTCCACTCCTAGATGGGCCAGGTGTTTGTGCCGGCCACTTGGGTCGCTTAGCTTAGCCATCCAGCGACCTTGGTGCACCTCTTTTTTTCTTTGCATCATGTGCTGTTTGGGGCTGACTATTACTTAACCTTCAGTTTTCTTTTTTTTATTTAAATGCATGCTGATAGGTATGATAGCTGAAACAGCATGCAGTATGAGTTACAGTATAGTCACAACACCTCTAACTGGTACTCCTGCACTTTGTGAAACTACTGTAGCTTAATATACCTGACGGTTTACATTTTTGTGGTGTAAATAAATTGGGTTGTGATTTATAGCATACTTAGGGACTTTTTCAGGTTTGTTAGCAAACCCAAAAATTTAGCAGTTGGGCAAAACGATGTTGCACTGCAGGTGGGGCAGATATAACATGTGCAGGGAGATTTAGATTTGGGTGGGGTGTGTGGGGTGTGAAATCTAAATTGCAGTTTACAAATTAAGTATCCAGTATTTACCATGCTTACAGGAGCGTTTCTACAGAGGAGTGGGCCCGTGTGCACCTCCGGGTGGGCCCCCTCCTCTGAATGGCGCTGTAGACTTTGGCAATGTGCCGGAGTCTACTGCATATGCGCAGGTCTCCGGAAACATGGCGCCCGCCATGATCCAGAGACCAATTTGGCTACCACACATGCGCGATGGCCATTTTGGCGGCAATTTCCGCTGCGGATGCTGCGCCCGCCACTGGACTCCGGTTAGGTAAGTATTTAAATGGGTGCAATGTGTGCGGTGTGGGCCCCCCATTACAGAAACACCAATGCATGCACAGAAACAATATAACCCACCCAAATCTGACTCTCTCTGCACATGTCATATCTGCCCTACCTGCATTGTACATGGTTTTGCCCAATTGCTAACTTTTTTTGTTTGCTAACAACCCTGAATAACCCCCTTAGTTAGAAACTGGTGCATTTCTAGTGGGTTTCCTTTAATAATACCCCTTTCAGACCACCAGCTATGAACATGGGTTATTGGCGCATAACCTGTGTTCATGTGTGGTCTGAAAGGTATCAGGGGAAAAATACTGGGTCAAGTGACCAGGTATTTCAACCCTGGTAGCGAGCAGGGTTGAACTCTGTGGCCCGTTTCCTGTTCACTGTGTGTGTACAAGCGGCGCTTGGAGATCATGTTCCGGGTTGCAGACAATGGCGGCGGGGCACCTGTGGCCGATCGCACCCTGGGAGCTCCCGTGTCAGGCTCCCGGGTGCAACCCGCCTCAGGCGGTGTGAAAGGGGTATTAATCTGATGTTTTGCAAATAGCTTAAAAAAACACTAAAAACATGCATATAAACTAAGTTGCTAAACATTCCCCAGGGACAGAGAATTGCATCGAAAACCATTTCAGGGAGTTATGCAGGCAGACAAGAACTTAATACGACATTTCCATGTTTGTACGTGCAGAACTGAAAATTGAACCCTGGATCATGTATCATTTGCTCTCTATGTAAAACACAATCTCAGTGTTAGAAATTATTCAGCAAGACATTTCTTTCTATTATTATTTCCTAGAAGTATTTCTTTTTAAAACAACTGTAACTGATGCATGAGACAACTTTTTTGGTGCATCTGAGATAATTAAAAAAAAAAAAAACTTTTTAAGGTCATGGTTACACTAGATGTATCATTTAAGCTAAATTATCACTTATTATATATGGTGCCATTTTTGTAATAAAAAAAAGTTTGTTGTGATGTTATTTTAAGTATATTATTTTGGGGCCTATTTATTGCTCTCTATAATTAAGTATTCAATTCGCTGCAGCGGTGGATATAAAATTACCAGTTCAATTCAGGATTGCTACAGTGTGGGGCAGATGCTCCGAAAAGAAGCTGTCCCCATGATCCCCTAACACTGCTACTTCAGCCTAAACACCATGCCATCTGTCAACCATGGAACTTCTTCCCATAGGAAGCAGCAGTACGCTGGGAATCAGTGCCATCTACAGATGGAAGCAATCACCAAAAAAATTTAGTTACAAGAGTTTGCTGAATATTAGGCAGCCCTATCAGGCCCCTAATAATAACTGGGATTGTAAAATAAAACATGTCGAAATGAGTGCAAAGAGTTCATTAATCATGAATAGGCCCCTTAGTCACTGGCAAAAAAATAATTATATATATATATATATATATATATATATATAGGATCCGGTCAGGATGGAATACCGTTGCTGGATTCCCAACTCTGCTTAGAATACCAACGCGGGGATACCAACAAGAATTTAAATGCTGGCGCTGGGATCCCGAAAGAATATCTACTGGGAGTCTACACTTGTAAGCCGCAGGGGGAGGTTAGGTTTAGGCTGCTTGGAGAGGGTTTTAGTTAGGCTGGGGAAGGGGGGTAGCTTAGGCTGTGGGGAGGGAGGGTAAGGTTTAGGAACCACCAGGGAGGGTTATGGTTAGGCTGTGGGGGGAGTGTCACCTACAACCATGTTTTTTATATATATATATATATATATATATATATATATATATACACTGCTGCTCCGATTTCCACAGCAGGATATGCACTACTCCAGTGCCCCCCCCCCCCCCAACGGAGGACTCACCCCACTGTAATGTACTGGCAAAAAACGAGGTGGCACTCGGAGACTGTAAATCAAACGTGTAATCGTGCAAACATCATCTTCAATGATGATGTTTGCACAATTACACGTTTTATTTACAGTCTCCGAGTGCTGCCTCATTTTTTGCCAGAATATATATATATATATATATATATATATATACCAAGTGTGTTGGAGAATCCAACAGAGGGCACTCACCAGTCCATAAAGATTATAAAGGTTTTTATTGATACATCATAATCACCAGTAGTGTGTCGACGTTTCGACCCATAGGGCCTTTCTCAAGACAGTCAGAGAAGACATCCAAACAGCATGCCAGTTACACACATACTGACACTGCCTGCCGGGTCCCCTTATATAGCACATCAATACCAATCAATAATGTAATAAACCCAAATAAGACACAAGCAGTGTAATTCAAACCCCCTATTCTGCATATAGTATAACATCTGAACTCACAGAACAACACAGGAGTCATAATACATGCTGCCGGAATGGATATAATCATCACAATTCAGCGATTTAAGACAGCTGGGGACGCTGTGCCGCGCGCCCGGAACTTCCGGAAGTACGTCAAACATGTCACGCGTTACCATAGTAATTCGCGTCTGCAGTAACCATAGCAGCGCGGCGCACATGTAATAGTGTGCTAACCGCGAACCAGAACGTATCATATGTGTCACCCGTAGTCAAGGTAACACCAACAAGTTATGGAGCGCAAAACCCGGAAGCGCTGAGGAACCAGTATGCGTTCCACCAGCGCTCCAAGCTGCGCTAAACAATGGCTAGACTCCAACAAGCCCAAAGTCAGCAATGTATCACACTGCAACCCAAATGTTAGATAGTAAGACAGACACGAACTACCCACTAAACCCATATAAACGACTCTATTTATATCATGGACGTCCGGTATGGTATATCAAAATATTAGTCAGACATACAGTATACATAATATGTCAACGGCTAATTAATAAGAATATATGGTCATTAGTTAACATTATAAAAGTTGATCATCTATATATGTTAAACCAATACCGCATTAGCACCACATCAGTGGTTTAAGGTAGTATCAAACTACATCAATAGGAAAATGAAATACAGAGACAGGGTTATAACACTACTAATGGGCTATAGATATAAATATAGACAATATATTAAAGTTTCTCAGATCGTCATCGTATACGTCGTATCAATCATCATATCAATCCCAAACTCCCAGAGTTCCGCCTCTGCCTCCCAAACTTTTCCAAATGTAACCCCGAGCAGCTCAAAAGCAAAAATTAGAAAAGGAAATTATACTGTTCACCCCATATTATATAACACATTTATTAAAGATTTTGACAAATTAATATGTACAAGCGGACACCAAAAACAGTCAAAAAACCTCATGTCGACCTTTTGACCTGTCGACCTAGTACATGTCGACCTACCATCCATGTCGACCTAATGCATGCCGACCCAAGGGCAAGGTCGACCTTCAGTGGTTGACCTAATGAGTGTCATCCCATACCCCCGAGGCACCATGTGTGCCACAGTGGATTTGCCTATATTTGTATGTGATTTCTGAGCCATTACCACTTTAAGACATTTTTACATTACCCTTTCTGGGTGTAAATAAAAGTAAATTGTTTGTTTACAGCTTTGAGTGCCCATTCTCTACAACACATATATATATATATATATATATATATATATGTAGTGGACGTAGTTGGCACTCAGGAACAATTACTGTGATACAGACCGGGGTGCCCTCCTCAGTAGTATGCACCATGTATCCTTGAAAAAAACACCCATCGCGGTGTTGAAACGTTGGATTTCACATGCTGTTTGTTGCATAAAATTTTTTTCATCACTAAATCCGTGGAGTGCCGCCTGTTTCTGCGGTGAGGGGGTCATCGTCTTGTGGCTCCAGTCGCCACGAACACCTGCATTGTATATATATATATATATATATATATATATATATATATATGAAAAAGAATGATGAAGGCGCACTCAGTGAATCAAGGTATAAAGTAGATTTACTACAAATAACAAGCTCACATACATCAAGGTTTAAAATCACCGGCTCATGGAAATCGAAACCGCTGTCTCCAATGCCACTCGCAGCAGTCCGTCTCTCAGATTGCCGGCATGCAGTGATACTCAGGTCAGCGTCTCAGCTTACGGAACAGGTGTTCTTGGTTGGAACGAACACGTCCTTGTTTAGGCCACGCCCAACGCGTTTCGTCACTGTATGACTTCACCCCCTGACGAAGTCATACAGTGACGAAACGAGTATCACTGCATGCCGGCAATCTGAGAGACGGACTGCTGCGAGTGGCATTGGAGACAGCGGTTTCGATTTCCATGAGCCGGTGATTTTAAACCTTGATGTATGTGAGCTTGTTATTTGTAGTAAATCTACTTTATACCTTGATTCACTGAGTGCGCCTTCATCATTCTTTTTCAGTTAATTCTAACAGTGTGGTTACGCTGTTTAGAAGTGCCAGCACCGACATCAGAAACTACATACGGAGTTTATGGATTTTTATGGACCTATAACATTGACTGCACAACCTTCTTCTTTTCGCATATATATATATATATATATATATATATATATATACTAGTGATGAGCGGGTTCGGTTTCTCCGAAACCGAACCCCCCCGAACTTCACCTTTTTCACACGGGTCCGAGGCAGGTTAGAACCTTCCCGCCTTGCTCGGCTAACCCGAGCGCGCCCGAACGTCATCATCCCGCTGTCGGATTCTCGCGAGATTCAGATTCTATATAAGCAGCCGCGAGTCGCCGCCATTTTCACTCGTGCATTGGAGATGATAGGGAGAGGACGTGGCTGGCGTCCTCTCCGTTTATTGTAGAAGTTGATTGGTTTACTTTATTTCTTATTTGTTGGGAGGATTGGGGAGCAGCTGTTAGGAGGAGTACAGTGCAGAGTTTTGCTGATAAGTGACCACCAGTTTTTATCCGTTCTCTGCCTGAAAAAAACGCTCCATACCATATCTGTGCTCAGTGTGCTGCATGATATATCTGTGCTGAGTGCTCACACTGCTTAATTGTGGGGACTGTGGAGCAGCTATAGCAGGAGTACAGTGCAGAGTTTTGCAGACAGTGACCACCAGTATACGTTGTCTGCCTGAAAAACACTCCATATCTGTGCTCACAGTGTGCTGCTTTATTGTGGGGACTGGGGACCACCAGTATAATTAATATTATATAGGAGTAGTACAGTGCAGAGTACACTGCTGTACCTACCTCTGTGTCGTCACTCGTCATCCATTAAGTATACTATCCATCTGCATTGTATACCTGTGGTGCATTTTAGACTAGTTTAGCAGTTTGCTGACAGTGTCCACCAGTATACTATATATAGCAGTACGGTAGGCCACTGCTGTGTACCTACCTCTGTGTCGTCACTCATCATCCATTAAGTATACTATCCATCTACATTCTATACCTGTGGTGCATTTTAGACAGTTTTGCAGTTTGCTGACAGTGTCCACCAGTATACTATATATAGCAGTACGGTAGGCCACTGCTGTGTACCTACCTCTGTGTCGTCACTCGTCATCCATTAAGTATACTATCCATCTACATTCTATACCTGTGGTGCATTTTAGACAGTTTTGTAGTTTGCTGACAGTGTCCACCAGTATACTGTATATAGCAGTATGGTAGGCCACTGCTGTGTACCTACCTCTGTGTCGTCACTCGTCATCCATTAAGTATACTATCCATCTACATTCTATACCTGTGGTGCATTTTAGACAGTTTTGCAGTTTGCTGACAGTGTCCACCAGTATACTATATATAGCAGTACGGTAGGCCACTGCTGTGTACCTACCTCTGTGTCGTCACTCGTCATCCATTAAGTATACTATCCATCTACATTCTATACCTGTGGTGCATTTTAGACTAGTTTAGCAGTTTGCTGACAGTGTCCACCAGTATACTATATATAGCAGTACGGTAGGCCACTGCTGTGTACCTACCTCTGTGTCGTCACTCGTCATCCATTAAGTATACTATCCATCTACATTCTATACCTGTGGTGCATTTTAGACAGTTTTGCAGTTTGCTGACAGTGTCCACCAGTACACTATATATAGCAGTACGGTAGGCCACTGCTGTGTACCTACCTCTGTGTCGTCACTCGTCATCCATTAAGTATACTATCCATCTACATTCTATACCTGTGGTGCATAATAGACTAGTTTAGCAGTTTGCTGACAGTGTCCACCAGTATACTATATATAGCAGTACGGTAGGCCACTGCTGTGTACCTACCTCTGTGTCGTCACTCGTCATCCATTAAGTATACTATCCATATACATTCTAGATATATATTCTATATAATTCCACACATTAAAAAATGGAGAACAAAAATGCGGAGGTTAAAGGGAAAGATCAAGATCCACTTCCACCTCGTGCTGAAGCTGCAGCCACTAGTCATGCCATCAACGTCGTCTGCCAAGGCCGATGCATAATGTCATATTAGAGAGCATATAAAATCCAAAACACAAAAGTTCAGTAACATGACCCAAAAATCAAAATTAAAAGCGTCTGAGGAGAAGCGTAAACTTGCCAATATGCCATTTACGACACGGAGTGGTAAGGAACGGCTGAGGCCCTGGCCTATGTTCATGGCTAGTGGTTCAGCTTCAAATGAGGATGGAAGCACTCATCCTCTCGCTAGAAAAAAGAAAAGACTTAAGCTGGCAAAAGCACAGCAAAGAACTGTGCGTTCTTCAAAATCACAAATCCACAAGGAGAGTCCAATTGTGTCGGTTGCGATGCCTGACCTTCCCAACACTGGACGGGAAGAGCTTGCGCCTTCCACCATTTGCACGCCCCCTGCAAGTGCTGGAAGGAGCACCCGCAGTCCAGTTCCTGATAGTCAAATTGAAGATGTCACTGTTGAAGGACACCAGGATGAGGATATGGGTGTTGCTGGCGCTGGGGAGGAAATTGACAAGGAGGATTCTGATGGTGAGGTGGTTTGTTTAAGTCAGGCACCCGGGGAGACACCTGTTGTCCGTGGGAGGAATATGGCCCTTGACATGCCTGGTCAAAATACAAAAAAAATCAGCTCTTCGGTGTGGAATTATTTCAACACAAATGCGGACAACAGGTGTCAAGCCGTGTGTTGCCTTTCTCAAGTTGTAATAAGTAGGGGTAAGGACGTTAACCACCTCGGAACATCCTCCCTTATACGTCACCTGCAGCGCATTCATCATAAGTCAGTGACAAGTTCAAAAACTTTGGGTGACAGCGGAAGCAGTCCACTGACCACTAAATACCTTCCTCTTGTAACCAAGCTCCTGCAAACCACACCACCAACTCCCTCAGTGTCAATTTCCTCCTTACCCAGGAAAGCCAATAGTCATGCAGGCCATGTCACTGTCAATTCTGATGAGTCCTCTCCTGCCTGGGATTCCTCCGATGCATCCTTGAGTGTAACGCCTACTGCTGCTGGCGCTGCTGTTGTTGCTGCTGGGAGTCGATCGTCATCCCAGAGGGGAAGTCGGAAGACCACTTGTACTACTTCCAGTAAGCAATTGACTGTCCAACAGTCCTTTGCGAGGAAGATGAAATATCACAGCAGTCATCCTGCTGCAAAGCGGATAACTGAGGCCTTGGCAGCCTGGGCGGTGAGAAACGTGGTTCCGGTATCCATCGTTAATTCAGAGCCAACTAGAGACTTGATTGAGGTACTGTGTCCCCGGTACCAAATACCATCTAGGTTCCATTTCTCTAGGCAGGCGATACCGAAAATGTACACAGACCTCAGAAAAAGACTCACCAGTGTCCTAAAAAATGCATTTGTACCCAATGTCCACTTAACCACGGACATGTGGACAAGTGGAGCAGGGCAGACTCAGGACTATATGACTGACAGCCCACTGG
Source organism: Pseudophryne corroboree (assembly GCF_028390025.1). Lineage (NCBI taxonomy): Eukaryota > Metazoa > Chordata > Amphibia > Anura > Myobatrachidae > Pseudophryne > Pseudophryne corroboree. Next base: position 202,297,996 of record NC_086450.1, on the reverse strand, counting down.
GTAGATGTATTGCCTCCCGCAGCAAGAACAGCAGCGGCGGCACCAGTAGCAGCATCTCGCAAACGCCAACTCGTTCCTAGGCAGGCTACGCTTTGTATCACCGCTTTCCAGAATAGGCACACAGCTGACAACCTCTTACGGCAACTTAGGAAGATCATCGCAGAATGGCTTACCCCAATTGGACTCTCCTGGGGATTTGTGACATCGGACAACGCCAGCAATATTGTGCGTGCATTACATCTGGGCAAATTCCAGCACGTCCCATGTTTTGCACATACATTGAATTTGGTGGTGCAGAATTATTTAAAAAAAATGACAGGGGCGTGCAAGAGATGCTGTCGGTGGCCCGAAGAATTGCGGGCCACTTTCGGCTTTCAGGCACCGCGTACAGAAGACTGGAACACCACCAAACATTCCTGAACCTGCCCTGCCATCATCTGAAGCAAGAAGTGGTAACGAGGTGAAATTCAACCCTCTATATGCTTCAGAGGATGAAGGAGCAGCAAAAGGCCATTCAAGCCTATACATCTGGCCACGATATAGGCAAAGGAGGTGGAATGCACCTGACTCAAGCGCAGTGGAGAATGATTTCAACGTTGTGCAAGGTTCTGCAACCCTTTGAACTTGCCACACGTGAAGTCAGTTCAGACACTGCCAGCCTGAGTCAGGTCATTCCCCTCATCAGGCTTTTGCAGAAGAAGCTGGAGACATTGAAGGAGGAGCTAAAACAGAGCGATTCCGCTAGGCATGTGGGACTTATGGATGGAGCCCTTAATTCGCATAACCAGGATTCACGGGTGGTCAATCTGTTGAAATTAGAGCACTACATTTTGGCCACCGTGCTCGATCCTAGATTTAAAACCTACGTTGTATCTCTCTTTCCGGCAGACACAAGTCTGCAGAGGTTCAAAGACCTGCTGGTGAGAAAATTGTCAAGTCAAGCGGAACGTGACCCGTCACCATCTCCTCCTTCACATTCTCCCGCAACTGGGGGTGCGAGGAAAAGGCTAAGAATTCCGAGCCCACCCGCTGGCGGTGATGCAGGGCAGTCTGGAGCGAGTGCTGACATCTGGTCCGGACTGAAGGACCTGGCAACGATTACTGACATGTCGTCTACTGTCACTGCATATGATTCTCTCACCATTGAAAGAATGATGGAGGATTATATGAGTGACCTCATCCAAGTAGGCACGTCAGACAGTCCGTACGTATACTGGCAGGAAAAAGAGGCAATTTGGAGGCCCTTGCAGAAACTGGCTTTATTCTACCTAAGTTGCCCTCCCTCCAGTGTGTACTCCGAAAGAGTGTTTAGTGCAGCCGCTCACCTTGTCAGCAATCGGCGTACGAGGTTACTTCCAGAAAATGTGGAGAAGATGATGTTCATTAAAATGAATTATAATCAATTCCTCCGTGGAGACATTCACCAGCAGCAATTGCCTCCAGAAAGTACACGGGGACCTGAGATGGTGGATTCCAGTGGGGACGAATTAATAATCTGTGAGGAGGGGGATGTACACAGTGAAAGGGGTGAGGAATCGGAGGATGATGATGAGGTGGACATCTTGCCTCTGTAGAGCCAGTTTGTGCAAGGAGAGATTGATTGCTTCTTTTTTGGTGGGGGCACAAACCAACCAGTCATTTCAGTCACAGTCGTGTGGCAGACCCTGTCACTGAAATGATGGGTTCGTTAAAGTGTGCATGTCCTGTTTATACAACATAAGGGTGGGTGGGAGGGCCCAAGGACAATTCCATCTTGCACCTCTTTTTTCTTTCATTTTTCTTTGCATCATGTGCTGTTTGGGGACAATTTTTTGGAAGGGCCATCCTGTCTTGATTGACACTGCAGTGCCACTCCTAGATGGGCCAGGTGTTTGTGTCGGCCACTTGTGTCGCTTAGCTTAGTCACACAGCCACCTTGGTGCGCCTCTTTTTTTCTTTGCATCATGTGCTGTTTGGGGAGTATTTTTTTGAAGGGCCATCCTGCCTGACACTGCAGTGCCACTCCTAGATGGGCCAGGTGTTTGTGTCGGCCACTTGTGTCGCTTAGCTTAGTCACACAGCCACCTTGGTGTGCCTCTTTTTTTCTTTGCATCATGTGCTGTTTGGGGAGTATTTTTTTGAAGGGCCATCCTGCCTGACACTGTAGTGCCACACCTAGATGGGCCAGGTGTTTGTGTCGGCCACTTGTGTCGCTTAGCTCTGCCATCCAGCAACCTCGGTGCAAATTTTAGGACTAAAAATAATATTGTGAGGTGTGAGGTGTTCAGAATAGACTGGAAATGAGTGGAAATTATGGTTATTGAGGTTAATAATACTATGGGATCAAAATGACCCCCAAATTCTATGATTTAAGCTGTTTTTTAGGGTTTTTTTAAAAAAACACCCGAATCCAAAACACATCCGAATCCGACAAAAAAATTTCGGTAAGGTTTTTTCCAAAACGCGTCCGAATCCAAAACACGGCCGCGGAACCGAACACAAAACCAAAACACAAAACGCGAAAAATTTCCGGTGCACATCACTAATATATACAGATATAAACATTTATAGACGATCAATGCAAGAAAATGGATTAGGACACTAATCCTCTTTATACTACATTCATGCACTTAACTTGAGAGCTCGTTGTTATTCAGTTCTAATTAGTGATGTGCACCGGAAATATTTCGGGTTTTGTGTCTTGGTTTTGGATTCAGTTCCGCGGCCGTGTTTTGGATTCGGACGCGTTTTGGCAAAACCTCCCTTAAAAATTTTTTGTCGGATTCGGGTGTGTTTTGGATTCATGTGTTTTTTTTCAAAAACCCCTCAAAAACCGCTAAAATCATAGAATTTGGGGGTAATTTTGATCCTATTGTATTATTAACCTCAATAGCCATAATTACCATTCATTTTCAGTCTATTCTGAACACCTCACACCTCACAATATTATTTTTAGTCCTAAAATTTGCACCGAGGTAGCTGGATGACTAAGCTAAGCGACCCAAGTGGCCGGCACAAACACCTGGCCCATCTAGGAGTGGCACTGCAGTGTCAGACAGGATGGCACTTAAAAAAATTGGCCCCACACATCACATGATGCAAAGATAAATAAAATAAAAAAGGTGCAAGATGAGATTGTCCTTGGGCCCTCCCACCCACCCTTATGTTGTATAAACAGGACATGCACACTTTAACAAACCCATCATTTCAGCGACAGGGTCTGCCACACAACTGTGGCTGAAATGACTGGTTGGTTTGGGCCCCCACCAAAAAAGAAGCAATCAATCTCTCCTTGCACAAACTGGCTCTACAGAGGCAAGATGTCGACCTCATCATCATCCTCCGATTCCTCACCCCTTTCACTGTGTACATCCCCCTCCTCACAGAGTATTAATTTGTCCACACTGGAATCCACCATCACAGGTCCCTGTGTACTTTCTGGAGGCAATTGCTGGTAAATGTCTCCACAGAGGAATTGATTATAATTCATTTTGATGAACATCATCTTCTTCACATTTTGTGGAAGTAACCTCGTACGCCGATCGCTGACAAGGTGACCGGCTGCACTAAACACTCTTTTGGAGTACACACTGGAGGGGGGGGGGGGGCAACTTAGGTAAAATAAAGCCAGTTTGTGCAAGGGCCTCCAAATTGCCTCTTTTTCCTGCCAATATACGTACGGACTGTCTGACGTGCCTACTTGGATGCTGTCACTCATATAATCCTCCACCATTCTTTCAATGGTGACAGAATCATATGCAGTGACAGTAGACGACATGTCAGTAATTGTTGGCAGGTCCTTCAGTCCGGACCAGATGTCAGTTTTCGCTCCTGAATGCCCTGCATCACCGCCAGCGGGTGGTTTTAGAAATATGATCCTTTTCCAGGCAGCTCCAGTGGCAGTAGAAAATGAAGGAGGAGCTATTGTCGGGTCACGTTCTGCTTGACTTGACAAGTGTCTCACCAGCAGGTCTTTGAACATCTGCACACTTGTGTCTGCCGGAAAGAGAGATACAACGTAGGCTTTAAACCTAGGATCGAGCACGGTGGCCAAAATGTAGTGCTCTGATTTCAACAGATTGACCACCCGTGAATCCTGGTTAAGCAAATGAATGGCTCCATCCACAAGTCCCATATGCCTAGCGGAGTTGCTCCGTTTTAGCTCCTCCTTCAATCTCTCCAGCTGCTTCTGCAAAAGCCTGATGAGGGGAATGACCTGACTCAGACTGGCAGTGTCTGAACTGACTTCACGTGTGGCAAGTTCAAAGGGTTGCAGAACCTTGCACAACGTTGAAATCATTCTCCACTGCGCTTGAGTCAGGTGCATTCCCCCTCCTTTGCCTATATCGTAGGCAGATGTATAGGCTTGAATGGCCTTTTGCTGCTCCTCCATCCTCTGAAGCATATAGAGGGTTGAATTCCACCTCGTTACCACCTCTTTCTTCAGCTGATGGCGGGGAATTTTCAGGAGTGTTTGCTGGTGCTCCTGTCTTCGGCACGCGGTGGCTGAATGCCGAAAGTGGCCCGCAATTCTTCGGGCCACCGACACCGTTCTTCGGGCCACCGACAGTTTCCGTAAGAGCTTGTCAGCTGTGTGCCTCTTATGGAAAGCGGTGATACAAAGCGTAGCCTGCCTAGGAACAAGTTGGTGTTTGCGAGATGCTGCTACTGGTGCCGCCGCTGTTGTTGTTGCTGCGGAAGGCAATACATCTACCCAGTGGGCTGTCAGTCATATAGTCCTGAGTCTGCCCTGCTCCACTTGTCCACATGTCCGTGGTTAAGTGGACATTGGGTACAACTGCATTTTTTAGGACACTGGGGACTCTTTTTCTGATGTCAGTGTACATTCTTGGTGTCGCCTGCCTAGAGAAGTGGAACCTAGATGGTATTTGGTACCGGAGACACACTACCTCAAGAAATTCTCTAAGTCCCTGTGAACTAATGCCGGATACCAGAGGCACATCTAACACCAACACAGCTGCCAAGGCCTGAGTTATCCGCTTTGCAACAGGATGACTGCTGTGATATTTCATCTTCCTCACAAAGGACTGTTGGACAGTCAATTGCTTACTGGAAGTAGTACAAGTGGTCTTCCGACTTCCCCTCTGGGATGACGATCGACTCCCAGCAGCAACAACAGCAGCGCCAGCAGCAGTATGCGTTACACTCAAGGATCCATTGGAGGAATCCCAGTCAGGAGAGGACTCATCAGACTTGCCAGTGACATGGCATGCAGGACTATTGGCGTTCCTGTCTAAGGAGGAAATTGACACTGAGGGAGTTGGTGGTGTGGATTGCAGGAGCTTGGGTACAAGAGGAAGAAGGGATTTAGTTGTCATTGGACTGCTTCCGCTGTCACCCAAAGTTTTTGAACTTGTCACTGACTTATGATGAATGCGCTCCAGGTGACGTATAAGGGAGGATGTTCCTAGGTGGTTAATGTCCTTACCCCTACTTATTACAGCTTGACAAAGGCAACACACAGCTTGACACCAGTAGTCCTCATTTCTGTTGAAATAATTCCACACCGAAGAGGTGATTTTTTTGGTGTTTTGACCAGGCATGTCAATGGCCTTATTCATCCCACAGACAACAGGTGTCTCCCCGGGTGCCTGACTTAAACAAACCACCTCTCCATCAGAATCCTCCTGGTCAATTTTCCCCTAAGCGCCAGCAACACCCATATCCTCATCCTGGTGTACTTCAACAGTGACATCTTCAATTTGAATATCAGGAACTGTACTGTGGGTGATCCTTCCAGCACTTGCAGGGGGCGTGCAAATGGTAGAAGGAGCCACCTCTTCCCATCCAGTGTTGGGAAGGTCAGGCATCGCAACCGACACAATTGGACTCTCCTTGGGGATTTGTGATTTAGAAGAACGCACAGTTCTTTGCTTTGCTTTTCCCAGCTTAACTCTTTTCATTTTTCTAGCGAGAGGATGAGTGCTTCCATCCTCATGTGTAGCTGACCCACTAGTCATGAGGAACATAGGAGAGGGCTTTAGCCGTTCCTTGCCACTCCGTGTCGTAAATGGCATATTGGCAAGTTTATGCTTCTCCTCAGTCGCTTTTAATTTAGATTTTTGGGTCATTTTACTGAACTTTTGTTTTTTGGATTTGCATGCTCTCTACTATGACATTGGGCATCGGCCTTGGCAAACGACATTGATGGCATTTCATCGGCTCTGCCATGACAAGTGGTAGCAGCTTCAGCACGAGGTGGAAGTGGATCTTGATCTTTCCATATTTTACCCTCCACATTTTTGTTCTCCATTTTGTAATGTGTGGAATTTTATGCCATCTGCAAGATACAGCAATGAATTACTGTACTGTACTAATATATACTGGTGGTCTCCACAATGCAGCACTGTACTATTATATACTGGTCCCTACAATGCAGCAAAGATATTGAGCACTGATCTGGAGAATAGAACTGAGTCTGACAAGGAGCTGCAAGATACAGCAATGGACAACTGTACTGTACAACTATATACTGGTGGTCACCACAATGCAGCACTGTACTACTATATACTGGTCCCCACAATGCAGCAAAGATCCGGAGAATAGAAATGAGTCTGATCCGGAGAATAGAAATGAGTCTGACACGGAGCTGCAAGATACAGCAATGGACAACTGTACTGTACTACTATATACTGATGGTCACCACAATGCAGCACAGTACTACTATATACTAGTCCCCACAATGCAGCAAAGATATTGAGCACTGATCCGGAGAATAGAACTGAGTCTGACACGGAGCTGCAAGATAACGCTATGGCCTACTGTACTGTACTACTATATACTGGTGGTCACCACAATGCAGCACTGTACTACTATATACTGGTCCCCACAATGCAGCACAGATATTTAGCACAGATCTAGAGAATAGAACTTAGTCTGACATGGAGCTGCAAGATAACGCGATGGCCTACTGTGCTGTACTACTATATACTGGTGGTCACCACAATGCAGCACTGTACTACTATATACTGGTCCACACAATGCAGCAAAGATATTGAGCACTGATCCGGAGAATAGAACTGAGTCTGACATGGAGCTGCAAAATACATCAATGGACTACTGCACTGTACTACTATATACTGGTGGTCACCACAATGCAGCACTGTCCTACTATATACTGGTCCCCACAATGCAGCAAAGATATTGAGCACTGATCCAGAGAATAGAACTGAGTCTTACACGGAGCTGCAAGATACAGCAATGGACAAATGTACTGTACTACTATATACTGATGGTCACCACAATGCAGCACTGTACTACTATATACTGGTCCCCACAATGCAGCAAAGATATTGAGCACTGATCTAGAGAATAGAACTGAGTCTGACACGGAGCTGCAAAATAACGCTATGGCCTACTGTACTGTACTACTATATACTGGTGGTCACCACAATGCAGCACTGTACTACTATATACTGGTCCCCACAATGCAGGACAGATATTGAGCACAGATCCAGAGAATAGAACTGAGTCTGACACGGAGCTGCAAGATAACGCTATGGCCTACTGTACTGTACTACTATATACTGGTGGTCACCACAATGCAGCACTGTACTACTATATACTGGTTCCCACAATGCAGCACAGATATTAAGCCCAGATCGGGAGAATAGAACTGAGTCTGACACGGAGCTGCAAGATCACGCGATGGCCTACTGTACTGTACTACTATATACTGGTGGTCACCACAATGCAGCACTGTACTACTATATACTGATCCCCACAATGCAGCAAAGATATTGAGCACTGATCCGGATAATAGAACTGAGTGTGACATGGAGCTGCAAGATACATCAATGGACAACTGTACTGTACTACTATATACTGATGGTCACCACAATGCAGCACTGTACTACTATATACTGGTCTCCACATTGCAGCAAATATATTGAGCACTGATCCGGAGAATAGAACTGAGTCTGACACGGAGCTGCAAGATATAGAAATGGACAACTGTTCTGTACTACTATATACTGGTCCCCACAATGCAGCAAAGATATTTAGCACCGGAGAGAAGAACCGAGTCTGACACGGAGCTGCAAGATAACGCTATGGCCTACTGTACTGTACTACTATATACTGATGGTCACCACAATGCAGCACTGTACTACTATATACTGGTCACCACATTGCAGCAAAGATATTGAGCACTGATCCGGAGAATAGAACTGAGTCTGCCACGGAGCTGCAAGACACAGAAATGGACAACTGTACTGTACTACTATAAACTGGTGGTCACCACAATGCAGCACTGTACTACTATATACTGGTCCTCACAATGCAGCAAAGATATTGAGCATTGATCTGGAGAATAGAACTGAGTCTGACACGGAGCTGCAAGATACAGCAATGGACAACTGTACTGTACTACAATATACTGGTGGTCACCACAATGCATCACTGTACTAATATATACTGGTCCCCACAATGCTGCAAAGATATTGAGCACTGATCCGGAGAATAGAACTGAGTCTGACACGGAGCTGCAAGATACAGCAATGGACAACTGTACTGTACTACTATATACTGGTGGTCACCACAATGCAGCACTGTACTACTATATACTGGTCCCCACAATGCAGCACAGATATTGAGCACTGATCTGGAGAATAGAACTGAGTCTGACACGGAGCTGCAAGATAATGCTATGGCCTACTGTACTGTACTACTATATACTGGTGGTGACCACAATGCAGCACTGTACTACTATATACTGGTCCCCACAATGCAGCACATTGAGCACAGATATTGAGCTTTTCAGACAGAAAACATAGCCACATCCTCTCTGCTCAATCGACAATTCACGAGTGAAAATGGCGACAATGCGCGGCTCTTTATATGGAATCCGAATCTCGCAAGAATCCGACAGCGGGATGATGACGTTTTCTCCCGTTCAGGTTTTGCGTGTTAGGCGGGAAGAACCAAGGCTGCCTCAGACCCGTATAAACCACGTGAAGTTCGGGTGGGTTCGGATCTCGACGAACCGAACCCGCTCATCTCTAGTTCTAATACCCTTTATTAAATAATTTAAATAACACATGTTAATATACTGTCGTACACAGGATTCAAACCTATAACCTGATAAATTCTAATCAAACACCCTACTTATTGAGCTATTTGATTCTACGTAAAAACCATGAATACTATGGGGGTCATTCCGAGTTGATCGCTAGCTCCTGTTGTTCTCAGCGCAGCGATCAGGCTAAATATCGGCATTTCTGCGCATGTGTATGGGCCGCAATGTGCACGCGTGTCGTACGGGTTCAAAGCCCGTTGTAGTTGTGCACAGGTTCTAGCAAAGATTTCAGTTGCACTGATGGCTGCAAGAAGATTGACAGGAAGGGGGCGTTACTGGGTGTCAACTGACCGTTTTCAGGGAGTGTTTGCAAAAACGCAGGTGTGTCTGAAAAAATGCAGGCGTGGCGAGGAGTTCGCTGGGCAGGTGTATGACATCAAATCCGGACACGAATAGGCTGAAGTGATCGCAAGCGCTGAGTAGATTCAGAGCTATTCTGAAACTGCATAAACTTTTTTTGCAGAGCTCGGCTGCACATGCGTTCGCACTTCTGCTTCTGCCCCGCGTTCCTCTCACCTGCTTTCTCCCTAGCCCTCCCACCTGTGTGCCGCTCACCTGCTCTTTCCGTAGTTCTCCCCCAATGTTCCTCCCACCTGCTTTCTCCCTAGCTCTTCTCAACTGGTGTGCCACTGTGCTGCTGTAATGTGTAAAAAGAGGGACTCTGCCTGCATAATGTGTAAAAAAGGGGACTCTACTGCTGTAATGTGTAAAAAAGAGGGGCTCTGCCTGCCTAATTTGTAAAAAAGGTGGACTCTGCCTGCTGCTACAGTATGTGTAAAAAGGGGACTCTACCTGCTGTAATGTGTAAAAAGGGAAACTCTGCTGTCATAATGGGTAAAAAGGGGGACTCTACCTGCTGTAATGTGTAAAAGGGAGCTCTTTGGCCACGCCCCTTCCCCTCAAAACCATTCCCCTTTATTTTCTTTGCACACACCAGCGGCGTGCACTAGCCTGTTTTGTAAATGGGGGGGGGGGGGGCGGTGCTGTTTCTTGCACACAGCGCTAAAATGTCTAGTGACGGCTCTGCTAATACTAACTCAGATATTGTCTAATATTAACTGAGGCTACTTTGATCACATATGGTGCACTATATTGCTATGACTTAGTTATGCTGTGATTCTAGTTTAAAGGCATTAGCATTTATGTTATATGAACCCAGTATCTTGGTAATGTCATCTGATTATTGCTGAATATTGCATTTATTAATAATCATATATAGATGCCTCTTTTACTAATGCTTTTGTTCTCCTGCCTTCAGAGGGGGCCGGGGAGACTGATCGGTACCCTGAGTTTGGTTACCAGGCAGCGCATGCCGCATTGCCATGGAGAAGCCGATGCCAGCCGGATGACATCACCGGAAGTGACGCCTGCAAGCGGAAGTCGCGGTTGACGCTGTCTGGACCCGGCTCTCTCTGACGGCGGTGGTCCAACCTTATTTAGGTAAGAACTTTTTTCAATTCCTTGTTTGTTACACTTCTGGTCAGCTTTGAAAACGGTACCTGCGTGGTATCAAAACGTCAGTTTTAGGATGATGTTGAAATGTTGTCTTCCAACTAATAATTCACTTTTCTAAATTCGGAGTGGCGCAGTTTATTTCTGATAATATATATATATATATATATATATATATATATACACTGCTCAAAAAAATAAAGGGAACACTTAAACAACACAATGTAACTCCAAGTCAATCACACTGCTATGAAATCAAACTGTCCACTTAGGAAACAACACTGATTGACAATCAATTTCACATGCTGTTGTGCAAATGGAATAGACAACAGGTGGAAATTATAGGCAATTAGCAAGACACCCCCAATAAAGGAGTTGTTCTGCAGGTGGTGACCACAGACCACTTCTCAGCTCCTATGCTTTCTGGCTGATGTTTTGGTCACTTTTGAAAGCTGGAGGTGCTTTCACTCTAGTGGTAGCATGAGACAGAGTCTACAACCCACACAAGTGGCTCAGGTAGTGCAGCTCATCCAGGATGGCACATCAATGCGAGCTGTGGCAAGAAGGTTTGCTGTGTCTGTCAGCGTAGTGTCCAGAGCATGGAGGCGCTACCAGGAGACAGGCCAGTACATCAGGAGACGTGGAGGAGGCCGTAGGAGGGCTACAACCCAGCAGCAGGACCGCTACCTCCACCTTTGTGCAAGGAGAAACAGGAGGAGCACTGCCAGAGACCTGCAAAATTACCTCCAGTAAGCCACAAATGTGCATGTGTCTACTCAAACAATAAGAAACAGACTCCATGAGGGTGGTATGAGGACCCGACGTCCACAGATGGGGGTTGTGCTTACAGCCCAACACCGTGCAGGACGTTTGGCATTTGCCAGAGAGCACCACGATTGGCAAATTCGCCAATGGTGCCCTGTGCTCTTCACAGATGAAAGCAGGTTCTCACTGAGCACATGTGATAGACGTGACAGAGTCTGGAGACGCCAAGGAGAACGTTCTGCTGCCTGCAACATCCTCCAGCATGACCGGTTTGGCAGTGGGTCAGTAATGGTGTGGGGTGGCATTTCTTTGGGGGGCCGCACAGCCCTCCATGTGCTCGCCAGAGGTAGCCTGACTGCCATTAGGTATCGAGATGAGATCCTCAGACCCCTTGTTAGACCATATACTGGTGCGGTTGGCCCTGGGTTCCTCCTAATGCAAGGCAATGCTAGACCTCATGTGGCTGGAGTGTGTCAGCAGTTCCTGCAAGATGAAGGCATTGATGCTATGGACTGGCCCGCCCGTTCCCCAGACCTGAATCCAATTGAGCACATCTGGGACATCATGTCTCGCTCCATCCACCAATGCCACGTTGCACCACAGACTGTCCAGGAGTTGGCGGATGCTTTAGTCCAGGTCTGGGAGGAGATCCCTCAGGAGACCATCCGCCACCTCATCAGGAGCATGCCCAGGCGTTGTAGGGAGGTCATACAGGCACGTGGAGGCCACACACACTACTGAGCCTCATTTTGACTTGTTTTAAGGACATTACATCAAAGTTGGATCAGCCTGTAGTGTGTTTTTCCACTTTAATTTTGAGTGTGACTCCAAATCCAGACCTCCATGGGTTAATAAATTTGATTTCCATTGATAATTTTTGTGTGATTTTGTTGTCAGCACATTCAACTATGTAAAGAACAAAGTATTTAATAAGAATATTTCATTCATTCAGATCTAGGATGTGTTATTTTAGTGTTCCCTTTATTTTTTTGAGCCTTGTATATATATAAAAGGAATGAAAGAAAAATGGTAATTTTAAATGTTTTCTCTGATACCATTAAAACGTGTCTTTTGAGAATTGTGAGATTACATTATGGGGGTAATTCTGAGTTGATCGCAGCAAGATTTTTGTTAGCAGTTGGGCAAAACCATGTGCACTGCAGGGGAGGCAGATATAACATGTGCAGAGAGAGTTAGATTTGGGTGGGTTATTTTGTTTCTGTGCAGGGTAAATACTGGCTGCTTTATTTTTACACTGCAATTTAGATTGCAGATTGAACACACAAAACTAACTCTCTCTGCACATGTTATATCTGCCTCCCCTGCAGTGCACATGGTTTTACCCAACTGCTAACAAAATTCCTGCTGCGATCAACTTGGAATTACCCCCTATGTCAGGGAGAAAATGAAGAGTTATGATCACATCCTGTAATTAGGGGGGATTAATATGTTTTTAAATGGATTTGTACTAAGGTATATGATCCAAAGTTTTTTATACATGTGGGTGTTGTCTATGTATGATTGTAAAGGTGCATGTATCACTAGACTCACTCACTAGTTGGTTTTAAAACATAGTGATATCAGTAATAATAATGGTTTATATTAGAGAAATGTAAACAGAGGAAATTGTCTATGTAATGAATAAGGAAGTTAGGAGTGGATAGCCCAGTGGAACGCAGATGAACCGCAAAAGCGTCATAGGATGGCGCGGGAGGTAATACACTTATAGATAGCCCAGTATAATGGAGATGCACACGTCATAAAATGGCACCAGACGTGACACGTGCATTGATTAAACATGGGAGTTTAGCGCGTCACGTGACCAGCGTGGAGGGGCTTATAGTCCGGACACTGAGGGAGTGAGCGGGCATGCGCAGCTGAGTGGAACACACGCCGAGAATCTGGCCTTGACAGGTAGATGATGAGATCCTATGAGTGAGTACTACTGATGTATGCACTTAGAACAATTTTGTAATTGTTTGTTTAATTGCGATTCATTATAGATGTTGGTCTAATAAGGCACGTAAGTGGCCGATGTCGACAGACATATTAAAGAAACACGGTGTATTGAAAGGAGGAAGAGCATGATGGCATATTGTGTGGAGTCATATAAAGGAGTATCATATGTATACAACAAGTTGAGGATTTTGCAATGATCACTGAAGTGTATGGAAAGTGACATATGTGCTAAGCTGAACTTTGTGACCCCATACTAATGAACATGCTCACTGAAACAGCGGATTAATACAGCTGTGCCTGAAGATTGAATAATAAAAACAACTGTGTAATGTCAAATATGAAAACAGTAGTGAGTGCCTTTACTTTGGTGGATATATATATATATATATATATATATATATATATATAGGCGTGCCACATTACTGCTTTGCCCCGGGTGACAAGAATCCTAGTTTTGGGCCTGGCTGTGGGATTTGAATATCAAGATCCTTCCTGCTGAATTCGTAGTTAATTTGTCCCTCATTAAAAAAACCATAAGATTTGATATATCTTATTAACTTTGCAGTGTTACATCATCTGTTACTGTAGCATGTGTGCTTTGCATTATGCAAACACTGGCTATATGCAGGTATTGCACCAACATGCCATGTCTAAGATAATGGCCCTCATTCCGAGTTGATCGGTCGCAAGGCGAATTTAGCAGAGTTACACACGCTAAGCCGCCGCCTACTGGGAGTGAATCTTAGCTTCTTAAAATTGCGACCGATGTATTCGCAATATTGCGATTACTAACTACTTAGCAGTTTTGGAGTAGCTCCAGACTTACTCTGCCTGTGCGATCAGTTCAGTGCTTGTCGTTCCTGGTTGACGTCACAAACACACCCAGCGTTCGCCCAGGCACTCCCACCGTTTCTCCGGCCACTCCTGCGTTTTTTCCGGAAACGGTAGCGTTTTCAGCCACACGCCCCTGAAACGCCGTGTTTCCGCCCAGTAACACCCATTTCCTGTCAATCACATTACGATCGCCGGAGCAAAGAAAAAGCCGTGAGTAAAAATACTTTCTTCATAGTAAAGTTACTTGGCGCAGTCGCAGTGCGAACTTTGCGCATGCGTACTAAGCGGATTTTCACTGCGATGCGATGAAAAAGAACGAGCGAACAACTCGGAATGAGGGCCATTGTTCCCTTTAATGTGATAAAACAAACAGGGTTGTATAAATGTATAAATATGCGGATACACTGTAATGCAAAAAATGTTGCTAAAAGACATATGTGGATAATCTGTTCCTAACAGTAGTAATTGGGACTATACAACTTTATAGATTGAATGGTGAACATATCCAGAGAACTAAAACCTACATACCACGCCACACAGGTCTGAGGTGTAATAGTAACATAGTAACATACTGTAGTTAATGAGGTTGAAAAAAGACAAGTTGTGCATCGAGTGCAACCTTTATATTTTTGATCTTATACTATTTTGTATATAACCATAGTTTACACATAATGACTCAAGTGAAGACCATTTTTAGCCTAGTTGCTGACTAGAATGCATACTTTTTCTAAAATACATTAATTTTAGATGCTATATACTTGATTATCTTTTTCAGTTACAAATTTATCTAACCCATTTTTAAACTTAACTAACACAATCACCACAGAAAATCGTTATTGATCATAAAAGGTATTTTACACTAAAAGTGTAACAAAGTATGATTATTGCAGAAGGCCTACTTCACGTTAAGCTAAATGCGGAAGCTTTCCAAGAAATAAACACATCTGATTTAAGCTGGATTCCTCGTCTCTCGGGGCTGCCAAACCCACAAGTCAAGTAAATAGCCTGACTGGTAAAACAATCGGCACTGTAGAGGAGCAGATTTACCCCAGACAAAAGAAACACATGGCTTTCTCACTAAGACAAGTGCAATGGCAAAGATCGCACAGAGTACAGAATGCAGAAGGCTGGTCTGTCATGGTCTGGTTCTCATTAGCAGACTCATTCTTATAACCCCTGACTGGGCTTCTTTTTATGGCTAGAGAAAAAAAAAAGTAAAACTGTGAAATAATTGCCAGACTGGGGTGCAAATTGCAGCTGTTCTGTATGCCACAGAAAGAATGCAGAAAAGAAACACATTTGGTGAGTGAGAGGTGTTTTAATACAGCTGCTGCCGGGCATAAGCCATGGTTCCAGACATGGAGCATTCCAAGAGAATGAGGATTCATACAGTGGAGCTTTTGTTGAGATGTGGAGAGATACGGTTGGCACAGTCATAAAACACACAGAACTTCTGGACCCCATTCCAACAGTCTATCACTGTCAGATTCTTCCACTGTTTCCCTCAGGCCATTTGTTTTTGATGAATCCTTGAGTTTTTCTAAGAAAACAAAGCAGATTTGCGACACACAATATATTGGCAATCACAAGTAATTCAGTCATTACACCGTGCAACAAAATCCTGAGCCAGAGCTACAGAATACACAGAATATTTTCTGTTGTGGGAAAGGGTTGCTAAAAAAATAAAAAATAAAATAAAAACAATTTTCTGTTTAATATTTAAAATTCTCAGAAACACTGTACTCCCCGAAGGATAATAAAAGCACCACATGATGAAATGACAGTGTAGGGGCAGCAGGGCTAAATCTGTTTTTATTCTGTTTGTTTTGTGTTTTGTCACATTATGAAACCGCTCTCACAGGAGTAGCTGAAGAGTTGAATGCACTGGAGATCTGCAGGCATACCTTGCATGTATACTACGAAGCTGAGTGTACTGTATGCAGCATATGATGCAGTGTCATAGACAGCCTGCAGCTGAGGGAGCCTATCTGTATGATAATAGGTGTTCACATGTACTGCAGACAAACCCTTTGGGGCAGATGTTAACCTGGAGAAGGCATAAGGAAGTGATAAACCAGTGATAAGTGCAAGGTGATAAAGGCACCAGCCAATCAGCTCCAATATGTAAATGAACAGTTAGTATCTGATTGGCTGGTGCCTTTATCACCTTGCACTTATCACTGTTTTTTTACTTCCTAATGCTTTCTTCAGGTTAATACATCTGCCCCACAGTTCATTGAGAGAGTGTCACCTGCATTGTGAGCTACAGTATGCAGAGATATATGTACTCGTGACTACACCTGTTTTGTTCAGACTTTGTGCAACAGATACAGAACAGATGACAAGGAAGATGGCTATGACATAAAGTGAACGTAGATTGATGGCTCCCCTGCTTGATGGTCCCCCTGCAGAAATTTATGTAAATCTGCATATTGGCAAATGTATGCATTTTTTCTGTGTGTGTGTGTGTGTGTGTGTGTGTGTGTGTGTGTGTGTCTGTATAAAAAAATATTTATATACTGTATCACACACATATGTATATATATCATGTGATGTTAAAGTCTTAAGGGCCCTACACACTAGAAGACATGACCAATGTGAAAGATGAACAATGTGGAAGATGATCAATTTCCCTTGCACTTCCCAGAGCACTGACAAACGAAATTGAGTGTACACACTAAGCAATTTTTTCAAACAATTTGAAAGATGAAAGATATCTTTGGAATTGGCACCTTTTTTACATATTTTAATGTTGGGGAGGCATTTCTGGGTGTGTGCGGGAGCTGTGTAGAAGGGGAACCAATGAAGTTTTTTTCACCCACTGCCACACCAATTTCCACTGCGCCACCAACTTAATAAAAAAAATCATTATAATGGGTTCAATAATATATATAAAATATAGATACAGACCAGAGTGCCCGGCTCTCCCATTAAGACCGCGTTACTGCGCCGGGTGCCTCCACAAGGTTAATTGGCGTCACTCTTGTGGGTGACCCCAATTAACCTTGCGGTCTACTGCAGACCGCAAAGTTCCCATCATTGATTAGAATGGAGGAGCGCTCCCCTCCATTCTAGGCAGTGCGCTCGTCCTGATTGACAGGGCAGTAGTGCACAGCCAATCAGGAGAGCGCCATGATGTGGCACTCCTTGATTGGCTACAGAAACCTTCAGTGACAGAAGTCACGGGGGGTCCCGAGATTCGGGAAAAGGGGTTCCATGTGTAAACATGGAACCCCTTTAGTCGCGTGGATCGGGTTTCCGTGTTTTTATTTTAATCAAGTTCGTGGATTACATCAGAAAAGAAGAGGACCGATCTACACAGGATTGTTTGTGAGTATCATTTTTTTTCAGGTGCCCCGTGGATTCTACTGCAGAAGAGGACCTTAGGGGCTACGTGTCAACATAGGTAAGTATGTGTGTATGTAGGTGTGCATGTATGTAATAAAGTTGTACTTTCACGGTGTGTGCGTTGTGTTTTTTTTTGGGGGGGGTTGTAGTAGAACTACAGGTACCAGCGGGCCCGTTATTTCCCCGCATGTTGGTACTTGTGGTTCTCCAAGTACCAGCTTGCGGGGGAGGCTTGCTGGGACTTGTAGTTCTACATCAAAAAACAATATTCTATTTTTTACACAAAGGCTATCAGCCTCCCATCCACCGCCCGCGGATGGTGGCCACAGCCTCGGGCTTCACCCCTGACCCTTGGGTGGCTGGAGGGGGGGACCCCTTGATTGAAGGGGTTCCCACTCCTCCAGGGAACCCCGGCCAGGGGTGACTAGTTGGGGGGGGGGTAATGCCACGGCCGCAGGGACCTATATAAAAGTGTCCCCCGGCTGTGGCATTATCTCTCTGGCTAGTGGAGCCCGGTGCTGGTTTTAAAAATACGGGGGACTCCTACATCTTTTGTCCCCCATATTTTTGGAACCAGGACCAGGCGCAGAGCCCGGTGCTGGTTGTAAAAATATGGGGGAACCCCTGTGCTTTTTTCCCCCTGTATTTTTACAGCCAGGACCTGCTCAAAGAGCCCGAGGCTGGTTATACATAGGAAGGGGGAACTCACGCAATATTTTTTCCTGTTTTTCTGTTTTTAAATGCTACTGTGTAAAAGGAAAACTGCAAACCAAATGTTATTGCACTGTTGTTCATATAGAAGTACTAAAAGTGCACAATACACCACTTTTAAATTCATTATTGAGTTTAGTGCCTAACAATACGATTAATTGTGATTAATCGCAATTAGAAATTTTCATCGTTGCCCAGCACTAATATATATATATATATATATATATACAGTATATAATATTGAACCCATTATAATTAATTTTATATTAAGTTGGTGGCATAGTGGGTTTATAACTTCATTGGTGAGGCAGTATATGGAGTGCTGAGCGGTCAGCGGCTCCCGTCAGCGGCTCAGCTAGAATGAAGCCGCTGGCGGGGAGGGAGACGCTGCCGGGGAGGGAGCCGCTGGAGGGGAGGTGAGCAATGTCACATTGTGCTATCGCGGCTCCGTACACACATGCCGTAATGAGCAATGTCACAAGTGACATTACTCACATTGAGCAGGCAGCACTGCCAACCGCCGACCTCCAATCAACGAGCTCGGGTGCGCGCTTCATTGATTGGAGGGCCATACACACTAGACGATGGGAACAATGGCCCTCATTCCGAGTTGTTCGCTCGGTATTTTTCATCGCATCGCAGTGAAAATCCGCTTAGTACGCATGCGCAATGTTCGCACTGCGACTGCGCCAAGTAACTTTACTATGAAGAAAGTATTTTTACTCACGGCTTTTTCTTCGCTCCGGCGAACGTAATGTGATTGACAGGAAATGGGTGTTACTGGGCGGAAACACGGCGTTTCAGGGGCGTGTGGCTGAAAACGCTACCGTTTCCGGAAAAAACGCAGGAGTGGCCGGAGAAACGGTGGGAGTGCCTGGGCGAACGCTGGGTGTGTTTGTGACGTCAACCAGGAACGACAAGCACTGAAATGATCGCACAGGCAGAGTAAGTCTGGAGCTACTCTGAAACTGCTAAGTAGTTAGTAATCGCATTATTGCGAATACATCGGTCGCAATTTTAAGAAGCTAAGATTCACTCCCAGTAGGCGGCGGCTTAGCGTGTGTAACTCTGCTAAATTCGCCTTGCGACCGATCAACTCGGAATGAGGGCCAATATATTGTTCACAATCGTCGTTATCTTTCAGATCTTTAAAAATATCTTCTAGTGTGTATGGCCCTTTGGGGTAAATTTACTAAGATGGGAGTTCTATTTAAGATGGGATGTTGCCCATAGCAACCAATCAGATTCCAGGTATTAGATTCTAGAAGGTGGTAGATAAATGAGAAGTAGAATCTGGTTGGTTGCTATGGGCAACATCCCATCTTAAATAGAACTCCCAACTTAGTAAATTTATCCCTCGCTGTTCATACTATTTTGTGTGCGGTGGAGAAACTAAGTTGGCCCATCGGGAAGGGGGATTCTGGGTACTCAGGAACCCTCCTGCATGTGCACTCGCTACAGATGTTTATTCACACACCTATCCATTTTGCACCATATGGTACAAATCGCTTGGTGCGATTCCAGTGATATATACTGTTGTTGTTTCTAAATTTAGTTTACTTCTTCTTCCTGCTTCTTTACTGTTACATTTTCCTTCATTGTGCTGCTCTTTCCTCAATTTTGCATCTGAGTTTGCAAATAGTATACTAGGTATTTAGGATTAGTTTCTTTTGTTGCAAAGAAATTGGTATAAAGTCAGAGATAAAGCATAATGATGTATGGCATGGATCAGTAGTATCGGACCTGTCTTTTGCCTGTTTCACCTAGATTGTGTATTTTTTTCCTCAAGTTGAGTACTTTTTCCTGCTACTTTTCCTCCATAATGCGTCTTAGTTTGCTTTTAGGATACTACTGTAGGTATTTAGGATTAAAGGTTAACAAATTCCCCATACAGATTAGAGATGAGTTGGTTCGGTTCTCAGAGAATCGAAGCCGCCTGAACTTCACATTCCGAGCCAGAATCCAAGTCCGATCGGGACTTCCCGCCAGACTTGGATCCCAGAACGAGGCAAAACGTCATCATCCCGCTGTTGGATTTTCACGGGTTTTGGATTCCATATATAAACAGCTGCGCATCGCTGCCATTTTCACTCCAGACTTGGAGAGTAAGGGAAACAGACCTCTGTCTCTCTCTGTGGGTGATGGCATCAGGTGGGGTCAGTGTGTGATCTGTAGAGGTGCTGTTCCTGTCATTGTGGTGTCCCTGTGATGTTAGGGGTGCTGTCCTGGCTGTCACTGGTGTTTCATATGCTGTTAGGGGTGCTGCAGATGCACATGGGTGTTGCTGTCCTGGCTGTCACTGTGTTGTACAGGGGGCAGGGACACTGTCCTCCTGTATGCAGTGAAAATACAGGGGTGCTGGCCCTGTCTTGTATGCTGTAAATATTCAGGGGTGCTGTTGTTAAAATAAAAGTACACTGGCCCTGTCTTGTATGCTGTAAAAAATCAGGGGTGCTGTTGTTAAAATAAATGTACGCTGGCCCTGTTTTGTATGCCTGTGAGGCACAAACGGTTACTGAATAAGGCCCAGTATGGAGTCTCATGGTGGCTTCCAGCCAGGAAGATGTCTGGCTTGCCAGGCTGAGGCATGCTGTGGGCACAGAGGTTAGCATTCCTCCCACAGTCCTACTTATAGTATGAAATGATTTTCGACTGTAGAGTGGTAAGCTCCACAAGGGCAGGGGCTCAATAACAAAACATTCACTGCACAGTCCTGCTTAGTACTTTACCGAACCCACCCAAACTCAATTTGCTCCATCCAGGGCTGCTGTGGGGTCTCAGGAGGGGCTGCTAAAACATCTAAGGGGCTGCTTTATTTAAAAATTAAATATAAAAAATATAAACAAGACACACAGTTATGCTCACATGCGTGTAGCTGGGACACACAGGTATGCTCACATGCGTGTAACTGAGAGCTGTGAAAAACAAAAATAAGGCATCTGCCATAAAATATGTAAATGAAAATGCAATAAAAAAAATGGAAAAACAGGAACCCACAAGATTTTCACAAAATGAGTCTCCAGACTCCGTGGTGGGGAAAATATCCAATTTTGATCCTGTGGTATACACTAGTTTATTTGCAACCCAGCATTAAATCTGAGATTATCTTAGTTCCTGAAAATGGAGAAGGGGTACAAATTCGAAGGCTTTGGCCCCTAGTTTTCAGTTTGTCCAGTAATGTTGTAATTATATATTTGCTTGGTTGAAGATCTTTCCGTTCCACACCAATATAAGAGTGGAGGTGAAGGCCTGTGTGTTGTTCCTGATTGCGTGTGCCTCTCTAATTTTTAATCACCTTCTTGACACTGTCCTCTTCCTCTTGCCTCTTCTCATAATGTGAAAAGTCATCAAAGAAGGAGGTGGTATGTTTGTAGCTAGCTATGATGTGGAGAACTTGGCAAGCTTTTTCCAGGGGGACCACCTGTCGCTCAAATGATGGGCTAAACTGTTCATGTCCTGTTTAAACAACATAAAACAACAACATCTTGCGCCTCTTTTTTTCCTTTGCATTATGTGCTTTTTGGGGCATATTTTTTAAAACTGCCATCCTGTCTGCCACTGCAGGGCAACTCCTAGATGGGCCAGGTGTTTGTACCACCGCACACTTGTGTCGCTTTACTTAGTCATCCAGCTACATCGGTGCAACCTTTTGGCCTGAAAAAAATATAGTAAGGTGTTCAGTGTTCAGAATAGACTGGAAATGAGTGGAAATGAATGTTATTGAGTTTAATAGTACTGTAGGATCAAAATTACCCCCACATTCAGTGATTTTTGCTGTTTTTATGTTTTTTTTCTCAAAAAACATCCAGATCCAAAACCAAAACCAAAACCTAAAAGGGTGGTTTTGGCAAAACCAATTCAGATCCAAAACATGAACGGAGATCCAGATCCAAAACCAAAACACAAAACCCGAAAAGTGTCCACTGCACATCTCTAGATGTAGCAGTATTCATCAATGCTGTGATGTGTACACAGCATGCATAAGCATTGCGGCAAAGGCTAGCTGTGCGGGCTGCGACTAGGCAATGCAATGCCTATGGATCACAGATGCGAATGTATGCATATGCATTTTGGTGTGCACACGCACTGCGAAAAATGAATTGCGGTTGCAAATTTTATATAATGCTGTACTTTATATTAATTTAAAACTCATTTCTGTACTTTGCGTTACCAATATTAGCTGCCAGAGTATACACATACCCAGACAATACATTTTCATTTCAACTGGCCTTTATTTTTGTCCTTAACACAGTTAAAGAGTCACGCTTTTGCCCCTGTCACTGTCACTGGGCCTGAGTCAGAGATAAATGCCCACTGTATGCTTTTGTGATCCAATGCTGAATCTCCGGATGCAAAAGCGGTTATATGTGTAAACCTCTGGTTGAATTTTAGCACCTTGATCTCTCTGTAATCTGGCAGCATGAGACACCACAGGACTAACCAGCCAGTCACAGCTATTGTCTCTCTGTACTCCAGCAGTGTGGGACACCACAGGACTAACCAGCCAGTCACAGCTATTGCATCTCTGTACTCCAGCAGTGTGGGACACCACAGGACTAACCAGCCAGTCACAGCTATTGCATCTCTGTACTCCAGCAGCGTGGGACACCACAGGACTAACCAGCCAGTCACAGCTATTGCATCTCTGTACTCCAGCAGCGTGAGACACCACAGGACTAACCAGCCAGTCACAGCTATTGCATCTCTGTACTCCAGCAGTGTGGGACACCACAGGACTAACCAGCCAGTCACAGCTATTGCATCTCTGTACTCCAGCAGCGTGAGACACCACAGGACTAACCAGCCAGTCACAGCTATTGCATCTCTGTACTCCAGCAGCGTGGGACACCACAGGAGTAACCAGCCATTAATAACTATTGCCTCTCTGTACTCCAGCAGCGTGAGACACCACAGGACTAACCAGCAAGTCACAGCTATTGTCTCTCTGTACTCCAGCAGCGTGGGATACCACAGGACTAACCAGCCAGTCACAGCTACTGTCTCTCTGTACTCCAGCAGCGTGGGACACCACAGGACTAAACAGCCAGTCACAGCAATGGTGTCTCTGTACTTCAGCAGCGTGGGACACCACAGGACCAACCAGCCAGTCACAGCTATTGTCTCTCTGTACTCCAGCAGCATGGGGACACCACAGGACTAACAAGCCAGTCACAGCTATTGCCTCTCTCTACTCCAGCAGCGTGGGACACCACAGGACTAACCAGCCAGTCACAGCTATTGCCTCTCTCTACTCCAGCAGCGTGGGACACCACAAGACTAACCAGCCAGTCACAGCTATTGCCTCTCTCTACTCCAGCAGTGTGGGACACCACTGGACTAACCAGCAAGTCATAGCTATTGTCTCTCTGTACTCCAGCAGCGTGGGGAGTGCTGCAAGTATGGTGGTACGGGGCGGGCAAGAAATTCCCAGCCGGTACGCCGTACCGCCGGGCCGTCCACCATACTGCATCCCGCTGGCTTCTTTCTGTGTGAGGGGAGGAGAGCGCATCGCCTCTCCTGCCCCTCAATTCTATTTGATGCCCTGTCTTACTCTCCAGCGTACAGTGGGGCATTGCATATCTGGCACAGGGAGGCATCGTATATCTGGCACTGTGGGGGCAATATATATCTGGCACAGTGGGGCATTGTATATCTGGCACAGTGGGGGCAATGTATATCTGGCACAGTTGGGGCAATGTATATCTGGCACTGTGGGGGCAATGTATATCTGGCACTGTGGGGGAATTGTATATCTGGCACAGTGGGGGCAATGTATATCTGGCACAGTTGGGGCAATGTATATCTGGCACTGTGGGGGCAATGTATATCTGGCACTGTGGGGGAATTGTATATCTGGCACTGTGGGGGAATTGTATATCTGGCACAGTTGGGCCATGTGTATCTGGCACTGTGGGGGCATTGTATATTTGGCACGGGGGGCAATGTATAGCTGGCACTGTGGGGGCATTGTGTATCTGGCACTGTGGGGGCAATATATATCTGGCACAGTGGGGCATTGTATATCTGGCACAGTGGGGGCAATGTATATCTGGCACAGTTGGGGCAATGTATATCTGGCACTGTGGGGGCAATGTATATCTGGCACTGTGGGGGAATTGTATATCTGGCACAGTGGGGGCAATGTATATCTGGCACAGTTGGGGCAATGTATATCTGGCACTGTGGGGGCAATATATATCTGGCACAGTGGGGCATTGTATATCTGGCACAGTGGGGGCAATGTATATCTGGCACAGTTGGGGCAATGTATATCTGGCACTGTGGGGGCAATGTATATCTGGCACTGTGGGGGAATTGTATATCTGGCACAGTGGGGGCAATGTATATCTGGCACAGTTGGGGCAATGTATATCTGGCACTGTGGGGTTAATGTATATCTGGCACTGTGGGGGAATTGTATATCTGGCACTGTGGGGGAATTGTATATCTGGCACAGTGGGGCCATGTGTATCTGGCACTGTGGGGGCATTGTATATTTGGCACGGGGGGCAATGTATAGCTGGCACTGTGGGGGCATTGTGTATCTGGCACTGTGGGGGCAATGTATATCTAGCACAGGGGGGCAATGTATATCTGGCAATGTAGATCTGGCACTGTGGGGGCATTGTAGATCTGGCACTGTGGGGGCAATGTATATCTGGCACTGTGGGGGCATTGTATATCTGGCACTGTTCGGGCAATGTATATCTGGCACTGTGGGGGCATTGTATATCTGGCACTGTGGGGGCATTGTATATCTGGCACAGTGGGGGCATTTGTGTATCTGGCACAGTGGGGGCATTTGTGTATCTGGCACAGTGGGGGCTTATGTGTATCTGGCACTGTGGGGGCATTTGTGTATCTGGCACAGCGGGGGCATATGTGTATCTGGCACTGTGGGGGCATTTGTGTATCTGCCACTGTGGGTGTATTTGTGTATCTGGCACTGTGGGGGCATTTGTGTATCTGGCACTGTGGGGACAATGTATATCTGTCACTGTGGGGCAATGTCTATCTGGCACTATTGGAGTCATCTGTGTACTGGCCCCCCATATGTGTATCACACCCACATTTGCATTGGTCACGCCCCACGTATAATTTGACCGCGCCCATTTTTGGCACACCCACACAGTACCTATAAGACATTTTTTCTACTTGCACCACTGAGCGTGGGATACCAAAGGACTAACCAGCGAGTCACAGGTATTGCGTCTCTGTACTCCAGCAGCGTGGGACACCACAGGACTAACCAACAAGTCACAGCTATTGTCTCTCTGTACTCCAGCAGCATGAGACACCATAGGACTATCCAGACAGTCGCAGGGCCGGTTCTTGCCCTTTTGGCGCCCCAGGCGGGAAATATGGGTGTGGCTTCATACAGGGGGCGTGGTCAGTTATGCCCCCTGTACAGTAGAGTAGCGCCGCTGAAAAAGAAAAAAAAATAATACTTACTATCCCCGCTCCCGACCGCTGCAGACCTCCGCCGGCGCCGCTCCTCTCCTCGGATCTGGCATAGACAGACACTAAAGGTCAATTATGACCCCTAGCGTCTGTGTCAGTCCCACAATGCTGTGCAGTGCGCGATGTTGTCATCGTGCACCGCAGAGCAAAGGTCCTCTCCACGAACGGTAACCGTCTAGTTCCCTTCACAGCGGGGAACCAGCGGGGTGGCGGGGGACACTGCGGACAGCGGGAGGCACAGCAATAGCGGATTTTGCCATGGTGCTGCGCCCTCCGGATGGCGCCCTCCGGATGGCGCCCTCCGGAAGGTGGTGCCCCGTGCAAAAGTCCTGTTTGCCCGTGTCAAGATTCACTACTGAGTCACAGCTATTGCATCTCTGTACTCCAGCAGCGTGGGACACCACAGGACTAACCAGCAAGTCACAGCTATTGTCTCTCTGTACTCCAGCAGCGTGGAACACCACAGGACTAACCAGCAAGTCACAGCTATTGTCTCTCTGTACTCCAGCAGCGTTGTACACCACAGGACTAACCAGCAAGTCACAGCTATTGTCTCTCTGTACTCCAGCAGCGTGGGACACCACAGGACTAACCAGCAAGTCACAGCTATTGTCTCTCTGTACTCCAGCAGCGTGGGACACCATAGGACTAACCA
This sequence comes from Pseudophryne corroboree, assembly GCF_028390025.1. Classification (NCBI taxonomy): domain Eukaryota; kingdom Metazoa; phylum Chordata; class Amphibia; order Anura; family Myobatrachidae; genus Pseudophryne; species Pseudophryne corroboree. The sequence goes on along the minus strand of NC_086450.1, from coordinate 202,271,735 downwards.
GACAGTCATAGCTATAGCCTCTCTCTACTCCAGCAGAGTGGGACACCACACGAATAATGAGCAAGTTACAGCTATTGCCTCTCTGTACACCAGCAGCGTTGTACACCACAGGACTAACCAGCCAGTTACAGCTATTGCCATTCTGTGCTCCAGCAGCGTGGGATACCACAGGAATAACCAACCAGTCCCAGCTATTGCATCTCTGCACTCTAGCAGAGTGGGACGCCACAGGACTAACCAACCAGTCACAGCTATTGCGTCTCTGTACTCCAGCAGCGTGGGATACCAGAGGACTAACCAGCCTGTAACAGCTATTTCCTCTCTGTACTCCAGCAGTGTGGGACACCAGAGGACTAAACAACCAGTCCCAGCTATTGCCTCTGTACTCCAGCAGCATAGGACGCCACAGGACTAACCAGCTTGTCACAGATAATGTAACACATTTCTTCACCTTTACAATATATATATCGGTTGCTTCCTCAGACATGTCCTTAATCACTGAACCACAGTTAGTGTATGGAAGGTTGCTATACTGAATATAAATCTACAATACTCTTTGTGGATACGTAGGATTGAGAATTTATAGAGTGTGCTTAATATAAGCTGCACCATCTTGCATATTGATTGCATGTGGACAATTTACTAATAGCAAAACACTGGCTGCATACTATTTCATATTTCTGGGAATAGATAATTTACTCACAGCAAAGAAATAATCAAATATTGCTTTTTACTAATCTTGACGCATTAACTGGTTTTTAAAAGGACGCTAAAGTTTTTACTAAACAAACGGATATTTCAATATTATATACCACTAAGTTTCTTATCATACTCATTAATACTGGGATTGTCTTTGCAAGTAGTGTTTATAGAAATAAGGACCCAAATGCATATATCATTTACATTGCAAAATGTATATATAGGCACTCACTGTTTCCAGTACACAGAAAAAGAAAAAAAAACAGCACTCACGTTTCGATGAAGAAAATGAGTTTGTTTCTATTCTTACAGATCCATTGAAGTCCGTATGTTGGGCTGCAGCTGACATACAGACTTCTATGGATTTGTGAGAATAAAAAGAACCTCCTTTTTTCATCAAAACTTGAGTGCTGGTTTTTTTCTTTTTCTGTGTGCTGGAAAAGTGAGTGCCTATATTTAACCCCTATTGGACCCAGCACCACCAACCTAATTACAGTGTGCTGTCTTGTAATCATGCAAGGTGCTTTGTATGAAATTTTCTCTGTATACGTACTCCCTGGATTGTCCAATGGCTGCCCAAACACCCAATTCTATGTCTCCATAGGCAAGATTCCTGTGGTAAAAAAGTGGCAACAGATGCCTCCTAGTGCATTAAATATGATTTTTCAAGGTGTCATATAAAAGGTGTTCATCCACACGCACCCAAATTAAAGCCCAACATATACCATTTTGGGCTGAAAGCACTTGTATGAATAATAAATCCCAGAACTGGTTCTCAGCTTACACCATCCTCTCATGATTTCATTTTGCAGTGAATAATATACAGTTGGAAAAGAAAAAAATATATATAGTGTAATATGTTTTTAAAAAAAATTGATTACAGAAATACACAAAAAATAATAAAGATAAAATGTGCACAGATTTTTGGACAGTGCAATAAAAGCTTATCTGAGCTCAAGTAGAGACACCAGCATATGGATCTCAGAGCTGTAGTACCACACAGCCTCAACGCGTTTCATCCTTCTTTTCTTTACCAGGACTTGATCAGGAGGATGATCCAGTGACGAGAGATGCCCCAGAGGAGGAGTACATCTGACAAGCAAAGAGAGAACACTCTCAAGAATTGGCCACGATTTGAGTACTTTCCGTTGCTGTATGTTGTTGGGTGGTTTGTTGGTGCACTGCCTCAAAGAGAGGGGAGTGAGGCAGGAGATGGATAGACAAAGGGAGTGATGAGGCTGGTAATATAAAGAGAATACAGAGACAGACAAGGGGATGAGACTGGAGAGGCAGAGAAAGGGATGAGGCTGGAGAGACACATGGACACGGTGCTGAAGACACTGTAATGGGTCTGGAAAGGGGGGGTGAGCTTATGGGCAAATGTCCTGTACCTTTCAGTGAGGTAAGAGGCCCCCAAAAACTGGAGAGTACTGGGCCTATGCCTATACCTTACCTCCCAACATGACCCATTACAGGAGGGCCAAAATTCAAATAGGGGAGCCACGCCAACTGCCAGTGAGTCACAGACAGCAATATTTGGCAGTATTTGGGGTGACAGTTGGTGTGGCTCTGTAGCCCCACCTCTGCAATTGCCACTTGCAAGGAAGTCCAGAAACAGAGTATTTTGCAAGTCCTGGAATGGGTCATGTTGGGAGGTATGCTATACTGCCAGTTTCTTCAGCAATATGCAGAGGCCATCAGTTAATGTTGTTGGTTTGTTATAGTGATGTGCACCGGAAATTTTTCGGGTTATTAGTTTTGGTTTTGGATTCGGTTCCGCGGCTGTGTTTTGGATTCGGAAGCGTTTTGGCAAAACCTCCCAGAAAATTTTTTTGTCGGATTCGGGTGTGTTTTGGATTCGGGTGTTTTTTTTTTTTTTTAAACCCTCAAAAGCAGCTTAAATCATAGAATTTGGGGGTCATTTTGATCCCATAGTATTATTAACCTCAATGACCATAATTTCCACTCATTTTCAGTCTATTCTGAACACCTCACACCTCACAATATTATTTTTAGTCCTAAAATTTGCACCGAGGTCGCTGGATGACTAAGCTAAGTGACCAAAGTGTCCGACACAAACACCTGGCCCATCTAGGAGTGGCACTGCAGTGTCAGACAGGATGGCACTTCAAAAAAATAGTTCCCAAACAGCACATGATGCAAAGAAAAAAAGAGGCGCAATGAGGTAGCTGTGTGACTAAGCTAAGCGACCCAAGTGGCCGACACAAACACCTGGCCCATCTAGGAGTGGCACTGCAGTGTCAGACAGGATGGCAGATTTAAAAAATAGTCCCCAAACAGCACATGATGCAAAGAAAAAAAGAAGTGCACCAAGGTCGCTGGATGGCTAAACTAAGCGACCTAAGTGGCCGACACAAACACCTGGCCCATCTAGGAGTGGCACTGCAGTGTCAGACAGGATGGCAGATTTAAAAAATAGTCCCCAAACAGCACATGATGCAAAGAAAAAAGGGGTGCACCAAGGTCGCTGGATGGCTAAGCTAAGTGACCCAAGTGGCCGACACAAACAACTGGCCCATCTAGGAGTGGCACTGCAGTGTCAGACAGGATGGCAGATTTAAAAAATAGTCCCCAAACAGCACATGATGCAAAGAGAAAAGGGGTGCACCAAGGTCGCTGGATGGCTAAGCTAAGTGACCCAAGTGGCCGACACAAACAACTGGCCCATCTAGGAGTGGCACTGCAGTGTCAGACAGGATGGCAGATTTAAAAAATAGTCCCCAAACAGCACATGATGCAAAGAAAAAAGAGGTGCACCAAGGTCGCTGGATGGCTAAGCTAAGCGACCCAAGTGGCCGACACAAACACCTGGCCCATCTAGGAGTGGCACTGCAGTGTCAGACAGGATGGCAGTTTAAAAAAATAGTCCCCAAACAGCACATGATGCAAAGAAAAAAAGAGGCGCAATGAGGTAGCTGTGTGACTAAGCTAAGCGACACAAGTGGCCGACACAAACACCTGGCCCATCTAGGAGTGGCACTGCAGTGTCAGACAGGATGGCAGTTTAAAAAAATAGTCCCCAAACAGCACATGATGCAAAGAAAAAAAGAGGCGCAATGAGGTAGCTGTGTGACTAAGCTAAGCGATACAAGTGTCCGACACAAACATCTGGCCCATCTAGGAGTGGCACTGCAGTGTCAGACAGGATGGCACTTCAAAAAAATAGTCCCCAAACAGCACATGATGCAAAGAAAAAAAGAGGCGCAATGAGGTAGCTGTGTGACTAAGCTAAGCGACCCAAGTGGCCAACACAAACACCTGGCCCATCTAGGAGTGGCACTGCAGTGTCAGACAGGATGGCAGATTTAAAAAATAGTCCCCAAACAGCACATGATGCAAAGAAAAAAAGAAGTGCACCAAGGTCGCTGGATGGCTAAGCTAAGCGACCCAAGTGGCCGACACAAACACCTGGCCCATCTAGGAGTGGCACTGCAGTGTCAGACAGGATGGCAGATTTAAAAAATAGTCCCCAAACAGCACATGATGCAAAGAAAAAAGGGGTGCACCAAGGTCGCTGGATGGCTAAGCTAAGCGACCCAAGTGGCCGACACAAACACCTGGCCCATCTAGGAGTGGCACTGCAGTGTCAGACAGGATGGCAGATTTAAAAAATAGTCCCCAAACAGCACATGATGCATAGAAAAAAAAAGGTGCACCAAGGTCGCTGGATGGCTAAGCTAAGCGACCCAAGTGGCCGACACAAACACCTGGCCCATCTAGGAGTGGCGCTGCAGTGTCAGACAGGATGGTAGTTTAAAAAAATAGTCCCCAAACAGCACATGATGCAAAAATAAAAGAGGCGCAATGAGGTAGCTGTGTGACTAAGCTAAGCGACACAAGTGGCCGACTCAAACACCTGGCCCTTCTAGGAGTGGCACTGCAGTGTCAGACAGGATGGCACTTCAAAAAAATAGTCCCCAAACACCACATGATGCAAAGAAAAAAAGAGGCGCAATGAGGTAGCTGTGTGACTAAGCTAAGCGACCCAAGTGGCCGACACAAACACCTGGCCCATCTAGGAGTGGCACTGCAGTGTCAGACAGGATGGCACTTCCAAAAATATTCCCCAAACAGCACATGATGCAAAGAAAAATGAAAGAAAAAAGAGGTGCAGGCATTGCAACCGACACAATTGGACTCTCCTTGGGGATTTGTAATTTAGAAGAACGCACAGTTCTTTGCTGTGCTTTTGCCATCTTAACTATTTTAAGTTTTCTTGCAGGAGGATGAGTGCTTCCATCCTCAGGTGAAGCTGAACCACTAGCCTTGAACATAGGCCAGGCCCTCATCCGTTCCTTGCCACTCCGTGTCGTAAATGGCACATTGGCAAGTTTACGCTTCTCCTCAGACGATTTTGATTTAGATTTTTAGGTCATTTTACTGAGCTTTATTTTTGGGGATTTTACATGCTCTCTACTATGACATTGGGCATCGGCCTTGGCAGACGACGTTGATGGCATTTCATCGTCTCGACCATGACTAGTGGCAGCAGCTTCAGCACGAGGTGGAAGTGGATCTTGATCTTTCCATATTTTACCCTCCACATTTTTGTTCTCCATTTTTTAATGTGTGGAATTATATGCCAGTAATATATCAATAGCAATGGCCTACTACTATATATACTGCGCACAACTGAAATGCACCACAGGTATGGATGGATAGTATACTTGACGACACAGAGGTAGGTAAAGCAGTGGCCTTCTGTACCGTAATGCTATATAGTATAGACTGTTGGTCGGCAAACTGTGCAAAACTGAAATGCACCACAGGTATGGATGGATAGTATACTTGACGACACAGAGGTAGATAGAGCAGTGGCCTACTGTACCATACTGCTATATAGTATATACTGGTGGTCGGCAAACTGTGCAAAACTGAAATGCACCACAGGTATGGATGGATAGTATACTTGATGACACAGAGGTAGGTAAAGCAGTGGCCTACTGTACCGTACTGCTATATATTATATACTGGTGGTCAGCAAACTGTGCAAAACTGAAATGCACCACAGGTATGGATGGATAGTATTCTTTACGACACAGAGGTAGGTAGAGCAGTGGCCTACTGTACCGTACTGCTATATAGTATATACTAGTGGTCAGCAAACTGTGCAAAACTGAAATGCACCACATGTATGGATGGATAGTATACTTGACGACACAGAGGTAGGTAGAGCAGTGGCCTACTGTACCGTACTGCTATATAGTATATACTGGTGGTCAGCAAACTGTGCAAAACTGAAATGCACCACAGGTATGGATGGATAGTATACTTGACGACACAGAGGTAGGTAGAGTAGTGGCCTTCTGTACCGTACTGCTATATAGTATATACTGGTGGTCAGCAAACTGTGCAAAACTGAAATGCACCACACGTATGGATGGGTAGTATACTTGACGACACAGAGGTAGGTAGAGCAGTGGCCTACTGTACCGTACTGCTATATAGTATATAATGGTGGTCAGCAAACTGTGCAAAACTGAAATGCACCACAGGTATGGATGGATAGTATACTTGACGACACAAAGGTAGGTAGAGCAGTGGACTACTGTACCGTACTGCTATAAATATAGTTATACTGGTGGTCAGCAAACTGTGCAAAACTGAAATGCACCACAGGTATGGATGGATAGTATAGTTGACGACACAGAGGTAGGTAGAGCAGTGGCCTTCTGTACCGTACTGCTATATAGTATATACTGGTGGTCAGCAAACTGTGCAAAACTGAAATGCACCACAGGTATGGATGGATAGTATACTTGACGACACAGAGGTAGGTAGAGCAGTGGACTACTGTACCGTACTGCTATATATATAGTTATACTGGTGGTCAGAAAATTCTGCACTGTCCTCCTACAATATACTACAATGCAGCACAGATATGGAGCGTTTTTCAGGCAGAGAACGTATAATACTGGTGGTCACTGGTCAGCAAAACTCTGCACTGTCCTCCCACTATATAAAACTGTTGGTCCCCAGTCCCCATAATAAAGCAATTAGCACACTGAGCACAGATATTTGCAGCACACTGAGCACAGTCAGATATGGAGCGTTTTTCAGGCAGAGAACGTAGATATTTGCACTTGCAGCACACTGAGCACAGATATTTGCAGCACAATTTGCAGCCCACTGAACATAGAAACTGAGAGGATGCCAGCCACGTCCTCTCACGATCATCTCCAATGCACGAGTGAAAAATGGCGGCGACGCGCGGCTCCTTATATAGAATACGAATCTCGCGAGAATCCAACAACGGGATGATGACGTTCGGGCGCGCTCGGGTTAACCGAGCAAGGCGGGAGGATCCGAGTCTGCCTCGGACCCGTGTAAAATGGGTGAAGTTCGGGGGGGTTCGGATCCCGAGGATCCGAAACCGCTCATCACTAGTTTGTTACAAGTTCCCTGTTTTGGGTCCTTTGGCTCGGTCTGGCTCTGAGTCTCATAGGACAAAGTTACAGTGCTGAGGATCAGGGTGCGGATTCTAGGTTTTTGCAACTGTGGCAGTTGGTAGTACAAAGTTTCCCATTTCTGTTTTTCGAGTTCTGAATTCTAGGTCCTGGTTCCAAGTCTAGGGTCAGGGTAATGTTTCAAGACAAAGTTCCAGTGCTGAGGATCAGGGTGCAGATTCCAGGTCTTTGCAGCTGAGGGCAGTTGGCATTCTGAGTTAATAATTTCTGATTTTCACTGAGTTTTGAGTTCCAATTCCAAGACACGTACTATATCAGTTTAGTAAATTTTCCCAGTACTGGATTCCAGCTCTGTATGTCTGGGTTCAGGTCACGGGGTTGGGTCTGCCACGAATGGTTCCAGGTTTCCATATTTGCAGATTCCAGTTCTGTATACTGGCACAGCTCCTGACCAAAGTATTTCATCCAAATCACTAGCATTCTCTGGCTATCTGTATTTACTCCATGTGCAAATACAGTATCTCATAAAGACAATTCGTTTAACCTGCAATCAGGCCCAAGGATCCCAAGATGAATCACCAAAACCTTAAAACCATGACAGTATATTTATAAATGCTACTTATCTGAAATAGAATGGGAACTTTGGGTAACAATAACTATGTTTTAATTAAGTTGTTAGACTAATCAAGGGTACAACCATAGATCTTCCGCAAAGTAGACCTTTGAAAACAAGTCTCCTTGGTGGCAGTTTTGGTCAATAATTGTCCGTGTGAAACAGCATTTTAGAAATATTAATAATTTTTTGGCAAGTCACGTGGGTCTGATAACCAATGCTAAATGAGACAGATGGTAATAAAAACATACAGTACTAGAAAAAAGAAGCATACCACAAGCTGCGCAGTGCAGAAATCAGTGGCACAACTTGTGAGTGGTGGGCCCAAGTACAAAAATATAATTTGGGTGCCCCGCCACCAGCCCATACCAAGTTCACAAAATGCTGCACATCAGTAGGTGACACGGAAAGGCAGAGGGTGACAGCGTAAGGCAGGGGGAGGCAGAGGGTGACAGCGGAAGGCAGGGGGAGGCAGAGGGTGATGGGAAGGATGACTGGGAGAGACAGTGGGTGACAGGGGTATAAGAACAATGTCCTGTACAGTGCAGAGAACAGGGGACACGTACCTTGGTGGGGGCAGGAACACAGTGGCCTCTATCTGTGGCCCCCAAAAGTTATTTTAAAAGTAATTTTTTTGGGTATATTATTCTCAAAAATATAGGGTCAAATAATAAACACCCAAAAGGTTTTGTAACTTTTATAGATGCTCATAGGCTATTTTGTGCTGCGTAAATCTTAGATACTCCTCTAACTTTTGTCAAATGGCAGTTCTCATTGGCAGTCAATACCCAAGAAATAAACCGAATTCAAGTACAAAATACTAGAGATGAGCGGGTTCGGTTCTCAGAGAACCGAACCCTACCGAACTTCACGTCTCGAGCCCGGCCCGGGTTTTCCTGCCTGACTCAGAAAACCGAACGCGGCATAACGTCATCATCCCGCTGTCGGATTCTCGCGGGATTTGGATTCCATATAAGGAGCCGCATTTTCACTCCAGTCTCAGAGAATGTACAAAGAGGACATGTCCTCAGTGTTCAGTGTATGTATGTTGGGGCGGGAAAGAGGGGTGGAAAGTGTTGTGCTGCTCAGTCCAGTCCAGTGTAGTCACCCAGTGTATTGTGCTGCATCAGTCCAGGCAGCCACAATGTGGGTGTTCTCAGCTGCCATATATCCAGTGTAGCTATAAAGTGGTGCTCTATTGTGCAGACCAGTCCAGTGTAGTCAGTGTATTGTGCTGTATCAGTCCAGACAGTCACAGTGTTGGTGTTCTCTGCTGCCATATATCCAGTGTAGCTGTATAAAGTGGTGCTGTGTTGTGCAGCCAAGTGGTAGTGTCCTGTGTCATCAGTAATTCCAGTGACGATATACGCTGCTGCTATATGTCCACTGCTGCAGTATAAAAATTAAAACAACCTGTTGGGCTGCATCAGACCAGTGGTAGTGTCCTGTGTCATCAGTAATTCCAGTGACGATATACGCTGCTGCTATATGTCCACTGCTGCAGTATAACAATTATAACAACCTGTTGGGCTGCATCAGACCAGTGGCAGTGTCCAGTGTCATCAGTAATTCCAGTGACGATATACGCTGCTGCTATATGTCCACTGCTGCAGTATAACAATTATAACAACCTGTTGGGCTGCATCAGACCAGTGGTAGTGTCCTGTGTCATCAGTAATTCCAGTGACGATATATGCTGCTGCTATATGTCCACTGCTGCAGTATAACAATTATAACAACCTGTTGGGTTGCATCAGAGCAGTGGTAGTGTCCTGTGTCATCAGTAATTCCAGTGACAATATACGCTGCTGCTATATATATCCACTGCTGCAATATAACAATTATAACAACCTGTTGGGCTGCATCAGACCAGTGGTAGTGTCCTGTGTGTCAAAGTCGAAAAATATTGAAGAACACACAGCACGTATAAACTGTACACACATGCCCACTGCGCATGCACTTGTTCTGCCGTGCGTGCGCATATCCACAATTTGCGTATGGTCGCTCCCGCGGTCCTGCGCGTGGTATGGGTATTTACGGCAGAGTTTGTGAACGCATGGAGGGCTATCAAAACATTACATATTTAATCGAAATAGTGCACATTGTACACATAGTCCCACTGCACCACATCAGAAAGTATCAACAGTTTAAATGATTCCAGAACAAAGGGATTCACCTTTACAGGATAAGAGGGGACAGACTAAGGTTATAAGGTGGTGTTTGTTATCCAGCTGTAGGGTAGTTTAAGGGTAACATTCCGGTGTTGGTTTGCGGAAGATCGCATGTTCCTGCGGTTAGTTAGGTGCAGAAGCAGAATAAAGATATAAACTGTATTTACTTATATTATGTATGCGGCGGGAATACAGAGGAGACCACCCACAAGAGCAGTTGGGAAAGACATCGCCTACCTTTTCAAATCGACCTATGACCTCTCCTGTACTGTAAAAGTGCATTCCTGTGTCCAATGGACAAAGGGATTACAGTATCCATTGTATTGCTTTTGGAAGAATTGTATAAATAAAGCCTGTTGCAGCCTGGCAGGACACAAGACTCTCAACGCTATCAACCTGATAGCGGAGGACCGGACCGGGAAGCGCACGCGAATATTCTCACGTATGTACATTGACTGTAGCCATTTACTCTGTTGAATTGTAGTGCATAATTTGTATTGTTAACCCCCTTTCAGAAATATTACTCTGTGGTGTCGGAACCCAGTGATTAACTATAAATCGGTGTTGTGTCCTCTTTTCCCTGCTAAGGTTTAAAGTGTATTGCATTGCCTAACTGTATAAGGTTTAAAAGTGTATTAATTGGGTGTGTACGCACTGCGAGTGCTTTGTACCGTCAGCGCGGCGTTTGTACGCAGAGTCCGTGCATAGTACGGGACTCATTTACGCAAATAGCGTAAAAGGTACGTAGAGTGCATATTAAGTCTAGCGGCCGCAGCGGCTCCATGGTAAAAGTGTTTTTAAAGGTATAGCTTTATGTTTAACGATAAAATCGACTTTATCAATTGGGGGCATCTTCCGGTTTTTCCACATACCCGCAGCCTAGCAGGTTAAAGCAGACTTTATCTATCAGCAAAGGGCGGACAGGTATCCTACGTAAACCTTTTTCTGGCCGGTGGATACACTGGAAACCCTATTTTATTGCTGATTAGATGGCGTCTGCTCTGCATGGTTTGTAGGGATGCTGGTGGGACCCGTAAAGTAAATACGCAAAGCTTTTTAAAAAAGTCTGTGAATTTCTGTTTGGCGCCAAATGCGCATACAACACAAGCGTACACCTGTACTCTGTATACCCGCTCACATTGTTGCCATAAGTAATGATTACTAGATTCATTTAGACCTGTGTAAAAAACCGGAGAAATTTGTTGCTATTTAGTTAAAATATAGAATAAATATTAAGGAAGTAAACGTAAAACACAAACACAGTCTTGCCTAGTTTAAAAGGTTTATACAGAAAGAAACTGTGTTGTGTTAAGTGAGCGATTATAGGTAATATCGCTTACATTTATAGAAGTGTGGGATTTGTACTATTGCGGACGTATGGTTTTTGTACACGTGTCTCGGACAAAGTACGGGACTGCGTACGCAACGTAAAGACATACGCACGGTCGCGTGTTTACGTAACGTGCGTAAGGGTATGACCGCTAAGTACAAATTACACAATAGTATCGTTTAGTTTAGGGGCGGGACAGTAGTCACTCTACATTAGCACAAATTGCTCGGTTTCCAAGATTTAATTTAAATAAAACCTTTTTTACTGTATTGCCTCTGGGAGTAAAGCTGTTTATCTGAATGAAAGATAATTTTCTGTACAGAAAAACCAAAGTGTATTTGAGTGAGCGAACGTGAGTGAGCGAACGTGAGTGAGCGAACGTAACAGTGAACGTAGTGGACCCCGGGAATTCGGGATCCCGTCGAGTGGTACATCAAGTGAGTGGAGACTTGGTGGCATGAGGCAGCTGACTCATGTTAATATAGATTTAAGTACAAAGGAGCAAGGTAGGCAATTGTGTTAGAGTACCGCGGCCCAAGGAATCAGCGAGGTTTACCCATACAGTTTTTGATACGCTCCAGCTGAGGTTTCGCAGCTTGTGATTCGATTCCAGTGGTCGTACGGCGGATAAGTAACAAGTACCTATACGCTATGCGATTGGACCGCGCGTTCGTGGGTACAATATATAGCGCAACGTGATACCCTTTTTACGAGCTTTGCGGAAAATTGCGGTATTATTAGCGCTATATATAGCATACGCAAGCGTGATTTGTGCATAATAAAGGTTTAGGGAGTTTTCGCTGGCCTCTCTCAGGAAATCTCCAACGGCCTATATTTACTGGAAAGGGTAAGTTATTCCTAGAAACTTCCAGTAAATAGAGGTTACATAGGGGCCCTAGGTTGGGTATATTGCCTTCGCTATCAACAGTGTATGGTAGTACTGGCCAACGTGGGCGTGAGTGGGTGAAAGCACTCTGAGAACTTTCACTGTTGCCTTATATTGAGTATTTTGTTTTTTTGTGGGATTAGCCGAAAGGGCAATACCTGCAAATTATGGGGGCCAGTTGCTCAAGTAAGGGACGTTTAACCAGGGTTCAGGTTGACATGCCGCGGCCCAGGGGGTCAGCGAGGTTCATAATGTGTGAGAAGCATGGACCACACACAGAAGTTTTATGCAATGAATGGGAACGTATGACTGCAGAAGATAGGGAACCATTCCCTAAGGTAGGCAGTTTTGAACCAGAGGTATTGCAGAATTTAAGGATTAAGATATGTCTGATAAAATCCCGAAAACAAAGGGTCGGACACACAGATTGTTTAAACTTATGGCAGCAAGAGGGTGATATGCAAAGAGAATTAGCTCACGCAGCAGGTTCCAAACCTAGCAGGAAAATGATGGCAACCGCACCACCACCACCGTATATTGTGGGGGAGAAAGTGGCTACAGACAATGGCATATTGGTATCCGATAAGAGTATAGTTGATAAATGTACTAACGCTAACCCTTGCCAGTTGTATCCCATTTTAAATTTTCCCCAGGACTGCGAGCAAGAAGATGAGCCCAGCACGATATCGGTACTCTCTCTAGCAGCCACCATACAGAATACTCAGGTGGGCACAGCCCAACCAGCAAGAGCAGTAGTAAGGCCCCCTAGCGGAGGGATAAGTGAGGTCGTGTCCACAGGTAAGTACGGTACCATACATTATGCAGAGACAATAGCACCTCACATTGTGGAGTCAACTCAGAATGACGTAATTGAATTAAAACCTGTTAGGGTGATCGCAGTCCCCAATGAGAGGACTGACGCTCAGGGAGTCACTCCCATCAGGAACATTGCCATGCATTGTCCCTGGTCCCTGTCAAAGTCAGAAAAATATCATGCTACACGTTGCCATATATTCACCTCATGCGCGTGCCCGCTGCACGTGCACATTCTCTCCCGTGCGTGCGGATACTCGCAGCTGCGTGATAGCGCCTCCTCGGCCATGCGCTCGAGCGCGTGGTATGTGCATTTACGGTAGAGTTTGTGTGCGTCTAGCGGGCGATTCGAACGTTAAATAATAAAACCAAATAGTATGTTTTATAGATAATGTTCCCCTTAATAATGACTGTAAATTTGTTTAATGTAACTGGTCGCTGGACAGAGAAATTCCTCTTTGCATGATATGAAGGGTCAGACAGGGTTTGAGCAGTGGTGTTTGGTACCTAACTAAAGAATATTTTATTAGAAACAATCCGGTGCTGGTTAGGTAAAGATTAATCGCTCCTGCGTATAGTTATGTCTATTAGTAGTTTCTGGACATTTACTATATTTGCAGTTCATTATCCATGCGGCGGGAATTCTCAGATTCCCTCCCACCTGAGCAGTTTGATATAGTCACAGCCCACCTGTTCAAACTAACCTATGACCTTTTGTTGTGATGCGAGGAGACATTCCTGTGTCCAATGAACAATGAGATTGTAGGTCCCTTTGTAGTATACTGTACGCAGTGTATATAAGGACAGCCAGCCTGGCCAGCTCAGGCTTCTCTCCACAAACGGTTTTCATCTTGACTAACTCGGAGCTGGTACCAGAGCTGCGCAGCGATCATTCCCCAGTGTGTGTAAGTTATTCTCTGTAACCATTCTAAATCTCTGACTGTATTTGCCATATTCTCTTTCTCTGTTATTGTATAAGATTGTGACGATATTGTATATTTATGTGTAGTCATTCTGCTTAGATATTTATGTTAGCCTGTAGTGTATGAACTGTTAACTGTTTATTTCTTCTTTTTACATAGCTAGATATTGTTAGTAAAGGTGTTGGAACCTTAGCAAGGTATTGTGTGTTTATTACATTGCTGAGAGTATGCAGAGTGTCTCAATCGCTCAAGAGGCTTTCATACAATAGAGGTTAATTAGCATTGCATTGTGCTCACATTACAAAAACAAGGTTTACAGTACAAACTCAATCTTTCACTGTGTTGCATACAAGGTTTACTGAGTGTCATCCCGTGAGCATCTGCGCCGCTCGTGTTCTCCTCGTGGTCACGAGCGTACGCTATGTTAGTAGCGTAGTATTACGGTAGTCGGCCGCCTATAGCATGCTCGACACCACGCGTTAAGTTGTGAGCGAGCGTGTCGCATGTGCGTCTCGACCACGGCTAAGCGTCTGCTACGCTAAGTGCGTACCCTTACGGTACCCCATACGCCAATTGCGTACTGAGTCTCTTACCCATTTTATAGTGAATGTATTAAGATAAATAGTTAGCTTTATCATCCCGGACAGAATTGAGGTCAATTATGTCAGAATTTCCCGATCCCAGAAAGGATCTAGTCGCATGCCAGAGGTTCATTAAAGAGTTAGGTAACGCCACCGAACCCACAAACAAAGATTGGCGAACAGTGCTACGAGTATGTTTACCTTCCAATATTGACCCCGCGAAATTCATTACTGATTGTAGATTTGACGCAGAAGTACCTCTCACTGATGAGTACACTCAGGAGAATGTACGACAAATCAATCTGCAATTAGGAGTATATTTCCCTACTGTTGTCAAATGGAATAAAATCTTTTCCATAAGACAAAAAGAAGGTGAAATGGCATCTGAATATTTCCATCGAGCACTGCAGGAAATGGCTAGATACACTGGGATCGAGGACATTAAGGACAATGTACATCACAGGGAGGTAGCTGTGTCAGTATTAATGGACGGGTTAAAAGAGGCATTAAGAACAAGGGTACAAACCTCTCTACCTAACTGGAGAGGTATCTCGGTGGCTGCATTAAGAGAGTCCGCTATCGAGCACGACCGGAACGTTATTAAGCACAGAGAGTCTCAGGGGGACAAGCTGATGACAGTAAGTATAAATGCTCTTACAACAAAACCACATCAGCCAAAACCCCAGACCCCTGATGATAAGTCACATGTAGTAGCATGCTATAACTGTCAGAAGGAAGGACATTTTGCACGGAATTGTAGGTATAAAGACACACATAATGTATACCGACCCCCTAGACCAGGATATGAACCACACTATAATACACATAATTGGGATCAGGGACCGCATAGGAGAAGTTATGAGCCACATGCAGGGGAAACAAGGAGGTACCCACCTAGGAGGGACTGGCAGACCTCCGAAAATTCTCAGTTACCCCCCTCACATATTGTAGCTGCCAGTGCGCTGCGGGAGGGTCACAATATACAATAGGGGTTGGGCCACACCTGTAGTCTGCAGCCAGTGAAGTTGATTGCTAGCCTTGGTAGTGAACCTGAGGTCACAGGTGATGTAGCTGGTAGATCATTACCTTTTCTTGTAGATACAGGGGCGGCCAGGTCAGTGTTAAATTCGACGGTAGGTATAAAAACCATGGGTAAAACAATTTCGGCATTGGGAGTAACAGGAATAGTGCAACACTACCCTTTGAGTAGACCTGCGGAGATTACCATAGGGCCCTTGCAAACCAAACATTCTTTCCTGTTAGCTGCATCGGCTCCGACTAATCTACTTGGGAGAGATTTATTGTGTAAAATGAGGTGTGTCATATATTGTACTCCTGAGTGTGTCTTCTTGGATATACCCGAGAATCATGTTCAGGAAGTGCAGGATTTGTTAGACACCCCACAAAGGCTAATGTCACACTCTGCTGTTATAGACAGGTGTCCATCAAAGGTAGAGGAAATGATCTCACGAATACCGGGTTCCCTTTGGACCAAAGATGGACAGGACACTGGATTGATGGCGAATGTAGCTCCAGTAGTAGTGCAAATAAAAGATGGTAGGATAGCTCCAAAAATTCCTCAGTATCCTCTGAAGCCAGAGGTGGAATCAGGAGTGTACCCAGTCATAGAGCGCTTGCTACAACAGGGCATCCTAGTTAGGATGTCCAGCACTGCCAATAGTCCCATCTTCCCTGTGAAAAAGAGTGGGGGGAGGGGTTACAGGCTAGTGCAGGATCTAAGGGGGATTAACAAGATAGTTGAGAGCCAATTCCCCGTAGTGCCAAATCCAGCTGTCATCTTCATGCAAATTCCCCCTACTGCAAAATTTTTCACTGTCATTGACCTCTGTTCTGCCTTCTTTTCTGTCCCTCTGCACCCTGACAGCCAATACCTGTTTGCATACACATACAGGGGAGCACAGTACACCTGGACTCGCCTACCCCAAGGTTTCATTGACAGCCCAAGTATTTTCTCCCAGGCTTTGCATGACTGTTTACAATCCTTTCAACCTGAAAGCGGATCAGTATTAATACAGTATGTCGATGACTTATTGCTGTGTTCTGATTCACTCGAATCGTCCTTGAAAGACAGCTTCTGTTTCACCTTTCTAATACGGGACACAAGGTTTCAAAGGATAAGTTGCAGCTGTGCCAGACCAGGGTAAAATATTTGGGACATTGCTTGACGCAAGGACTTAGACACCTCACCGCTGATAGAATACAGGCGATTCGCGACATGACTCTGCCACAAACCCAGCAACAGATCCGCACCTTTCTTGGAATGTGTGGAACCCTGGAAACTGGATCCCAGGGTTCTCCATACTGGCTTTACCTTTGCAAGAGATGGTCTCATCGAACAAACCAGATCTGATCTCGCACACAGATGAGTCCGAACTGGCATTTGAGAGACTCAAACAGTGCCTATCACAGGCACCTGCATTAGGCATGCCAGATTATGGGAAACCCTTTGAATTGTACGGTACGGAAAGTGCTGGGTGTGCGGCAGGTGTCCTAACCCAGAGACATGGTGATGCCAGCAGGCCGGTAGCTTACTACAGTGCACAGTTGGACACCGTAGCACGGTCTCTCCCCACATGCTTGCGAAGTGTTGCAGCGATAGCTTTGCTAGTAAGTAAAAGCGAAGACGTAGTGTTGGGACACAACCTGACAATCCATACACCTCATGCAGTATCAGCCTTACTGAACTCTGCCCAAACCAGACATGTCTCATCGGCACGGCTTACAAAGTGGGAATTAGCACTAATGGCCCCTGTAAACATCACCATAAAGAGATGCGGCACACTAAATCCTGCAACTTATCTGCCAAGTGTGCCTGGACAGGCACAAAGGGTGGAGGATGAGAATGATGGAGAAGGAGGATTTAGTGCAGACACTGATACGCATGATTGTATGGAATACCTGAACCAGACTTTCACTGCAAGACCTGACATTAGTGACAACCCACTGGAAGGCGTAGATTTTACTTTTTACACTGACGGTAGTTGCCACAGACAGACGGACTCGGGAGACTTGTGCACTGGGTACGCAGTTGTAGACGACAGAAGTATCATAGAAGCTGAGCCCCTGGGCCCACCGCACTCAGCACAAGTTGCTGAGCTGGTCGCCCTAACCAGAGCGTGTGAATTGGCCAAGGGTAAGTCAGCTAATATATACAAAGATTCTAGGTATGCCTTTGGAGTGGTGCATGATTTTGGGGCCCTATGGCACCTCAGAAATTTTATGACGGCAGCCGGCACACCTGTAGCGCATGCGTTCCACATAAAAAGGCTTCTAACAGCGATACAAGAACCAGACAGAGTGGCTGTTATCAAGTGCAAAGCACACACTTACAACCAAGACCCAATCTCACTTGGTAACAGCCGGGCAGACGAAGCTGCTAAATCAGCAACCAGCACCCCCATACAAACGAATATCACATCACTGATGACATTCAACACAATCAACACACAAAAATTAATTGAAATGCAAAATTTGTGTTCTCCACAGGAAAAGGCGGTCTGGAGGTCAAAGGGGTATGGCCAGGAGTCCTCAGGACTCTGGACAGGTGGACAGGGTAAGCCAGTGCCCCCCAGAGCATATCTTCCAAGCTTAGCTGTGGCGGCACACGGTCTGACTCATCTGGGTAAAGAGGGTATGTGTAAGCTGGTGAGAGCCTACTGGTGTGCGCCAGGATTCTCTTCTCATGCGGGTAAGAGAGCAATGACATGTCTTAATTGCTTGAGGAAGAATATTGGAAAGTCAATACCAACAGAACCATCCCATATCCGTCTGACTGATGGCCCTTTTCAGGTAATACAAATTGATTTCATACAGTTACCACCCTGTAGGAATTTAAAATATGTGTTAGACTGTATTGATGTGTTTTCCAATTGGGTAGAAGCGTTCCCTGCTGCCACAAATACTGCTACGTTCACTGCAAAGAAAATTGTGCAGGAATTTGTGTGTAGATATGGTATCCCTAGAATAATTGAAAGCGATAGGGGTACCCATTTTACAGGTGAAGTCTTTCAGGTTATGTGCAAACTGATGGGAATTAATAGCAAGCTGCATACTCCGTACCGACCACAGGCGAGTGCGAAGGTGGAGAGAGTGAACAGCACTATTAAGAACAAGCTGAGCAAAGTGATGGCTGAGACTGGATTGTTGTGGCCAGAAGCTTTGCCACTAGTATTGTACAGCATCAGAACCACTCCCAGGTCCCCCCTTAACCTATCACCCTTTGAGATTCTTTTTGGCAGACAACCTCATGTAATGATAGACCCCCAGGATGATTTGAAATGCAATAACGAAATGACTGTAAAATATTTGGTTAAGATGAGCCAGCAGCTGAGGAATCAAAATAGAAATCTAAAGCTGGTGATTCCTGACCTACCGAACAGTAATTGTCATGACATTGAACCTGGGGATTATGTAATGATTCGAAATTCATTGACAGGTGGGAAGGACCGTACCAAGTCTTGTTAACCAGCACAACAGCATTAAAGGTTGCCGAAAGAGAGACTTGGGTCCACTCGTCCCACTGTAAGAAGGTCGCTGACCCGGAGAGAACCCGTGACAAAGAGCAGAGTGTAGAGAACATCGTATCACTGGAGTGTCTGTTCCGGGAAGGTTGAGAGGCAGGACTGTTGAGACGGCACCTGAGCGCGGAGAACAACAAGACCAGAGGCGGTTGTCGCACCAGTTTTTCTTTTTTATTATTTTCTCTATCTCCCACTACCCTCCTTCTCTTTCTCCCCCTTCTTGTTTCCCTTCTCTTCCCTTAACAAGATGGACTGCATCATCAGCGCTGTGCACCGCCACAATCCCGACCACCACAATCCCGACATATTCTCCCTCCAATTAAATCAGTCATTGGCCAAACAAAATCCCAACCCTCACCCGCCTAAGACCAAGGTGTCATCTAAGCGGGCCATTACATCCTCACAATCCACACATGTTACAGATACTTCATCTGATGATGATGGCGCATATACTGATCCCACAGACACTGACGCAGATGCTTCTGTCGGGGAATCTTCAACACAGGTGGATATTCCTGACCTCTTGGAGGCTATAAGGCTGATTCTTCAAATTGATGATGACGAAGAACCCCCGGCTTCCTCTAAGAAACCGGATAAGTTCAAGCGTCAGAAAGTTACTAATTTTACCACATTCTGACCATTTAGTTGACATACATCAGGAATCCTGGGAATATCCAGGAAAGAAATTCTTACCCCCTCGCTGCAGAGTTAAGCAAAAATTGGGAAACTCCGCCGCCGGTGGACTCAAAGGTCGCACGTCTGGTGGTGTCATCTGCTCTGCCTGTCACTACCGTCACCTCTCTGAAGGAACCAACGGATAAGCGTGTGGAGGGTTGCTTGAAGTCCATTTACACTCTGGCTGGAGCTGTGCATAGGCCTACTATTGCGGCCTCTTGAGCTGCTAAAGCTATAAAGGCCTGGGTTCAGGAAGTTGAAGCAGGACTACCATCTAATTTTCCTGGTAATGCAAAACAGTGTCTTTCATACATTGTTACAGCCTCTCATTATATTCAAGAGGCGGCATCAGATGCAGGTATCCTAGCAGCCAAAGCATCAACCACGTCTATTCTGGCTCGCTGAATCCTCTGGTTGTGGTCCTGATCTGTAGATCTGGACTCTAAAAAGATCTTGGAGGTGATCCCTTTTAAGGGAAACATTCTTTTTGGGGAAGATCTCAAAAAGATTATCGCTGACTTAGCATCTGCTAAGACTGCATGTCTGCCTAGTACTACTTCTTCAGCCCGGAAGGCTAAGAGTAATTCATTTCATCCCTTTTAACCTCAAGGTAAAGCAAAGGGTCAGGCGTACCTGAAACAGGCTTGCACTTCCAAATCCACTAAGCCCATACCTAAACGTGCCTGGGCTGGCCATCAGCCTGCTGCCAAAACAGACAAGCCTGCTGCATGATGGGGCGTGCCTCTCTTTGGGGGATCCCAGGGTGGGAGGACAACTTCTACGGTTTGCTCAGGTATGGCTATAGACCACTTCGGATGCCTGGGTAAGGGAAGTCATCACTCACGGATACGCCATCTCTTTCAAGAAACGTCCCCCCTCACCAGTTTTGCTCAACAAACGTCCCTTCAGATCCGGTAAAAGCAAACACTCTTCATCTGGTGGTACAATCCCTCCTGGACACGGGAGTGGTAGTGCCTGTGCCTCTGACTCAGAGAGGCAGGGGATACTATTCAAAGCTGTTCCTAGTTCCGAAACCGAATGGATCTTCTCAACCCATTCTCAACCTCAAGTCTTATAACAAATTTGTGAAAGTTTCCAAATTCCATATGGAAACTCTTCGCTCTATTGTTCTGGCCCTGGAGCCCAAGGACTACATGGTATCCCTGGATATACAGATGCTTACCTGCATATACCTATTTCAGTGTCACATCAGCAATACTGTACCTGCAGTTTGCTATTGGCAACCTACATTTTCAATTCCAGGCCTTGTCTTTTGGTCTGACCTCTGCTCCTCGAGTTTTCATCAAGGTCATGGTGGTCATGGTATCAGGATCCTGCCATATCTCAACGACTTGTTGAACCTGGCGAACTCTCCAGAGGTTCTCCTTCGTCACCTGGAACTGACAGTCCAATTCCTGCAAGCCCACGGGTGGCTCATCAACTAGAAGAAGTTTTCCCTGGCTCCTGCCTAGAGCATGGTGCACCTGGGAGCACTATTGGACACCCACAACCAGCGGTTGTTTTTGTCTCCGGAGAAGGTCTTGAAGCTTCAGGACAAGATAAGATGCTTCCACTCTCGCCCACGTGTGTCAATACCCTCGGCAATGCAAGTACTAGGCCTCATGGTGTCAGCTTTCGACATGGTGGAGTACGCTTAATTTAATTCCTGCCCTCTGCAGAGGTAAATTCTCTCCGAGTGGGACGGACTGCCTCACCGGATCAGGTCTCAAAGGATTTCATTGACTCCGGAGGACCATCTGTCACTAACTTGGTGGCTGCAGGACCAACAACTGAGCAGGGGTCGTCCATTCTGGATCTCCAACTGGGTCTTTCTGATGAGGGATGACAGCATGCGGGGTTGGGGTGCAGTGTTCGAGCAACACTCTCTTCAGGGTCAGTGGACCAGGGAGGAATCTCTCCTCCCGATAAACATTCTGGAATTGCGGGCAGTGTTCAATGCGTTGACTATAGCCCTGCCTCTGGTACAGAACAGGCCTATTCAGATACATTCGGACAACGCCATCACAGTGGCGTACATAAATCATCAAGGCAGCACTCGAAACCGCAAAGCACTGATGGAAGTGTCAAAGATTCTTAGTTGGGCAGAACGCCATCAACCAGCCATATCGGCAGTGTTCATTCAGGGGGTCCTAAACTGGGACTCAGTCATCAGGATGTACACGCCAGAGAGTGGAGCCTTCATCCGGAGGTCTTTCAACTCCTCATGGAACAGTGGGGTCTACCAGATGTAGACCTGATGGCGTCTCGATACAATCACAAGAAGTCTTCGGAGCAAGGACAAGGCATCCTCAAGCAGCGTTCGTGGACACACTGGCAATTCCATGGAACTTTCGGCTGCCGTACGTGTTCCCTCTGTTGTCACTTCTGCTCAGGGTGATTAGCAAGTTCAAGCAAGAAGGAGGAATACTACTTCTAATTGCTCCGGCGTGGCCAGGACGGCATTGGTTCTCAGACCTGCAGGGTCTATCGATAGAGCGTCCTCTTCTGCTTCTGCAGCACCCAGTCCTCCTCGTTCAGGGCCCTTGTGTCTACCAGGACTTGGCATGGCTGGCATTGACGGCGTGGCTCTTGAAGCTTCCGTACTGAGGGCCAAAAGTTTTTCTGAGGCGGTCATTCAAACTATGTTGAAAGCCCGTAAACCGGCTTCTGCTCGGATTTATCATAGGGTCTGGAATTCTTCACCTGGTGTGCGACTCACAATTATGATGCATTCAAGTTCAGTACTGCCAAACTTTTGGCTTTCCTGCAACAGGGCCTGGACTTAGGCCTTCGTCTGACCTCCCTCAAGGTTCATATTTCTGCCTTGTCAGTATGGTTTCAGAGAAAAATTGCGTCTCTGCCTGATGTTCATACATTCACTCAGGGTGTTTTACAGATTCAAGCTCCCTATATCCCACCTGTGCCTCTTTGGGATCTGTCGGTTGTTCTGGACGCCTTACAAGAGTCTCTGTTTGCACCTTTTGAGTCTGTGGACCTTAAGTGGCTTAATCTTAAGGTCTTGTTTCTGCTGGATATTGCCTCTGCTAGACGGGTATCAGACTTGGGTGTCTTATCTTGTCGGTCACCCTTTCTGATTTTTCAACATGATCGGGCGGTTCTTAGAACTCGCCCTGGTTATCTGCCTAAGGTGGTGTCATCTTTCCACCATAACCAAGAGATTCTGGTTCTGGCCTTTACCTCTCCAGGTTTATCTTCCAAAGAACGGTCTTTGGATGTGGTATGGGCTCTCCGTATTTATGTGAAGAAAACAGCTTCTCTTAGGAGATCTAATTCCCTCTTTGTCCTTTTTGGTTTACACAAACGTGGCTGGCCTGCTAATAAGCAGACCTTGGCCAGATGGGTTAGAATGGTGATTGCACATGCTTATGTACAGGCTGGCCTTCTAGCTCCTGCTACCATCAAAGCCCATTCTACTCAGTCTGTTGGACCTTCTTGGGCGGCCCACCATGGTGCGACCCTTCAACAATTGTGCAAGGCAGCTACGTGGTCCTCAGTGTACACGTTCATAAGGTTCTATGCCTTCGATACTTCCACCTCCCAGGATGCCTCCTTTGGATGCCGGGTTCTTGTGCCTGCTACAGCGCGTCCCCTCCCATGAGGAACTGCTTTAGGACATCCCCGATGTTATTCCCTGTGGAACCCCAGTGTACCCCGCTGCAGAAAAGGAGATTTATGGTAAGAACTTACCTTTGTTAAATCTCTTTCTGCAAAGTACACTGGGTTCCACAGGGCGCCCACCCTGACGCACTTAGCTTCTTTGGGTTTGTATGGCATTAGCTGCTGATACCTTCTTCTGTCGTGAGAATGTGTTGTATGTGGCTACTAACGGTTGTCATCTCTTTTACCTGCTACTTCATTAGACTGGTTAACAAAACTGAGCTCCTGTGCATGGAGGCGGGGATATAGAGGAGGCAGCACTGTGCATCTTGTGAACAGTCAAAGCTTTTAGCCTGTTGGTGACTCGGATCAAGATCCAACTCTACACCCTGATGTTATCCCCGTGGAACCCAGTGTACCTCACAGAAAGAGATTTAACAAAGGTAAATTCTTACCATAAGCCTCTTTATTTATTAACAGTTTCTTATATAGTGCAGCATATTCCATTGAGCTTTACAATAAGAACAATAGTAACAGAACAAAACTGGGGAACAGTAATAGAACAAAACTGGGGAAAAACAGACAGACATAGAGGTAGGAAGGCCCTGCCCGCAAGCTTACAATCTATAGGGAAATAGGCATTGATACACAAGGACTGACATGCGGGGGGACGCCCAGCACAGGGCTGGTCCACCCTGCATGTCAGGCCCTACCCCCCGCACAGGTACAAAAGCATCGCACCGCAGCGATACTTTTGTACCTGACAAGTAGCTCCCTGCCAGTGCAGCTCTTGCATGCTGGCAGGGGGCTAACCGCCGTGTCGTGGTTCGCAGCAGCTGCGTGTGAAGTCATGCAGCTGCCGCGGCATGCCCCCCCTTCCCCCCGATGGTCCAGACACGCCTCCATTGTCAGGAACGTGCCCCGCCAATGGCGTTCTAATGCTGTTGGCACGCTCCCTCCCGCCCCCTGACCGCCTCTGCCTGTCAATCAGGCAGAGGCAATCACACCAGCGATGCAGTCTGAATTACCCCCATTGTCCACCAATGTTTGCTCAGGCCTACAGAGGATATATTTTTAGCCCAACACACTCTGATCACCACTGTCCACCAATGTTTTTTTTGCAGTACTGCCCCACCCTGTTATAGCTGTGTACATATACTGCTATTGTCCTTGTCCTAGTGCTTTGCAGGGTCATATGCACATATATAATGTACCCCAGATTTGATTTTATTTAGAATACCCCAGATTGCATATATGCTTAGCAGAGCAGCGGTGAATAGATGCTGTGCACATGTGCACAGTGTCTATTCCCAGGTGACAGAGGGAGAGGGGGCATGCCAGCAGCTCACAGAGCGCTGAGCATGCCCGCTCAGTGATGGTAAAAAGGGGCTTAACTTGCAACAGCAGCTCTGCTGTGAGGCCACACCCCTTTCACATAGGCCATGCCCCCTTTTTGTCCCTCTTTGTGATTTGAAAAAGTTGGTAGGTATGTGGTTACATATACTGCTACTGTCCACCTTTGTTTTGCAGGGTCATATTTGCAATCTGGGGTACAGTATGTGCATATATGTCCCTGCAAAGCACTAGCACTCAATGGCAGTATATGTACACAGCTATATCGGGTTTTGGTAGTACTGCAAAGAAACATTGGTGGACAGTGGTAAGCAGAGTGTGCAGGACCAAACAAACTGTACCCCAGATTTTTTTTAAGTGTTTTCGAATTGTTTATGCTGATGGTTTATTTTCACATGTCATTTTGCTACTGTACCCCCAATTGCATATTACCTGGTAGTGTCTTCTTATGTGGTTTTCTTGTGGATGATGCTTTTCACATGTCATTTTGCTCCTGTACCCCAACTGCACATGTACTGAAACTGTCTCTCATGTGGTGTTTTTATGGATCCTGTCTTCAGATATAATTCAGCTACTATACCCCAAATGTATATTACCCGCTAGTGTCTTCTCATGTGGTTTTTCTATGCTCATGTGGTACAAAGGTGATTTTACACTGTAACCCATGCTAGTCAGGTACATACAAGTGCATTATATGGCATTTAAATTATCAAATATGGATTCCATTAACACAAAGGGCACTGTTTGTTAATTGTTATAAATATTTGTTTTCTTTTTTAAATTGTCAGTTGTGTCAGTGAAATTTCATAACACATTTCTATACATATCCAATCATATACGAGCATATTGACACCTGTAAAAACTAATACAACTTTATTTACATACATAAAAATGAAAATACATTTGTAAATTTGTTCACGTTAGGCCCCAATTATTTAAGGGCCACAATACTGTAATTCTCTTGACACCTCCACTGTTGGGGGTGGACAGAATATCAGTCTTTAGGGCTCCATTATTTGTGGCCCACAATTTTCGAATCTTGTAATTTTGTATCTCAATTTTGTAATAAAGAGCATAATTCAGTAAGGATTGCAAATTCTGCTAATTAGCAGAATTTGCAATCCTTTGGAGTGCATACTGCGGGCCACCCATCGCTGGGCAAGGCCACCCAGCATGCTGACTGCTGCCTCTCCCCATTTAACACGCAGAAATTGCGAACGCACCGCAACTTCTACTTGTTAGCAGAAACTAGGGATGGCTCCTGCCGGTACAGCTTAGCTGTACCCACAGGAGTCTCGCCGCAATTTTCTTGATCACGGAGGCTGAGTGTGATGTCATGCAGCCGCCGTGATCATGCCCCCGACATGCTTCGTTTGGCCGCCACCGCCCCCTGTTTGTGCCGCACCGCCCCCGCAACGCTTTGTCTCCTCCCTGGAAATGGAGTGCTGCCCGCCCGGTTCTGCATATTAAATGATGCGGCCATCGGTATGCGGAAACCGGGAGGGGAGGGGCAGGCGCTGATATTTTATAATAAATTATGCTTTCATATATGAGTGAGCACTGCAGAGTGGTCCCTGTCTGTCTATATGGGTGGTGGTGGGGGGGAATAATCATGCTTCCCATGTGTGCTACCTGCTGTCTGTATGGGGGGAGGGATGGGGGGTGATTGGTGGTGCCTATGCTGCCAGTATGGAGGGGGGGGGGGGTGGATGATCATGGTGCCTGCATGCTGATATATTGGGGGAGGGGGGTTATGGTGCATCAGTCTATGTGGGGGAGGGGAGGTTGTGGTGCATCAGTCTATGTGGGGGAAGGGGGGTTATGATGCATCAGTCTACGAGGGGGACGGGGGTTGTGGTGCATCAGTCTATGTGGGGGACGGGGGTTGTGATGCATCAGTCTACGTGGGGGACGGGGGGTTGTGGTGCATCAGTCTACGTGGGGGACGGGAGTTGTGGTGCATCAGTCTACGTGGGGGACGAGGGGTTGTGGTGCATCAGTCTAAGAGGGTGACAGGGGGTTGTGGTGCATCAGTCTATGTGGGGGAAGGGGGGTTATGATGCATCAGTCTACGAGGGGGATGGGGGTTGTGGTGCAACAGTCTACGTGGGGGACGGGGGTTGCGGTGCATCAGTCTACGTGGGGGACGGGGGGTTGTGGTGCATCAGTCTACGTGTGGGACGGGGGGTTGTGGTGCATCAGTCTATGTGGGGGACAGGGGGTTGTGGTGCATCAGTCTATGTGGGGGACAGGAGGTTGTGGCGCATCAGTCTATGTGGGGGACGGGGGGTTGTGGTGCATCAGTCCATGTGGGGGACGGGGGGTTGTGGTGCATCAGTCCATGTGGGGGACGGGGGGTTGTGGTGCATCAGTCTACGTGGGGGATGGGGGGTTGGGCTGTATGATCTTTTTATATGACTGTAGACATGACACCGGTTGGTGCTTGCTGATTGGCTTATTCGCTAATGGCTTGTGCATTTTCTAGCCAATAAGGATCGATTAGCAGATTACTACGCCCATCCGTCTCTATTGCAGATATTAGAGAAACCGAATGATTGCCATAAGAAATGAGGTATATTAAATAGAGATGAGCGGGTTCGGTTCCTCGGAATCCGAACCCGCCCGAACTTCATTTTTTTTTACATGGGGCCGAGCGACTCGGATCTTCCCGCCTTGCTCGGTTAACCCGAGCGCGCCCGAACGTCATCATCCCGCTGTCGGATTCTCGCGAGGCTCGGATTCTATCGCGAGACTCGGATTCTATATAAGGAGCCGCGCGTCGCCGCCATTTTCACACGTGCATTGAGATTCATAGGGAGAGGACGTGGCTGGCGTCCTCTCCGTTTATAGAGAAGAGAGTGAGACTAGAGTAGAGAGAGACACAGTAGTAATTTTGGGGAGCATTAGGAGGAGTACTACTACTTGCTGAAGTGATAGATAGATAGATAGATAGATAGATAGATAGATAGATAGTGTGACTGTATAATGTATATCTGACTTGTGGGGGAGACACTGACAGTGGGGAGCAGTTAGAGTCTGAGAGCAGGACTCAGGAGTACATATAACGTACAGTGCACACTTTTGCTGCCAGAGTGCCACACTGCCATTGTGACCACACTGACCACCAGTATAATATATATTGTGATTGTCTGCTTAGGAGTACTACTTGCAAGTTGCTGATAGTGTGACCAGTGACCTGACCACCAGTTTAATAATCACCACCAGTTTAATATATATATATATATATAATTGTATATAATATATATATAATATTGTATACCACCTACCCGTTTTTTTTTTTTCTTTCTTCTTCTTTATACATACTACTATAGTAGCTTACTGTAGCAGTCTGCGGTGCTGCTGAGCTGACAGTGTCCAGCAGGTCCGTCATCAGTCATTACATAATAAATATATATACCTGTCCGGCTGCAGTACTAGTGATATTATATATATATATATATTGATTTCATCTCATTATCATCCAGTCTATATTAGCAGCAGACACAGTACGGTAGTCCACGGCTGTAGCTACCTCTGTGTCGGCAGTCGCTCGTCCATCCATAATTGTATACCACCTACCCGTGGTTTTTTTTTTTTCTTTCTTCTTTATACATACTACTATAGTAGCTTACTGTAGCAGTCTGCGGTGCTGCTGAGCTGACAGTGTCCAGCAGGTCCGTCATCAGTCATTACATAATAAATATATCTACCTGTCCGGCTGCAGTACTAGTGTGATATTATATATATATATATATATTGATTTCATCTCATTATCATCCAGTCTATATTAGCAGCAGACACAGTATGGTAGTCCACGGCTGTAGCTACCTCTGTGTCGGCAGTCGCTCGTCCATCCATAATTGTATACCACCTACCCGTGGTTTTTTTTTTTCTTTCTTCTTTATACATACTACTATAGTAGCTTACTGTAGCAGTCTGCGGTGCTGCTGAGCTGACAGTGTCCAGCAGGTCCGTCATCAGTCATTACATAATAAATATATCTACCTGTCCGGCTGCAGTACTAGTGTGATATTATATATATATATATATATTGATTTCATCTCATTATCATCCAGTCTATATTAGCAGCAGACACAGTACGGTAGTCCACGGCTGTAGCTACCTCTGTGTCGTCAGTCGCTCGTCCATCCATAATTGTATACCACCTACCCGTGGTTTTTTTTTTCTTTCTTCTTTATACATACTACTATAGTAGCTTACTGTAGCAGTCTGCGGTGCTGCTGAGCTGACAGTGTCCAGCAGGTCCGTCATCAGTCATTACATAATAAATATATATACCTGTCCGGCTGCAGTACTAGTGATATTATATATATATATATATATATATATATATATATTGATTTCATCTCATTATCATCCAGTCTATATTAGCAGCAGACACAGTACGGTAGTCCACGGCTGTAGCTACCTCTGTGTCGGCAGTCGCTCGTCCATCCATAATTGTATACCACCTACCCGTGGTTTTTTTTTTCTTTCTTCTTTATACATACTACTATAGTAGCTTACTGTAGCAGTCTGCGGTGCTGCTGAGCTGACAGTGTCCAGCAGGTCCGTCATCAGTCATTACATAATAAATATATATACCTGTCCGGCTGCAGTACTAGTGATATTATATATATATATATATATATATATATATTGATTTCATCTCATTATCATCCAGTCTATATTAGCAGCAGACACAGTACGGTAGTCCACGGCTGTAGCTACCTCTGTGTCGGCAGTCGCTCGTCCATCCATAAGTATACTAGTATCCATCCATCTCCATTGTTTACCTGAGGTGCCTTTTAGTTGTGCCTATTAAAATATGGAGAACAAAAATGTTGAGGTTCCAAAATTAGGGAAAGATCAAGATCCACTTCCACCTCGTGCTGAAGCTGCTGCCACTAGTCATGGCCGAGACGATGAAATGCCAGCAACGTCGTCTGCCAAGGCCGATGCCCAATGTCATAGTACAGAGCATGTAAAATCCAAAACACCAAATATCAGTAAAAAAAGGACTCCAAAATCTAAAATAAAATTGTCGGAGGAGAAGCGTAAACTTGCCAATATGCCATTTACCACACGGAGTGGCAAGGAACGGCTGAGGCCCTGGCCTATGTTCATGGCTAGTGGTTCAGCTTCACATGAGGATGGAAGCACTCAGCCTCTCGCTAGAAAAATGAAAAGACTCAAGCTGGCAAAAGCACCGCAAAGAACTGTGCGTTCTTCGAAATCCCAAATCCACAAGGAGAGTCCAATTGTGTCGGTTGCGATGCCTGACCTTCCCAACACTGGACGTGAAGAGCATGCGCCTTCCACCATTTGCACGCCCCCTGCAAGTGCTGGAAGGAGCACCCGCAGTCCAGTTCCTGATAGTCAGATTGAAGATGTCAGTGTTGACGTACACCAGGATGAGGAGGATATGGGTGTTGCTGGCGCTGGGGAGGAAATTGACAAGGAGGATTCTGATGGTGAGGTGGTTTGTTTAAGTCAGGCACCCGGGGAGACACCTGTTGTCCGTGGGAGGAATATGGCCGTTGACATGCCTGGTGAAAATACCAAAAAAATCAGCTCTTCGGTGTGGAAGTATTTCAACAGAAATGCGGACAACATTTGTCAAGCCGTGTGTTGCCTTTGTCAAGCTGTAATAAGTAGGGGTAAGGACGTTAACCACCTCGGAACATCCTCCCTTATACGTCACCTGCAGCGCATTCATAATAAGTCAGTGACAAGTTCAAAAACTTTGGGCGACAGCGGAAGCAGTCCACTGACCAGTAAATCCCTTCCTCTTGTAACCAAGCTCACGCAAACCACCCCACCAACTCCCTCAGTGTCAATTTCCTCCTTCCCCAGGAATGCCAATAGTCCTGCAGGCCATGTCACTGGCAATTCTGATGATTCCTCTCCTGCCTGGGATTCCTCCGATGCATCCTTGCGTGTAACGCCTACTGCTGCTGGCGCTGCTGTTGTTGCTGCTGGGAGTCGATGGTCATCCCAGAGGGGAAATCGTAAGACCACTTTTACTACTTCCACCAAGCAATTGACTGTCCAACAGTCCTTTGCGAGGAAGATGAAATATCACAGCAGTCATCCTGCTGCAAAGCGGATAACTGAGGCCTTGGCATCCTGGGTGGTGAGAAACGTGGTTCCGGTATCCATCATTACTGCAGAGCCAACTAGAGACTTGTTGGAGGTACTGTGTCCCCGGTACCAAATACCATCTAGGTTCCATTTCTCTAGGCAGGCGATACCGAAAATGTACACAGACCTCAGAAAAAGAGTCACCAGTGTCCTAAAAAATGCAGCTGTACCCAATGTCCACTTAACCACGGACATGTGGACAAGTGGAGCAGGGCAGGGTCAGGACTATATGACTGTGACAGCCCACTGGGTAGATGTATGGACTCCCGCCGCAAGAACAGCAGCGGCGGCACCAGTAGCAGCATCTCGCAAACGCCAACTCTTTCCTAGGCAGGCTACGCTTTGTATCACCGGTTTCCAGAATACGCACACAGCTGAAAACCTCTTACGGCAACTGAGGAAGATCATCGCGGAATGGCTTGCCCCAATTGGACTCTCCTGTGGATTTGTGGCATCGGACAACGCCAGCAATATTGTGTGTGCATTAAATCTGGGCAAATTCCAGCACGTCCCATGTTTTGCACATACCTTGAATTTGGTGGTGCAGAATTTTTTAAAAAATGACAGGGGCGTGCAAGAGATGCTGTCGGTGGCCAGAAGAATTGCGGGACACTTTCGGCGTACAGGCACCACGTACAGAAGACTGGAGCAACACCAAAAACGCCTGAAGCTGCCCTGCCATCATCTGAAGCAAGAAGTGGTAACGAGGTGGAATTCAACCCTATATATGCTTCAGAGGTTGGAGGAGCAGCAAAAGGCCATTAAAGCCTATACAATTCAGCACGATATAGGAGGTGGAATGCACCTGTCTCAAGCGCAGTGGAGAATGATTTCAACGTTGTGCAAGGTTCTGCTGCCCTTTGAACTTGCCACACGTGAAGTCAGTTCAGACACTGCCAGCCTGAGTCAGGTCATTCCCCTCATCAGGCTTTTGCAGAAGAAGCTGGAGACATTGAAGGAGGAGCTAACACGGAGCGATTCCGCTAGGCATGTGGGACTTGTGGATGGAGCCCTTAATTCGCTTAACAAGGATTCACGGGTGGTCAATCTGTTGAAATCAGAGCACTACATTTTGGCCACCGTGCTCGATCCTAGATTTAAAACCTACCTTGGATCTCTCTTTCCGGCAGACACAAGTCTGCTGGGGTTCAAAGACCTGCTGGTGAGAAAATTGTCAAGTCAAGCGGAACGCGACCTGTCAACATCTCCTCCTTCACATTCTCCCGCAACTGGGGGTGCGAGGAAAAGGCTCAGAATTCCGAGCCCACCCGCTGGCGGTGATGCAGGGCAGTCTGGAGCGACTGCTGATGCTGACATCTGGTCCGGACTGAAGGACCTGTCAACGATTACGGACATGTCGTCTACTGTCACTGCATATGATTCTCTCCCCATTGAAAGAATGGTGGAGGATTATATGAGTGACCGCATCCAAGTAGGCACGTCACACAGTCCGTACTTATACTGGCAGGAAAAAGAGGCAATTTGGAGGCCCTTGAACAAACTGGCTTTATTCTACCTAAGTTGCCCTCCCACAAGTGTGTACTCCGAAAGAGTGTTTAGTGCCGCCGCTCACCTTGTCAGCAATCGGCGTACGAGGTTACTTCCAGAAAATGTGGAGAAGATGATGTTCATTAAAATTAATTATAATCAATTCCTCTGTGGAGACATTGACCAGCAGCAGTGGAGACATTGACCAGCAGCAATTGCCTCCACAAAGTACACAGGGAGCTGAGATGGTGGATTCCAGTGGGGACAAATTGATAATCTGTGAGGAGGGGGATGTACACGGTGATATATCGGAGGATGATGATGAGGTGGACATCTTGCCTCTGTAGAGCCAGTTTGTGCAAGGAGAGATTAATTGCTTCTTTTTTGGTGGGGGTTCAAACCAACCCGTCATTTCAGTCACAGTCGTGTGGCAGACCCTGTCACTGAAATGATGGGTTGGTTAAAGTGTGCATGTCCTGTTTATACAACATAAGGGTGGGTGGGAGGGCCCAAGGACAATTCCATCTTGCACCTCTTTTTTCTTTCATTTTTCTTTGCGTCATGTGCTGTTTGGGGAGTGTTTTTTGGAAGGGCCATCCTGCGTGACACTGCAGTGCCACTCCTAGATGGGCCAGGTGTTTGTGTCGGCCACTAGGGTCGCTTATCTTACTCACACAGCTACCTCATTGCGCCTCTTTTTTTCTTTGCGTCATGTGCTGTTTGGGGAGTGTTTTTTGGAAGGGCCATCCTGCGTGACACTGCAGTGCCACTCCTAGATGGGCCCGGTGTTTGTGTCGGCCACTAGGGTCGCTTATCTTACTCACACAGCTACCTCATTGCGCCTCTTTTTTTCTTTGCGTCATGTGCTGTTTGGGGAGTGTTTTTTGGAAGGGCCATCCTGCGTGACACTGCAGTGCCACTCCTAGATGGGCCAGGTGTTTGTGTCGGCCACTAGGGTCGCTTATCTTACTCACACAGCTACCTCATTGCGCCTCTTTTTTTCTTTGCGTCATGTGCTGTTTGGGGAGTGTTTTTTGGAAGGGCCATCCTGCGTGACACTGCAGTGCCACTCCTAGATGGGCCCGGTGTTTGTGTCGGCCACTAGGGTCGCTTATCTTACTCACACAGCTACCTCATTGCGCCTCTTTTTTTCTTTGCGTCATGTGCTGTTTGGGGAGTGTTTTTTGGAAGGGCCATCCTGCGTGACACTGCAGTGCCACTCCTAGATGGGCCCGGTGTTTGTGTCGGCCACTAGGGTCGCTTATCTTACTCACACAGCTACCTCATTGCGCCTCTTTTTTTCTTTGCGTCATGTGCTGTTTGGGGAGTGTTTTTTGGAAGGGCCATCCTGCGTGACACTGCAGTGCCACTCCTAGATGGGCCAGGTGTTTGTGTCGGCCACTAGGGTCGCTTAGCTTACTCACACAGCTACCTCATTGCGCCTCTTTTTTTCTTTGCGTCATGTGCTGTTTGGGGAGGGTTTTTTGGAAGGGCCATCCTGCGTGACACTGCAGTGCCACTCCTAGATGGGCCCGGTGTTTGTGTCGGCCACTAGGGTCGCTTATCTTACTCACACAGCTACCTCATTGCACCCCTTTTTTTCTTTGCGTCATGTGCTGTTTGGGGAGTGTTTTTTGGAAGGGCCATCCTGCGTGACACTGCAGTGCCACTCCTAGATGGGCCCGGTATTTGTGTCGGCCACTAGGGTCGCTTATCTTACTCACACAGCTACCTCATTGCGCCTCTTTTTTTCTTTGCGTCATGTGCTGTTTGGGGAGTGTTTTTTGGAAGGGCCATCCTGCGTGACACTGCAGTGCCACTCCTAGATGGGCCAGGTGTTTGTGTCGGCCACTAGGGTCGCTTAGCTTACTCACACAGCTACCTCATTGCGCCTCTTTTTTTCTTTGCGTCATGTGCTGTTTGGGGAGTGTTTTTTGGAAGGGCCATCCTGCGTGACACTGCAGTGCCACTCCTAGATGGGCCCGGTGTTTGTGTCGGCCACTAGGGTCGCTTATCTTACTCACACAGCTACCTCATTGCGCCTCTTTTTTTCTTTGCGTCATGTGCTGTTTGGGGAGTGTTTTTTGGAAGGGCCATCCTGCGTGACACTGCAGTGCCACTCCTAGATGGGCCCGGTGTTTGTGTCGGCCACTAGGGTCGCTTATCTTACTCACACAGCTACCTCATTGCGCCTCTTTTTTTCTTTGCGTCATGTGCTGTTTGGGGAGGGTTTTTTGGAAGGGCCATCCTGCGTGACACTGCAGTGCCACTCCTAGATGGGCCCGGTGTTTGTGTCGGCCACTAGGGTCGCTTATCTTACTCACACAGCTACCTCATTGCACCCCTTTTTTTCTTTGCGTCATGTGCTGTTTGGGGAGTGTTTTTTGGAAGGGCCATCCTGCGTGACACTGCAGTGCCACTCCTAGATGGGCCCGGTATTTGTGTCGGCCACTAGGGTCGCTTATCTTACTCACACAGCTACCTCATTGCGCCTCTTTTTTTCTTTGCGTCATGTGCTGTTTGGGGAGTGTTTTTTGGAAGGGCCATCCTGCGTGACACTGCAGTGCCACTCCTAGATGGGCCAGGTGTTTGTGTCGGCCACTAGGGTCGCTTAGCTTACTCACACAGCTACCTCATTGCGCCTCTTTTTTTCTTTGCGTCATGTGCTGTTTGGGGAGTGTTTTTTGGAAGGGCCATCCAGCGTGACACTGCAGTGCCACTCCTAGATGGGCCCGGTGTTTGCGTCGGCCACTAGGGTCGCTTATCTTACTCACACAGCTACCTCATTGCGCCTCTTTTTTTCTTTGCGTCATGTGCTGTTTGGGGAGTGTTTTTTGGAAGGGCCATCCTGCGTGACACTGCAGTGCCACTCCTAGATGGGCCAGGTGTTTGTGTCGGCCACTAGGGTCGCTTAGCTTACTCACACAGCTACCTCATTGCGCCTCTTTTTTTCTTTGCGTCATGTGCTGTTTGGGGAGTGTTTTTTGGAAGGGCCATCCTGCGTGACACTGCAGTGCCACTCCTAGATGGGCCCGGTGTTTGTGTCGGCCACTAGGGTCGCTTATCTTACTCACACAGCTACCTCATTGCGCCTCTTTTTTTCTTTGCGTCATGTGCTGTTTGGGGAGTGTTTTTTGGAAGGGCCATCCTGCGTGACACTGCAGTGCCACTCCTAGATGGGCCCGGTGTTTGTGTCGGCCACTAGGGTCGCTTATCTTACTCACACAGCTACCTCATTGCGCCTCTTTTTTTCTTTGCGTCATGTGCTGTTTGGGGAGGGTTTTTTGGAAGGGCCATCCTGCGTGACACTGCAGTGCCACTCCTAGATGGGCCCGGTGTTTGTGTCGGCCACTAGGGTCGCTTATCTTACTCACACAGCTACCTCATTGCACCCCTTTTTTTCTTTGCGTCATGTGCTGTTTGGGGAGTGTTTTTTGGAAGGGCCATCCTGCGTGACACTGCAGTGCCACTCCTAGATGGGCCCGGTATTTGTGTCGGCCACTAGGGTCGCTTATCTTACTCACACAGCTACCTCATTGCGCCTCTTTTTTTCTTTGCGTCATGTGCTGTTTGGGGAGTGTTTTTTGGAAGGGCCATCCTGCGTGACACTGCAGTGCCACTCCTAGATGGGCCAGGTGTTTGTGTCGGCCACTAGGGTCGCTTAGCTTACTCACACAGCTACCTCATTGCGCCTCTTTTTTTCTTTGCGTCATGTGCTGTTTGGGGAGTGTTTTTTGGAAGGGCCATCCTGCGTGACACTGCAGTGCCACTCCTAGATGGGCCCGGTGTTTGTGTCGGCCACTAGGGTCGCTTAGCTTAGTCATCCAGCGACCTCGGTGCAAATTTTAGGACTAAAAATAATATTGTGAGGTGTGAGGTATTCAGAATAGACTGAAAATGAGTGGAAATTATGGTTTTTTTAGGTTAATAATACTTTGGGATCAAAATGACCCCCAAATTCTATGATTTAAGCTGTTTTTTAGTGTTTTTTGAAAAAAACACCCGAATCCAAAACACACCCGAATCCGACAAAAAAAATTCGGTGAGGTTTTGCCAAAACGTGGTCGAACCCAAAACACGGCCGCGGAACCGAACCCAAAACCAAAACACAAAACCCGAAAAATTTCAAGTGCACATCTCTAATATTAAACCTGTTAACTGATTTGCATACAGTAATAGCCGCATTCTTCTCCAGTGACCAACTTTGTTTCTAGATAATAAAACACCTTTATATAATATAAACTTTTATATGAAATAACTGTTATATAATATAAACTGTGATACAGGCTATAAGGGGGCCCATTGTTTAGCAGCTGTAACTGAGACCTGCAGCCCTGTCTGTGACAGAACCTGGGGAGCTCCTGGGTTGAGGGGATTCCTGTTTATTCCAGCTCTTTACAATCTGGCAAGCATAACCAAACTTGTTTTATTAATTAAGATTGCAGATGGTCTCAATATTGTGGCAAAAATGTAAATTAACCTCCCCGATCAGACCCTCCCTCCACAGACAGTCCTGCATGGCTTCCAAATTGCTGTGCAAAATCAGCATACAGCTTGCTAAAGATGTAGATCACTACTGTGCATGCTTCATGTTTGTTCCTCAAAGGAAGTGTCAATCCCATACCAAGATGGCCACCATCATTTGTTCTGTGTATATGGGACGCCATCTTAACACTGTGTTAGAGCGCCACAGTGGAAGACAGATGTTTTTCACTTAGCTCCGTGAGACCTGCAATATTACTGTGATTGATTACATGCCACCAGAGAGACTGGCTCCGCTTGCACAACTACCTGCATACAACCAATAGCTGGCGACCTGCATGCCTCCACTCCATGACCAGTATGAGTGTGTATAACTGTGTCTCAGGCCATCCGCTGGTGTTTACTTACACTTCTAAGGCTAGACATGGGAAGTCATGCATAGGTAAATGCAGGGGGGGGGTTCCAGTTGCCTGGAAAACCCCTCTTCTTGGCAAGTGGCTCAAATTATGACAACAATTGCAATGGTATATAATACAATTACTAGACCTGCTGCCACATCATGCAGTTTAAGCTGCTGCACATGCCCAGGGTTATAAGCTTCTTCTGCTTCTGAGGCCTCAATCAGTGCACTGGACCAGAAAATAGCTATCAGGAAGAAGAGACAGGAACCTTACCATGAGGTGGGAGAATGTGTGCTTAGAAAGTGCAGTACTGGTTCTATTATGTTTGTGTATTTGTTTATTTATTATGGTATGTTTAACCTTTTCCTGACCACTTACATTATCTTATTTATATTAAATATGTTTGATACAGCCTATACTATAGACCATCTATAGTCTCAAATATTAATATTGTATTCCGTGTTCCGCAGAGTGGGAGATTGTGGATTGCATTTGGAAACCCCCTTCTAGATATCCTGCGTTTGCCACTGCCACCCCACAACTGATTGACAGGCAGGGGCGTCGCATTTTCTGAACCCCCCCCCGCAGAAAATGCAGGTGCATGAGCAGGATGGGCACTGCGCATGCGCCCGCATCTTTTTCTCAGAATTTACGGTTGGATCACACACTGAGATCCAACCTGAAGTAGGCCCCATGTCCATCAATATAAATGTCTCTCTTTTATTTCTAGTTTTGTCACTTGATGCAGAGCATGATTTTATTACTGGGTTCATCAACCTATACCAGCAGAATGAAAGCCTGTGGTTAGTTAAATCCAAACTAGGTGAAGAGAACCTAGGCAGACTGTATGAGGAGCTTGCTGCATACAGCAAACCTTCCATGACGCGACATCCGTCATCTGGGTGTGCAAGAAGATTCAAAATCTATTGACTGTGTTTCTGAAGGAACATAAGAAAATAGAAGAGTCCAAGAGGTCAGGAGTGAGGACTGAGGATGTCTACAAGACAAACTTGTGGTACTACAACCAGCTCATGTTTCTTGTCCATCAGGAACCAGTCCAGAGATCGATGACAGTCATGGCTGAGAGTGAGGAGGCCAGCGCCGAGGAAGAGGATATTGTTGAATCGCCTGATACCTCTTCAGTAAATACAGTCCTAGCAAACTCATACGCCAGACAATTGTTCCACAGTATCCTCCACTTCCCCTTCTCTTTATCATATTTACTCTTCCTGCCACAGCACCACACCATCCTCGTTGAAGTAGGCCATATATTCCACTCTGACTTTTTTGGCTAGAGCAGTCCCAGTTTCGCACACTGGTCGTCCCGCCACTGAGGGGAACTGAGCAACCTCTTCTGGATATTCTGGGTCTTCCAACACAACTGTGGCCACTGTCCTTTGTTGTGTGGCTTTCTTGTGCAGGACACAGCAGGCAGTAACCACCAAGTCAATCTTCTCCACCTTTAAATGAATTGCCATATGGAAGATCTGGAATTGGTTGCTCAAGATCCCTAAGGCGGTAATTTCTTTATTGAGGACCCTTTGTGGGAATGGCTTCATGACATTCTCATGGAGGGCAAAGGCCTCGTCAGCAACGAATACATAGTTTAGGCCATGTTTTATTGCCTCTCTAGATGGCAAATGCAGGGTCTTGGTGGTGAACTGGTTGTAGAATGCCATGTTCTTAAAAGAGCCACTGTCAGAAGCACGCCCATTCTTCCCAACATCTACGCACAGAAACTCATAGTTAGCGTTCACCACCACCATTAGCACCATGCTGAAGTATCCCTTGTAATTATAGTAGAATGACACGCTGTTGGCAGGTGGGGTAATGCGAATGTGCTTGTCGTCAATAGCTCCTCCGCAGTTAGGGAAATGCCAACGCCTGTCAAACTTATCTGCAATTGCTATCCACTCTTCCATGCTTGTAGGGAACTGTAAATGAAAATTATATATTAATGCATGCTTGTCTTTTTACTTTTTTTAACAGACACCTACAGTACCATTCCCAGCACACCTGACCCCAGTCCCACAATGAGTCAGATCACCCCCCCTGCCCAAGAAGCAGCGCTTGAAAAAACAGAATAACACGGAGGAGGACCCAAGCAAGAGCAGCTTTACTCAAGGCAAATGACAAAAGGGACTCCTTTGTCTCACATGTCGCAAATGCTCACAGAGCCATGGACATGCAACAGAGGCTGCTATTTTAGCGTCTCATGTCGAAGCTTATTTTCAAAGGGTGCAACAGTCTCATCACCATAGAAACAAAATTCACATCTGAACCCACTGTTCGTCCCCCAGCTCTAGTACCCCCATGCAAACTCCCTACTATTCCACCTAACCATACTCTCGGACTTACCTACCACCAATGCCCGACTACACACCCACATCCTACCAACCAGCTACCCCATCCACATCCTACCAACCAGCTCCCACACCAACCTTCTGCCAACCAGCTTCCCCATCTACCTCCTACCACAGTGTGCCCACACCCACCTACTCCTACCAAAGTGCTCTACCTCCCAGCACCTCCAACCAAGGTGCCCCCAGCTCCTCCAATCAAGGTGTGTCCCCCACATATCCCCCACACAAGATGCTGTTCCAGCAACCTCCTTCAGCCAACCTGCTGCACCACCCTCCTACTGTCAGTATTCGGAGCCTTGCCACTGGCGGGGGCTCCTGGGGGTTGCCATGCCAGTGGTTGGCGTAGCTGCGGCGACAAGGAACTGCTGGCAGCAGGTCCTCCTAGACAGGTGTGCAGCTTACAAGGGCCAGGGGGTCCGGAGAGCCGGGCGCAGTGGCGGGGGTCGCTGCAGCAGGGTCCTCTAGTGGTGACACAGCCTCAGTGTGTGAGAGGCCGGAGCTGGGCTAAAGCTGTGTGCTACAGGTGAGTATGTCTCCTGTGCTGGGGGCAGCCATGTTGTAGACCAGAGAATTTCCAATGAAGTTCCCACTCTGTGTCCAGCCAATCCTGTGTGATTTCCCCTTACAAAGGGGGGCTGGCTCAGAGGGAGAGTGCCAGTGCTTCAAGTTACTTTCTTGTGAAAGTTTCTCTAGCTCTGTGCTCCCAGGTTGCTTCTGGTGTCCTTGTCCTGATTGCTCTCATCCGTCGGTTACCTAATGCTGCTGCAGTCCTGTTGTCTAAACCCGTCACCACTCGTGGAAGCACTCATGGGGCCCCAGATCGTAGAGGTGCTTCAGGTGCTAACGGTGGTTTCCGCAGACGTCTTCCCATCTCAAGCCACAGTCTCCACTTCTTCAAAGTCAAAGTTCTTCAGCCTCGTCTTTCAATCACAAACCACAGTATCTACTTCTTCAGAGTCAAAGTTCTTCAGCCTCGTCTTTCAATCACCAACCACAGCATCCACTTCTTCAAAGTCAAAGTTCTTCAACCTCATCTTTCAATCATAAACCACAATCTTTCAGTTCTTCAAAACCAGTGTTCTTCAGCCTCGACTTCTAATCATGAACCACAGTCCTTCAGTTCTTCATTACTGGAGTGCTTCAGCTTCATTCTTCAAGTCGTATAACCAGTGGCGTAAGTTCGTCCTAGACGCCCGGAGGCAATATAAATACAGGTGCCCCCCTATATAGAGGCAAAAAAATTTTTTTTATATATATATATATATATATATATATATATATATATATATATACATACACACCACACCAATATTGATCCTGCAGGCTATATATATATATTTATATATATATATATCCTGCCATTCTTTGCAAGCATAATGGCGTATGCATGAAGAAATTTCCAAAGGACAGCTCTTGCGGTGAGAGCTATTCTTTGCCATGATACAGTAGAACTTCCCGGTGTATGATCCGGAGTCCTATCTGTGCATGCGTGGGCTGATGCGCCCCACTAGGGGGTGCTGGGAGGGGTCCAATGGGTAATGTGATAGAAGCCCATCTAAAGATGGTGTTGCCCACCGCATCCAAGCCCTGGGGTCTAGGCTTGGTGGATAAGTAGTAAGCCGCCAAACCTCTGAAAACTGCATTTTTGGAGGTTTGGCTGCATTTTTAACCTTGTGCCAATGATACATCCCTGCAGACCAGTGCCAGTTTGGGGTCCACATGGGCCTGGAGCTGAAAGTGAGTCTATTATGTGACCGATACTGCGGGAGGGGAGGCAATCATTTTGCTGGCTGTCGGGATTCCTAGCGGTCAGGATACCGACACCAGAATACCGTCTCACAGGTCTTATTCCCATTCGTGGGTGTCCACAACACCAATAGAGTGGGATGGGAACCACCGAGACCACTGCGTTGCGAGCGCAACAAGCAAGGGCCTTCATTGCGCACGCCCCCTGCCAGAATTCTGACGGACGGGATGCTGCTGTCAGGATGCTGACAGACGGCATCCCGTCTGTCGGTAAAACATATGTATTCCCTGCGGGAGGACAATTAATTATGGGAGGAAGATGGGGAGGGATGGTCGCGGGCGGGCAGAAGGACTTGGCAAATGGGGGGGGGGGGGGGGCCGATGGAGTAACAGAGGTCTGGAGGACGGGATGAGGCAGAATGGGGGTCATTGTATATATGACAAAAATGCAGATTCATTAAACGGGCATTGAAACGTTGCACTACTTCAATTGGTGTCAGTGTGCAAATCATTGGAGTGCCGCACCACCTCTATTTTGCTAAACTACTTTGCTGTGAGGGCACCCAATGTATTAGTCTATTATGTGGCTGTGCCAGACCCCTACCTCAATCTATATATACAAACATACATACAGTATACTGGCAGTGCACTTATGCAGGGAGAAAGGGAGCATAGATGGATACCTTGTGTAGTGAAAGAAGGCTCTACTCTCCTCCCCAATTACCAGAGGCAGAGCGCAATTAGGATGTGGAATACAAGGCAAGCGTGGTACCAGCTCTTAAACACCGCCTCGCACGTGTGTCCATCCGTCCCGTCCCCCCCTTCCCCACAGCAGCGGGGCAACGGTAGCAGCAGCTCCTCTCCTACCTCCCACAGCAGGCGCGCACCAGCGTACTCTCCTGGGGTTTGCGCTGTAGTGGCGGCTTACAGGAATGAGTCAGTTCAGTGACGTAACTAGAAATTTTTCTCCCCCAAGCCAAAAAATTATTCGCCCCCCCCCCCCCCCTCCATAATTGGCAGTATAGAGTGTGTGGCTTCATTGGGATGGGCATGGCTTACCATAAAGGGGTGTAACATTGCAGGAAAAGACTGCGTTATACCCCAGTTTTCCAACCTGCACGCCCAGGCGGGAAAGAAAATTAATCCTGATTCATGCCCCTTACATTATTTGTAATTTTTCCTCCTTATAGTAATGCCCAGTATACATTATGCCACATACTGCAGTGGCCCTTAGACATTATGCCACACACAATAATGCACATGACACAATATGAACACACCATAATGCCCCCGACACATTATGCCACACACCGTAATGCCCCCGACACATTATGACAGGAATCGTAATGCCCGTTATACATTATGCTACACACTGCAATGCCCCTGATACATTATACCACACACCGTAATGCCTGTGACACATTATGACAGGAATCACAATGCCCGTTATACATTATGCTACACACTGCAATGCCCTTGATACATTATAGCACATACAATGTCTTTGACACAGTATAACACACACCACAATGAGCCTGAGACATTATACCACATATCACAATGCCCGCGATATAGTATACCATACACCGTAATGCCCGACACATTATGACACACACCGCAATGTCCGTGATACATTATGCCACACACCGTAATGCCCATTATACATTAAGTTCTACAGTAAGGCTTCTAATTACTTTTAAATTACCTGCTCGTTGCCAGGGGTTTCATGCTCTTGGTTCCATGCACGGTGCCAGGGGTTTTCATGCTCAGGTTGTCATGCTCGTTGCCAGGGGTTTCATGCACTGGGTGTCATGTTCGTTGCCAGCAGTTTCATGCTCTTGGTTCCATGCACGGTGCCAGGGGTTTTCATGCTCAGGGTGTCATGCTCGTTGCCAGGGGTTTCATGCACTGGGTGTCATGCTCGTTGCCAGCGGTTCCATGCACGGTGCCAGGGGTTTCATGCTCAGGGTGTCATGCTCGTTGCCAGGGGGTTCATGCACTGGGTGTCATGCTCATTGCTAGGGGGTAGTGCGTGTTGCTAGGGCCGTGCTCCCAGTGCCACATATGCCCTCAGTGCCAGATATTCCCCCACAGTGCCAGGTATATGCACCCAGTGCCAGATATTCCCCCACAGTGTCAGGTATATGCCTCCAGTGCCAGGTACATGCCCCCAGTGCCAAATATACCCCCCCAGTGCCACATATGCCCCCTCAGTGCCTGCTCCCCCACAGTGCCAAATATTCCACCACAGTGCCACCTATGCCCCCTCAGTGCCAGCTATATGCCCCCAGTGCCAGATATTTCTCCACAGTGCCAGGCATATGCCCCCAATGCCAGATATTCCCCCACAGG
Source organism: Pseudophryne corroboree (assembly GCF_028390025.1). Taxonomy (NCBI): domain Eukaryota; kingdom Metazoa; phylum Chordata; class Amphibia; order Anura; family Myobatrachidae; genus Pseudophryne; species Pseudophryne corroboree. The sequence continues at coordinate 202,228,128 of NC_086450.1, read as the reverse complement.
GCCAGGTATATGCCCCCAGTGCCAGATATTCCCCCACAGTGCCAGGTGTATGCCCCCAGTGCCAGATATTCCCCCCACAGTGCCGGGTATATGCCCCCAGTGCCAGATATTCCCCCACAGGGCCAGGTATATGCGCCCAGTGCCAGGTATATGCCCCCAGTGCCAGATCTTCCCCCATATGCCCCCAGTGCCAGATCTTCCCCCACTGTGCCAGGTATATGCCCCCAGTGCCAAATATACCCCCCTCCCCAGTGCCACATATGCCCCCCGCCCCAGTGCCAGGTCTCCCCCCCCAGTGCCAGGTATATGCCCCCCAGTGCCAGGTCTTCCCCCACAGTGCCAGGTATATGCCCCCAGTGCCAAATATACCCCCCTCCCCAGTGCCACATATGCCCCCCGTCCCAGTGCCAGGTCTTCCCCCCCAGTGCCAGGTATATGCCCCCCAGTGCCAGGTATATGCCCCACAGTGCCAGGTATATGCCCCCCAGTGCCAGGTCTTCCCCCCCAGTGCCAGGTATATGCCCCCCAGTGCCAGGTCTTCCCCCACAGTGCCATGTATATGCCCCCCAGTGCCAGGTCTCCCCCCCCCAGTGCCAGGTATATGCCCCCCAGTGCCAGGTATATGCCCCCCAATGCCAGGTATATGCCCCCCAGTGCCAGGTCTTCCCCCCCCAGTGCCAGGTATATGCCCCACAGTGCCAGGTATATACCCCACAGTGCCAGGTATATACCCCACAGTGCCAGGTATATGCCCCCCAGTGCCAGGTCTTCCCCCCCAGTGCCAGGTATATGCCCCCCAGTGCCATGTATATGCCCCCCAGTGCCAGGTCTCCTCCCCCCCCCAGTGCCAGGTATATGCCCCCCAGTACCAGGTATATGCCCCCAGTGCCTGCTCCCCCCTTGTGTTGGAGGGACATGGAGCGCATCGCGCGTCTCCTGTGTCCCTCCCTGGCTCTCTCCCCCGGCCGGTCTAATACAGGAAGTGCCGGTTCGTGAGCCAATCAGAGCTCACGAATGGCACTTCCTTAGACCGGCCGGGAGAGAGCCAGGGAGGGACACAGGAGACGCGCGATGCGCTCCATGTCCCTCCAACACAGCAGGGAGGGAGACATCAGATTGACATGCGGGCGCTCGTCCGCATGTCAATCTGTGTAATGTCAGAGGCGCCACTGCGAGGCGCCCTCTGCGGGTCAGGAGCCCGGCGGCAGCCGACTCCGCTGCCTCCCGGACTTCCGCCCCTGCGTATAACCATAGACTCCAGTTCTCTAATTCAGTTTCTTTTAATTTCTCAAGTATTTGTGTATAGCCTGTTATTCATTAAAACTACAGTTATCTTCCTATGGAGTCCTCTTTATTCCTTACACCCTCCTGCCAACGCTAACACTTATTTGGGCCTCCACCCCATGAAGAGGAATTACATTCAGCCACCTCATTTATTCTCCTCGCAGGCAGCTGTCCCTTCAGTCAAATCTCAGTTGTCGGAATCCCAACTTACGCCGAGCGTGACACCTACTCTTGTGAATTCTAGACCATACTGGAATCTAAGCAGGGATGTGCAGTCAGGGGAGGCAGGGGAGGCAGTGCCTCCCCTGTCATTAATGATTAAAATAATACAAAGTAGATACTTATGACACATATTCTGTGTCATAAGTATCTCTTCTTTATATTAATCTAATCATTATCACAGTGTGTAAATGGGGTTGGGAGGCACCGATTGTGGTGCCTCCCTTTGTCAATGGGAAAGGGGCCAGAGCGGGGAGCAGGGGCGGGGCCAAGCCATGGGCAGTAAAAGTCCTTTGAAAATACATTGGAATGCGGCACCATTAGAGGTGCCGCTTTCATACAGGGACGTGCTTTCAACCCATGAAAGCATGCCCCTGTCAGTGAGGCCACAGTGATTGGCCAGCGGATCCGTCACTGGATCCGCTGTCATCACTGTGTGGGATGTGGCAGAGGTGCGGGCAGCGGTGGCCGTGGGACACGGAGGAGATAATAGTATTAGCGGCTTGCCATTCTGCAGAGTTTGGCAGTGGAGCGGTACCAGTTTATAAAATGGCTCGCTGTGTCATCGCCCTGCTCCCTCCGGCTGAACTAAATAAGTCAGCACAAGGCAGCGGCATCAGTCCGTCGGCGGAGGAGGAGCAGTGAAGAGCTCCTGAAGAAAGCATAATAATTAATAATAATAATTTTATTTATATAGCGCTCTTTCTCCAATAGGACTCAAGGCGCTTAACAGATACATAGCATAATATAGTACAGAAAATAATGAAGTACAGAACAGATTTTCATAAAATACAGAAGCATGGAGATACTAAAGGGACAATTATGGGAATGCTTGAGTAAAAAGGAAAGTCTTGAGTCTACTTTTGAAGGATTCTATAGTTGGGGCCTCTCGCACTGTCCGGGGAAGTGAGTTCCATAGAGTCGGAGCCGCATGACTAAAAGCTCGACCCCCAGATGAATTATGGGAGATTCTAGGTACTGCTAAAAGTTTTTGACCAAAGAAGACGCTGTGGAAGTCCTGGATGGGCGGTGGCTAAGCAAAAGAGCTTAACAGCCACCGCCCATAGCCACCATGAGTTTGGGGCATAGCACTGGGCTATCAGCCAAGTGCTGGTTGTTGCTCGGGAGGGGGGACCCCATTATTATTTTTGGGGGGCCCCACTTTCTGAGGAATTCCAGCCCTGGGCTGACTGGCTTGGAGGGCTGTTAATGTTATGGCAGGGGGATCCCCACACTGAGTGTCTCCCCTGCTATTGCATTATCCCCCCTGGCTGGTTCTGGCTGGTGCTGGTTTTAGTGATGTGTTGGGGACTAATCTCTTTCTCTCCCCTCTATGGGGGTGTGTGTGTGGGGGGGAGGGGGGTTAGCTGCCAGTGCCTCCCCAGCCACTGACCTCACCGCACGTCACTGAATCTAAGGAGGACAGTCCAGACCTATTAAGCCTGTGATGCACCCCGCCCCTAGTCTAGTGCAAGTATTATAATCCCTGATTGGTATGCTGCTGACTGCTGCTGACTGGTGTTGTTGGCACAGACTCAGGAAGGTCAATGATACACATGCTGCAGGTGCTGCTCAATGGATCTGGGGCCTTTGAGAAAGCACCTGCAGCATGCGTATCGTGGTACAACCTGAAATCTGAGTCCATCACACCGAGCAGCCATCCGCAGCATATTTATCAGGGATTGGGATACTTGTACATACTTTTTGCAAACCTACATCTGTATACCAAATATGTGTCATGTGGGCATTGGGTCCTCCTGGCCAAGTGCAAGTATCGTAATCCCTGATTGGTATTCTGCTGACTGCTGCTCAATGTTGTTGGCACAGATTGAGGAAGGGCAATGATATACAGTACATGCTACAGGTGCCGCTCAATGTAGCCGGGGCCATTGAGAAGGCACCTGCAGCATGTGTATCATGGTCCAACCTGAGCAGCTGACCGCAGCATATTTATCAGGGATTGGGATACTTGTACATACTTGTACATACCACATATGTGCCATGTTGGTATAGTTAAACCAAATTTTACATTTTAATACTTTTATTGTGCATTTTATTTAGCAATATATATACAGTATATTATTTTTCTAAACACTTTTAAGCAGCTGTGCTGCCCACATAATATTTTGCAAAGTTTTAAACAAAACATTTTTCATTTTAAAAATTATTTCTGAATTTGCGCTAGAAAGCAGCACTGTGGATAGGACCTCTGTTAGTTAGGACCTTAAAATATCACATAATAATAGTACAAATATCCCAGTGCGCTAATACTTATATCACTGTAGATTCAGTATAGGTTAAAGTGGTGAATGAATCCACCTCAGGCAAAAGATCATATATATTCGATGTACCAAGGATCTTCCTTTGGTATATGGTACCCTAGGACAAGAACTCTCTCACCAAAAAAATCCCCATAGAGGTAAAAATGATTAGTATGAAAATATTGATTTAATTGAAATAAAAAATCGTGGAAAGTCACAATACCAAACAAATCCATATACATGTCATTATACAATCGAAGGTATAAAGCTCCCCTCACCTTAACAAAGGTGTGATCTCTAGGTAGAGATTATTATTTCAATAACACAATGGATATAGGGGGTCATTCCGAGTTGTTCGCTCGTTGACGATTTTCGCAACGGAGCGATTAAGGCAAAAATGCGCATGCGCATGGTACGCAGTGCGCATGCGGTTAGTATTTTAGCACAAAATTTAGTAGATTTACTCACGTCCGAACAAAGATTTTTCATCGTTGAAGTGATCGGAGTGTGATTGACAGGAAGTGGGTGTTTCTGGGCGGAAACTGGCCGTTTTCTGGAAGTGTGCGGAAAAACGCAGGCGTGACAGGGAAAAACGTGGGAGTGTCTGGAGAAACGGGCGTGTTTGTGACGTCAAACCAGGAACGAAACGGTCTGAGCTGATCGCAATCTGTGAGTAGGTCTGGAGCTACTCAGAAACTGCTAAGAAATTTCTATTCGCAATTCTGCTAATCTTTCGTTCGCAATTCTGCTAAGCTAAGATACACTCCCAGAGGGCAGCGGCCTAGCGTGTGCAAAGCTGCTAAAATCTGCTAGCGAGCGAACAACTCGGAATGACCCCCATAGATTGATGATCCTACGTGTTTCATCTTTATGACTTCATCAGGGGCACAAATCAATTGGATCTTTAGAGAGTTAACTAAAAGCAACCAATCTTCTGATTCAGTTTTGAAGGCTTAATAGGGGTTCGTTTGGTATAAGGATTTAGAATGCATTAGGTTAAAAATCCCAGTATGGTATATAAATGGCATCTACAAATGCCCAAATACAGGTAAGATATTATTTTACTGGTGATCAAGAACTCCACTAGAAAATTTGCACAGACTCCAGCATGTGCATGTATACAGATCACCAGTCAGACTGACTGGTGAATATTTTTCATGTTTCAGTTTTAAAATGGTGTGGTGTATGTTTTTTTTATTAACTTACCCTACAATAATGGAACTGCAGCAACTTGATGATAGCCTTGCAGGTGTCATGGATAATGCCCCCAAAGCTTGAGCGGAGATGCAGGTCCCAAACTTGAGGTCCTCAAACGAGCGTCCTGTAGCCAAGTAGTGCAGCGTAGCCACGAGCCTCTCCTCAGCAGGGATGGCCCTCCAGAACTTGGTGTCCTGGCTCTGGATATCACCACAGAATACATCACCACATTACATTCACACAGAATACATCACAGAACTGCCTTCTTCACAGAATACAGGATACAAGCAGTATAATGCACTTTGTAAAAAGCCAGGCAATGGAGCCTGCTTTATATACCCCTTAGTGAAGGCCACCCCATTATTTAAATTTAGCTCACATCTGTCAGATGGTTGTGTGCTTTTCCTGAGGCATACAATTGATCATGATACAATCCGTCATATGGGGGTTTATGATGGGTCTTACGATCATATGCACGATTGTATGCACATCTTATTTTTAAAAAAGCCAAATCATGTGCGATGGGTTCCACGGGGGATTGAAGGGAAATTGTATGAGGGATCGGATGCTGGTCGTCCTAATGTATGGCCACCATAAGACTATGAACTTGAATAACCAGGCAATATACTATGGAACTTTAGTAATATTTAAAAGAGTACTCCAATGAGAACTATTTAACAAACTTAAACTAGTATATGGGGCCCCATTAGTAGTGTAATCTATATGTGATTGTTTTGAATTGCCTTTATTAGTTTGATAAGATTGTTAACTGTTGATAGTAAATTCTGTGATTTTTTGCTGCATTGTGTACTGTATATACAAAGTGCATGGTTCTGAAATCGGATTGATGTAGTAGTAAGTGAAGTATGGCATACAAGAATTTCATGTATATTGTATTCATTTTAAGTATCCAATGATTGTGTTGACCATTTCAAAGCTTTTACAGCAAGTAAAGACTTCACCGACAGGTTCCTGTGAAATAAAACTTTTAAAATATTGTTCTGTTTCATTGACTGAGCTGAGTTAACAAATACTTAACAGCAAGATGTAGCTTCTGTGATACTTACCCGAGTGTCACAGGTAGAGAGGTACTTTTACAAAATTGTAGCCAAAGGGTAAAAAGAAAGAAACATTTAGTAGCACATATAGAAGGGGTTGAGTCAGGTGTGGAGTGGGCTGGGAAGGAAAGGGTCATTGGAGATGGGACCATGTGTGGTCAGGATGGACCTGAAGTCCCTGGTCACTCACCCTCTGGTCCCTGGTCACTTTGATGCCTACAGTATGCTGCTGCAATGCTGTGTTCCAGTCCCTGGTCACTCTGATACCTACAGTATGCTGCTGCAACGCTATGTTCCATCCAAGCTAACCAGGCGCAGATAAGCGCAGATAAGTTAACAGCAGGATCACAGGCAGTGGTAATGCACAGTGGTAATAATGCAGTTAAAAGCTGTTACAGTAGCTATCCAAATAGCAAGCAGTGTACTGTATACTGGGCATTGTAGTGTGACAGACTGGTGCAGCATGCACTTTCAGGATCTATACCTTAGTGTGTGGTAGCAGGGGCATTGGTGGTAAAGCAGCCTTCTGCAGTCCTTGTATCTGTTTCAGGGTCTGGTAAAGCAAGCAGGCATCCACATCTATAAGACACCAGGGGTGAGACACATGGCATTGCCACGCAGTAGAAAATGATGCAGGATGGACCTGCTGTGAGAGCCGCAGTGGGTCTTAGTGCCCGCTGGCTCAGGCAGACAACAGGGAGACAGCAAGGATAAGAGGAGAATGTTCCTTTGAAATAAGAAGCCAATAAGAAACTTGCATAAAGGCACAGTAAATTTAATTTAGACTGCAAAAATATGGGTATAATAAGAATACACTAAAGCTGAATACACACTTTAAGATTATCTGTCCCATCTGGTTGGTTGTAACAAAAATCTGGTAATTTACAGGAGTAAATGGCAATCAACCATGGTGTCACACAGTGCGGCCTGCGCCCTCCAGCAACCATTAGTGACGCCATCGCCTGGAAAAAAGCTCTGTCTCAGGTGCCAAAAAACCTTCTACCAGCTTTGTTAATAAAGCATTTTGACCTAAAATTTTCGAGGATTTGGCCTTACGCATTCCCAGTCCAAGCACAAGCACCATATGCAGCTGAATAGTGCAGTAACATTGTAACTTAACATTTGATTTGCACTTTTGCTGCAGTTTTGCTCATCTCTGCAAATGAATATTCATACTGTATACTACAAGTCTAACTTATACTATAAGTCTTACTGTATCATCCTAGAAGTCTAACTTCATGCAAAAAAAAAAAAAAAAACAGAGTTCAGAAAATAAACCCATTACTGTGTAATATGTAGGTGACATTTACTTTAAATACAGCTCTAACAACAATGAACTTATAATGTATTCTGGAAAATCCTGGTTAATAAGCTCCCATTAATATTGTGCCCTGTGCTCCTGTGTCTTCCAAAAACGCATGATGTGCCAACTGACTGCACTAAAGGAAAGTCAGAATAGAGTTGTTGCATTGATCCGGCAGTTGAACAACCATGTCAGTTATGCAACATAAAGTTCTACACTTACATTATCATACACTTCAGTTCATGTAGAGTAATCTTAAATCACACGCACTTGGTTTCTCTGGGCCGTCTTCTGCCAGCACAAGATCTTTTAAGCTTTTTTCCGTCTGAGACATTTGACAGTGTTGGCAGTGCTGCACACATACATCTGTTCCACAGTCCCATCCAAAATAGAAATCCATTTGTCTTTTCTATTTCACAGACAAAACGAAAGGATATTAAATTGAAACGGAAAGAAAAAAAATGTCTGTCACATGACGCAGTATCAATGTCCTGTTTGCTATGGAAAAAAAATGTTACCGTTGGATGATGCAAAAAGGTTACCAGCATTATATAAATAAGGTTACTTGTCAGTTTCCACACTCTGTGCCTTTGAAGGGGTTAAGGAAAAAATACAGTTACAAATGATACAAATAATACACAATTACTATTATTGTCACTGCGTGCTATGACAATCACTTCCGACAGTGTGAATGGTAAATGAAGACAACTTTTTAATGACATGCTCTCATGACTAATCTTCACAAATGAATCCCAGTTTACACCATTGGAATTCTGTGACTTAAATGTGTAATGTTTAAAGAGTCACTGAAATAAACAGAATTAAAGCAGAAAAAAAAACATTTTTTTCAATTCACTTAACATCACAGTCATATTTCTTTTCTATTATAATTATTTTATTATTTTTATAGCGCACACACATTCCGCAGCATTTTACAGAGAATATTTGCCCATTCCCATCCAGGCCCGGCGCTACCCGCTCAGCAAAGGGATGCAGTGCAGGGAGGCGCTGGGACGGATAGGCGCTTCCCCTGCTTTGCATCCCTTCCCTGCTGCGCCGTCCTGTCCCCCCTCCTGCTGGTGCTGCTGCCAGTGCTGTGTCTGTCACTGTATGACAGGCACTGGCAGCGGGCACCTGCAGCATGAAAAGCCTCCTCCCTCCCCTCCCCTCACCTGTGCTGTGTGACAGCGCCGAGTACGGGACAGAAGGGGGCGGAGCTACACAGGACGGAAGGGGCGTGGCTAAACGGCACAGAAGGGGGCGGAGCTACACAGACCAGGCTGCTGTACAGAGGGAGACTGGCTTAGGTAAGTGGAGGGTGAGAGAGAAGTGTGTGTGTGTGTATATATGCGTGAATTGTGTGTGTGTGTGTGTGTGTGTGTGTGTGTGTGTGTGTGTGAGGTATGTCTGTGCGCGTGCTTTTTGGACGCTACTACTGGGGGGGCATTACGTATAACGACGCTACTACTGGGGGGGCATTACATGTAAGAACGCTACTACTACTGGGGGGGCATTACGGTTAAGGACGCTACTACTACTGGGGGGGGGGCATTACGTATAAGGACGCTACTACTACTGTGGGGGGGGCATTACGTATAAGGACGATACTACTACTGGGGTGCACTACGTATAAGGACGCTACTACTACTGGGGGGGGGCATTACGTATAAGGACGATACTACTACTTGTGGTCATTATGTATAAGGACGCTACTATTACTGAGAGGGCATTGAGTATAACAATGCTACTACTGGGCGGAGCATTATGTATAAGGACGGTACTACTACTGGGGGCGCATTACGTATAAGAACGCTACTACTACTGGGAGGGCATTACGTATAAGGACGCTACTACTACTGGGGGGTCATTACGTATAAGGACGCTACTACTACTGGGGGTGCACTACGTATAAGGACGCTACTACTACTGGGGGGGCATTACGTATAAGGACGCTACTACTTCTAGGGGGGAATTACGTATAACGACGCTACTACTGGGGGGGCATTACATGTAAGAACGCTACTACTACTGGGGGTGCACTACATATAAGGACGCTACTACTACTGGGGGGTATTACGTATAAAGACGCGTCTACTACTGGGCATGCACTACGTATAAGGACGCTACTACTACTGGGGGGCATTATGTATAAGGATGCTACTACTACTGGGGGGGGCATTATGTATAAGGACACAACTACTACGGGGGGGCATTATGTATAAGGATGCTACTACTACTGGGGGGGATTATGTGTAAGGATGCTACTACTACTGGGGGGGCATTATGTATAAGGACACTACTACTACTGGGGGGCATTATGTATAAGCACGCTACTACTACTGGGGGGCATTATGTGTAAGGACACTACTACTACTGGGGGGCATTATGTATAAGGATGCTACTATTACAGGGGTGCATTACATATAAGGACGCTACTACTACGGGTAGGGCATTACGCATAAGATTAATAAGATTGTGCTACATTGTGGCGTAATTTTAAATGGGGGTACTATTGTATGGCCATGCCCCTTACTTGTGAGAACACACCCCTTTTCCCGGCGCGCGCCAAAGGAATATGGGAGGGTGCAAATTTATAGTTTGCAGGGGGGCGCCGAACACCCTAGCACTGGCCCTGTTCCTATCAGTCCCTACCCCAGTGGAGCTTACAATCTATATTCCCTATCAAATGTACACACACACACATTCACACTAGGGTTCATTTTTTGTTGTGAACCAAATAAACTATCCGTATATTTTGTATTGTGGGAGGAAACTAGAGCACTTGGAGGATCCCCATGTGAACATGGGGAGAAAATACAACCTCTGCACATTTAGGCAGGAAATATGAATACTCGGTGTTGTGATGGACCTCGCTATTTGTCTGTGTACCATACTGTTGGACATTTAGCACTGTGGTCAGAGTACCATAATTCCATACATTATCTGCCACCACCAGTGAATCATTAAAGGGATCACAGGTCCCCCAACACCGTTATAACATTTGTGTGTAGGCTGGGGGACCCAGACGTCCACACAGTCCAATGGTAAGCCCCCTACTTTGGCAATTACTGTAATAATGGTTTATAGCATAGCCTAGTGGTCTAACAATCTATTCAAGGCATTGGGTTCTGAAGCATATATGAAAAACTTACAAAGGAATACCTTATTTACAAAAAGGTACAATGCTTATTTAGAAAAGGATGTTACAAAAAAATGTTTACAAAGGACACCCATGGATTGCAAAGGAAAAAGGAAAATTTACAGACTAGCATGCAGAAAATCTGTCCTAAGTATCAGTAAGAAATGGAGGGAATGCAGGTTAAACTTCAACATGTCATTGATCTCTCAGTTTGAACCTAGAACAAAAGGTGCTCATGCCTTTTATCAGCAGAGCATCACACATTGGATGATGTCACTTAACTTCCTGCTGAAGTTCTGGTTATTTAATTAAAGCTTGGAACCTCCCAGAACTGCTAAAATCACCGTAAACTTATATCCCCATAATTATGCATAACTTCCCCTATGAAATGGTGACCTAGAATATGGTATGTCCCAGTGGCGTAACTACTGCCCCCGCAGTCCTCGCGGTGGCTTGGGGGCGAGGGGCTGCGGGGGCGCCACTGACTTTGCACAGATTGACATGCGGACGAGCGTCCGCATGTCAATCTGCGGTCTCCTTCCCTCCGCTGCTGTAAGGAGGGACACAGAGCGCACATCGCGCGCCTCTCCTGTGTCCCTCCCTGGCTCTCCCCCGGCCTGTCTAATAAAGGAAGTGCCGTTCGTGAGCTCTGATTGGCTCACGAACCGGCCCTTCCTTTATTAGACCGGCAGGAGAGCCAGGAGGGACACAGGAGAGGCGCGCTATGCGCTCCGTGTCCCTCCAACACAAAGGAGCGGGGGGGGGGGGGGGGGGAGCAGGCACTGTGGGGGAAGATCTGGCACTGGGGGCATATACCTGGCACTGTGGGGGAAGATCTGGCACTGGGGGCATATACCTGGCACTGTGGGGGAAGATCTGGCACTGGGGGCATATACCTGGCACTGTGGGGGAAGATCTGGCACTGGGGGCATATACCTGGCACTGTGGGGGAAGATCTGGCACTGGGGGCATATACCTGGCACTGGGGGCATATACCTGGCACTGTGGGGAGCAGGCACTGAGGGGGCATATGTGGCACTGTGGGGGAATATCTGGCACTGGGGGCATATACCTGGCACTGGGGGCATATACCTGGCACTGTGGGGGAAGATCTGGCACTGGGGGCATATACCTGGCACTGTGGGGGAAGATCTGGCACTGGGGGCATATACCTGGCACTGTGGGGGAAGATCTGGCACTGGGGGAATATACCTGGCACTGTGGGGGAAGAGCTGGCACTTGGGGCATATACCTGGCACTGGGGGCATATACCTGGCACTGTGGGGGAATATTTGGCACTGGGGGGAGCAGGCACTGAGGGGGCATATGTGGCACTGTGGGGGAATATCTGGCACTGGGGGCATATACCTGGCACTGTGGGGGAAGATCTGGCACTGGGGTCATATACCTGGCACTGTGGGGGAATATTTTGCACTGGGGGGAGCAGGCACTGAGGGCATATGTGGCACTGTGGGGGAATATCTGGCACTGGGGGCATATACCTGGCACTGTGGGGGAATATCTGGCACTGGGGGGAGCAGGCACTGAGGGGGCATATGTGGCACTGTGGGGGAATATTTGGCACTGGGGGGAGCAGGCACTGAGGGGGCATATGTGGCACTGGGGGGGGTATATGTGGCACTGGGGGCATGTACCTGGCACTGTGGGGGAATGTCTGGCACTGGGGGCATATACCTGGCACTGTGGGGGAATATCTGGCACTGGGGGCATATGTGGCACTGGGAGCATGGCCCTAGCAACAAGCACTACCCCCTAGCAACGAGCATGACACCCAGTGCATGAAACCCCTGGCAACAAGCATGACACCCAGTGCATGAAACCCCTGGCAACGAGCATGACACCCAGTGCATGAAACCCCTGGCAACGAGCATGACACCCTGAGCATGAAAACCCCTGGCACCGTGCATGGAACCAAGAGTATGAAACCGCTGGCAACGAGCATGACACCCAGTGCATGAAGCCTCTGGCAACGAGCATGACACCCTGAGCATGAAAACCCCTGGCACCGTGCATGGAACCAAGAGCATGAAACCCCTGGCAACGAGCAGGTAATTTAAAAGTAATTAGAAGCCTTACTGTAGAACTTAATGTGTAATGGGCATTACGGTGTGTGGCATAATGTATCACGGACATTGCGGTGTGTGTCATAATGTGTCAGGCATTACGGTGTGTTGTATACTATATCACGGGCATTGTGGTATGTGGTATAATGTCTCAGGATCATTGTGGTGTGTGTCATACTGTGTCACAGACATTGTATGTGCTATCATGTATCGGGCATTGCAGTGTGTAGCATAATGTATAACGGGCATTGCGATTCCTGTCATAATGTGTCACAGGCATTACGGTGTGTGGCATAATGTGTCGGGGGCATTACAGTGTGTGCATATTGTGTCATGTGCATTATTGTGTGTGGCATAATGGCTAAGGCCTTTGCAGTATGTGGCATAATGTATACTGGTTATTACTATAAGGAGGAAAAATGACAAATAATGTAAGGGGCATGAATCAGGATTATTTTTCTTTCCTGTGGTGGCTAACGTCTGGGTGTGCAGGTTGCAAAACTGGGGTATAAGGTAGTCTTTTCCTGCAATGCCACGCCCCTTTACGTGAAGCCACGCCCATATCAACGAAGCCACACACCCTGTTTGGCGGCGCGCGTATATTTGTCCCTTTACTAGTGCCAATTATGGGGGGTATGGGGGGGGGGGGGGGGGCGCCGAAAGATTTTTTGGCTTGGGGAAGAAAAATTTCTAGTTACGCCACTGGTATGTCCATATTACTATCTGCTATTTTAGCTACAACATGACTGTAAATATGATACAGTGTGAGGTGGGATTGGCTAAAAACAGATCATTCATATCTCTGAAACAGTACTCCTGATTAATTTGCACATCACACCCCTCCTGCAAATTCACCTTAGCTGTAAAACAGAGACTATAGGGGTATATTCAATAGGATTCGGAACCATTCCGACATGCAGTTGTTGGAATGGATCCAACAACCCCTATTCAATGGACGGCCAAATCCACTGTCGGATTTGGCCGTCCTGTCAGGCCACTGCTGTCAGCGGCTGCGGATGCGCTGACAGCAGCGGCCAGGGGAGCAGAGAGCGGCGGCCGTGAATGGGAGGACGCCGGCCGCCGATCAATGCTCCCCCCGCCGCCGCAGCACCACTAGTCTCCTCATCTCAATCCGACTTTTTTTAAAGTCAGATTGAGATTGTCGGAAACGGGGCTAACACCTGTCGGGTTTGGCCCCGCTTCCGACAATGCACGTTGATCGGCGGCTGAAGCCGCCGATTAGCGTGCATTCCGACAGCATTCCGACAAGTCGGAATAAACGGCCCAACTATTGAATAGGTCGGAACCCCTTCCGACCTAAAACTGTCGGAAGCTCCCGTCTTTCCGACAAGACGGCAGCTTCTGACAGTTATTGAATATACCACAGAGGCTCTGTCCTGTCAGGTAATTTGTCTCTCCCTGAACCGCAGCCATCCTGCTCAGGAGTTCATTAACATTCTAATGAACCCTGGGCTGGCTCTGAATTCCAATACTTTTGATGTAATGACATGACTTTAACCAAAAGGACTTCCTATGTCTGAATTAACATTACAATAAGTGTGACAGACTCATAACTCACATTAAAGGAAACATAACTTACAAGCCACTAATTTCACATAAAAACTATAGCTTGCAATATTTTAATATCGATATTCTCTATTTAGTATATTTTTGGATTGTGGGAGAAACCGGAGTACCCTGACATTCCCCACATGAGCATAGGGAGAATATACAACCCCTGCACAATTAGCTGGGAATAGGAACCGTCAGTGTGGTGAGGAAGTAGTGCCAACCACTACACCAACTGTGCTGCCCAACTTAGTTCTATTTGGATCTATTATATGCATTGTAATGTATGTGCCCCCCAAAAATAATACTTGTGGGGCCCAAATACTGTCATTCTTTTAAATAATTGCCTCCCTCATGCATACTTTATTTATACTACAGATAATGGCTGGGTACTACAACCAACTGTACTCACCCCTAGTACTTGAAATTGAAAATTGAGAAGCACCCAAGTGCTGCCATATAAAAGATAGGTTATGTCTAATGACCTTCATGCCATCATCTTTAACCATGGAAAACACGCAAACTGTTTATTTCCATAGTTACGGATATGGGCTGTACCTAACCTACAGTATCTGTCAAATTGTAACAATAAACCCATGGCGACGCCAGGTATCAGGAGTTATTCCAGTAACTTAGAGTATCAGGGTGATGATTTTATTTAGGTAACATTATTTTTATATGACAATCTATTCGTTATTTAACTAGTAGGTAAGAGCTTGTTTATCACAAACAAGTAATTTAATTTAATAAACTGTAATAAAGCACATTACTTTATGGTCACATTTTTTAAAAATGATTTCTATCAGTGGCTAGACATTTTTCAAATTGGGTGAATTGGGTCAGCTGTTGCTCAGTCCATAAAAACCACTCTATGCTTCCCAAATACTGGAATGTATTCTAAGTAGTGGGAAAACAAGCGATCAAATGTTACAGATTTTCAAAGAGTAAACCAGGAGAATTCTTTAAAAAAAGGTAAACCCTAGAAATGGCACGTCAAGTTTCCAGGTGGCAATCCACTTCAATTTTGGTGAAACACTATATACAGTTGTAGCTCCTAATATTACGGAGCTAATTAATTGACACCTGAAAAAAGCAATGTCGTGTTGTAAATGGAGATGAGCAAAATTACGACGAGTACCCTGTCTCACAGCAACTAATTTTGAATGTGCTGATGGACATTTCTGAACTTTGAACTTTTCTTGTTCAATCAATCACTACAGGTTGCACTGCTTCAGTCTAAGTGCATCTGCTGCTTTCATGATTAAGTGGCAGCTATTTTTTTGTCCAGCATCCATTAGAGTGCTCTCATACCAATAGGAAACAATAATATCAGTAAGGTATTCCATGATCGATAATCAGGAAACATTGTTTCTATTGAATCAATATACTTTGTACTCATGAGGCAGGTAATAGATGGTCTGTAAATAGTAAGAGAAATGAAGCTCCCAGCTCACCTAGTGGGTGTAGCAAAAGCAGTTCTAATGAGAACTTACCTTTAAGATTCATGTGGGTTTTCCACCTGTTATCTAATTTCATTGTCTTATGTCCCTGTGGGTGACTCAACAAACAGAAGCCCCTGCATAAAAAGGTTTGGTAACAGTAAGTTTGTGCAACTCATATGCATATATGTCAAATAATAAAGTTTAACTGTTTGTATTGAAAACAAATGATCTATCTTTATTTACATTTCCAACAATTTACACTACAACACCGTCCTTAGATAATTAAGCTGGCAATACAAAGTATTTAACTGGAAAAAGATGCATATTGGGTCTCCCATGTTGTCTATTACCTCTTACATGTTGTCCGCTTTACCAGTTTCTCACACTTGACATCTGATACATTCCTCTCTATCTCTGATTATGCTTGATAAGTAACATGCACTCTTGCTAGTCTAGCTGTCAGTCAGAGCGAACACCCATTCTTATGCTGTTTGGCCCCCCTTTGGGTGAGGCCAGTATCATTCTGTCCTGAAAGTCGCTCTTGAGATCATACCCTGGCCTTCCGCTCACAATGGATTCCAGAGCTCTCATGGAATTGGGGTTTCTATGTACAAAACTATGGAGAGAGATAAAGTACCACCCAATCAGATCCCAACTGCCTTGTTACAGGTTGTGTTGAAAAATGACAGGAGCTAGTTGTTTGTTACATTATCTCTCTCCACTTTATTTCTCTACAAGGCTTAGTATACAGACCCCTTAATCACTTAACAGCTAGGCTAACTCAAACAGTGACAAAGGGTAACAAACTCAGCCTCAGTCAGGCATACATCCCTAACAGTAGCCATCTCTGCTGCCAGATCTAGAGATGTGCCTCGACCCTCATGTGTTGGTTTTGAATCTACATTCATTTTCATGTGTTGGTTTTGGTTTTGCAAAACAACCTTCACCAGTTTTAGTTTTAGATCTGTATTTTTTTAAAGTGTTAAAAACAGCCAAAATCATGTAATTTGGGCCAGTTTTTGTTCCTACAGTATTATTAACCCCAATAACATTAATTTCCAGTCAATTTTGACCATCTCACAGCTCACAATATTGTTCACCAAAATAGGCCAAAGGCTGTCTGGCTAAATGAAGCAAAAGAGCAGTGGCAGTTTAATAAACTATATGACCCCATACAATGTATATTTTCAAAAGAAATAAAGCCCAATATGAAAAGAAAAGTGGTACAAGGTGGAATTATCCTTGGGCTTTCCTTTTTGGACATTAAAAAGGACAAGCACAGTTTAACAAACCAAGTACTTCCAAGACAGGGACTGCCACTTTTGTGGCTGAAGTGCTTGGTTTATTTGGGCCCCCCAAAACATTTTTTTTGTAAGGACTTCCCCCAACCAAGAGGAGGTTGATGATGAGGTTGTTGAGCATGGTTGCATCGCAGGAAGGGGTGAGCGGCATGCCTAGGCGCGCCACCGAGTACACAGAGATGCTCCTATTCACATCTACAATGCACGCGCACCCTGTTCGCTCCTGGCAGTCTGCCTCACCTGGCATGCCCAGGCACAGACAGAGCCATGCTTAGCATGGCTCCATCTGTACCTCTACTAACTTTGGCCTTGTAAATGGAGCAGATGCCTTCACAAATATTGGCAGTATTTGGGTATAAATAATTCCACAACCAAGAGGTGGATATTTTAGTCTTATGCCCAGGCATGACAATATCTTTCTCTTAATCAGGACTAACTGACTTACACAAACAAAATCCTCATCATCAGTATCATCAACATTCTCATTAGCATCAGATAGTACACACATTTCAACCTCATCCTTCTGAATTTCCACACTACCATCCTCAATTTGCCTCATGTCATAATCACCATCTTTACTTGTACTGCTCATCCCCCCATTTGCATAGGGTGTAAAAATGGTACAGCACTAGTACTGGGTTGTTGCTCCTGCTCTTCTATTGACTGATCTATATCGACTCACAGCACTAATGGTAAGTAATGGTGGCACCAACTGAGTTATTTTTTACAGTGTCTGAACAACAACAACAACAACAACAACAACAACACGTTTTATATATGTTTTAACAAGGACACCATGGTTTAGGGGGCACTAAAAATTCTGAATTAATAACAGAAAGTGTTTTTCTTCAAGTCTCCTTGACTGAGGCTACTTGTTGATATGGAAGAGCAGCAGCCAACAGCTACAGTATTTTCCTGTGAAACTGCTGGCTTCTGCTTCACTATCTCATTAATGGTCTGGGAGTGTGGCGCATGGCTATGATATAATAGCCTAATGCTCCCAGTTTAACAGAGTAGCAGTCTTGCAGCCTTGCGGGATATATAATGTAAGTATATGAATTGGAATGCCTACACCAATGATCAGTGTACAAGGCGCTACATAAATATTAACTGTAATTTAATTTTCCTGTTTTATGTTTGTAATTTAAAAAACAAATGTACTGCAATTTTATCATGAAACTTGCTGCCAAACACTAACTATTAATATAAGCGCAAATTATTCTGCTGATTGATTATAGTTTTGCAATCTGTTTCTAGTTATCTAATCAGAAGAATAGATGATATACAGTACTAGTAAGAGACTTTGAGATGTATAAAATATGAGAGAGTTTTAGATCATTTTATCTTTGAGTAGCCCTTGGCTTCATCTTTCTTCTGAGTCATGTAATTTGAAAATATGTTCCATGTTCTGCTATTAATGGACTGTAAAAACCCTCTGCTTCTTTGCTATCCCAGTTAAAAGACAGATTCCCGCCCCAGTACATGTGTTCTTGTGCCTGGAGAAATTTCCTGAGTACAATTATGCTTAGCTCATTGTTAGATAGACTTGCGTCAAGCAATGCATACACAGGTCCGTTGGGAGCACATTTCATCTGGTTTAACAAGTCAGATAAGCGGAAAAACTATAAATAGGAATTTCCTTCATTTAAAAATGCAACAGGAGCAGCTACAATGTTCCTAAAAGGGGAATAAAATGAGTAATGAGTTTAGATATGCAATTGTACAAGTCAAGATCGTAGGATTCTATTTCATTACTCAATGTCAATTGCAACATCTCAGAGGTGACTGGTTTACTGTATTTTTAGTAGAGATGTGCGACGGGCCCTTTTTGTGTTTTGGTTTTGGTTCTGGTTCCATGCTCGTGTTTTGGATCTGGAGTGGTTTTATCAAAACCACCCTTTCATGTTTTGGTTATGGTTTTGGATCTGGATGATTTAAAAAAATAACATAAAAACAGCTAAAATCACAGAATGTGGGGGTAATGAATGTTATTGAGGTTTATAATACCATAATCCTACGGTATTATAAACCTTAATAACATTAATTTCCACTCATTTCCAGTCTATTCTAAACACCTCAAACTTTACAATATTGTTTTTAGGCCAAAAGGTTGCACCGAGGTGGCTGTATGACTAAGCTAAGCGACACAAGTGTGCAGCAAAAACACCTGGCCCATCTAGGAGTGGCACTGCAGTGGAAGACAGGATGGCAGATTTAAAAAATAGTCCCCAAACAGCACATCATGCAAAGAAGAAAAAGAGGTGCAATGAAGTAGCTGTATGGCTAAGATAAGCGACACAAGTGTGCAGCATAGACAGCTGGTCGATCTAGGAGTGGCACTGCAGTGGCAGATAGGATGGCACTTACAAAAAATAGTCCCCAAACAGCACATCATGCAAAGAAGTAAAAGAGGTGCAATGAGGTTGCTGTATGACTAAGCTAAGCAACACAAGTGTGTGGCACAAACACCTGGCTCATCCAGGAATGGCACTGCAGTGGCAGACAGGATGGCACTTAAAAAAACTAGGCCCAAAACAGCACATGATGCAAAGAAAAAAAGAGGTGCACCAAGGTAGCTGGAAGACTAAGCTAAGCGACACAACTGTGCGGCACAAACACCTGGCCCATCTAGGAGTGGCACTGCAGTGGCAGACAGGATGGCTCTTAAAAAATAACTAGGTCCCATACAGCACATCATGCAAAGAAGTAAAAGAGGTGCAATGAGGTAGCTGTATGACTAAGCTAAACGACACAAGTGTGCGGCACAAACACCTGGCCCATCTAAGAGTGGCACTGCAGTGGCAGGCAGGATGGCACTTACAAAAAATAGTCCCCAAACAGCACATCATGCAAAGAAGTAAAAGAGCTGCAATGAAGTAGCTGTATGGCTAAGCTAAGTGACACAAGTGTGCGGCACAAACACCTGGCCCATCTAGGGTTAGCACTGCAGTCCCACTGCACTAATGGCAGATACCGGATGCACGTCTAACACCAACGTAACTGTCAAGGCCTCAGTTATCCGCTTTGCCACAGGATGACTGCTGTCATATTTCATCTTCCTCGCAAAAGACTGTTGGACAGCAATTTGCTTAGTTGAAGTAGTACAAGTTGTCTTCCGACTTCCCCTCTGGGATGAAGATCGACTCCCAGCAGCAACAACAGCAGCAGCAGCAGTAGCAGTAGAATGAAGTGGTTCTTGATCTTTCCCTATTTTATCCTCCAAATTTTTGTTCTCCATTATTTTTCTGGAGATATATAACACAATGCAGCAAAGGAGAGCGTACCTCTACACCACACGGGGCAAACCCTGCAAAAAATTATTTGGATTAAATAATAATAACCTCTTTATTTGGAGTAAATAATATACAGCACAGGACAGCACCACTGAATTTATATGGCAGCACCAATGGACTGGACTTATACGGAAGTACCACTGGACTGGATTTATATGCCAGTACCACTGGATTTATACGGCAGTACCACTGGACATATACGGCAGTATCACTGGATTTATACGGCAGTACCACTGGACATATACGGCAGTATCACTGAATTTATACGGCAATATCACTGGACTTATACGGCAGTATCACTGGACTAGATTTATACACCAGTACCCTGGATTTATACAGCAGCACAGAGACACCACCACTGGACTGATGCAGGACAACACAGCACCACTGCAATGGACTGGACTTATACAGTAGCACTGTACATTTGGCAGCATAGTACACCACCACTCTGACTGGACTGATGCAGCACATGACACCACCACTGGACTGATGCAGCACAACACAGTACAACTGGACTGGACTTATACAGCAGCACTGGACATATGGCAGCAGAGGACACCACCACTGTGACTGGAACGATGCAGCACAAGACACTACCACTGTTATGATGCAGGAAAACACAGCATCACTGCACTGGAATTATACAGCTACACAGCTACACTGGGGCATATGGCAGCAGAGGACACCACCACTGTGACTGGACTGATGCAGCATAAGAGACTACACTGAACTGAGCAGCACAAGACAGCACTGGAATCACCACCCCACTTTCCCTCCCGCACAGACACTGAGGACGGAGATACGTCCTCTCGCTACACTTTCCAATGCCGGAGTGAAAATGGAATCCAAAACCTGCGAGAATCCTACAGCGGGATGATGACGTTTTACCTCGTTCAGGTTTCCAAGTCAGGCGGGAAAACCTGAGCAGGGCTTGGATCCGGGCTCGGGTAGTGAAGTCCAGTAGGGTTCAGTTCTCAAGGAACCGAACCCGCTCATCTCTAATTTTTATTAGTTTTAGTAATAGTAATATTACATTAAATAATCAATTATGTAAATATGTAAATATATGTACATACACAAGTAATTTTAGTCAAGGCCGGATTGCATTTTTGGGAGATCTAGGGCACTTAAAACACTCCTCCAGCCCTCCCCTTCTTGTCTGCACCTGTCTGCTGTTCCCATTGTATGCCCCTGCACCTCCATCAGGCAGACGTAGTGCAGGCCTTACATGCAGTTGGGTGGACTCCGGAGCCCCATCTCAGGCAGTGCAGGCAGCAGTGACTATCTTCTTCCTGGTACTGCTATCCGGTGACCAATACTGCTTGACTCCAGCTTCTGCCACCAGCAGCAGTGGGCACCAGTTGCTGACAGCCTGGTGCTGGAGGCTAGAGGCAAGTAGATTTGTCCCCAGAAGCACAACTAGAGCTGGGACGGGACAGCTCCACACAGGTTGTGGCCCCTGAGAGTATCCGGCCTACCCCTATTAACGGGACTGCACACAGTGCAACAGTGTTCTCTATCTAGGGGCACCCTCTGTGCCCCTTTCCCCCCCTCCCCCCCAACTTAATCCAGCTCTAATGCTAATACCTATACTGTAAAGATTCCTGTAAATATTTTCTGTATTATAATGAGTTCTGATGTCATTGCTAATGATTGTTGAGTTCAGATGTCATTATTTCATTGGTCATTGGGAAATATTCTGTATAGAGGGGGTCATTCCGAGTTGTTCGCTCGCAAGCTGCTTTTAGCAGCTTTGCACACGCTAAGCCGCCGCCTACTGGGAGTGAATCTTAGCTTATCAAAATTGCGAACGAAAGATTAGCAAAATAGCGAATAGACACCTCTTAGCAGTTTCTGAGTAGCTCCACACTTACTCGGCATCTGCGATCAGTTCAGTGCTTGTCGTTCCTGGTTTGACGTCACAAACACACCCAGCGTTCGCCCAGACACTCCTCCGTTTCTCCAGCCACTCCCGCGTTTTTCCCAGAAACGGTAGCGTTTTTTCGCACACACCCATAAAACGGCCTGTTTCCGCCCAGAAACACCCACTTCCTGTCAATCACATTACGATCACCAGAACGAAGAAAAAACCTCGTAATGCCGTGAGTAAAATACCTAACTGCATAGCAAATTTACTTGGCGCAGTCGCACTGCGGACATTGCGCATGCGCATTAGCGACTAATCGCTCCGTTGCGAGAAAAAATACAGAGCAAACAACTCGGAATGACCCCCAGAGTGAGATAACATACCTACTACAGTGAATTATTATGGATATTAGTAGTCGCATCATAGATCTGTGACCTCTTAAAAGCACTCAATCCAAAGCTTCATGCTTTCAATGGTTACAGTTACAGAACTCCTATTTACATTTGTATTATACATCCCTTTAATTGTAGTTAGTGCACTATTTCATAGATTATCAGGGAGTGTTTATAAAGTGGCAAAATAAAAAATACTTAGAATCTGTCTAATGTGTGAATATTTTATTTCATACCAAATTACTAAATTGCTTGTGATGTTGCAGGAGAACCTACAGATGTGTCCACATACATCTTTACTCATTTACATTAAGCCATATGGGCACATTAGCCATGCAATTGAATCTACAATTTAGCCATGCCTTGTGATTTTTCTTAAGATATGTTACTTTTATCTTCTACAGGTGAAGCCACGCTCAGCTTTGCTGCCAAGCGTCCTAGTCACGGTAAAACTGGCGCTGCTAGTGTGCCTGTGTACTATGAAGCGTGCTCATGCATGCACTACCATATGAAATATATTAGGCTGCAGCTAGTCGCAGCCCGGTGTATTAAGTCACACCAGTGGCATGACATGTCACGTGTGCCCATGTGGCCATGCCGCGGGTGTGATGAGTGTGGATACATACTCGTGTTGGAGCGTCTTAGTGGCTAAGCATTTCATGCCAAATTAAGCAAAAGGGAAAGGTGTATGAGGACACATCTGTATATGATTACCATGATAATAGCATCCATACCACCAACAGCTACTCTGGTATAGCATATAGCCAGCGGTGGTACTACTATCTGAATGCTTATGATAGGTTTTCAGGATAGTAACTTAGAGTGGTAGTGTGAATTTATTTTGAAGTGGTTTCTAAAGTTCTACAATTTGAGGTCAGTTCTTGAGCTTTAAATACACAAAAAGATTTTTGAAAATTTAAGCAAGGTGAACTAGAGATGTGCGGATTCAGTTTTCTGTAAATATTTAATTTAAATTAATTTGGTTTATTTTTATTTGTATTTGTTTTATGTGTAACAACATATGTGTAACAACTATATGTGCAGACAAATGCATTAGACCAGGCTTCTAATTTACAAATAGCCAGCTGTAACAAATCTAACAATTAACAAAGCACTTTAAATACTATAGTCTTGAAAAGTCCCAGTGCATTGTGGGACAAAACGCGTTGACCAGATCAGATCTCTTTGCTCCCAAAGCGGACCTCCTCCACCACCATCTACTGAACAACATTGCAGCTACGTCCTGTAGAGACCTTGCCGCTGGGAGAACATCCCTATTTAGATATCAACCCCCGCAGCAGTTAAACACGTCACCTCCGGGAATGAGCGACCAGAGACACCCGCGAATGGACATCAGCCCACATACCACTGTCGGGAGGGACGAGTGCGTGGAGATACCCGCGGCTGGACAGCAGTTCCCCGTAGTGGTGAGTGTATCACCAACGGGAGAACAAGTAAGCGGAGACATCTGCAGCTGAAATTAAGCAGAGGCACAAGGAGGGGTAACTATGTGTTGTTGCGGGTGTGGTTCATAGGGTTGACCACACTTAGGTTGACAGTGTCTAGGTCGAGCACTATTGGTCAACAGTAACTTGGTGTGACACCCAAAATAGGTCGACACAAGCATTAGGCTGACATGAGAAAGGTCGACATGACAAAAGGTTGACATGAGGTTTTTACATTTTTTTGTGTCGTTTTCTTCGGAGAGTGATCGGGAACCCCAATTTGTGCACCATGAAGGGGATTTGCAGCCTAGCATGTCTGGAGCCGGATGCAACCCTCTCCCAGTCAATGTGCAATGAGTTTGCAAACTTTTTTGCTTATAAGGTATCCTTTATCAAGGCTGGAATCACGACAGTGCCATCAAATTAATGTCAGGTGGAGTCACAACATACATACAATCAATTAAATAATGTATACAGTGTGTAATACACCAAATACACATAGAGAGGGATAGCAAGGTATAGACATACCAAACATCATGAGAGACATTAAACAAAAAGATGGTATAAAACTGTCTACCAAGTAAGCTAAATAAATCAGGGAGGTATTTATGTCAACTATACCACTTTATAATAGGAGATGAAGGAGATGTGGAATTAAGACAACCTAATGTTGCCATTTGGAAGCTACAGTATACTGTACTTTTGTAAAATCCATTGACATAGAAGAGACCAATTTCATTTCCACAGTTGAGCAATAGCTGCGCTTGCTGCCATGAGGGTGTGACCAAGAACATATCTGTGATATGAAGAGACGGTAGCAAGGTACCAGATGGAGCAGGGTGTAGAAGTGCTATTTTAGAACTGGCAATAAAAAGCCTCCTTTATTTATCCCCCTTCAGAAACACACTTAAATCCATCTTCCACTGAACTGGGAGTTTCTTGGGGGTCTTATCCAATAGTAACAGGTTATATCAGTATCTTACGTTCCCTTTGTATTTGGTGGAATTGAGGCATCTGAGAAAATGAAGTGGAATAGCACAAGGGGAAGGAACCAATAGGTGAATCCAGTGTCTATCCAGGAGGCACTTATAAAAGTCTTGAGGAGGCAGTTGATAAATGTTACTCAATTGGGTAAATGACATGAGAACATTATTAGAATACAATGTTTTTCAATGTACAAATGCCACAACAGAATAATACCAATTGGAAAGATTCAGATTTGGAATGAAGGGAGCCAGACTGGTTATATGAAGATCAGCTGAGGGCAAAGGAAGAGGTCTCAGGTTATCCGAGAGTTTGTCCCATGCAGTTTTGCAGATAGTGTAGACTCAGAGGTAGAGGCATGAAATAGTCTGCATTGTTTAAAGAGCCATTATAAATCCATCATAGGGATGCATGTCAGCCCCGAGACCCACACATGACTTGATACCCAAGTTAGAAAACAATTCTGTATTTTGCAATTCATTATGCGATTTTTATGATTTATATTTTGCCAATATAGGCCAGTTAGTTATCTATTAAGGTTTGGCAAAATACTATACCTCCTACCGATATAGACAGCACCAGATAAAGAGAAGTCAACCTTAATCTTTCACTCTTCCACACATGTTTTAAAAATGGAATAAACCTTTTTCAACCACACAGGTAATAGTCTCAGTATAGATAAAAATAGTTAAAGTAACTTAGTAAGGAACATCATTTTGAGAGCTGCTATCCTACCCATCACCAAAACTTTATTACTCAACTTGTTTCTCGTGAAAGCCACCAATTTGTGTGATAATGGATGATAATTACAATAAATGAAGTACTCTTTTCAGACTGTTGGGAAAATGCATAAGTAGCTAAGGGATGTTTTATTGTCAAGCATAGTTGTAGCTGGTTTGGAGTCTATGGAGGGAATCAGAGGAGACATTAATTGGGAAGACCTCTGTTTTTATTGTGTTCGGCTTATTTGAGGAAGCTGAGGAATAAGCATCCAAGACAGAGTGAATGTCAAGGAGAAAGTTCTCAGGTTGAGCAGCAATGATGCAAATATAATCAACAAAGAGACCAATCTCATGAGGTTTGCTACAAACTACAGTGCCAATAGTGGAGTCAGAAAGATTGATCTTTTCAGCCAAAGTTATATTCCAAAGACAAATATAAGAGGCTAATAGGGGCTCCCCTGTCTCATATCATTGTTGATGAAAAAGCTGGAGAAGAAAACCAAATTGGCAGAACTTTTAGCTGAAAGTGACAATTACAGGGTTAGCATGATATCTAAAATATGGCCACAGAAACCAAACCAACATAACACAACACACATATAGCCCCAATGATGCTGAAGAAATGGCTTTTCCACATCCAATGAGAGCAGGAGAAGTGGATCCCCAGAATGGACATTAAACTTAATGATGCTGAAAGGCTGGCAGGTGTTGTAGGAGCTTGTTGTCCCATAACAAAGTCCACTTGCTCTGGGTTAACAAGTTGAGGAAGTAGGGGATTCAGCATATTCCCAACCATCTCTTTGTGAAGTCTGATGTCTGAAATGAATAATGCAACAGGACAGTAATTTTGTACAACAGTGGGGTCCTTTCGATATGGCAAGAAGCCAAACTTTCAGCATCTCCTAGGAGAAAGAGCTGGACAAGGAACCAACATCAAACATTCCCACTAGAACTGGAATCAGCCATTCCTGAAACCCACTCCTGGGAAGCAACTATAAACTTCACCTCCTCCACAGACCAGAGAGATTTGGTGGTCATCCTCACCTAAGGCTCTAATTCAGGTAAGTATAGATCAAATAAAAAGTCATCAGTACTAGCCTGTGTAGGCTGGGGCACAATTAGATAGTCTTTAATGTTAGAGAGGAGAGCATAGTAGGCAGCTATGACATTGGCTATTGTACTTAGATTCGAAGAGATCTCTAATCGAGCTCCTAGTTCTTAACTTCCTAGCAAAAAGCCTAGAATCCCTATTTCCCATACAATGCAATATTTGATATAGATTGCCAATATTGTTCTTGTGGTGATGGCCTTAAGGGAATATGACTGGAACTCTTCTCTTAAAAAGTGTTTGAGACACATTATGCAGGTATTCCTTTTAGAGGGTTTCCAACTTCAGGAGCTGTGAGCTCTAATTGTATAGTATTTGAGTCTGGATCTCCAATATCACACCATGGATCACCATGATTCACAAGGCCACCTGAATAGAAACAGCTTTCAATGTACACAAAAAATGTAGTATGGATGTATCCTCAAGAGATAATTGTTTAATCTCCAGGACCTAGGGAAGACAAGAATTATACTGCAGCCCAACTGTATGAGGAGAGCATGGTCAGACCATGAAATGGAATGAATTGTTGCTTTCTTAAACTGCTGTATGGGCCACTTATTGGTAATGGCTAGATCTATCCTGGGAGAAAGACCTGTGGATGTGTTGGAAATAAAAATAGTCAGGGGTTGGAGGGAGTGGCAGTTATCAAATATTTCATACTTGGAAAATATCTGTCTGTACTGATGAGAAGGGTTATTGGAAGGGAAAGTCTTTTAGGCCACAAGCTGGGTAGATCTGGGTAGATCTGAGCAGTCACATCTGGCCAAGATCTGGTAGATCTGGCCAACTAATATATAATACCATCAATAGTCAACTAATATAATAGTGTCCTAGGTAAACTCACAGTGTTGTTGGATAAGAATACCCACACCTCCTTATCAGGGCTATTGGACCTATTACAGTGAGTATAATGTAAATCAAAAAATGAGGGAGGAGAGGATGAGGTAAAATGCAACAATACCTGCAGTCTACTCAGCTATTTTTTTTCCAGATAAGTACAAACTTTGGTGTTGAGTTACAATATTAACTATTGAGTGTACTGGAAGAAATCTGAGAAGAAGCCACCTCAGCAGAACTGGTAAAATCACTGGCGTATTTATGATGGGTGCCGTGTGTGTCCGGGGGGTCCACACTGCACACTCTGCTTCCATTTCTTCAATACTTACCCTCTGGAGTCCCGCGTCAATGCATCATTGCTGCATAAATCACTCTGGGACTCTGGGACAGCGTCAGGGTCCCCCAGTGAACCTAGTGTCCAGAAACAAGAGCACTGCCAGCTAGAGAGGAGGGGGCAGAATGGGAATGTACACAGGCCTCCTCCTCTCTGAAGATGCCCCTGGGTAAAATACATTAAACAACATAACTACCTAGAAATGTTGAACATATGAATAAGCACCTCCACAAGGGGAGGGAGGGGATGCATGAAAGAAAGGAAGAAGGGGCATGGGATGGGAAAATCAGAGGCAAACAACCATATAGTACACTAATGTGTGGGTTTATAGTGTCCACTAAAAGGCTTACTGCAGTATTTGAATACATGGGTGGGGGGGGGGGGTAGTGATCTAGCCCCCACCACTTTACTTGGCAAACAATAATTTGCAATCAAATAGCAAAGAATACAGAGCACAGAAAACTGTAGGCATCGAGAAACAAACTTTGGTACAAGGAAAAATCAACATAAGAAGGTAAATCTAAACAAAAGTAGAATAATATAATCTACAGAGTCAGGATGTCCTGATGTAGGAAGAGAGAAACAGATGCACACTCCTAGCACTAAGAACACTGATAGTAAAAATAATTTAAATAAATCCTCACAATTAACATGGAGTATAATTAAAGTTCTTAGCACACATTTGCGCAAATATGAGGGCCCATATCCCGCGGCCAGGTGTAGCGCTAATGTAGACAAGGTTCAAGAGACACTTCAGGGAGGAAGCAACTAAATGAGCAACAAATTCGCATGTTTCTGCACTACATTACATTTGTGATTTTCGGGAAACATGCGATTTTTCGGGAAAAATTGCACGTTCCCAAAAATCGCACCCTATTACGTCTGGCCCCTTGTTTGTTAAAGAATCAGCTTGTTCCTACCACGTAACACCCATTGTCCATTATCTTCACTGGATGCTTGTTAGATGCAGAATCTGCTTCAAGATTGGCTTGTTAACATTCAAAGTCCCACTGTACATAATTAGGGTCCTAAATACTTTAAACAGTTTCTTATTCCCAATATTCAGTAGACGGGGCTGCCATCAGAAATTAATTGTATAAATAAATTATTCTTATTATGCTATGTTATTTCCCTTCTGATAAAAGCAAAACATCCCAATGATGACTACCCCACTGACTTCCCTAGGAGCAGTGATGTGCAGTGAGGTCAATGGCTGAAGAGGAGCTGGCTAGTATCACAGCCAGATTTACAACCATAAAAATTATTAGAATAATATAACTATGACTATACAAATTATTAAAATAATACAAAGATGACTGTACAGTATTATATAAAATAATTAGAGATGAGCGCCGGAAATTTTTCGGGTTTTGTGTTTTGGTTTTGGGTTCGGTTCCGCGGCCGTGTTTTGGGTTCGACCGCGTTTTGGCAAAACCTCACCGAATTTTTTTTGTCGGATTCGGGTGTGTTTTGGATTCGGGTGTTTTTTTAAAAAAACCCTAAAAAACAGCTTAAATCATTGAATTTGGGGGTAATTTTGATCCCAAAGTATTATTAACCTCAAAAAACATAATTTACACTCATTTTCAGCCTATTCTGAACACATCACACCTCACAATATTATTTTTAGTCCTAAAATTTGCACCGAGGTCGCTGTGTGAGTAAGATAAGCGACCCTAGTGGCCGACACAAACACCGGGCCCATCTAGGAGTGGCACTGCAGTGTCACGCAGGATGGCCCTTCCAAAAAACCCTCCCCAAACAGCACATGACGCAAAGAAAAAAAGAGGCGCAATGAGGTAGCTGACTGTGTGAGTAAGATTAGCGACCCTAGTGGCCGACACAAACACCGGGCACATCTAGGAGTGGCACTGCAGTGTCACGCAGGATGTCCCTTCCAAAAAACCCTCCCCAAACAGCACATGACGCAAAGAAAAAAAGAGGCGCAATGAGGTAGCTGTGTGAGTAAGATTAGCGACCCTAGTGGCCGACACAAACACCGGGCCCATCTAGGAGTGGCACTGCAGTGTCACGCAGGATGTCCCTTCCAAAAAACCCTCCCCAATCAGCACATGATGCAAAGAAAAAGAAAAGAAAAAAGAGGTGCAAGATGGAATTATCCTTGGGCCCTCCCACCCACCCTTATGTTGTATAAACAAAACAGGACATGCACACTTTAACCAACCCATCATTTCAGTGACAGGGTCTGCCACACGACTGTGACTGATATGACTGGTTGGTTTGGACCCCCCCCCAAAAAAGAAGCAATTAATCTCTCCTTGCACAAACTGGCTCTACAGAGGCAAGATGTCCACCTCATCTTCACCCTCCGATATATCACCGTGTACATCCCCCTCCTCACAGATTATCAATTCGTCCCCACTGGAATCCACCATCTCAGCTCCCTGTGTACTTTGTGGAGGCAATTGCTGCTGGTCAATGTCTCCGCGGAGGAATTGATTATAATTCATTTTAATGAACATCATCTTCTCCACATTTTCTGGATGTAACCTCGTACGCCGATTGCTGACAAGGTGAGCGGCGGCACTAAACACTCTTTCGGAGTACACACTTGTGGGAGGGCAACTTAGGTAGAATAAAGCCAGTTTGTGCAAGGGCCTCCAAATTGCCTCTTTTTCCTGCCAGTATAAGTACGGACTGTCTGACGTGCCTACTTGGATGCGGTCACTCATATAATCCTCCACCATTCTTTCAATGGGGGGAGAATCATATGCAGTGACAGTAGACGACATGTCCGTAATCGTTGTCAGGTCCTTCAGTCCGGACCAGATGTCAGCATCAGCAGTCGCTCCAGACTGCCCTGCATCACCGCCAGCGGGTGGGCTCGGAATTCTGAGCCTTTTCCTCGCACCCCCAGTTGCGGGAGAATGTGAAGGAGGAGATGTTGACAGGTCGCGTTCCGCTTGACTTGACAATTTTGTCACCAGCAGGTCTTTCAACCCCAGCAGACCTGTGTCTGCCGGAAAGAGAGATCCAAGGTAGGCTTTAAATCTAGGATCGAGCACGGTGGCCAAAATGTAGTGCTCTGATTTCAACAGATTGACCACCCGTGAATCCTTGTTAAGCGAATTAAGGGCTGCATCCACAAGTCCCACATGCCTAGCGGAATCGCTCCGTGTTAGCTCCTTCTTCAATGCCTCCAGCTTCTTCTGCAAAAGCCTGATGAGGGGAATGACCTGACTCAGGCTGGCAGTGTCTGAACTGACTTCACGTGTGGCAAGTTCAATGGGCATCAGAACCTTGCACAACGTTGAAATCATTCTCCACTGCACTTGAGACAGGTGCATTCCATCTCCTATATCGTGCTCAATTGTATAGGCTTGAATGGCCTTTTGCTGCTCCTCCAACCTCTGAAGCATATAGAGGGTTGAATTCCACCTCGTTACCACTTCTTGCTTCAGATGATGGCAGGGCAGGTTCAGTAGTTTTTGGTGGTGCTCCAGTCTTCTGTACGTGGTGCCTGTACGCCGAAAGTGTCCCGCAATTTTTCTGGCCACCGACAGCATCTCTTGCACGCCCCTGTCGTTTTTTAAAAAATTCTGCACCACCAAATTCAAGGTATGTGCAAAACATGGGACGTGCTGGAATTTGCCCATATTTAATGCACACACAATATTGCTGGCGTTGTCCGATGCCACAAATCCACAGGAGAGTCCAATTGGGGTAAGCCATTCCGCGATGATCTTCCTCAGTTGCCGTAAGAGGTTTTCAGCTGTGTGCGTATTCTGGAAAGCGGTGATACAAAGCGTAGCCTGCCTAGGAAAGAGTTGGCGTTTGCGAGATGCTGCTACTGGTGCCGCCGCTGCTGTTCTTGCGGCGGGAGTCCATACATCTACCCAGTGAGCTGTCACAGTCATATAGTCCTGACCCTGCCCTGCTCCACTTGTCCACATGTCCGTGGTTAAGTGGACATTGGGTACAACTGCATTTTTTAGGACACTGGTGAGTCTTTTTCTGACGTCCGTGTACATTCTCGGTATCGCCTGCCTAGAGAAGTGGAACCTAGATGGTATTTGGTAACGGGGGCACACTGCCTCAATAAATTGTCTAGTTCCCTGTGAACTAACGGCGGATACCGGACGCACGTCTAACACCAACATAGTTGTCAAGGACTCAGTTATCCGCTTTGCAGTAGGATGACTGCTGTGATATTTCATCTTCCTCGCAAAGGACTGTTGAACAGTCAATTGCTTACTGGAAGTAGTACAAGTGGGCTTACGACTTCCCCTCTGGGATGACCATCGACTCCCAGCGGCAACAACAGCAGCGCCAGCAGCAGTAGGCGTTACACGCAAGGATGCATCGGAGGAATCCCAGGCAGGAAAGGACTCGTCAGACTTGCCAGTGACATGGCCTGCAGGACTATTGGCATTCCTGGGGAAGGAGGAAATTGACACTGAGGGAGTTGGTGGGGTGGTTTGCGTGAGCTTGGTTACAAGAGGAAGGGATTTACTGGTCAGTGGACTGCTTCCGCTGTCACCCAAAGTTTTTGAACTTGTCACTGACTTATTATGAATGCGCTGCAGGTGACGTATAAGGGAGGATGTTCCGAGGTGGTTAACGTCCTTACCCCTACTTATTACAGCTTGACAAAGGGAACACACGGCTTGACACCTGTTGTCCGCATTTCTGGTGAAATACCTCCACACCGAAGAGCTGATTTTTTTGGTATTTTCACCTGGCATGTCAACGGCCATATTCCTCCCACGGACAACAGGTGTCTCCCCGGGTGCCTGACTTAAACAAACCACCTCACCATCAGAATCCTCCTGGTCAATTTCCTCCCCAGCGCCAGCAACACCCATATCCTCCTCATCCTGGTGTACTTCAACACTGACATCTTCAATCTGACTATCAGGAACTGGACTGCGGGTGCTCCTTCCAGCACTTGCAGGGGGCATGCAAATAGTGGAAGGCGCATGCTCTTCACGTCCAGTGTTGGGAAGGTCAAGCATCGCAAACGACACAATTGGACTCTCCTTGTGGATTTGGGATTTCAAAGAACGCACAGTTCTTTGCGGTGCTTTTGCCAGCTTGAGTCTTTTCAGTTTTCTAGCGAGAGGCTGAGTGCTTCCATCCTCATGTGAAGCTGAACCACTAGCCATGAACATAGGCCAGGGCCTCAGCCGTTCCTTGCCACTCCGTGTGGTAAATGGCATATTGGCAAGTTTACGCTTCTCCTCCGACAATTTTATTTTAGGTTTTGGAGTCCTTTTTTTTCTGATATTTGGTGTTTTGGATTTGACATGCTCTGTACTATGACATTGGGCATCGGCCTTGGCAGACGACGTTGCTGGCATTTCATCGTCTCGGCCATGACTAGTGGCAGCAGCTTCAGCACGAGGTGGAAGTGGATCTTGATCTTTCCCTAATTTTGGAACCTCAACTTTTTTGTTCTCCATATTTTATAGGCAGAACTAAAAGGCACCTCAGGTAAACAATGGAGATGGATGGATTGGATACTAGTATACAATTATGGACGGACTGCCACGGTTAGGTGGTATAAAAAAACCACGGTTAGGTGGTATATATTATAATAATAATACAATTATGGATGGACGGACTGCCTGCCGACTGCCGACACAGAGGTAGCCACAGCCGTGAACTACCGCACTGTACACTGGTTGATAAAGAGATAGTAGTATACTCGTAACAACTAGTATGACACTATGACGACGGTATAAAGAATGGAAAAAAAACCACGGTTAGGTGGTATATATTATAATAATAATACAATTATGGATGGACGGACTGCCTGCCGACTGCCGACACAGAGGTAGCCACAGCCGTGAACTACCGCACTGTACACTGGTTGATAAAGAGATAGTAGTATACTCGTAACAACTAGTATGACACTATGACGACGGTATAAAGAATGAAAAAAAAACCACGGTTAGGTGGTATATATTATAATAATAATACAATTATGGATGGACGGACTGCCTGCCGACTGCCGACACAGAGGTAGCCACAGCCGTGAACTACCGCACTGTACACTGGTTGATAAAGAGATAGTAGTATACTCGTAACAACTAGTATGACACTATGACGACGGTATAAAGAATGAAAAAAAAACCACGGTTAGGTGGTATATATTATAATAATAATACAATTATGGATGGACGGACTGCCTGCCGACTGCCGACACAGAGGTAGCCACAGCCGTGAACTACCGCACTGTACACTGGTTGATAAAGAGATAGTAGTATACTCGTAACAACTAGTATGACACTATGACGGTATAAAGAATGAAAAAAAAACCACGGTTAGGTGGTATATATTATAATAATAATACAATTATGGATGGACGGACTGCCTGCCGACTGCCGACACAGAGGTAGCCACAGCCGTGAACTACCGCACTGTACACTGGTTGATAAAGAGATAGTAGTATACTCGTAACAATTAGGATGACACTATGACGGTATAAAGAATGAAAAAAAAACCACGGTTAGGTGGTAGGTATATAATAATAAATAATACAATTCTGGTCGGACGGACTGCCTGCCGTGTGCCGACACAGAGGTAGCCACAGCCGTGAACTACCGCACTGTACACTGGTTGATAAAGAGATAGTAGTATACTCGTAACAATTAGGATGACACTATGACGGTATAAAGAATGAAAAAAAAACCACGGTTAGGTGGTAGGTATATAATAATAAATAATACAATTCTGGTCGGACGGACTGCCTGCCGTGTGCCGACACAGAGGTAGCCACAGCCGTGAACTACCGCACTGTACACTGGTTGATAAAGAGATAGTAGTATACTCGTAACAATTAGGATGACACTATGACGGTATAAAGAATGAAAAAAAAACCACGGTTAGGTGGTAGGTATATAATAATAAATAATACAATTCTGGTCGGACGGACTGCCTGCCGTGTGCCGACACAGAGGTAGCCACAGCCGTGAACTACCGCACTGTACACTGGTTGATAAAGAGATAGTAGTATACTCGTAACAATTAGGATGACACTATGACGGTATAAAGAATGAAAAAAAAACCACGGTTAGGTGGTAGGTATATAATAATAAATAATACAATTCTGGTCGGACGGACTGCCTGCCGTGTGCCGACACAGAGGTAGCCACAGCCGTGAACTACCGCACTGTACACTGGTTGATAAAGAGATAGTAGTATACTCGTAACAATTAGGATGACACTATGACGGTATAAAGAATGAAAAAAAAACCACGGTTAGGTGGTAGGTATATAATAATAAATAATACAATTCTGGTCGGACGGACTGCCTGCCGTGTGCCGACACAGAGGTAGCCACAGCCGTGAACTACCGCACTGTACTGTGTCTGCTGCTAATATAGACTGGTTGATATTTAAAGAGATATTAGTAGTATACAACAATACTATACTGGTGGTCAGGCACTGGTCACCACTCCTGCAGCAAAAGTGTGCACTGTTAATTAATATAATTGTACTCCTGGCTCCTGCTAACAACCTGCAGTGCTCCCCAGTCTCCCCCACAATTAATTATAAGCTTTTAATTTATACATTGATGACTGTGCAGCACACTGGGCTGAGCTGAGTGCACACAGACTGAGTCACACTGTGTGACTGACTGTGCTGTGTATCGTTTTTTTTTTCAGGCAGAGAACGGATATAGCAGAGAGAAGTGAACGGATATATTATATTAAATAAAAGTTAACTAGCAACTGCACTGGTCACTGACTGTGGTAAACTAACTCTGTCTGCGACTCTGCACAATCTCTCTCTATCTAATCTATCTATCTCTATTCTAATGGAGAGGACGCCAGACACGTCCTCTCCCTATCAATCTCAATGCACGAGTGAAAATGGCGGCGACGCGCGGCTCCTTATATAGAATCCGAGTCTCGCGATAGAATCCGAGCCTCGCGAGAATCCGACAGCGTCATGATGACGTTCGGGCGCGCTCGGGTTAACCGAGCAAGGCGGGAAGATCCGAGTCGCTCGGACCCGTGGAAAAAAAAGTGAAGTTCGTGCGGGTTCGGATTCAAAGAAACCGAACCCGCTCATCTCTAAAAATAATACAAAGATTATATTATAAATTACACAGTAAATAACTAATTATTGTAATACTTTTTATAGTCAAAACTCTGGAGTACACTGGAGCATAACAGGTGAGGCTCTGAATACCCTGACTGCATGTCACTGCCTAGGAGATGTCATTCCCCTAACCTTCCCAACATGCAGACCAGACTAGAGTGCAGGGACGCATCAGACATATTTAACATTTTAAGTCTGGCTCCCAAAATCTTAAAGTTTCTACATTTCATTACATAGCATTAACTGGTATTTTGTAGTTTATGGCAGTCACTAGGATGCTCTCTGTATTGCATGGTGGTCACTAAAAAGCCCTCTGTATTTGTATGTTGGTCACTGGAATACTTTACTTTGTGTATTCTGTATTGTATAGTATGGTGGTCACTGTGATGCCCTGTATATTGTATGGCAGTTCCTAGCACAGCATGTTAGTCCTGAAGCTGTTTGTGTACAGAAGCAAGAGTTGCAATACATTTTTTGTAGACCCTGTACTAAAAAACTCACGTTGATCAGTCCAGAGATTAGTTATCCTTATAAGGTGTTATCATAAGATGTTCCAAGCTACATATCTTGCCAAGATAAATAAGGCTCCTAATGAAAATTGAAAGGGGGTCATACTCTCTTTTTTTTAGAATGATCAAAGCTATTAATGGCATTGGTATTTCTACTCTTGTTTTTGTGCATTTATAAAAAGGATTGGATGTGCGTTACATGTTTCTTTATGAACAAAGTTGATATTTATAAATACAGCCAAGTTGAGGAAAGTTATGTACACAGATTAATGAACCCAACCCATGAAAAAGAGAGATGATAGAATAACTGTGAGACACTATTTTCGTGTGCGCCCCCACCAAATGAATGAAGGATTACTAATTTTAAATATCACTCACACGGAACAACCGCAGGGATGAAAATATAAGTCAGATGACCGTGTTACAGACTCCACAACAGGACGGCCAAAGTAAAAATAAACTAAAAGATAAGAAGATATATGCAGCCAGACACATAGAACATGAGTTCAAATGAACTATTCATATCCTGTCATCCCGAAGTAATAGAAGTTACTGGGGATGTCTTCTGCCCCATCAAACTTCTGACCTTATATTTCAAGTCTGACCTCTGAAATCTTCAGGTCTCTACATAGCATATATAGGACTGTTAATTTGTTCCTTTTAGATCCCATTAAGCAGTATGTAGATATCTTACTGAACATTGCAAGGCTTCTCTTTGCTATAATGTAATCAGAGAAATAGTGATGACTGAAACTTTATGTATGGAACTCTAAAACGGGTACAGATTCAGGCATTTTTTTTCATTTCAGAAAAATTGAATATTTAATATAGATTATTATGAGTATTATAAATAATTCCTGCACAATGCACATACATGTGTAGGTAAGAATCGGTGCAGCCTTTTGTCTGGAGAACCTGAGTTTGTTGGCCCTCTTGCATAAAATACTACCCTTCATGCTTTCAGTAGTAGAGTTTAAAACAGCACATTGACACAGTGGTTAGTATTGTTGCCAAAAGGATACATTTCTGACATAGGCCTTTTTATCAACACAAAAAAATCACAAGATATCCCCCCAAAATACCAGTTTTAATTGGCACCCAATTGTATGTACAGATGTACAGAACTGTGCAAAAGTTTTAGGCAGGTTTAGAAAAAATGGTGCAAAATAAGGTGCTTTCAAAAATAGAAGTGTTAATAGTTTATTTTTATCAATTAAGAAAATGCAAAGTGAATGAACAAAAGAGAACTCTAAATTGAATCAATATTTGGTGCGACCACCCTTTGTCTTAAAAACAGCATTAATTCTTCCAGGTACACTTGCACACAGTTTTTGAAGGAACTTGGCAGGGAGGTTGCTGCAAACATCTTGGAGAGCTAACCACAGATCTTCTGTGGGTGTAGGCTTGCTCAAATTCTTCTGTCTCTTCATATAATCCCAGACAGAATTGATGATGTTGGGATCAGGGCTCTGTGGGGCCATATCATCATTTGCTGGACTCCTTGTTCTTCTTTACACTGAAGATAATTCTTAATGAAATGTGGCTGTATGTTTGGAGTCGCTGTCCTGCTGCAGAATAAATATGGAGCCAATCAGGTGCCTCCCTGGTGGTATTGCATGATGGATAAGTACCTGCCTGTATTTCTCAGCATTGAGTACACCATTAATCCTGACCACATCTCCAACTCCATTTGCTGAAATGCAACCCCAAACTTGCAAAGAACCTCCACCATGCTTCACTGTTGCCAGCAGACACTCATTATTGTACCAGTCTGCAGCCCTTCGGCAAACAAACTGTTTTCTATTACAGCCAAATATTTCAATTTGTGACTCATCAGTCCAGAGCACCTGCTGCCATTTTTCTGCACCCAAGTACTTATATTTCTGTGCATAGTTGAGTCACTTGGCCTTGTTTCCATGCCGAAAGCATGGCTTATTAGCCTCAATACATACATGAAGGCCACGTCTGGCAAGACTTCTCCAAACAGTAAATGGGTGTACCTGGGTCCCACTTGTTTCTGCCAGTACTGAGCTGCTGACACTGCTAGACATCTTCTGATTTAGAAGGGTAGTAATCAGGATGTGTTTTTTTAATCTGATGCACCAAGTTTCTTTGGACGACCACTGCCTCTACTCTCCTCATTGTTGCCTGTTTCTTTGTGCTTCAATGCTGAGAAATACAGGCCGGTACTTACCTATCATACAATACCATCAGAGAGGTGTCTGGTTGGCTCTAAATTTATTCTGCAGCAAGACAACGACCCCAAACATACAGCCAATGTCATTAAGAACTAGCTTTAATGTAAAGAAGAACAAGGGGTGCTGGAAGTGATGATAAGAGCCCTGATGTCAACATCATCAAGTCCATCTGGGATTACATGAAGAGACAGGATTTGAGCATGTCTACATCCACAGAAGATCTGTGGTTAGTTCTCCAAGATGTTTGGAACAACCTCCCTGCCCCGTTCCTCCAAAAACTGTGTGCAAGTGTACCTAGAAGAATTGATGCTGTTTTGAAGGCAAAGGGTGGTCACAATAAACACTGTATTGACTTGATTTACATTTCTCTTCTGTTCATTGACTTTGCATTTTGTTAATTGCTAAAAATAAACTATTAACACTGCTATATTTAAAAGCATTCTTACTTTGCAGCAATTTTTCTCACACCTGCCTAAAACTTTTGTACAGCACTTAATGCCGTGGTCCCCTCTTTTTGACTGCAAAAACAGCTCCCATAGGTATATATTGCAGTTGCTCAATTGTTCTGGAGCTTGGTAGCTAGTGCCATCTTCACTTCTAGTTCTAACACATTGTAGAGACAGTCTACTATCAGAGCCCCTGTCCCAACATGTGTTCTCTATATATTTGGGCAATACTTAATTTCTTATTCCAGCAGTAAACAGCAATAAGAAATTGTAGTTATCCTGTCTAAAACCCGACAAGTAATAAATATGCCAGATAGTGTTGTGCAGACTGGTTGAAAGTGTTGCAAATTACCTAGTGAATGACGAGTCCACTGTAATATCATTATGTTAAGCACAATGTAAACTTTGGGCATCCTCTTCAATGTGGACTAGTATTCAATTAATGCAAGGAGGACTGCCTCTAGTGTCTCAACAGTCTTGTATGGAACTGCGTAGTGTTATTGGATACAAGATAACTCATGATACTAATTATGAATAATTTAGCCATTATGTTCCTAGAGATTATCTCAGTACTATATATCTATTGAGCAGATTTCTATCTGTACCTTATTAAAACGTTCTAACATCTTATTGTGCATTAACTGTGAACATTCGCAACTGTGATATGTTTTTTTTTTCTTTTTACCTCTCCAGCTTTTTGTTTAAAGAGACAAATTGCTTTCATATTACAAATAAAATGTTATTTTCCTGGCTAAGAGTTCCACCTGATCCCATATCTTGTACTTTATAACAGTTTGCCAGAAACATGCTTATTGCAAGATCCTTAGATACTGTACAAAGTATGCAATTTAGAGATATTACATTCTTTCTATGGTTAGTAATTGCTTTACAAAGTATTTACTTTTAAAAATGTTTTTCCATATTGTCTGCTTCTCCTGTTGCACTGAAAAGTCAACCAGCTTATCCTTGGAACAGATCCATTTTCTGAATTTAATAATGTAATCTATGTCATCCATCTCAGCAGCTATTAATTACCTTGCAGTAAATACTTTGCATGTGATATCACTTGTAAAAGAGTGGAGCGTGTATCTAGGAGTATGGTCGGATGGCTCTTCATCTGCAAGGTAACCATTTCATTCTTAATTATGTTATTTCTGGAGCAGTCGACAAATGCTGTACAATGACTACACTCCAGATGGTCCCAGTACATTGGACTGTGAACCCCATGTTCAGGCTGAATGATGTGGCACATACCTTGTCTCTAGCCAAGGTAAATTCATACTGGATGCCTGGTTCATTTCCTGCTTGTTAAGGATGTGACAGCTGAATGCTGGAAGTAAGAATTCCAGAGATTGTTTTCAGTGTCAGGTTAAGAAAGGGAGACAGGGTCTTGTTAAAAGCTGAGATGAATTGGGCACTATTAACGTTGAAGCAATTAAAATGGACCTGAATAATTTCCTGCTATTTTTCTCTAATATTAGTGTCAGGAAGAAGGACAGGCTGAGAGCCAAGGAAGGAGTCAAAATGATCTAACTAGATGTTTGTCTTTATTTTAGTTGCTGTATTTACAGGGATGGGCTAAGGGTTACACAAAAGAGGCAGATCAGCAGATGAGAGGTCTTTACTGAGTATGAGATATTTTACACCTTACTGCGCATGCTCAGAAGAGGCCACAGCTCTGTTCTTTTAAGAGCAATCAGGGAACCCAGGAGGCTAAAGTGGTACTGTAGGGTCCTGGGTCAACTTTTCAAGGTGGCCTTTTGATGCGCTGGTCCACCCATGCTTTGAGGAATCAGTAGCTGAGCTGTGTCTTCAATTTGAAATCAGCCTCTGATCATTATATGCAAATAGAATTTTCTACAGTTTCACCTTTTGTAGGTAGAAGCCATGATATTGCACCAGGGTTTATGGGTGGAAGCTTAATGGGATTAATGGAATTTGGCATCTTCGCCGTGTTTATCTTGTAAATCTTGTCACATGTTCTTTCACCATTATGCATTTAGTGATTTGTATATTCAATAACATTGGTTTATTTGCACTTGTAGGAGTTCGGATGGCGATGACTGAGAGGTATGCAGGCCACTATCTATGGCACCTACACAGACATTGCATTTGTATAAGGATCGTGTACTGTACATGTTGTGCAGAGCAGAGCCAGATTAAGACTTTATGGAGCCCGGGGCATTTAAGACAGGATGGCCTACCCATGGCCGGACTGGCCATCTGGCACTTCTGGCAAATACCAGAAGGGCCAATGGGCTGGTGGGCCGGTCCTGTCACATAGAGAACCAGGAAGGCCGCTCGCAGTTCAGCCTCCGGATCTCTGGTCTGGCCACTCCCCCTTGCCTGTCTCCATGGAAATGGGGGTGTGCCACTAGTCCATGCCCCCTGACTCATGGCACGCCCCCGTGGGTAGTGTCTGTGCGCCCCCTTTCATGGCAAGCGTTCCCCTGTCATGTGCACGTGCTTGCTTTAGGAGCGACAATGTTCAGCCCTAGTCCATCCCTGGCCTACCTCAAATCCTCTGGCACTCCCCTCTTGCCAGCACTGCCCCCACTTGTCATCCAGCCTTCTCCCACTCATTGTCTGGCCCAACCCCACCGGCTATATATATATATATATATAGTGGGGCAAAAAAGTATTTGGGCAGCCACCGATTGTGCAAGTTGACCCACTTAAAAACATGAGGTCTGTAATTTCCATCATAGGTACACATCAACTGTGAGAGACAGAATCTGAAAAAAAAAACAGGAAATCACATTGTATGCTTTTTAAACAATTTACTTGTATATTCTTGCGGAAAATAAATATTTGGACAATCAAAAAGTTTAACTCAATACTTTGTAATATAACCTCGGTTGGCAATTACAGAGGTCAAATGTTTCCTGTAGTTCTTGACCAGGTTTGCACACACTGTAGCAGGTATTTTGACCCACTCTTCCATGCAGATCTTCTCTAGATCTGTCATGTTTTGGGGCTGTTGCCGGGCAACACGGACTTTCAACTTCCTCCACAGATTTTCTATTGGGTTGAGGTCTGGAGACTGGCTAGGCCACTCCAGGACCTTGAAATGCTTCTTACGGAGCCACTCCTTAGTTGCCCGGGCGGAGAGTATTGGGTAATTGTCATGCTGGAAGACCCAGCCACGTTCCATCTAGAGATGAGCGGGTTCGGTTTCTCTGAAACCGAACCCGCACGAACTTCATGTTTTTTTCACGGGTCCGAGCAGACTCGGATCCTCCCGCCTTGCTCGGTTAACCCGAGCGCGCCCGAACGTCATCATGACGCTGTCGGATTCTCGCGAGACTCGGATTCTATATAAGGAGCCGCGCGTCGCCGCCATTTTCACACGTGCATTGAGATTGATAGGGAGAGGACGTGGCTGGCGTCCTCTCCATTAGAAATTAGATTAGAAGAGAGAGAGAGATTGTGCAGAGTCAGACAGAGTTTACCACAGTGACCAGTGCAGTTGTTGTTAGTTAACTTTTATTTATTTTAATATATATCCGTTCTCTGCTATATCCGTTCTCTGCCTGAAAAAAAACGATACACAGCAGCAGCCAGTCACACAGTGTGACTCAGTCTGTGTGCACTCAGCTCAGCCCAGTGTGCTGCACATCAATGTATAAAAGGCAAAGCTTATAATAATTGTGGGGGAGACTGGGGAGCACTGCAGGTTGTTATAGCAGGAGCCCCCAGGAGTACATAATATTATATTAATTTAAAATTAAACAGTGCACACTTTTGCTGCCAGTGTGACTAGTGGTGACCAGTGCCTGACCACCAGTATAGTAGTATATTGTTGTATGTATTGTATACTATCTCTTTATCAACCAGTCTATATTAGCAGCAGACACAGTACAGTGCGGTAGTTCACGGCTGTGGCTACCTCTGTGTCGGCAGTCGGAACTCGGCAGGCAGTCCGTCCATCCATAATTGTATTACAATATATACCACCTAACCGTGGTATTTTTTTTTCTTTCTTTATACCGTCATAGTGTCATACTAGTTGTTACGAGTATACTACTATCTCTTTATCAACCAGTGTACAGTGCGGTAGTTCACGGCTGTGGCTACCTCTGTGTCGGCAGTCGGCAGGCAGTCCGTCCATCCATAATTGTATTATTATTATAATATATACCACCTAACCGTGGTTTTTTTTCCATTCTTTATACCGTCGTCATAGTGTCATACTAGTTGTTACGAGTATACTACTATCTCTTTATCAACCAGTGTACAGTGCGGTAGTTCACGGCTGTGGCTACCTCTGTGTCGGCAGTCGGCAGGCAGTCCGTCCATCCATAATTGTATTATTATTATAATATATACCACCTAACCGTGGTTTTTTTTTCATTCTTTATACCGTCGTCATAGTGTCATACTAGTTGTTACGAGTATACTACTATCTCTTTATCAACCAGTGTACAGTG
The DNA here is from genome assembly GCF_028390025.1 of Pseudophryne corroboree. Classification (NCBI taxonomy): domain Eukaryota; kingdom Metazoa; phylum Chordata; class Amphibia; order Anura; family Myobatrachidae; genus Pseudophryne; species Pseudophryne corroboree. Next base: position 202,184,636 of record NC_086450.1, on the reverse strand, counting down.
CGGTAGTTCACGGCTGTGGCTACCTCTGTGTCGGCAGTCGGCAGGCAGTCCGTCCATCCATAATTGTATTATTATTATAATATATACCACCTAACCGTGGTTTTTTTTTCATTCTTTATACCGTCGTCATAGTGTCATACTAGTTGTTACGAGTATACTACTATCTCTTTATCAACCAGTGTACAGTGCGGTAGTTCACGGCTGTGGCTACCTCTGTGTCGGCAGTCGGCAGGCAGTCCGTCCATCCATAATTGTATTATTATTATAATATATACCACCTAACCGTGGTTTTTTTTTCATTCTTTATACCGTCGTCATAGTGTCATACTAGTTGTTACGAGTATACTACTATCTCTTTATCAACCAGTGTACAGAGCGGTAGTTCACGGCTGTGGCTACCTCTGTGTCGGCAGTCGGCAGGCAGTCCATCCATCCATAATTGTATTATTATTATAATATATACCACCTAACCGTGGTTTTTTTTTCATTCTTTATACCGTCGTCATAGTGTCATACTAGTTGTTACGAGTATACTACTATCTCTTTATCAACCAGTGTACAGTGCGGTAGTTCACGGCTGTGGCTACCTCTGTGTCGGCAGTCGGCAGGCAGTCCGTCCATCCATAATTGTATTATTATTATAATATATACCACCTAACCGTGGTTTTTTTTCCATTCTTTATACCGTCGTCATAGTGTCATACTAGTTGTTACGAGTATACTACTATCTCTTTATCAACCAGTGTACAGTGCGGTAGTTCACGGCTGTGGCTACCTCTGTGTCGGCAGTCGGCAGGCAGTCCGTCCATCCATAATTGTATTATTATTATAATATATACCACCTAACCGTGGTTTTTTTTTCATTCTTTATACCGTCGTCATAGTGTCATACTAGTTGTTACGAGTATACTACTATCTCTTTATCAACCAGTGTACAGTGCGGTAGTTCACGGCTGTGGCTACCTCTGTGTCGGCAGTCGGCAGGCAGTCCGTCCATCCATAATTGTATTATTATTATAATATATACCACCTAACCGTGGTTTTTTTTTCATTCTTTATACCGTCGTCATAGTGTCATACTAGTTGTTACGAGTATACTACTATCTCTTTATCAACCAGTGTACAGTGCGGTAGTTCACGGCTGTGGCTACCTCTGTGTCGGCAGTCGGCAGGCAGTCCGTCCATCCATAATTGTATTATTATTATAATATATACCACCTAACCGTGGTTTTTTTTTCATTCTTTATACCGTCGTCATAGTGTCATACTAGTTGTTACGAGTATACTACTATCTCTTTATCAACCAGTGTACAGTGCGGTAGTTCACGGCTGTGGCTACCTCTGTGTCGGCAGTCGGCAGGCAGTCCGTCCATCCATAATTGTATTATTATTATAATATATACCACCTAACCGTGGTTTTTTTATACCACCTAACCGTGGCAGTCCGTCCATAATTGTATACTAGTATCCAATCCATCCATCTCCATTGTTTACCTGAGGTGCCTTTTAGTTCTGCCTATAAAATATGGAGAACAAAAAAGTTGAGGTTCCAAAATTAGGGAAAGATCAAGATCCACTTCCACCTCGTGCTGAAGCTGCTGCCACTAGTCATGGCCGAGACGATGAAATGCCAGCAACGTCGTCTGCCAAGGCCGATGCCCAATGTCATAGTACAGAGCATGTCAAATCCAAAACACCAAATATCAGAAAAAAAAGGACTCCAAAACCTAAAATAAAATTGTCGGAGGAGAAGCGTAAACTTGCCAATATGCCATTTACCACACGGAGTGGCAAGGAACGGCTGAGGCCCTGGCCTATGTTCATGGCTAGTGGTTCAGCTTCACATGAGGATGGAAGCACTCAGCCTCTCGCTAGAAAAATGAAAAGACTCAAGCTGGCAAAAGCACCGCAAAGAACTGTGCGTTCTTTGAAATCCCAAATCCACAAGGAGAGTCCAATTGTGTCGTTTGCGATGCCTGACCTTCCCAACACTGGACGTGAAGAGCATGCGCCTTCCACTATTTGCATGCCCCCTGCAAGTGCTGGAAGGAGCACCCGCAGTCCAGTTCCTGATAGTCAGATTGAAGATGTCAGTGTTGAAGTACACCAGGATGAGGAGGATATGGGTGTTGCTGGCGCTGGGGAGGAAATTGACCAGGAGGATTCTGATGGTGAGGTGGTTTGTTTAAGTCAGGCACCCGGGGAGACACCTGTTGTCCGTGGGAGGAATATGGCCGTTGACATGCCAGGTGAAAATACCAAAAAAATCAGCTCTTCGGTGTGGAGGTATTTCACCAGAAATGCGGACAACAGGTGTCAAGCCGTGTGTTCCCTTTGTCAAGCTGTAATAAGTAGGGGTAAGGACGTTAACCACCTCGGAACATCCTCCCTTATACGTCACCTGCAGCGCATTCATAATAAGTCAGTGACAAGTTCAAAAACTTTGGGTGACAGCGGAAGCAGTCCACTGACCAGTAAATCCCTTCCTCTTGTAACCAAGCTCACGCAAACCACCCCACCAACTCCCTCAGTGTCAATTTCCTCCTTCCCCAGGAATGCCAATAGTCCTGCAGGCCATGTCACTGGCAAGTCTGACGAGTCCTCTCCTGCCTGGGATTCCTCCGATGCATCCTTGCGTGTAACGCCTACTGCTGCTGGCGCTGCTGTTGTTGCCGCTGGGAGTCGATGGTCATCCCAGAGGGGAAGTCTTAAGCCCACTTGTACTACTTCCAGTAAGCAATTGACTGTTCAACAGTCCTTTGCGAGGAAGATGAAATATCACAGCAGTCATCCTACTGCAAAGCGGATAACTGAGTCCTTGACAACTATGTTGGTGTTAGACGTGCGTCCGGTATCCGCCGTTAGTTCACAGGGAACTAGACAATTTATTGAGGCAGTGTGCCCCCGTTACCAAATACCATCTAGGTTCCACTTCTCTAGGCAGGCGATACCGAGAATGTACACGGACGTCAGAAAAAGACTCACCAGTGTCCTAAAAAATGCAGTTGTACCCAATGTCCACTTAACCACGGACATGTGGACAAGTGGAGCAGGGCAGGGTCAGGACTATATGACTGTGACAGCCCACTGGGTAGATGTATGGACTCCCGCCGCAAGAACAGCAGCGGCGGCACCAGTAGCAGCATCTCGCAAACGCCAACTCTTTCCTAGGCAGGCTACGCTTTGTATCACCGCTTTCCAGAATACGCACACAGCTGAAAACCTCTTACGGCAACTGAGGAAGATCATCGCGGAATGGCTTACCCCAATTGGACTCTCCTGTGGATTTGTGGCATCGGACAACGCCAGCAATATTGTGTGTGCATTAAATATGGGCAAATTCCAGCACGTCCCATGTTTTGCACATACCTTGAATTTGGTGGTGCAGAATTTTTTAAAAAACGACAGGGGCGTGCAAGAGATGCTGTCGGTGGCCAGAAAAATTGCGGGACACTTTCGGCGTACAGGCACCACGTACAGAAGACTGGAGCACCACCAAAAACTACTGAACCTGCCCTGCCATCATCTGAAGCAAGAAGTGGTAACGAGGTGGAATTCAACCCTCTATATGCTTCAGAGGTTGGAGGAGCAGCAAAAGGCCATTCAAGCCTATACAATTGAGCACGATATAGGAGATGGAATGCACCTGTCTCAAGTGCAGTGGAGAATGATTTCAACGTTGTGCAAGGTTCTGATGCCCTTTGAACTTGCCACACGTGAAGTCAGTTCAGACACTGCCAGCCTGAGTCAGGTCATTCCCCTCATCAGGCTTTTGCAGAAGAAGCTGGAGGCATTGAAGAAGGAGCTAACACGGAGCGATTCCGCTAGGCATGTGGGACTTGTGGATGCAGCCCTTAATTCGCTTAACAAGGATTCACGGGTGGTCAATCTGTTGAAATCAGAGCACTACATTTTGGCCACCGTGCTCGATCCTAGATTTAAAGCCTACCTTGGATCTCTCTTTCCGGCAGACACAGGTCTGCTGGGGTTGAAAGACCTGCTGGTGACAAAATTGTCAAGTCAAGCGGAACGCGACCTGTCAACATCTCCTCCTTCACATTCTCCCGCAACTGGGGGTGCGAGGAAAAGGCTCAGAATTCCGAGCCCACCCGCTGGCGGTGATGCAGGGCAGTCTGGAGCGACTGCTGATGCTGACATCTGGTCCGGACTGAAGGACCTGACAACGATTACGGACATGTCGTCTACTGTCACTGCATATGATTCTCTCAACATTGATAGAATGGTGGAGGATTATATGAGTGACCGCATCCAAGTAGGCACGTCACACAGTCCGTACTTATACTGGCAGGAAAAAGAGGCAATTTGGAGGCCCTTGCACAAACTGGCTTTATTCTACCTAAGTTGCCCTCCCACAAGTGTGTACTCCGAAAGAGTGTTTAGTGCCGCCGCTCACCTTGTCAGCAATCGGCGTACGAGGTTACATCCAGAAAATGTGGAGAAGATGATGTTCATTAAAATGAATTATAATCAATTCCTCCGCGGAGACATTGACCAGCAGCAATTGCCTCCACAAAGTACACAGGGAGCTGAGATGGTGGATTCCAGTGGGGACGAATTGATAATCTGTGAGGAGGGGGATGTACACGGTGATATATCGGAGGGTGAAGATGAGGTGGACATCTTGCCTCTGTAGAGCCAGTTTGTGCAAGGAGAGATTAATTGCTTCTTTTTTGGGGGGGGTCCAAACCAACCCGTCATATCAGTCACAGTCGTGTGGCAGACCCTGTCACTGAAATGATGGGTTGGTTAAAGTGTGCATGTCCTGTTTTGTTTATACAACATAAGGGTGGGTGGGAGGGCCCAAGGATAATTCCATCTTGCACCTCTTTTTTCTTTTCTTTTTCTTTGCGTCATGTGCTGTTTGGGGAGGGTTTTTTGGAAGGGACATCCTGCGTGACACTGCAGTGCCACTCCTAGATGGGCCCGGTGTTTGTGTCGGCCACTAGGGTCGCTTATCTTTCTCACACAGTCAGCTACCTCATTGCGCCTCTTTTTTTCTTTGCGTCATGTGCTGTTTGGGGAGGGTTTTTTGGAAGGGACATCCTGCGTGACACTGCAGTGCCACTCCTAGATGTGCCCGGTGTTTGTGTCGGCCACTAGGGTCACTAATCTTACTCACACAGTCAGCTACCTCATTGCGCCTCTTTTTTTCTTTGCGTCATGTGCTGTTTGGGGAGGGTTTTTTGGAAGGGCCATCCTGCGTGACACTGCAGTGCCACTCCTAGATGGGCCCGGTGTTTGTGTCGGCCACTAGGGTCGCTAATCTTACTCACACAGCTACCTCATTGCGCCTCTTTTTTTCTTTGCGTCATGTGCTGTTTGGGGAGGGTTTTTTGGAAGGGACATCCTGCGTGACACTGCAGTGCCACTCCTAGATGGGCCCGGTGTTTGTGTCGGCCACTAGGGTCGCTTATCTTTCTCACACAGCTACCTCATTGCGCCTCTTTTTTTCTTTGCGTCATGTGCTGTTTGGGGAGGGTTTTTTGGAAGGGACATCCTGCGTGACACTGCAGTGCCACTCCTAGATGGGCCCGGTGTTTGTGTCGGCCACTAGGGTCGCTTATCTTTCTCACACAGTCAGCTACCTCATTGCGCCTCTTTTTTTCTTTGCGTCATGTGCTGTTTGGGGAGGGTTTTTTGGAAGGGACATCCTGCGTGACACTGCAGTGCCACTCCTAGATGGGCCCGGTGTTTGTGTCGGCCACTAGGGTCGCTTATCTTACTCACACAGCGACCTCGGTGCAAATTTTAGGACTAAAAATAATATTGTGAGGTGTGATGTGTTCAGAATAGGCTGAAAATGAGTGTAAATTATGTTTTTTGAGGTTAATAATACTTTGGGATCAAAATTACCCCCAAATTCTATGATTTAAGCTGTTTTTTAGGGTTTTTTGAAAAAAACACCCGAATCCAAAACACACCCGAATCCGACAAAAATAATTCGGTGAGGTTTTGCCAAAACGCGTTCGAACCCAAAACACGGCCGCGGAACCGAACCCAAAACCAAAACACAAAACCCGAAAAATTTCAGGCGCTCATCTCTAGTTCCATCTTCAATGCTCTTACTGAGGGAAGGAGGTTTTTGCCCAAAATCTTACGATACATGGCCCCATTCATCCTCTCCTTAATATGGATCAGTCGTCCTGTCCCCTTTGCAGAAAAGCAGCCCCAAAGCATGATGTTTCCACCCCCATGCTTCACAGTGTGTATGGTGGTCTTGGGATGCCATTCATCATTCTTCTCTCTTCAAACAAGGCTAGTGGAGTTTATACCAAAAAGTTCAATTTTGCTCTCATCTGACTACATTACATTCTCCAAATCCTCCTCTGGATCATCCAGATGGTCACTGGTAAACGTTAGATGGGCCAGGACATGTGCTGGCTTAAGCAGGGGGACATTTCGGGCGCTGCAGGATTTCAATCCATGACGACATAGTGTGTTACTAATGGTAACCTTTCTGACTGTGGTCCCAGCTCTCTTGAGGTCATTGACCAGGTCCCCCCGTGTAGTTCTGGGCTGATTCCTCACCGTTCTCAAGATCATTGATACCCCATGAGGTGAGATCTTGCAAGGAGCCCCAGGTCGAGGGAGATTGTCAGTGATCTTGTCAGTGATCTTGTATTTCTTCCATGTTTTAATAATTGAGCCCACAGTTGATATTTTCTCAGCAAGCTGCTTGCCTATTGTCGAGTAGCTCATCCCAGCCTTTTGCAGCTCTACAATTTAGTCCCTTGTGTCCTTAGACAGCTCTCTGGTCTTGGCCATGGTGGAGAGGTAACAGTCTGACTGTTTGAGGGTATGGACAGGTGTCTTTATAACAGATAACCAGTTCAAACAGGTCCCATTAATACAGGTAACGAGTGGAGGATAGAAGAGCTTCTTAAAGAAAAAGTAACAGGTCTGTGAGAGCCAGAAATCTTGTTGCTTGGTAGGTGCCCAAATATTTATTTTCCACAAGAATATACAAGTAAATTGTTTACAAATCATAGAATGTGATTTTCCTGGGGTTTTTTTTTTCAGATTCTGTCTCTCACAGTTGAAGTGTACCTATGATGGAAATTACAGACCTCTCTCATCTTTTTAAGTGGGTCAACTTGCACAATCGGTGGCTGTCCTAATACATTTTTGCCCCACTGTATGTATGTATATATATATATATATATATATATATATAGGTTCTCTGCGCTTGTAAAGTGTAAAAGCAGCTCAAAATAGAAAGCAGTACATAAGTTATGAAGAGCGAGTGCTGTAAAGTATAAATTATAAATTAAGTGGCACCTGTGGAAAAAAAAATGTTGTTAAGTTTAAAACAAACAGGAATCCCGCCGTCAGCCGATCTACAACCTAGTCTGAGGAATCCCGTGGTAACCTAGAGGTAGGGTCTGGTAGGCTGAGGACTGTAAATCGGAATACCACAAACAAATTGCTCCAGAAGGGGGTGTAAACATACTGTTTGTTTTAAGCTTAACAAAAAAAATTTGTCCACAGGTACCACTTAATTTATCATTTATATTTTACAGCGCTCACTCTTCATAACTTATCCACCGGCTCTGCTGTTTATGAGGACAGGAATCAGCTGTGGGTGATAGAGCCCAGAAGTGCTTAGGCTCAATGGGACAGAGCTGTGCAAGTCCAAAGAGTGATAGTTCCAAAATGGAGCATCACTTATTTGTTTGCATTCCATTAATAATCAGTTGTTTATCTGGAAAGCAAGGGAGTCACGTGCTAGTCACCCGCACGCAGGAACCAACCCTAAACTGACAGCCTTGCGTATGTGGCTGCAAGATAAATAGAAGGAGTCCCAGTAGAGTTGGCCTTTGCACCACAGTCAATCGATGGTTACCATCGATGGTGATGATGCAATGAACCATCAATGACATAAAACTATGTGGTAATGTACCATTGATGTTTTTAACCATCTGTTACATGCATTCACAGAAAGATGTCTCCTGCCGCTTCGTTCTGATGTAAGTTCTAACTTGGGGTCAGGGACCAGGGGAGGAGTCTAGTTCTGCATCCCAGCACACTATGTGTGTAAGAGATGAGGGCTGCTGACCTTGCACACTGGATGTGTGTCACTCACTTGCAGTGTGCTGGAATACCAAAGGCCCACCTCACTCTGTAGCTGCCTAAATACACTGTACAACACTGTGTAAAGGGGTACGGGTGAACCATCTGGCCCATAGGTACCATTGATTCTGGTAATCTAGTAAACCATTCAACTCTCTGCCAGCTATTTAAATACTGTTCTGCATTGACCATAAATGGTTTTAAACAATCAATGGTCAATGGCCATCCCTAGTCCAGAGGGGGCAGTTAGAGCAGCTGGAAGGAGGTGGCGAAGTCTTGTCCAACGGATAATTACTTCAAATTCCGAGGTAGTTCTCTAAGAGGGGGAGCAGGCACTGAGAAACCTTGATCTGAGGTGACTGGTGTGGAGCTGCAGTATTGTGAGGGAGTTGAAGCCGAAGGCAGTAGACACAGCGGTGGGCAGCCGCTACTCTTCTCTTTGCCGGTGACAGGCACTGCCAGGTTGTGGCTGTGTTATTCAATCCTAATAAGATCTCACACCACCCTGTGTTGACTGTACTGCCTCCTCTTGCTCTCTTCTTCTTGCCAGCTGTGAGCCATGGGCCACTCCCTGCTACTGACTGATGTTGCAGGATTGTAAGCCCTGCAAGAAGTGAAGAAATAGAAAAGCCCATTTGTCTCTCTGCAGTGTGAGCTGAGCTATGAATTTAAACAAAAAAATTTGTTTTATTGTTTGTACTGTGTTGTGCACTATAACCGACTGCAACTTTGTACACGTAGATAGAAAAGCAAAATTAATCCCCACAGTATGAGATGAGATGCGAATTAAAAAAAATATATAGGGTTCTATTGCTTGCACTGTTCTGTGCGCTGTACCCCAGTGCGACTTTGTTCACGTTTATAGAATAGCCCTTTGAATCCTCTCAGTGTGAGCTGAGCTGCAAATTTAAACATTTAAAATAAATATTTTCTATTGTTTGTACTGTTATTTGCACTGTACCCCAGTGTGTTGTTCACATATTTATAAAAGCCCTTTGAATCCCCATGGTGTGAGCTGAGCTGGCATCTTGGCACTGTAGAGCTGTTAGCAGGGACGTTTCTACAGAGGACGGGGCCCGTGTGCACCTCCGGGTGGGCCCCCTCCGCTGAATGGCGCTGTAGACACCGGCAATGTGCCGGAGTCTACTGCACATGCGCAGGTCTCCAGAAACATGGCGCCCGCCATGATCCGGAGACCAATTTGGCTACTGCGCTTGTGCAGCGGCCATTTTGGTGGCAATTTCTGCCGCGGACGCTGCGCCCGCCACTGGACTCCGGTTAGGTAAGTATTTAAATGGGTGCAATGTGTGCGGTGTGGGCCCACTGGACTCAGGGGCCCATGTGCACTGCACACATTGCACCCATTATAGAAACACCAATGTCTGCCATAAACCCATTAATAGCTTGTTTTATGGGGGTCCAAATAAACCAATCACTTCTGCACAAAAGTGGCACTACCTGTCACTGAAGTGCTTGGTTTGTTAAACTGTGCGTGTTCTTTTTAATATCCAATATAAGAGTGGGTGGGAGGACCTAAGGAGAATTCCATCTTGCACCACTCCTCATTTGTTCCACTGCTGTGTGCCAATGTTTCATAAATGTGTTATAAACTGCTGTGTGTTTGTGCCATTGGTCTGTTGCTTAGTAACCAGCCAGCTCTCTGCAGCCTTTGGCCTAAACTGGATGAAAACAATATTGTGAGCTGTGATGTCAAAATGGGATCTGTTCAATTTGTTGGCTGTCGAGATCCCAGCGGTCAGGATACTGATGCCGGAATCCCGACAGCTGACAATGCCACCAGACGGATATGGACAGCCTGCATCCCGCCCGTTGGTAAATCATACTGATTACATAAAAATTGACTGGAAATTAATGTTTTTGAGGTTAGAATACTGTAGGAACGGAAAAAAATTCTATGATTTTTGTTTTTTTATACTGAGGTTTAAAAAAAAATGCAGATACAAACTCAAAACCAAAACCAGCTAAAATGGGGCAATGTACATCTCTAATATATACTGTATATATATATATATATATATATATATACACACACACACATATACAGGGTGATTCAAAAGTCGCAGTACACCCTTTTGTTTCAAAAACTGTGCAGGAAATGTGAAAACAGAATAGTCCAGTAAGGTATGGGTGAGTTGGGCTATCTTTTAGGGTATGTACTGAACACGGGCACCATCTTGAATCTAAGTCAGTTTTCCCATTTACTGCACAGTTTTTGGAAAAAAAAAGGGTGTAGTGAAACTTTTGAATCAATATATATATATATATATATATATAGATCGATTGATTGATTGATTGATTGATTGTGGCAGAGACAGCAGTTGTCCATGTGAAAGTAATGTGGAGGATCCAGACCAGGTTTTAGAAGCAGTAGCAGACTCCCAGGTGTGTGATCAGCAGCACCTGGGATTTCCTGATATAGGGGTTTCCAGGGCAGAGTCACCTTGCTATTGACGGTGGAATAGCTACCCGAGTGATAGGCCGGGTTGTGTGGGTTAGACTGTGGACCACTGGAGCCTATCAAGAGTCTGCTATGCTGTGAGTAGCTGTATGCTATGGCCTGTAATACCAACTGTATGGAATCAACTTGCTATGTGGTGACCTGCTGTGCAAAATAAACACCAAAAGTGTTAATCTGAGTCCCTGTGTGTGTGATCCTTGTCACAAGTGGTGGAGAATGCAAGCAAGGACACGGTGTACAGCATAAACGGTTGGTAAGCCTACCTGTGTTTAAACTTCAAGTTTTCCTTTTTTTCCTCTCTGGTTATGCAGTGCATGTGGCAGTCTGAAAGGGCCATAGCATTATAGGCAGATGGTTTACTGTTATGTGTTAAATAAGGCAGCAAAGCAGGCGGGTGTCGGCTTGGCCTGTTTGATAGTCCCCGTGTGTGTGATCCTTGTCTCAATATATATATATAAATCTCCGGAACCATGAGGACTGGGAACTAGAAATCTTGAAATTTGCACAGTAGCTTTGTTTTGTGATGTAGGCACCCACTAAGAAGTCATTTGTCAAAAGTCCACCCCCAAAGTGGTGAACAGGGGTGAAAAAAGCCAAATACCATTGACTGACTCACTAATTCATCGCAAAATCTTCGGAACCATGAGGACTAGGAACTTGAAATTTGGACAGTAGCTTAGTTTTGTGACATAGGCACCCACTAAGAAGGGGTTTTTCATAAGTCTACCCCCAAAGGGCTGAAAAGAGATAAAAATAAATACCACTGACTGACTCACTGACTCATCATGAAATTTCCAGAACCAAAAGGACTAGGAACTTGAAATTTAGAAAGTAGCTTTGTTTTATGAAGTACGCACCCACTAAGAAGGAATTTTTCAAAAGTCCACCCCAAAAGGGGTGAAAAGGGGTAAAATGTGTTTTTTTTTATAAATTCTTCATAATCTCTTAATCCAGATAAGATTTAGATTTGTTTTTTGCATACAAACATTACCAAATAAAGTGCATAAGTAGGTGTATATATTTTTAGCAGTGTGTTAATCTAGGTTTAAAAACAATGATTTTTTAACGATTCTTTTTCCGACAAAGTGAGGATTTTTTTTTCTTTTTAAATTGGGGCTTCTTTAGCATCCACCAGAAACTTTATTCTGAGAATTCCTCTGATCCCATCAGACTACTGTTCAAATTGCTGCAGTTCCCGGTAAAGTTCTGCTACGCCCAGAGACGTAACTAGGGTTTTTCGAGCTCAGGGCAAGATCAATAATGGCGCCCCCTCCCCCCAAAAAAATAATAAAAAAAATACAAAAGTGAAGTATGTGCACACGCTATCGGTGTCACTGTATATAAAGATGTCAGGGTATGTATTGATGTAGGTGCAGTGGTCGAAGTGGAATTTTTGAAGGGGGAATGAAAAAGTGTAGGTTGCAATCTCCGGAAAAGGGGGTGTGGTCACTCAAAAAGGGCGTGTCCTTCAGTGTAGTAGGACCCCTTATACTATCTAGCACTGGTGCCACTTTCACATTATAGCACATAGTATGAGCCGAAATTCACATTATAGCACATGGTATGAGCCGAAATTCACATTACCCCACACGGTATGAGCCGAAATTCACATTATAGCACACAGTATGAGCCACAATTCCCATTATAGCACACAGTATGAGCGGAAATTCACATTATAGCACACGGTATGAGCCAAAATTCACATTATAGATTAAGGGAATCCTACCCCCTTAATTAACAAGGCCTGATGGGCACTGTGGTGAGGGGAGATTACCCACTTAATTAACTAATCCTGTGGGGCACTGTGGTGAGGGGAGCCTAACCCTTTAATTAACTAATCCTGTGGGGCACTGTGGTGAGGGAAGCCTACCCCCTTAATTGATCAATTGCAGAGTTTAGCAGTGGAAGGGTTTCTTACCCCAAGCTGCGGCACTTCTGCCACCACCGACACTCCACGTCTTCAGCGCCACCCGGGATGCAGAGCACCGCACCGGGGATGCACCCTTTTCAGTGTGGTCTACTGTGCTCTGAAGGGGGATCTTTTCTCCTGCTGCAGGATCCCGATGTGCGTCGTCCTCCCCTCTGTTCCGCACCACCTACTTTAAGCCAGTCGGGGTCTTCTGCGGGTCCTTGCTCCGGTAAGCTGGTGTCCTCCGCGATGCCGGTGCTCCCGTCGCTGGTCAGTCTCCTCCCTTGCTGCAGGGTCCCCTGAAGGTTGGATGTCCTTCCCCAGTCCTGCGGCTGGCTGGACTCCTCCTCTTCTGCGGCATCTTCTCCACTCAGCGCAGTTTGCTCTGGTCGCTCTGGTGACAGGCGCAGGCAACTCCTCCCTGGTGTTGGTCCTCTCCTGGTCCTGTGGCTCGCTCCCTCGCGTCTCTTCAGCTGGTGCGCAGGTCTCCGCTCCTCCTCCTGTCTTCGGTGAGTCCTCCAGGGCCTCCTTCCCACGTGCTGCTGCTGTCTGCTAATTAAAAAATATATATACTTATGGGTCTGTGGAGAAGTGCCGCTACTTCGACCAAAATATATATGTGCACACACACACATAAAACACACACATGCTGGTGGTGGGTGTCCTGCTGCCCGGCCCCTGCTACACTGAGGCTCCAGTGTCTGCTGCCAGGGACAAACGCTGGATTTGTGAGGGGGGGTTCCGCGCACACGTGTTTGTGTGTGTTACCACCCACATGCCTCTCACACATGTACAATTTTACAATGCATTCTATAAAACACTATACGGTGGGATTTACTAATGCTTACTATGACGGTAAGTATTAGTACCGTTTACCGCAGAGGTCATTTACTGAGGCATATGTATTAAACCTCGGGCACTGAAATGCCCTTCTCACCGTACAGCTGTGTGGCAGAGCCGGGCGGGGGGACAGCCAGCAGCAGCATGCCGGATATCAGCAGCCGAGGGTGCGGGCTGTACATACTTGAGGCAGATGGATATTCAACAGTGCTGAGAGCCTCCGGAGCCCACACCCCCCGGAGCTGCCATACACCGGCAGAGGACACCCATCCCCCGAACCCTCCGTAGCCCAAAGCCGGAGATCGGCAGCATCTTGAACGCGGAAGCAGAAGCCGCTTGTTGCCGGTCAACATGCACCCTGGGCTGCTGATATCCGGCATGCTGCCCTGCTGCTGGTTTTCCACCCGCCTGGCTCGGCCATCCAGCTGGATGGTGAGTGAGAAGGGCATCTCAGTGCCCGTGGTTTAATACATATCCCTCTTCGGTAAATGGCCTCTGTGGTAAATGGTACTAATGCTTACCGTGGCAGTAAGCATTAGTACATCCCGCCCTACAGGTGTAAAGCCAATATCAAGCACACACAGACTGCCCCACCCCCTTACTTACACACACACACACACACACACACACACACATAGACTGTAGATTACACACACACAGACGGGCCACCCCCAAACCCCACACAAACCCACTCAGACTACACACACATTCTCAAACTTTCCCCTCCCCCACATACACTAGGCTGCATAAATTAACACACACACAGTCACACTGTCCCCCCCCCCCCACACACACACACTCACTGGACTGCAAAAATTAACACACACACTCACACTGTCCTCCTCCTCCCCCTCCTCCCCCCCTGCTCACCTGCACCTCCGAGAGCTTGTCAGCTGCTGTTGATGGCCCACATGCTGAGGGTGCAGGGAGCCATTCTCTCAGTGGCCACTCAAAGTCCTCATCCCTCCTCTGCAGTCCACACACACACACACACACACACACACACTGTCCAACAGGCTGCAGCCTGGTCCCGTGTAGCCCCGCCAACCCCAGTTCCGTCTACCTCTGTCCCCTTTTCAGCTAGGAAGTAGGAACAGGATACGGACACTGCAGGGGGAAGCTTCTAGCTGCTGTTGCCCGTACAGTGTGACAGACACAGCAGCCAGAGGAGACAGGGAGAGCGATTAGCGCCGAACCCTGTCGCATGGGGTGAGCGGACCGTGCCCTGATCGCCCCATGCTAGTTACGCCTCTGGCTACGCCATGACAATTAACAAAGCTCAGGGACAGAGTTTTAAAATGGATGGTGTGGATCTGAGGAGTCACTGCTTCTCCCAATGCCAGTTGTTTGTTGCCGGTTCCAGAGTCAGCTCTTGTGATGGCCTTGCCATTCTCAAGCCTAAAGGAAAGACTAAAAATGTAGTTTACCAGGAAGTCCTTCAAAATCAAAGTTATACACATGTAAATACTTTAAATTCCGTAGCGAAGCACGGGTATTCAGCTACTATATATATATATATATATATATACCACTGTGCAACCCGGCACTCAGAGGGACAGCGACACCTTGGGATAACTGGCTGGGGTGCCCTCCATGAGACGAAGAATCTCCAATGTAAGCAAAAGAAAGAGGCGGCACTCCCAGCACTTTTCAATGGTGAAAAAAATACTTTATAGTAACACACAACGTTTCGGGGGGTCTCACCCCGTCATCAGGATAAAGGTGCAATGTACAGAGAAAGATATTTATACTTACCCGCTGTCCGTGTCACGCCTGACGCCGGCTGCAGCCCACGGTCACCCGCGCCCGCTTCCGGATCCAGGGCTCTGACGTCACCGGAACCCGCGAGGTCACGTGGGTCCACGCCAAGCAGTCTGGGGGAGACGGACAGCAAGTATTTACATGTTACCTTGGTAACCACATACAAAACAGTGAGCAATACTTAAGATGTGAGGAAAACCCCACAATGGGACAGTGCAAATAATCAAAATACAATGTAATTACAGACAACATAGTGAAGCACAAAATGCGGGCTGTACAGACCATAAATCTCTAAAATAAAAACTTTTTTTCAGAATAAAGGGAAATTCTTTGCTCTAAATAAGGCATCCGGAACCTGCAGCTGCACTAAAGTACATAAATGAAATGTTGCACGAATCGGACTGTCACTGATCTTTAATAAATGGGCACAGAATTATAACTGCAGAATAAAGACTACTCTTGAATGAGAGACACTGGGCATGGGGTAAAAAATAGGAAATCGTTAGAGTAAATATCGATGCAGTTAAACTGGAATGCTTATACCAATTACCAAGCATTCGGCATTGCCTATGCATCATTTAAATAAATGCAGCATTTAAATAAATGCAGATAAACTTAACGATTCATTCAATCCCTTAGGGTTCACTGTATCCAGGGTATAGATCCACCAAGCCTCTAATTGAAGTAGCTTCTTGCCTCTATCACCTCCTCGCAGAGACTTGGGCACCTGTGCAATCATTCTATATCTTAATGCCGCCAGACTATGCTTGGCCTGCGCAAAATGCCTAGCCACTGCTTGATCGCTGGTGCCGGATACCAGTGCTGCCCTAATAGCAGTTCTATGTTGGGCAATCCTTTCTTTAAATTGCCTTTCTGTCTTGCCCACGTAGTGCAATCCACATGGGCAAGACAGGAGGTACACCACAAATTTAGAGGTACAGGATAGAGCTGGCTTGATGAAAAATACCTTTCCAGAAAATGGGTGATTAAACTTATCACCTACAATGAGTGCACTACATGTAGTGCACCCTGTGCATCTGAAGCACCCTCCTTTCCTAGATAGAAAGTGCTGCTGTTTAGGCGGCCCCATCCCCGTTATATCTGTGCGAACTACACGGTCTTTTATATTGGGGCCTCTAGTAAAACTGGGAAGGAGCCGTGATTTATGCAGTGATGGTAATTCTGGCTCTGAGTTTATGATGGGCCACAGTTGTTTGGCCCTTTTACAAGTGTATTTACTTTTGCTGGTGTACCGATTAACCCAAGGGATTGATAAAGTGGTATCTGTGCTTGATTCTTTTTGTTTCAATAATGTCGCGCGATCCATTGACAGAGCCCTCAATTTGGCTTGTTTAAGCAATTTATGTGGATATCCTCGTTCTAGGAATTTAGAGGTCATTTTGTCTATTTGCACCTCTCTATCCTTGACATCACTGGAGATCCGACAAGCTCTAATGAATTGAGAAAAGGGTAAACTGTCAATGGTCGCAGCAGGGTGAAAGCTGTTGTGCTGTAGGAGGGTGTTACGGTCCGTAGGTTTTACAAACAGACTAGTGCGTAAACATCCCTGAACAATACTGATGTCAACATCAAGAAAATAAACCCTCTCAGTACTGATGTTAGCTGTCAACTTGGCTGGACAGGAGGAAGCATTATGGGCTGATATAATCTCCTGTAGACGCTCAATGCTACCTGTCCAGAATAGCAAAATATCATCTATGTATCTAAAATATTTAAATACATAGTTTTGAACGGAGGGCTCTGAAAAAAACAATTTGTTTTCAACAACATGCATAAATAAATTAGCATACGAGGGGGCCACCCGGCTCCCCATAGCACACCCTGCTTGCTGCAAAAAGAAATTACCATCAAATAGAAAAAAATTGTGCCTTAATGTAAACTCCAATAATTTCATAAAGAAGCCTATTTCAGGTCCCTCATATAATGGGTTATCAACAATCAATTCATGCACAGCCGCCAACCCCAAATCATGAGGAATGCAAGTATATAAACTTGTAACATCAATACTGGCTAAAATCATATCTGTAGGTAATGGGCCAATATCCTCAAATGCTCTTAAAAGTGACGATGTATCTTTAAGGTGCGTTCTGGTGCCCTGAACTACTGGCTGCAGAAAGAAATCCAAAAAACTGGCTACAGGTTCACACAGCGACCCCCTGGCTGATATAATCGGTCTGCCCGGGGGGTGCTGTGGATCCTTGTGTAGCTTAGGGATAATATAAAAAATTGGAACCACAGGAAACGCTTTACACAGAAATGCCTTGGTATCCGCATCTATTATACCATCCTGTAGTCCAATCTGTATAATACCCAACAATTCCTTCTTAAATCTCTCAGTTGGATCTACCGACAGTCTGGAGTACGTCTTGGCATCGTCCAACAGCCTGAGACATTCCTGTTTGTAAAAACTGAGGTCCATAACCACAACGGCACCCCCCTTGTCCGCTCCCCTGATGATGATATCTTGACGTTTACTTAAGTCATTGAGAGCGGACCTCTCATCTCTTGAGAGATTATGATGGATGTAGGGGGCCATTGCAGAGGGTTCCTGGCTGCAGGTATCCAGCAACCTATGGAATGTACGGACTGAAGGGTTGAATGACTGTGGGTCAAACGTTGAAGCAGGTTTAAATTTCTTGACTGTCTGTAAGTCATCAAAGGTTCCTGTCACACCACCGTCAGTTATTCCACCAAGTCCTTTATTTTTATTTTTATTTTTGTCAAAAAATTCTCTAATTTTAAGTTTTCTGTGAAACTTAAAATTGTCCACCTTCCACTGGAAATCTTGGTGGAAGTGTGTAGGCACAAAGCTGAGACCTTTGGCCAACACCTGTGTCTCAGCTTTGGTCAGAGGCTGGCTGGATAAATTGAAGATTAGGTCCTGCGACCCCTCGGTGGCTTGTTTGCGCCTCTGCCTTTCCGCCTGCTTCCCCCTTCTCGTGCGTTTATTCTTGACCCGGCCTTGTAGGCTCGGGTATCCACACCTAAAGGGGCACTCTTTGAAGCCTGTGTTGCCTCATTGTCACTGGCTGAAGTGCTGGAATAAGTGGTAGCTCTCTGTGCTCTGGTTTTGGTAAAGTGCATTGTGCCTCTTGGTGGTCTGTTGGTGGTGTGCAACCAGTTGTAAACTCTGTGTTCCGTGTAGTCCTGTTGAACTTTAATGAGTTTTTCTTTTTTGAACTTGAGGAGATCCTTCTGGTAGGTATCCAGCTGCTGTTGTAGTTGATTAATCCAATTCGTCTTGTCGTCTTGTCTTAAAGAAGTCAGATGCTCCTGCTCAAATCCTGTAATTTTTTCTTTTACAGCGTTAAGTTCTTTAGTGGATTCCTCAATCACAAGAAGTATGAGATCCATAGAACACTTGTTGAGGATCGCTATCCACTTAGAGCAGAAAGGGATGCTGTATCGGCCAATCGTCGGGATGTTGTGAAGTCTGAAACCCCTAGGGATCTGTTTATTTCTGTAGTATTCTGAGAGGGTCAAACCATGGTATTTAAAGTCCATTTCACGTTTTTTCAATTTAAACCACTCTCTGTATAGATCCTCATTTGAGCCACTGGCTTGTAGATCAAACTGGGGTTCTGTCCTTAAAATATCGTTGGCCTCAGCATCAGAAAAGCTAAATGTGTCTGTGGTGTCACACACGAGCATCTGGTTAATAAGTTCCGTTGCTGTGCTATCTGAGCCAGTCATATTGCCCACACAGTGCTTCAAAGTGACGTGCAGAATAAAGTGCAAGTGCTGTTATAAAGAGACCAGTGCTGGTTTAAAGTGCTAAGTGCCAAATTCAGTGCTGCAAGTCCTGAGAGTATAAATAATGCTGATTACTGGTGCCTTGGTAGCTAATCAGGTTCCTGAACAGGGCCACCTGTAGCCATACATACCACTGTGCAACCCGGCACTCAGAGGGACAGCGACACCTTGGGATAACTGGCTGGGGTGCCCTCCATGAGACGAAGAATCTCCAATGTAAGCAAAAGAAAGAGGCGGCACTCCCAGCACTTTTCAATGGTGAAAAAAATACTTTATAGTAACACACAACGTTTCGGGGGGTCTCACCCCGTCATCAGGATAAAGGTGCAATGTACAGAGAAAGATATTTATACTTACCCGCTGTCCGTGTCACGCCTGACGCCGGCTGCAGCCCACGGTCACCCGCGCCCGCTTCCGGATCCAGGGCTCTGACGTCACCGGAACCCGCGAGGTCACGTGGGTCCACGCCAAGCAGTCTGGGGGAGACGGACAGCAAGTATTTACATGTTACCTTGGTAACCACATACAAAACAGTGAGCAATACTTAAGATGTGAGGAAAACCCCACAATGGGACAGTGCAAATAATCAAAATACAATGTAATTACAGACAACATAGTGAAGCACAAAATGCGGGCTGTACAGACCATAAATCTCTAAAATAAAAACTTTTTTTCAGAATAAAGGGAAATTCTTTGCTCTAAATAAGGCATCCGGAACCTGCAGCTGCACTAAAGTACATAAATGAAATGTTGCACGAATCGGACTGTCACTGATCTTTAATAAATGGGCACAGAATCCAGCCAAGTTGACAGCTAACATCAGTACTGAGAGGGTTTATTTTCTTGATGTTGACATCAGTATTGTTCAGGGATGTTTACGCACTAGTCTGTTTGTAAAACCTACGGACCGTAACACCCTCCTACACAGTGGCGTAAGTTCGTCCCAGTCGCCCGGAGGCATGATAAATGTTGGTGCCCCCCTACATATACACATACACACACATACCATATGTAGCTATCCGGCACTAAGGGTGAACAGTAGCAGCGTGCTCAGGTACCTTTCCCAGTAGTAATATAGATACACATACAAAGTGGATGCACACCAAGTCAGTTATTACAATAAAACAGACACCAGCATACCATTATAGTACACCTACAGTGCTCCCTCACCCGCCAGCAGGTCTCGATGGAGATGCTTTGGCGCAGTGGTGTGCCGATATAATTAGTGTTCACTGTAGGATTTTTTTTACGGCAGGGTGCTGATCACGGGGAGGGATGGGCAAACTTAGGTACATACTATAATGCTTGGTGCTCCCATACCTATGGGCCAAAACATGGACAGTGCGCGCCGAAGGCGCGCTCCAAAAATCTAGCGGCGTTGTTTCATAATAGTGGCAATTCACATTACACCACACGGTAGTGCACCTAATACACATTGCACCAGATAGAACCTCCTACACACTGCGACAGATAGAGCACGTTATACACATTGCGCCAGGCAGAGCACTGAGGCACACTGCACCAGGTAGAGAGCACTGAGGCACACTGCACCAGGTAGAGAGCACTGAGGCACACTGCACCAGGTAGAGAGCACTGAGGCACACTGCACCAGGTAGAGAGCACTGAGGCACACTGCACCAGGTAGAGAGCACTGAGGCACACTGCACCAGGTAGAGAGCACTGAGGCACACTGCACCAGGTAGAGAGCACTGAGGCACACTGCACCAGGTAGAGAGCACTGAGGCACACTGCACCAGGTAGAGAGCACTGAGGCACACTGCACCAGGTAGAGAGCACTGAGACACACTGCACCAGGTAGAGAGCACTGAGGCACACTGCACCAGGTAGAGAGCACTGAGGCACACTGCACCAGGTAGAGAGCACTGAGGCACACTGCACCAGGTAGAGAGCACTGAGGCACACTGCACCAGGTAGAGAGCACTGAGACTGAAGTTTACAGCTGCAAAATACTTACAAGGTTAATTTAGCCCAGGGGGACTCTCATGTGCTTACCGGGTCCGGCGGCGCACGGCTGGGTCTGGCGGCGTGGCGGGGTACGGCAGGCAGAAAACGGCGGGTTGGTAGGGCGCACAAAAACGGGCAGGGTGGGATTCATCTGTCTAAAAAAAGGTGCAGACACCTAGCGTGAACACTAGATATATATATAAAAAACACACAAACGCCTCATTCACTTAAACACACACACACACACACACACACGTCTCTTTCACTTACACACACAAGTCTCTCTTACATACACATGCCTCCCACTTACACACACATACATGCCTCTCACTTACATACACATGTCTCTCACTTACACACACACACATCACTCACACACATGCCTTTTACTTGAATGCACAACTTTCATTAAAAACACACACACACCTCACTTAAAAACAAGCACACACAAAACACAGTGCTTCCCCCCAAATACACCTCTCCCCTACCCCCCACACAGTGTCTACCTTTGGCTTTCATCATCAGGCTGACGGAGCAGAGAGCTTCCCTCGGCTGGCTAGAAGAGGAGCTGTGCTCTGGAGCTCCCCCTAGCTGCAGCCAGTGCCATCTCTCCCTACAGGAGGCAGCTTCCGTGTCAGTGACTGCTCCTCCGTCCACAATAGCAGCGCAGTTCTCAGGCTGCGGGAGACAGTGGAGGAGATGCGCCCCCTTGTGGTCAGGAGCCCGGCGGCAGCCGACTCCACTGCCTCCCACAGTTCCGCCCCTGCTCCTACAGCACAACAGCTTTCACCCTGCTGCGACCATTGACAGTTTACCCTTTTCTCAATTCATTAGAGCTTGTCGGATCTCCAGTGATGTCAAGGATAGAGAGGTGCAAATAGACAAAATGACCTCTAAATTCCTAGAACGAGGATATCCACATAAATTGCTTAAACAAGCCAAATTGAGGGCTCTGTCAATGGATCGCGCGACATTATTGAAACAAAAAGAATCAAGCACAGATACCACTTTATCAATCCCTTGGGTTAATCGGTACACCAGCAAAAGTAAATACACTTGTAAAAGGGCCAAACAACTGTGGCCCATCATAAACTCAGAGCCAGAATTACCATCACTGCATAAATCACGGCTCCTTCCCAGTTTTACTAGAGGCCCCAATATAAAAGACCGTGTAGTTCGCACAGATATAACGGGGATGGGGCCGCCTAAACAGCAGCACTTTCTATCTAGGAAAGGAGGGTGCTTCAGATGCACAGGGTGCACTACATGTAGTGCACTCATTGTAGGTGATAAGTTTAATCACCCATTTTCTGGAAAGGTATTTTTCATCAAGCCAGCTCTATCCTGTACCTCTAAATTTGTGGTGTACCTCCTGTCTTGCCCATGTGGATTGCACTACGTGGGCAAGACAGAAAGGCAATTTAAAGAAAGGATTGCCCAACATAGAACTGCTATTAGGGCAGCACTGGTATCCGGCACCAGCGATCAAGCAGTGGCTAGGCATTTTGCGCAGGCCAAGCATAGTCTGGCGGCATTAAGATATAGAATGATTGCACAGGTGCCCAAGTCTCTGCGAGGAGGTGATAGAGGCAAGAAGCTACTTCAATTAGAGGCTTGGTGGATCTATACCCTGGATACAGTGAACCCTAAGGGATTGAATGAATCGTTAAGTTTATCTGCATTTATTTAAATGCTGCATTTATTTAAATGATGCATAGGCAATGCCGAATGCTTGGTAATTGGTATAAGCATTCCAGTTTAACTGCATCGATATTTACTCTAACGATTTCCTATTTTTTACCCCATGCCCAGTGTCTCTCATTCAAGAGTAGTCTTTATTCTGCAGTTATAATTCTGTGCCCATTTATTAAAGATCAGTGACAGTCCGATTCGTGCAACATTTCATTTATGTACTTTAGTGCAGCTGCAGGTTCCGGATGCCTTATTTAGAGCAAAGAATTTCCCTTTATTCTGAAAAAAAGTTTTTATTTTAGAGATTTATGGTCTGTACAGCCCGCATTTTGTGCTTCACTATGTTGTCTGTAATTACATTGTATTTTGATTATTTGCACTGTCCCATTGTGGGGTTTTCCTCACATATTAAGTATTGCTCACTGTTTTGTATGTGGTTACCAAGGTAACATGTAAATACTTGCTGTCCGTCTCCCCCAGACTGCTTGGCGTGGACCAACGTGACCTCGCGGGTTCCGGTGACGTCAGAGCCCTGGATCCGGAAGCGGGCGCGGGTGACCGTGGGCTGCAGCCGGCGTCAGGCGTGACACGGACAGCGGGTAAGTATAAATATCTTTCTCTGTACATTGCACCTTTATCCTGATGACGGGGTGAGACCCCCCGAAACGTTGTGTGTTACTATAAAGTATTTTTTTCACCATTGAAAAGTGCTGGGAGTGCCGCCTCTTTCTTTTGCTTATATATATATATATATATATATATATATATATATATATATATAATATATAGGCTGTAGGCCGCCACCTTCCACTACACCAGCGGTGGCCAACCCGCGGCTCTCGAGACGCATGTGGCTCCTTCTATCTCTGCATGCGGCTCGTAAGCTCCCGCGGTGCCTCCCACTGCCCTAGTCTGCAGTGCCCGGTGTCGGCCCGTGAGCCAATCAGAGCTCACAGACCAGCAGCCAATCAGGAGTCTTAGCTGCTTGTCCGCAAACTCTGATTGGCTCACGGACCAGCGCCTAGTTAGAGAGAATCAACGCCAGTGGAGAGTGCAGACTGAGGGGCAGGAGAGGCGCAAGCTGTGCTCTCCTCCCTTCACAAGCAGCAGACTGAGCAAAGCAGCAGCACGGCGGTGAGCAGCACTTGGGGGGGTGCAGTGTGGGGACATGTGTATCTTATACTGGGGGCATATCTGGCACTGGGTGACGTGTGTCTGGCACTGGGGGCATATCTGGCACTGGAGGCATATCTGGCACTGGGGGGACATATTTGGCACCAGGGGGATGCGTATCTGGCATTGGGGGCATATCTGGCACTGGGGGGACATGTGTATCTTACACTGGGGGCATATCTGGCACTGGGGAGATGTGCATCTGGCAGTGGGGGCATATCTGGCACTACGGGGACATATATGTATCTGGCACTGTGGGGGCATATATGTATCTGGCACTGTGGAGGAATATATGTATCTGGCACTGTGGAGGAATATATGTATCTGGCACTGTGGTGACATATATATATCTGGCACTGTATGGACATATATGTATCTGGCACTGTGGGGTCATATATGTATTTGGCACTGTGGAGGCACCCATTTTTTGGTGTTTTTATATGTATGTGGCACTGTACTGGGGCTTTATTTGTATGTGGCACTGTACAACATGACTAAAAATGGGATTATGACACAAGGTCATACTCCTACAAACGTCAAACCGAAAGGTGTGCACATAAAAATGGGGTGTGGCTTTGTGACAACTATGCCACGCCCCCATTTTTGCTCGCTCGTCTTTGGCGTGCTCATGATATGGCTCTTGCCCTTGACTACAGATCTTTTCTGGCTCTTTGCCACTGACTGGTTGGCCACCTCTGCACTAAACAGCTCTGCTGAAGCCGCAGCCGCACTGACAAATTTATAATGAAGTATCTTTGGGAAAATTTACACCAGGCCTAATTTTATTTTATTAATAAATATTTTTGAAACAAAAAAAACTCAATTTAAGATGGCGCCATTACTAATGGGACAGTGCTCTGGACTTGCCCCCCAGGCTAAAAGTTGCCAGCCAGCCCCTGATATAGGCCATTCTCCAGCCTGAAGGAAAGACTAAAAATGTAGTTTACCAGGAAGTCCTTCAAAATTAAAGTTATATGCACGTAAATACTTTAAATTCCGTAGCGAAGGGTATTCAGCTACTGTATATTTTCATATATATATATATATATATGTTCAATAGAAATAAAGTCTCTGCGCCTTCAGTGACTTTATTTCTATTGAACATTTGTATTTATGACTCAGCGAAATATGAGTCAATAAGAAAGTCTACACTGCAGCCCCTACACTTGGGAGTGCTGTTTGGAATTGACGTGAATGGTTATGCACAAATTTTATTTTATTTATTGTAAACGTTTAGGTATTAAGCGCTCATTATACACCCTTATTGTACATATATATATATATATATATATATATATATATATGTGCAAGGGAGGGTAGGGGTAATAGCGACTAACAGTGTCTACACTTTAAAGGATATATATATGAAAAAACGATAATAAACCGTATTTCTAAAAGATGGGGGGGTATTTATTATAAAACAGACATTTAATAGCAATTAAAAAAGATACATATTTTGGAATGATATAAAAAAGGTTAAGAAAAATGAAAAGGGTTGGATTCAATCGTTTAAAACATGAATTTGGACTTAATTAAAGCATAAAAACATAAAAACATAACTGGAACATTAAAAGTATATAAGAGTATTTCAGATAAGAGAAAGGTGCTTATCTTTAAAAAAGGAAGGTCACTTGAGGTATACCAACGCGTTTCGTCCATCTGACTTCATCAAGGGGTCATCAAGTCCTTCAAAATTAAAGTTATATGCACGTAAATACTTTAAATTCCGTAGCGAAGGGTATTCAGCTACTGTATATTTTCATATATATATATATATGTTCAATAGAAATAAAGTCTCTGCGCCTTCAGTGACTTTATTTCTATTGAACATTTGTATTTATGACTCAGCGAAATATGAGTCAATAAGAAAGTCTACACTGCAGCCCCTACACTTGGGAGTGCTGTTTGGAATTGACGTGAATGGTTATGCACAAATTTTATTTTATTTATTGTAAACGTTTAGGTATTAAGCGCTCATTATACACCCTTATTGTACATATATATATATATATATATATATATATATATATACTGAACAAACAGGAACAGCCCGGCACTCCACTCCAAGATATTATAACTGCTGCGGTGCCCTCCCGGTCAGGAACACAGGGTCCCGAATAAACAGATTTGGTGGTGTAGGCGGCACTCAATACAGGCTTCACAGCTTCAGTAAACAAGACTTTATTGGGCCAACATGTTTCGGGGACAAGTGTCTGGCCCTGAGGACGGGGTTTGGTCCCCGAAACATGTTGGCCCAATAAAGTCTTGTTTACTGAAGCTGTGAAGCCTGTATTGAGTGCCGCCTACACCACCAAATCTATATATATATATATATACTGTATATATATATATATATATATATATATATATATATATATATAAAAAACAGATAAGATACCTCTAAGCAACCATTGGTGGCATGAATATAAATAGACTGCGTACTTATAAAAAGATAACACTTAAAAAAATAAATATATATATATATATATATATGGAGAGTACAAAACGCAGGACCAATAATACAACAGAGTGACTTAGTATATGTATCTGTGTGTTTTAAAAAAAGTGAGGCAATCTGGGGAACATAAAAAAATATATATACAGTATTGTTGGTATATATACATATAGATTATTGATGGTTGTGTCACTCTCTGCTGCTATGATAACATATATGTATGTTCTATGCCCCTACATACAATTACATGTTACCATTAGCTGCACCATAGGAGCCTACATTTAAAATTATATTTAGGGTACCAAAGATTTGTGTGCTCCAGCACTCACAGAACTGGCTTCTTTGAGCTACACTATGATGTCCTATACAGAGCCATATTAAGTGCTCATGGGGCCATAGCAACATTTTGGTTTGAGCCTCTTTCCGTAATCAGCAAAACAGTTTAGAGTAATAAATGCTTCTAATTGACCAATGGGACCAAGGCAGAGTCTAGGTTGCATATTCAATGATCCGCCTGTGGATCCTTAAATCAAGGATGTCACATAAAAATTGGGACTGCTGGAGTTATGCCCATATAGTGTACAGGAAAATGCAATTCAATAAGACCAGTAAAATACAGTTCCAATATACAATACAATGAAACTTTTACACTGTACTTTTGCATGAGATCAGTATGAATTACCGACGGTTGGGATGCCGGCCGTAACAACGGAATCCCGGCCGTCGGTATGCCAGCAAAGAGTCTCCTTGCAGGCTCACTGCGGTTACCACGCTGCGGGCTCGCTGTGCTCACCATGCTGCACTCGCCATTCTGCGGGCTCATTGCCTCGCTGCGCTCGCCACAAGGTCTGTTCCCACTCTATGGTTGTCATGGACACCCACAAGTGGGAATAGCCCTGTGAGCCGGAATTCCGGTTGGCGGCATTGTCAGCAGTCGAGATTCCGGCATCGGTATCCTGACCGCCTGGATCTCGACTGCCGGTAATTTAACTGCATCCCCTTTTGCACATCTGTAAATGAGCCCTTATTTTTCCCATCTTAGGTATACTAGATGGAATAGGCATCTCTAGATATTTTTAGCTTTGAAGATGTCCAAGAGTCATCAATGTGACTTTCCTGCAAACATTTTCTCCTTTTTGAAGGTCACATACACAAAACTGTTACATAAAACTAGTTGTGTTATGAGCCTGTGAAAATAGACCTTTGACAAACGGATGTTATTTAGGGTGGGGTCCTGGTTTATTTCCATATATTTGTTTTACTTGGAAATATACTGAGAAAATACAAAACTGAAGTTTTAAAGTGTCTCCTCAACCCCGGTGATTAAATGCCTGAATTGTGTTATTTGTTTGCATTGCCCAGCCAAGATTTTAGACACTCCGTTTAACACAGCCTTTGCCTTCTGAGGTCAGACATAAATTCTCAATCCTAAAAACAGGTTTCAGGCTAATGTTTTGACTGAAAAAAAGAACCTGTTTTATAATTATAACGGAACAGTACTGAAAATTGTTATACTTAAAATATTTCAACAACGTAAACAGGAGTTCAGTAGCCATCCTCATAAATTTTCTCAAATTCCAAAAAGTGCAGGGGAAATCACTATTACCCAACAGAACAGAGATACAGAGAAGATCTATTGACTATAGGGGCAGATGTATTAAGCCTGGAGAAGTGATAAAGTGAAAGGTGATAACGCATCAGCCAATCAGCTCTTAACTGTCAAGTTACAGACTGGGTTTAAAAATGACAGGAGCTGGTTGGCTGTTGCATTATCACCTTTCACTTTATCACTTATCCAGTCTTAATACATATGACCCAGAGAGAGACATTAGTAGGGGAAAGATTATGATATGTGTTTTGGACATATTCAGTTTGAGTGCTGGAAAAGGTTGACTTTTGTGTCACGTGCAGGAAAGGTGGTAGTGCATGAGTTTCCACACAAAACGAGTGATAAAATTTGTTGCGCATGATAAAACCCAATGCGTGTGATATATGGTGCTTCAGACAATCAGCTCCTGTCATGTGTTTGAAAAATGACAACTGGGAGCTGATTGACTGGAGCACAATTTATCTTACACAATGGGGGTAATTCAATTATTTGAAAAGTCGGTTGGGTGTCTGTTTTTCCTCTCTATTAGATAGGAAAAAACAGACACCCAACTGACTTTTCAAACAATTGAATAACCCACAATAGAGTTTTATCATTCACAACGAGTCAAGCAAAGTGGAGATGTTGGACGCAGTGGAGTAATGCTTATGGTCTGTTCATGTGTTACAGAAATTGTTTGTACAGAATTTTATAGCCGTGTTTCTGAAAGTGGTTGCATACTAAGATGGAGAAGCATATGCCATAGGGCTGGTGCAAGTCTTGGTTTGATGGTTCCACCAATGATGCATCTAAAGACACCAGATGGTAATGCAGCGTTTACAAACCTATCTGGATGCACATACATGTCCATGATGACATGCAATTCGAATTATATACATAATAATTTATTCAGTAGCATAATGCCTCTGAGAATGAGTTGGGACAAGACCGTTTGTCGGGATCCCAGCGGTCACAATGCCGACGCCGAAATCCCGACAGACGGTGAAATGCTGCCGCCGGAATACCGGCCCCACCTGATTTTCTCCCGCTACGGGTGTCCATGACACCCATAGAGGGAGATTAGATCCTGTGGCGAGTGCAGCAAGCCACTGTGCCCGCATCGCAGCGAGCTCACAAGGGGCTTTCTAGTACTCTCCCCGCTGCCGGCATACTGGTGGCCGGGATCCCAATGTCAAAATCATGACAGCTGGTATCCCAGCCACCGGTAAAAGGTATGTATTCCGGACATAGGATGTTGTGGTGGTGGAGCAAATGACATAGGACCAGATAGGCTTCCCTCCACTCCCCACGCACTTCAATCACCCTAGGTTGCCCATGACCTTGTCACCAGTTCACTGGTTGTTCTTCCTGCATAATGAGGACACTCCGCAAGACATACCATTTAAAAGATGCTCTGACTCAGTTATCTAGCCATCACAATTTGGCACTTGTCAAAGTTGTTCAGAACTTACATTTACTCATTTTTCCTGCTTCCAATAGATCAACTGTAAGAACTGAGTATTCACTTCCTGCCTAATACTCAAATATGGCTGATTGGAAAATAGAAGCAGGACTAAGGATGGGGTGGTGGAGGAAGGAGGTGGGAATTGGCATCCTAGTAGAAGTAATTTAGTTTCAAGTTGGGAACCAAAGTTGGATGATTCAAATATTAATAGTTAATACAGAAAAAGAGACCAGCACACCAAATATTATTTGCATAAACACGATGGTTTATTTGTAATAATCAGAATCACTTTTATTGGCAAGTATATCATTACCGAAGACAGAGTACACAAGGAATTTGTTTCTGATAACCACAGCTCTCAGACAGCACAATAGGACAATACAATGGGACGGCAATGACGTAACGCAGCATAACACAACACAGAGAAGGAGAGCATGCCGGGTTCTTGAGTAGCATATTCTGTGTAAGGTTGTGGGGTGGTCTAGGCAATAGTCGAGTTCAACATGATAGTTGCCTGGGGAAAGAAGCTGTTCCTATGTTTGGCAGTCCTCACTAGCCTCGGGCTGTACCGCCTGCCAAACGGTAGCCATCGTAACAGGTCACGGGCAACACGGGAGTGGTCATTGATGATCCTTTCCGCCCGCTTCGTAACCCTAGCCCAATAGATGTCTTCAATTGCCGGGAGATTAGTCCCTACTATTTTACCAGCAACTTTAACAATTCGTTGTAGTCTGTTCTTGTCGTAAGTTGAGGCCAACCAAACTACACTATTATTGAGTTGCTAAGGACAGATTGGATGATTGCTGTGTAAAAGAGTATCAGGAGTTCCCACGTCATTTTGAACTTCCTAAGTTGATGTAAAAATGCAGTCTCTGTTGGGCCTTACCCGCTATGCCGTCAATGTTAGCATGCCACCTCAGATCCCTGGCGATCGTGGAGCCTAGAAACCGGAAGGATTCTACTATCGCCACTGCATTATCCGCAATTGTTAGTGAGTTTACTGAAGGAGGTTGCTTCCTAAAATCAATAATCATCTCGATCATTTTGGATGTATTTAGCTGTAGATTGTAAGTGTCGCACCAGGTGACCAGTCTGTCAACCTCCTTCCTGTAGGCAGTCTCTACCCCATCCGCAATGAGACCAATTAGTGTCGTGTCATCCGCAAATTTGAGGAGTTTCACCAATGTTTCTTCAGAGGTGCAGTAGTTGGTATAGAGAGATAAGAGGAAGGGAGAGAGGACACACCCTTGGGGCACCCCCATGCTGGTTGACCTGACCCCGGAGATAAATTTCCCCATCCTCATTTGCTGCTCCCTTTCCATTAAGAAATTAATCACCCAGGAGCATAGTAGTTCTGAAACACCTAGACCGTGCATTTTAGATTGCATCCAGGTGGGAATGATAATATTGAAAGCCGAGCTGAAGTCCACAAACAGTACCCTCACATAGCCCCTTGGCCAGTCCAAGTGATGCAGGATGGAGTGCAGGCACAGATTTACTGCATCCTCTGCCAATTTATTTGCCCTGTAGGCAAACTGTAGAGGGTTGAGGAGGAGGCCTACTGTGGACTTGAGCTGAACTAGTAGCAGTTGCTCCATTGTTTTTATCACCACTGATGTTAGCACTGTAGTTGTTCAGGTTCCTGGAAGAGGACAGGTTCTTCGGTACTAGGATGATGAGTGAGCGCTTGAAGCAAGATGGGACCATGCTAGTTTCAAACAACTTGTTGAAGATGTCTGTTAAGACTGGTGCTAACTGTTCGGCACATGTTTTAAGGGAAGAACGGGATACGCCGTCTGGCCCCGATGCCTTCCTGGGCTTCAGGTCTCTGAAAAGCCTTGTTACCTCTGCAATGTCTGTGTAAAGATTTGGCGTGGTGTCGCGGGGGATAGAGGGAGTTCCTGCCGTGGCTGCCAACCTACCAGCAGAGAGCAGTGATGAGTCTCCTGTGTCATAGGGCTTCACGACCCTGCAGTACAAATGATTTAGGTCCTCAACCATTTGTTGATTTGAGCTAGAACAGGGTGTGGAACTCTTGTAGTTGGTGGCAGCATTCAGGCCCATCCACACGGATTGAGGGTCATTCATGGAAATCTTGGAGACCAGCTTGTCAGCATAGCGTTTTTTCACTGACCGCTCTGGAAAGGGTGTTCCTGGCCTGTCTATACTTTATTTTGTCCCCACTCCTGTGTGTCTCTTCCTTGGCCAGGCGTAGCTGTCTAAAATTGTCGGTGAACCAAGGCTTGCGTAGATGCAGATGGTTCTTGATGGCACACATAAGTCTCACAGAAGTTGACATATGACATGACAATGTCAGCCAGATCATTAAGGTCTTTTGCAGCTTCCTCAAAAATGCTCCAGTCGGGGCATTCAAAGTATGCCTGCAGTTTCAATTCGGCCTCACTGGACCACCTCATCACCGACTTGACCACTGGCTTGGCGGATCTTACACGTTGCTTATAGGTGGGAAGCAAGTGGAGCAAGTGATCAGAAAGCCCCAGAGACGCCCTGGAGACAGAGTGATATGTGTCCTTTATGTTTGTGTAGCAATGGTCAAGAATGGATCTACTCATGTGGGGCATTTCACCTGCTGGTGGTATTTTAGTAACTCCTTGGTCATGTTTGCCTTGTTGAAGTCACCCAGAATGATGAGCAGAGAGTCAGGGAATTTACGCTATAAGTCATTTATGCACCAAGAGAGATGCTGCAGTGCAGTCCTAATGCAAGCCTGCAGAGGGATACAGACCACGACCAAGATGAATGAAACAAACTTGCGAGGGGAGTAGAAGGGTTTGCAGTGGAAACACAAGGTTTCCAGGTGAGGGCTTCAGGATCGCTGCAGGACAATGGTGTCGGTGCACCAGCCGTTGTTAATGTAGAAGCAGATACCACCACCTCTTGACTTCCCTGACAGCTCCTCTGACCGATCCGTTCTATACATACAGAAGCCCAGCAAGGAAATAAACTCATCAGGCACACGCTTACTGAGCCAGGTTGTTAAGCACAGGGCAGCCAAGCCGGCAATGTCAGTCCTGGCACTGCCTAGAAGCATCTGTAGCTTGTCCATTTTGTTGGTTAGGGAGCACATATTGTCCAGGACCACAGCGGGGAGAGTTGATCTTAGCCCCCTCTGTCTCCATTTGACCACGGCACCCGCACGCGTGACTCTGCAGCGCTTCTTCCCGGGATCTCTTGTGGCATTCGCTTGTGTGTCTCCGGCCTGACCACCTGGGGGTCCCACAGTATCTCCAGCATGACCTACCGGTGACCCCACAGTGTCTCTCGGAGATGGCTGCCGCCACCTCCAGGTCCCCCGACAGTGAGCAGCCTGGCCATTGCCTCCCCCTTGAACATATGAGACCTCCGAGGCTCGCTGAGCCAGCCGTTGCTTAACTAACCAGTCCCCCTGGGTTGGAGCAGCCCTGCCCAGATCGTACAGTTTACCTGGTCGCTCATCTGGGACTTCCAGGGCCGGTCACTGCAGTCTTCTCCTGGACTCTCGGTTAGGCACCAAACAGCCCAACATTCTTATTATTGCTGGCCCGTCACCAGCCGATGATCTTCCAGAGGGCGCACTGCAGTCCGTCACTTTACATGGGTGAGCCGGGGTCACATGGAGCACCGTGCCGAAGGCACATCCAGGGTCAGCGGCTCACGCATCTCCCTGCCAGCCACCGCGACCCATGCCACATTACCCACACCGGTCACTGCTAAGGAGGACTGCCCACCGTCATGAGTCCTTGGTCCCTCCGCAACCCTCTGCCATACCGCCTGCAGACGCCGGCCACAGCTACAGGTTCCCTCGACAGCCGCGCCTCCAGACCCAGACAGGACCACAGCCACTCCGGCGGCAACCCCCAGTGACCGCAGCTGTCCAGCAGGGTTCCTAGGCAACTGGAGGTGAGTCCCTGGACCGCTGAGACCTGGATAGCAAGAATCTCTTTTCTGGTGTAGATTAGGGTCGCAGGGACGGGACTGCACAAACAAAGCAAAACAAAAATGAGAGCAGCAGTCTCAAGACAGCCTTGCCCGGCACCATCTTGAGCATTATCCAGCAATAATCAGCAATGATTCAGACCCTTGGCTTGATAAAGGACCTGAGGATTTGAAGTCCAGTTCCTGATAGTCAAATTGAAGATGTCACTGTTGAAGTACACCGGGATGAGGATATGGGTGTTGCTGGCGCTGGGGAGGAAATTGACAAGGAGGATTCTGATGGTGAGGTGGTTTGTTTAAGTCAGGCACCCGGGGAGACACCTGTTGTCCGTGGGACGAATATGGCCATTGACATGCCTGGTCAAAATACAAAAAAAATCACCTCTTCGGTGTGGAATTATTTCAACAGAAATGCGGACAACTGGTGTCAAGCCGTGTGTTGCCTTTGTCAAGCTGTAATAAGTTGGGTAAGGACGTTAACCACCTAGGAACATCCTCCCTTATACATCACCTGGACCGCATTCATCAGAAGTCAGTGACAAGTTCAAAAACTTTGGATGACAGCGGAAGCAGTCCACTGACCACTTAATCCCTTCCTCTTGTAACCAAGCTCTGCAAACCACACCACCAACTCCCTCAGTGTCAATTTCCTCCTTAGACAGGAAAGCCAATAGTCCTGCAGGCCATGTCACTGTCAAGTCTGATAAAGCTAAATATTTATCGTATATAAAACACTTTAAGAGGTCTAAGAACACTGTACGCTATCTACGTAAGAAGTACCATAAGGGTACGCAAGTTGCGTAACGATCGCTCAACCGTAGTCGAGACGCTCAAGTGTCACATTCGCTTACGGCCCAGAGATCACAGGCAGGCACGCTATTGGCTGCCGACTAACGTAATGATTCGCTATAGCGTAGCGGACGCTCGGGACCACGAGGAGATCACCAGCGGTGCAGACGCTTATAACGTTAAACCTTTATATCTATACCTTTAACAACGAAATATACAGTAAACCTTAGTGTGGTGACAGAGTGTAAGTGCA
The DNA here is from genome assembly GCF_028390025.1 of Pseudophryne corroboree. Lineage (NCBI taxonomy): Eukaryota > Metazoa > Chordata > Amphibia > Anura > Myobatrachidae > Pseudophryne > Pseudophryne corroboree. The sequence goes on along the minus strand of NC_086450.1, from coordinate 202,150,466 downwards.
ACCTGGTGTAACCTGATTAACTACAAAGCTGATTGGGCGTCACCGACGCTCAGGGAATACTTAACACTATAAGAAATACACAGATATCTGGGCTTAGGGTCCAAAACCTATTATATGTATTATGACTATTATACTTGCAAAAGAATCACAGTACAAAGCATACACTACAATATAACATAGACTAACTAACCAGATAACTACACAGGAAATACAATACAATACAATTAAGGGAAAAATACGGGAGAAATAGAAGAGAGAGAGAGAGAGAGAGAGAGAGAGAGAGAGATGGCTCACAATAACATCAAGACAATATGATTGCGGAGAAACACTTACGCACAAGGGGAAACGATCGCATGCGCCTCGATATCCAGCTCCCGATTATCAGCAATGAGAACCGTTGAAGAGAGAGAACTGGATACGGTCGGCCTGCCTATTTATGCCCCACACACAATACAATTCAATGGTCCCTACAATCTCATTGTTCATTGGACACAGGAATTCGGCTTCGCATTATAACAAAAGGTCATAGGTTTATTCATACAGGTGGGCTGTGACTGTTTCCAACTGTCCAGGTGGGTGGGATACTGGGTTTCCCGCCGCATGACTAAGTAAGAACAAATAATAGTAAATGGACATAAACTTCTTATGTCCATAACTATTCGCACGAGCGATTAATCCGCTCCAAACCAACACCGGAATATTGCTATTTAAATACTCTTCCGATGGGTACCAAACACTACTGTATGACCCCTGTTAGACCCTTCGTACAATACAAAGATGGATCTCTCTGTTCAGGAACGTGCTATGTTAACTAAACTTTCAGTATCTATCAAAGGGACCATGATCTACAAAATACATTAATAGTGAAAATATGTAACGAATGAGCCGCACGCTACGATTACATAAACTCTACCGTAAATACGCATACCGTGCGCCTGCGGGTGCCCGCGACTGTGAGTATGTACACGTACGGGAGAGCGTACGCATGCGCAGCGCGGACCAGTATGAGGTGCAAATATGGCAGTGTGTGTAGAGATATTTTTCTGACTTTGACAGTCCACCCTTTGGCAGTCAATAATAACTGCCACCTTCTAAAACATTTCAAAAGGAGAAAAATATATGTCAGGGGTTAATTCATTTCCATGGTTGGGTAAGGGAGGAGAGAGGAGTAGGTGGGAAGAGGGTATGACCTAGTGAGATAGCAGAAGCATGTGTGTATGAGTCCATGTTTGGGGGGTCATGTATCATCGTGCCGTACGTGTTGTAAATCAAGCTTCGAGGTATTGTGAAGTATACATGTGAATTCCTTCTTATCCCGTGGTACGGGTCTGTGGATGGGCTGTCAAACTTTACCGAGCTCTTTTTGGCTTTGGTTGTAACAAAATGGGGGAGCACATTTTAGTTGATGATACATGAATGGGGGAGATATGTGATTGCAGATATCTGTGCCTGTATTCCCTATCGACTATGTGTGTTATTACCTGAGGGTTGTAGAGATGAAGATAAAGAATACTTATGGAAAATGCAGTGGTATTCTATGTCAGGTTAATGTACATCTGTCGGTTGAAGTTTTGTTCGGTATCAGTTGAAAGTCATCTTCTTTGCGCTGTTTTGCCCATTAGGTGCGAGCAAAAAGCTTTGTCAATGCCATTAGATTTACAAAAAAAATGTTGGGCTAGCGTAAGTTTAAGAATTCTAGAGAAACTGGGGATCCATGGCAAAGTTCATCAAATGTCCGTATCTACAGTGGTCAAAACTTCTTCTTTGGTCAATCCGTTGTCTGTATAGCGTCTCGTCAACTTCCTTGTCCAAGTGGGTCTTTTTATCTTGGAGAAAAAAAACCAGAAAAACAGGTGAAAGAAACGGACCGTATAATCGCATTTTCATTACATCATTGTTTCTATTGTTGGGTCATAAATCAAATCCAGGTTAATTACAGTTTCCTCACTACTCAAACTCATTACTCTTGTACTTTGTTTGCACTTCATTAAAGCCTGACCGCATCTAAATATCAAGCCAATTGATATGACAACACCTAAGATACATAGGAGAAACTTCCCAACATCCATTATGACTCCTTGAGCCCAGTCTCCTAAACCGGAGAACCAATTTCGCGGGTTCAACCATGACACCCAACCAGTCAGCTCATTACCTACAGCAGCAAGAGTGAGATTGTGTTTTCGGCGAAATTCCCACTTCAATTGGAGAATATCGTCCATCTTTTGGTCTATGACCTCGACCGGATCCTCTGTGCTATTCGTGATATACGTGCAACACTTCACGCCATACTGTGTTGCCAATGTAACACAATATCCGCCTGTCACTGCTGTGAGGTAATTAAGAACCATTCTATGCTGCACCAGTTCTGTTTTATAAGCTTGAAGTTCCCTTCCAGTATATCTAAACGTGTCATCATACATTTCAGTGATATTGTCTAACAAATTTGCGAGCGCCGATATGTATTTATAATTCAGCACTCCTCTAGCGGTGCGGGTGAAATCTAACGCGATTAAGAATTGAATCCCGGTGGATTCACTTATCAGATCAGAGGCCGGATGCTCTGTCTTCTCTATCAGGTGCCTTTTAACAACGTGCTCGTAATGGGTGTGAGTATAAGGAGCTTGGGCACCACGGTGTATGTCTTTCATTTTGTCATGTGATACAGTCATTACTTCAGGCAGTACTTTTCCAATATAACACAATCCTTCAGAGTTTGGGGCAAGCCACTTGTACGCCTTTCTCCTGCATATGAAATATGCATCATCGGGGAGAACATATGGGACGGAGTAGGACATAACCATATTACACACCTTCCATGTGAAATCTCCTAACCCTAATTCTTCCATCTGCTTAGTACACGTATCAGGTTGTACGATATGTGCACAGTATCCTGGTGATACCTCTCCAACTTTAGTAATCCTATTTCCTAAGGTATACCTATACCGGAAAGATTTTCCTCTACTGGCTATGTGGCGTACAAGCTCTGTATCTGTAGGCATTCTATCTGCTCTATGCGAAAAGGTCATGGTGTGGTTACTTCATGACACTTCCCAATTTCCCGGTTTTCGGGGATTGGAGATGTTTAAACATAATAGGGACCTATCCACATGGTATTGGTGGAGCTTCAAACTAGGAGGGCTGGAGATATTAAACCTCCGGTCCACCGGTCTCCCACCATTTAACTCAAGTACCTCCTCTATCGTTAAAGGAAATGGTACTAGCCCTGATTTGCTATGACCCTGAGGTACTTGAGAGCATACCCAACAATCTGTTTTGTTTAACACATTACCCACTAAGGAGTGATAGTCACTCAATGGATGCCGGTCCATATGGATATTAAAACTGGATTGGCATTTCTTAATGCACCCATCCTCAATGACATTGTTACAGAGCCTACAGATACAGTTTTCTTCAGCTAACAATCCTTCACAATTCCTTCTATGGTCAATGCTATCGGATCGTTTTCTGATACTCGCCTTTGCTTGTTGATTATGTTGTTCTCGGAAAACTACGCCTCCATCTTTATCATCAGAACCCATTCCAGAACCTCTCTCGACCTCCATGGTACTCTCGCCGGAACAGACTGCTCTGGTCAACATCATGGTCAACAGGAAAATCCGGATCACAGTCTCTTGGGGCAAGTCCATCTTATAGGAGGAGACGAAGAAGAATGAGAGGGGGAAAAAAAATAATTGAGGGAGATTGGGGAAAAAAAAATAATTGAGGGAGATGGGATGGGAAGTTGGAGAAAAACAATAAAAGGGAACAGGGGATCGACAACTGCTATTGATCTTGTGGTTCTCGATGCTCAGGTGCCGCCTTAGTCCTCCTGGAACAGACACTCCAGTGATACAACCTCTACCTTATCGCGGGACCTCTCTGGATCAGCAACCTTCTTACAGTGGGACGAATGAACCCAAGTCTCTCTCTCAGCAACCTTCAATGCTGTAGTGCTAGTCAATAAGACCTGGTATGGTCCTTCCCATCTGTCAATAAGGCAACCTGAGCGTAGAAAATTCTGTATCATTACATAATCCCCAGGTTCAATGTCATGACAATTACTATCTGGTAAATCAGGAATCACTAACTTCAGATTATCATTTTGATTCCTTAACTGTTTACTCATGTTAATCAGGTATTTTACAGTCACTTCATTGTTACACTTCAAATCATCCTGAGGGTTAATCATAACATGCGGTTGTCGACCAAACAAGATTTCAAAGGGAGACAGATTAAGAGGGGACCTGGGAGTGGTTCTGATGCTGTACAGTACAATGGGTAAAGCTTCTGGCCATGTCAATCCTGTCTCTGCCATCACTTTACTCAGTTTATTTTTAATAGTGCTGTTCACTCTTTCCACTTTCGCACTCGCCTGTGGACGGTATGGAGTATGCAGCTTGCTATCAATTCCCATCAATTTACACATTCCTTGAAAGACATCACCTGTAAAATGGGTACCCCTATCACTTTCGATAATTCTAGGGATACCATATCTACATACAAATTCCTGCACAATTTTCTTCGCAGTAAACATAGCGGTATTTGTGGCCGCTGGAAATGCTTCGACCCAATTTGAGAAAACATCTATACAGACAAGTACATATTTCAAATTCCGACAAGGGGGTAATTGTATAAAGTCAATTTGTATTACCTGGAAAGGGCCGCCGGCAGGTGGGATATAGGATGGTTCTGTAGGTATTGCCTTTCCAATATTCTTTCTCAAACAGGTAAGGCATGACATTGCTCTTTTACTCGCATGAGAGGAGAATCCTGGGGCGCACCAATATGCTCTTACCAATTTGCACATCCCTTCCTTGCCTAGATGAGTCAGCCCGTGAGCTGCTTCAGCCAGACATGGAAGATATGCTCTGGGGGCCACTGGTTTACCATGTCCATCCGTCCAGAGTCCTGAGGACTCCTGGCCATATCCCTTTGCCTTCCAGACTGCCTTTTCCTGTGTGGAACACAAATTCTGCATTTCACACAACTTTTGTGTGTTGATGGTATTAAATACCATCAGTTGTGTTGTGTCTGTCTGTCTGTCTGGGGGTAGCAGCTGCTAACTTAGCAGCTTCGTCTGCTCGGCTGTTACCAAGTGATACTGGGTCCTGGCTATATGTATGTGCTTTACATTTGATAACAGCCACTCTGTTGGGTTCCTGTATCGCTGTTAGAAGCCTTTTTATGTGAGCTGCATGCGCTACCGGTGTACCAGCTGCCGTCATGAAATTTCTGAGGCGCCATAGGGCTCCGAAATCATGGACTACCCCGAATGCGTATCTAGAATCGGTGTAGATATTGGCTGATTTGCCCTTAGCCAATTCACATGCTCTGGTTAGGGCGACCAGTTCAGCAACCTGGGCTGAGTGAGGTGGGCCTAGCGGTTCCGCTTCTATGGTGTCTTGGTCATCTACGACTGCGTATCCAGTACACAAGTCTCCCGAGTCTGACTGTCTATGACAACTACCGTCCGTGTAGAACGTGAGTTCTGCATCTTCCAGTGGGTTGTCACTGATGTCAGGCCTTGCGGTAAAATTTTGGGTCAAATATTCCATACAATCATGTGTATCTTCCTTTGTATTAAATCCTCCTTTCCCATCACTCTCACCTTCCACCCTTTGTGCCTGACCAGGCACACCTGGGAGATATGTTGCAGGATTTAATGCACTGCATCTCCTTATGGTGATGTTTACGGGGGCCATTAGGGCCAATTCCCATCTTGTAAACCTCGCTGATGATACGTGTCTGGTTTGGGCAGAATTCAATAAGGCTGACACTGCATGTGGCGTATGGATTGTGAGGTTGTGGCCTAGCACGACATCTTCGCTTTTTGTCACTAGCAATGCTATCGCAGCAACGCTTCGCAAGCATGTGGGGAGGGATCGCGCTACCGTGTCTAGCTGAGCGCTGTAGTATGCAACTGGCCTGCTGGCATCACCGTGCTTTTGGGTTAGTACGCCTGCCGCGCAACCAGCACTTTCTGTTCCGTATAGTTCAAAGGGTTTCCCATAGTCTGGCATACCTAGTGCTGGTGCCTGCGTTAGGCACTGTTTAAGTCTCTCAAATGCTGTTTCGGACTCGTCTGTATGCGAAATCCTATCAGGTTTGTTTGAGGAGACCATTTCCTGCAAAGGTAACGCTAAAATGGAAAACCCTGGGATCCAATTACGGCAATACCCACACATTCCTAAAAACGTTCTGATCTGTTGCTGGGTTTGTGGCAGAGTCATGTCTTTAATTGCTTGGATTCTATCAGCGGTCAGGTGTCTCAGTCCTTGTGTTAGACAGTGTCCCAAATATTTTACCTTAGTTTGGCATAATTGTAACTTGTCTTTGGAAACCTTGTGTCCTGTGTCTGAAAGATGAAACAGGAGCTGTTTCGTATCCTTCAGGGATGCTTCCAGTGAATCTGAACACAGCAGTAAATCGTCCACATACTGTATCAATACTGATCCACTCTCTGGTTGGAAAGACTGTAAACAATCATGCAAAGCCTGAGAAAATATACTTGGACTATCTATGAAACCTTGGGGTAATCGAGTCCACGTGTATTGGACTCCTCTGTATGTGAATGCGAATAAATATTGGCTGTCAGGGTGCAGAGGTACCGAAAAGAAAGCGGAGCAGAGGTCAATGACAGTGAAAAATTTGGCAGTGGGAGGGATTTGCATTAGGATGACAGCTGGATTTGGCACTACGGGGAACTGACTCTCAACTATTTTGTTAATCCCCCTTAGATCCTGCACTAGCCGGTAACCCCTCCCCCCACTCTTTTTCACAGGGAAGATGGGACTATTAGCAGTGCTGGATGTTCTTACCAGAATGCCCTGTTGTAGCAAGCGCTCTATTACTGGGTAAACTCCTAACTCCACCTCTGGCTTCAGAGGGTACTGTGGGATTTTTGGAGCTGTCCTACCATCTTTTACTTGTACAACTACTGGAGCTACGTTTGCCATTAATCCAGTGTCCTGTCCGTCTTTTGTCCAAAGTGACTCTGGTATCTGAGATGTCATCTCTTCTACTTGGGATGGATTCCTATTTGTCATAATGGTATGCGACATTAATTTTGATGGGGAGTCTAACATGTCTCGCACTTCCTGAGCGTGATTCTCAGGTATGTCCAAGAATACACCTTCAGGAGTACAATAAATGACGCACCCCATTTTACACAGTAAGTCTCTTCCCAGGAGATTAGTTGGTGCCGATGCAGCCAGCAAAAAGGAATGCTTGGTATGCAAAGGCGCTATTGTAATCTCAGCTGGTTTGCTAACAGGGTAGTGCTGGACTACTCCTGTTACTCCCACGGCTGGAATTGTCCTACCAGTGGTCCTCATGCCAACTGTCGAATTTATCACTGATTTGGCCGCCCCTGTGTCTACAAGAAAGTTTAATGATTTACCAGCTACATTAATTGCAATTTCGGGTTCACTTCCAAGGCTTGCAATCAATTTTACTGGCTGCAGATTACAGGTATGGCCACACCCCTATTGGGTATGGTGACCTCCCTGAATCCCGCTGGCAGCAACTACTTGTGAGGGAGATAGCTGGGAACTACCAGAGGCATGCCAGTCTCTGTTCGGGGGATATCTTTTTGTTTCCCCTGTATGTGGCTCATAACTCCGTCTCTGTGGACCCTGATCCCAATGTCGTGTGTCGTGTCGTTGTCTAGGGGGTTGGTAAGACTTTTGTCGATTTCTTGATCTACAGTCTCGTGCAAAGTGTCCCTGTTTGTGACAAAAATAACATGTTACCACAGTTGACTTACCCACAGGGTTTGGTGATATTACCACAGGCTGCTTTGTGGTCAGGGCCTGTATACTTACTGACATTAACTTATCACCTTGTGACTCCCTGTGTCTGGTGATGTTCCGGTCGTGATCAATAGCAGCCTCTCTCAAAGTGGCCACTGACAGACCTCGCCAACATGGTTGCGTGGTCTGTACCCTTGCCTTTAATGCTTCCTTTAAACCATCCATTAGTACAGATACTGCTACTTCTTGATGGTTTGCATTGGTCTTAATGTCCTCTATACCAGTGTACTTTGCCATTTCTAATAGTGCCCGGTGAAAATATTCTGCTGCCGTTTCTGACTCCTTTTGTTTAATGGAGAATATTTTGTTCCATTTAACAACGGCTGGGAAATACTCCTTTAACTGTAAATTTATCCTTTTTACGTTATCTTTGTTGTACACATCTGTAAGAGGTACATCCTGATCTAATCCACAGTCAACTAAGAATTGAGCTGCGTCGACATTGGAGGGTAAACAAGCTCTTAGCAATATCTGCCAATCTTTATTATTGGGCTCTAAAGTGTTTCCTAGGTCCCTGATGTATTTTTGGCTAGCAACTAAATCTTTTCTAGGGTCAGGGAATTCAGACACTATGGTCCTCAATTCCATTCGGGTAAACGGGCAATACATGGCAATGTTCCTAACGGGTGTGGCTCCTGACGTGTCTGTTTTCCCATTGGGAACTACTATTACCTTAACAGGATTTACTCTAACAACCTCATTCTGTGTAGATTCTACAGCCTGTGGTGAAATTGTTTCAGCATAATGTATGGTGCCGTACTTATCCGTTGACACGACCTCACCTATCCCTCCGCTAGGGGCCTTTGTTACTAATCTCGGGGGTGGAGCAGTTCCTACTGTGGTTTCCGATATGGTGGCCGCTAGAGAGAGCGCTGAAATTGTTGCCGAATCGTCTTCTTGATCACACTCCTGAGGAAAGTTCAAAACAGGGTACAACTTGCACGGGTTAATACTTGCATGGGTTAATGGTTCAACATTATCTTTAACATTTACATGGTTACTAAGTGATTGTGTGTTACACCTTAGTGCGTCTTTCTCCGCAATCAACTTCTCTCCCGCTATATATGGTGGCGGTGGGGCCGTGGCTATCAGTTTCCTGACCGACCCAGATCCCGCCGCCTGAGCCAAACCTCTCTGTATCTCACCTTCCTGTTGCCACAACTGCAAATAATCATAATGCTTGATTCGTCTCTTTGCTGATTTTATGAGACATATCCTCCTCCTTAAATTTTGTAACACTTCTGGGCTGAAGCTACCTATTCTTGGGAATTTCTCCCCGTCATGTACCGTCATTCTCTCCCATTCATCACATAAAACCTCTGTGTGACTTCCATATTTCTCACACATTACGTATCTGGCCGATCCTACTGGTCGGTTTACAGAGTCAACCCGAACCGAGGTTGATCGCCCCCTTCCTGAACAACTGGCCCCCATAATCTGCAGGTGTTGCTTGCTCTACCTCTGATCTCTATATCAGGGTCTTCAGCGAACCCTTACAGAAAACCAAAATATTCACGATAGGCAGACGGTGAAGTTTACCGAGCACCCCACTCGCTCGCCCACGCTGACCAATGCGACCTGATCACACCGATATGGTGCTGGCGCACTCGACCCAGGGCACCTATTAACCTTTGTTTACTTGAAAAATGCGAGTGTGATCCGAAGAGCACTACCCTTTCCAGTAAAGGTGGGGTTGTCAGATAGTTCCTGAGTGACCAGCGAACTTCCCTTTTTGAAAAAATAAAAAATTACACAAATCACGTTAGAATGTACAAATAGCGTTTGTGACCCCTTTACTCTAATGGTACTAGGTCAGATTACTAACTACTGTACACAATTACGTGCGGTCCAATCGTTCAGCACACAAGCAACTAAGCTTATGTACGGAAAGACCAATGGAATCGAAAATTGCGGCTGCGAATTCCTTCAGCGAGAGCTTGTATGGCCTATATGGGTGTTGCACCAACCCTTTTCGGTGTTGTGCCTGTGGACTGTATAGCGGACTTCCTTGTTTACTGTACCTGGACCTGCTGGTCTACTACGACCTCCTGGTCTTGTTCTATACGACCTCCTGGTCTGACCTCCTGGTCTTGTTTTATACGACCTCCTGGTCTGACCTCCTGGTCTTGTTTTATACGACCTCCTGGTCCGCTATACTCTAATGCTCAAATTGTATGTTTAACTAAGGATGCCTCCCTAGCCACCAAGCATGTCACTTACACGTATGTTCCTCACGAGTACTCCGTGATTTCTTTTGGTTCAACCTCCAAGTTATATAAACTTATGTAATACAAAAACACTCACTCATCACATGTACACTTTTGTTTCTATTTCTATTTCTGCGCAGAAATTTTTCTTTAGACCAGATGTGTTACCAATTAGGAGCAGGATCTGTTAATTTAAATTTCGGACACCCAAAAATAGACTTGCGTTATTTCTCGCCTCGCGTTATTTACCGCTTTGCGTTATTTATCGCTTTGCGTTATTTGTCGCTTTGCGTTAAAAATCAACTTATCGTGACTTGAGCTACGTGGGCGTAACCGGACGCTCCGTTGCGTAATATACGCTGCGTGCGTCGGCCTTTGGATTGCGTACGCAAGTCTTTGTTAGGGACACGTGCACGCAAAGCAAAGATCCACCGTAACACAATTTATACTTTTATCAATGTAGATGATCCTTGATCATCTACCACACACCACACTGACTTCGCCTTATCTCCCAGGCAAAACTGTGTGTTTGTCTATATTTTAACTTTATTACCTCTATTCTTAAATTATGAAATAACAGCAAATCTCTTTTAGCACTTTTATCAACTATAAAACTGGCAGACAGGAGAGTGATATACGAAAATACACAAATGAAAAAGGAATGCAGATATATATGTGTGCGTGTGTACGCAAGATAGAAAAATAAACAGTTTTAAAAGACACTAGCGTTTTGCTCTTACCTCCGGTTCCCGGATTCCTTCAGCACCCTTTACCTAAGCGAAGCAGACGCTTATCCCGTCAGCACTACGAGGGATACAACCTCCCGCCCTTTGCTGAGGGATAATGTCTGCTGATCTACCTAGTGCAGATATGTGAAGGACTGGACGAGCCCGCAATTGATAAAGCTAAATATTTATCGTATATAAAACACTTTAAGAGGTCTAAGAACACTGTACGCTATCTACGTAAGAAGTACCGTAAGGGTACGCAAGTTGCGTAACGATCGCTCAACCGTAGTCGAGACGCTCAAGCGTCACGTTCGCTTACGGCCCAGAGATCACAGGCAGGCACGCTATTGGCTGCCGACTAACGTAATGATTCGCTATAGCGTAGCGGACGCTCGGGACCACGAGGAGATCACCAGCGGTGCAGACGCTTATAACGTTAAACCTTTATATCTATACCTTTAACAACGAAATATACAGTAAACCTTAGTGTGGTGACAGAGTGTAAGTGCAACCTGGTGTAACCTGATTAACTACAAAGCTGCTTGGGCGTCACCGACGCTCAGGGAATACTTAACACTATAAGAAATACACAGATACCTGGGCTTAGGGTCCAAAACCTATTATATGTATTATGACTATTATACTTGCAAAAGAATCACAGTACAAAGCATACACTACAATATAACATAGACTAACTAACCAGATAACTACACAGGAAATACAATACAATACAATTAAGGGAAAAATACGGGAGAAATAGAAGAGAGAGAGAGAGAGAGAGAGAGAGAGAGAGAGAGAGAGAGAGAGAGATGGCTCACAATAACATCAAGACAATATGATTGCGGAGAAACACTTACGCACAAGGGGAAACGATCGCATGCGCCTCGATATCCAGCTCCCGATTATCAGCAATGAGAACCGTTGAAGAGAGAGAACTGGATACGGTCGGCCTGCCTATTTATGCCCCACACACAATACAATTCAATGGTCCCTACAATCTCATTGTTCATTGGACACAGGAATTCGGCTTCGCATTATAACAAAAGGTCATAGGTTTATTCATACAGGTGGGCTGTGACTGTTTCCAACTGTCCAGGTGGGTGGGATACTGGGTTTCCCGCCGCATGACTAAGTAAGAACAAATAATAGTAAATGGACATAAACTTCTTATGTCCATAACTATTCGCACGAGCGATTAATCCGCTCCAAACCAACACCGGAATATTGCTATTTAAATACTCTTCCGATGGGTACCAAACACTACTGTATGACCCCTGTTAGACCCTTCGTACAATACAAAGAGGGATCTCTCTGTTCAGGAACGTGCTATGTTAACTAAACTTTCAGTATCTATCAAAGGGACCATGATCTACAAAATACATTAATAGTGAAAATATGTAACGAATGAGCCGCACGCTACGATTACATAAACTCTACCGTAAATACGCATACCGTGCGCCTGCGGGTGCCCGCGACTGTGAGTATGTACATGTACGGGAGAGCGTACGCATGCGCAGCGCGGACCAGTATGAGGTGCAAATATGGCAGTGTGTGTAGAGATATTTTTCTGACTTTGACAAGTCTGACGAGTCCTCTCCTGCCTGGGATTCCTCCGATGCATCCTTGAGTGTAACGCCTACTGCTGCTGGCGCTGCTGTTGTTGCTGCTGGGAGTCGATCGTCATCCCAGAGGGGAACTTGTACTACTTCCAGTAAGCAATTGACCAACAGTCCTTTACGAGGAAGATGAAATATCACAGCAGTCATCCTGCTGCAAAGCGGATAACTCAGGCCTTGGCAGCCTGGGTGGTGAGAAACGTGTTTCCGGTATCCACCGTTAATTCACAGGGAACTAGAGACTTGATTGAGGTACTGTGTCCCCGGTACCAAATACCATCTAGGTTCCATTTCTCTAGGCAGGCGATACCGAAAATGTACACAGACGTCAGAAAAAGAGTCACCAGTGTCCTAAAAAATGCAGTTGTTAACAATGTCCACTTAACCACGGACATGTGGACAAGGGAGCAGGGCAGATTCAGGACTATATGACTGTGACAGCCCACTGGGTAGATGTATTGCCTCCCGCAGCAAGAACAGCAGCGGCGGCACCAGTAGCAGCATCTCGCAAACGCCAACTCGTTCCTAGGCAGGCTACGCTTCGTATCACAGCTTTCCATAAGAGGCACACAGCTGACAACATCTTAAGGAAACTGAGGAACATCATCGCAGAATGGCTTACCCCAATTGGACTCTCCTGGGGATTTGTGACATCGGACAACGCCACCAATATTGTGCGTGCATTACATGTGGGCAAATTCCAGCACGTCCCATGTTTTGCACATACATTGAATTTGGTGGTGCAGAATTATTTAAAAAACGACAGGGGCGTGCAAGAGATGCTGTCGGTGGCCCGAAGAATTGCGGGCCACTTTCGGCATTCAGCCACCGCGTGCCGAAGACTGGAGCACCAGCAAACAGTCCTGAACCTGCCCTGCCATCATCTGAAGCAAGAGGTGGTAACGAGGTGGAATTCAACCCTCTATATGCTTTAGAGGATGGAGGAGCAGCAAAAGGCCATTCAAGCCTATACATCTGCCTACGATATAGGCAAAGGAGGGGGAATGCACCTGACTCAAGCGCAGTGGAGAATGATTTAAACGTTGTGCAAGGTTCTGCAACCCTTTGAACTTGCCACACGTGAAGTCAGTTCAGACACTGCCAGCCTGAGTCAGGTCATTCCCCTCATCAGGCTTTTGCAGAAGAAGCTGGAGACACTGAAGGAGGAGCTAAAACAGAGCGATTCCGCTAGGCATGTGGGACTTGTGGAAGGAGCCCTTAATTCGCTTAACCAGGATTCACGGGTGGTCAATCTGTTGAAATCAAAGCACTACATTTTGGCCACTGTGCTCGATCCTAGATTTAAAACCTACGTTGTATCTCTCTTTCCGGCAGACACAAGTCTGCAGAGGTTCAAAGACCTGCTGGTGAGAAAATTGTCAAGTCAAGCGGAACGTGACCCGTCAACAGCTCCTCCTTCACATTCTCCCGCAACTGGGGGAGCGAGGAAAAGGCTACGAATTCCGAGCCCACCCGCTGGCGGTGTTGCAGGGCAGTCTGGAGTGAGTGCTGACATCTGGTCCGGACTGAAGGACCTGCCAACGATTACTGACATGTCGTCTACTGTCACTGCATATGGTTCTCTCACCATTGAAAGAATGGCGGAGGATTATATGAGTGACCGCATCCAAGTAGGCACGTCAGACAGTCGGTACGTATACTGGCAGGAAAAAGAGGCAATTTGGAGGCCCTGGCACAAACTGGCTTTATTTTACCTAAGTTGCCCCCCCCCCCAGTGTGTACTCCGAAAGAGTGTTTAGTGCAGCCGCTCACCTTGTCAGCAATCGGCGTACGAGGGAGGTCATTCCGAGTTGTTCGCTCGCAAGCGGATTTTAGCAGATTTGCTCATGCTAAGCCGCCGCCTACTTGGAGTGAATCTTAGCATCTTAAAATTGCGACCGATGTATTCGCAATATTGCGATTACACACCTCGTAGCAGTTTCTGAGTAGCTCCAGACTTACTCGGCATCTGCGATCAGTTCAGTGCTTGTCGTTCCTGGTTTGACGTCACAAACACACCCAGCGTTCGCTCAGACACTCCTCCGTTTCTCCGGCCACTCCTGCGTTTTTTCCGGAAACGGTAGCGTTTTTCCCCACACGCCCATAAAACGGCCTGTTTCCGCCCAGTAACACCCATTTCCTGTCAATCACATTACGATCGCCAGACCGATGAAAAAGCCGTGAGTAAAATTCTTAACTGCATAGAAAATTTACTTGGCGCAGTCGCAGTGCGGACATTGCGCATGCGCATTAAGCGGAAAATCGCTGCGATGCGAAGATTTTTACAGAGCGAACAACTCGGAATGAGGGCCGAGGTTACTTCCAGAAAATGTGGAGAAGATGATGTTCATCAAAATGAATTATAATCAATTCCTCGGTGGAGACATTCACCAGCAATTGCCTCCAAAAAGTACACAGGGACCTGAGATGGTGGATTCCAGTTGGGACGTATTAATAATCTGTGAGGAGGGGGATGTACACAGTGAAAGGGGTGAGGAATCGGACGATGAGGAGGAGGTGGACATCTTGCCTCTGTAGAGCCAGTTTGTGCAAGGAGAGATTGATTGCTTCTTTTTTGGTGGGGGCCCAAACCAACCAGTCATTTCAGTCATAGTCGTGTGGCAGACCCTGTCGCTGAAATGATGGGTTCGTTAAAGTGTGCATGTCCTGTTTATACAACATAAGGGTGGGTGGGAGGGCCCAAGGACAATTCCATCTTGCACCTCTTTTTTCTTTCATTTTTCTTTGCTTCATGTGCTGTTTGGGGACTATTTTTTTAAATCTGACATCATGTCTCACACTGCAGTGCCACTCCTAGATGGGCCAGGTGTTTGTGTCGGCCACTTGGGTCGCTTAGCTTAGTCACACAGCTACCTCATTGCGCCTCTTTTTTTCTTTGCATCATGTGCTGTTTGGAGACTATTTTTTGGAAGTGCCATCCTGTCTGACACTGCAGTGCCACTCCTAGATGGGCCAGGTGTTTGTGTCGGCCACTTGTGTCGCTTAGCTTAGCCATCCAGCGACCTTGGTGCACCTCTTTTTTTCTTTGCATCATGTGCTGTTTGGGGGCTATTTTTTAAATCTGACATCCTGTCTGACACTGCAGTGCCACTCCTAGATGGGCCAGCTGTTTGTGTTGGCCACTTGGGTCGCTTAGCTTAGTCACACAGCTACCTCATTGCGCCTCTTTTTTTCTTTGCATCATGTGCTGTTTGGGGACAATTTTTTGGAAGTGCCATCCTGTCTGACACTGCAGTGCCACTCCTAGATGGGCCAGGTGTTTGCGTCGGCCACTTGTGTCGCTTAGCTTAGCCATCCAGCGACCTTGGTGCACCTCTTTTTTTCTTTGCATCATGTGCTGTTTGGGGGCTATTTTTTAAATCTGACATCCTGTCTGACACTGCAGTGCCACTCCTAGATGGGCCAGGTGTTTGTGTCGGCCACTTGGGTCGCTTAGCTTAGTCACACAGCTACCTCATTGTGCCTCTTTTTTTCTTTGCATCATGTGCTGTTTGGGGACTATTTTTTTGAAGTGCCATCCTGTCTGACACTGCAGTGCCACTCCTAGATGGGCCAGGTGTTTGTGTCGGCCACTTGGGTCGCTTAGCTTAGTCACACAGCTACCTCGGTGCAAATTGTAGGACTAAAAATAATATTGTGAGGTGTGGGGTGTTCAGAATAGACTGAAAATGAGTGGAAATTATGGTTATTGAGGTTAATAATACTATGGGATCAAAATTACCCCCAAATTCTATGATTTAAGCTGTTTTTGAGGGTTTTTTGTAAAAAAACACCCGAATCCAAAACACACCTGAATCCGACAAAACATTTTCAGGGAGGTTTTGCCAAAACGCGTCCGAATCCAAAACATGGCCTCGGAACCGAATCGAAAACCAAAACACAAAACCCGAAAAATTTCCGGTGCACATCACTAGTGTATAGGCTTGCTTTTCAGGGCTCAACTGGACCTGTTGGGTGCAACCGTTCATAATCCAGTGGCGTAAAGGGTATGCTACTTCCCAGATGATGTGAACGGAATCTCCACCCCATACACGATCTTAGAATACTGTTTTAAAATGGGGAAAAGAATATATTGCAGAAGAGTCAGTCAAAAGTATAATAAGTTGGGGATAAAAAATGATGTAGGCAATTATATGCAACTATTGCAGCTAAAATACAGCACATAGGAGATAATGTAAAAAATGTTTACCTCTTTGTGGTACAGCCAGCCATCCTGCTTCTCCTCTACAATGTTGAATAGATCTGAATTGGCAAGAACTCGGGAGTCATGAGATCGTCCTGACCAGCCAATAAACACATCTACAAAACTAAAATACAATTACATTTAAAAAAGTTATACTGTAAAACACACAAGCAACTCATCCCACCACCACAAAAAAAAACACTTACCAATATTTGTGGTCCACAACATCCTGTAATATGATTGAGTGCCATCCTTTCCTGTTAAAATAGTCTGCAGGGTTGTCACGTGGGGCAATAATGGGGATGTGTGTCCCATCAATCGCTCCTGCACACTGCGGATAGCCTCGCTTCATAAATCCTTTTATGGTGTCCTGTAAGCGCTGTCCTCGTGGTAAAGAAATTAAGTGCTTGTATAAAGTAGACACCATTGCCTGAGTCACCTGGTGGACTATAACACTGACTGTGGAGATCCCAACACCGAATAAGCACGAGATTGTGCGGTACTCTCCTGGGGTAGCATACCACCACAATGCAATGGCTAGCCTCCTGCTTGCCCCGATGGGTCTCCTAATCTGGTGGTCTGCGTGTCAAGTGCAGGGGTAAGTAAGTCCAGGATGTAATCAAAGGTTGCAAGAGACATACGGAAGTTAGCCATGCACTCTTCATCCTGGTAAGCTTCCACAGTCCTCATAAAGGCTTCTCCATGCCGGCGATCTCTGGACCACAATGATCAGTTGGTCCCCGTGTTCAGTCTCAGGATGGTACTAATTCTGGATGATATGAGGCCTCTCCTCCTGCGCAAATACTGGCGGCAACTAGCAGCCCTCTCCGCCATAAATTGTGCCCTCCTCCTCATAAAATATATGTGCAGTATACTGCACAGTGTGATAAGCTGCATCATGCTCTCACTGGCTGCATTAAACATCTGTAAAGCAGAAAGAATCACAAGCTCCGGCATACACATACCTCCCAACATTACCCTCTCCAGGAGGGACACAATGCTCTGCTCCTGGACTTTTCTCTTAATGTATGATTGCCGGCACCTGTGTTTAACAGGTAAATGGATAAGAAAGTTGTTTCAACACAGGTGCTGGCAATCATAAATTAAGAGGGAAGTCCAGGAGCAGAGCATTTTGTCCCTCCTGGAGAGGGACATGTTCGGAGGTATGCATACACACTGGTACTCCATTGGCCATGACTGCAGCAATGCTGTGAGCAGGCCCCACCCCTCCCTTTGCTTTCCTATTGTGACCTCATATATGTGAGCCTGGCCAGAAAAATGTTCATTTCTAATGACATACATATGTATTTGCAGGGATTTACCGGGATCAGTGTGAATGGGGCTGTCCTGGGTCGATTCCAGGTCTAAGTGCAGTCTGAAAGGGGTCAATCCCGGGATGCGTCCCGGGATACATCCCGGAACACATTCCCGGGTGTGACCCAGCTCTGTCAGTCTGAAAGGGGTATAAAAGGGAATTCTAGTGGTCGCGTGGAACCATTGAACCCAAAATACAATTGTGCACCACACCATCATACACTAGGTTACTTTTCACTTAGTAAATGATATTTGCTATATCTAAAATTCTCTACCACTGTATTTATTATTCCATATGCATTTTCACAGAGAGATCCACATTAGTGTTGTGGAAGAGCCTGGCTGCAGTGGCGTAACTACTGCCCTCGCGATGGCTTGGGGGCGAGGGGCTGCGGGGGCGCCACTGACTTAGAACAGATTGACATGCGGACGAGCGTCCGCATGTCAATCTGCAGGTCTCCTTCCCTCTGCCGCTGTAAGGAGGGACACGGAGCGCACGGCGCGCTCCCCCCTGTGTCCCTCCCTGGCTCTCCGGCTGTCTAATACAGGAAGTACCGTTCGTGAGCTCTGATTGGCTCACGAACCGACACTTCCTTTATTAGACAGCCGGAAAGCCAGGAGGGACACAGGGTGGTGCGCACTGTGAGCTCCGTGTCCCTCCAACACAAAGGAGGGGGGAGGGGAGCAGGCACTGTGGGGGACTATCTGGCACTGGGGGCATATACCTGCCACTGTGGGGGAATATATGGCACTGGGGGCATATACCTGGCACTGTGGGGGAATATCTGGCACTGGGGGCATATACCTGGCACTGTGGGGGACTATCTGGCACTGGGGGCATATACCTGCCACTGTGGGGTCTATCTGGCACTGGGGGCATATACCTGGCACTGTGGGGGAATATCTGGCACTGGGGGCATATACCTGGCACTGTGGGGGACTATCTGGCACTGGGGGCATATACCTGGCACTGTGGGGGACTATCTGGCACTGGGGGCATATACCTGGCACTGTGGGGGACTATCTGGCACTGGATGCATTTAACTGGCACTGTGGGGGACTATCTAGCACTGGGGGCATATACCTGGCACTGTGGGGGACTATCTGGCACTGGGGGCATATACCTGGCACTGTGGGGGAATATCTGGCACTGGGGGCATATACCTGGCACTGTGGGGGACTATCTGGCACTGGGGGCATATACCTAGCACTGTGGGGGAATATCTGGCACTGGGGGGAGCAGGCACTGAGGGGGCATATGTGGCACTGTGGGGGAATATCTGGCACTGGGAGCATATACCTGGCACTGTGGGGGAATATCTGGCACTAGGGGCATATGTGGCACTGGGAGCACAGCCCTAGCAACAAGCACTACCCCCTAGCAACGAGCATGACACCCAGTGCATGAAACCCCTGGCAACGAGCATGACACCCAGTGCATGAAACCCCTGGCAACGAGCATGACACCCAGTGCATGAAACCTCTGGCAACGAGCATGACACCCTGAGCATGAAAACCCCTGGCACCGTGCATGGAACAAAGAGCATGAAACCCCTGGCAACGAGCAGGTAATTTAAAAGTAATTAGAAGCCTTACTGTAGAACTTAATGTGTAATGGGCATTACGGTGTGTGGCATAATGTATCACGGACATTGCGGTGTGTGTCATAATGTGTCAGGCATTACGGTGTGTTGTATACTATATCACGGGCATTGTGGTATGTGGTATAATGTCTCGGGGTCATTGCGGTGTGGCATAATGTATAACGGGCATTGCGGTATGTGTCATACTGTGTCACAGATACGGTGTGTAGCATAATGTATAACGGGCATTGCGATTCCTGTCATAATGTGTCGGGGGCATTACGGTGTGTGGCATAATGTGTCGGGGGCATTACAGTGTGTGCATATTGTGTCATGTGCATTGTTGTGTGTGGCATAATGGCTAAGGCCATTGCAGTATGTGGAATAATGTATACTGGGCATTACTATAAGGAGGAAAAATGACAAATAATGTAAGGGGCATGAATCAGGATTATTTTTCTTTCCTGTGGTGGCTAACGTCTGGGCATGCAGGTTGCAAAACTGGGGTATAAGGTAGTCTTTTCCGGCAATGCCACGCCCCTTTACTCAAAGCCACGCCCATTCCAACGAAGCCACACCCCTTTTTGGCGGCGCGCGCATATTTCTCCCTTTACTAGTGCCAATTATGGGGGGTGCCGAAGAATTTTTTGGCTTGGGGGAGAAAAATTTCTAGTTACGCCACTGCCTGGCTGACATGCTATAGTCAGCTGTGACACAGCACTGCATACCTCCCAACATGACCCTCTCCAGGAGGGACAAAATGCTCTGCTCCTGGACTTCCCTCTTAATTTATGATTGCCAGCACCTGTGTTGAAACAACTTTATTATCCATTTACCTGTTAAACAGTGCTGGCAATCATAAATGAAGAGAAAAGTCCAGAAGCAGAGCATTGTGTCCCTCCTGGAGAGGGTCATGTTGGGAAGTATGACACTGTGTATCGCACACTAGTCATAAACTCACTGAAGTACACAGCTCAGCTGCACCTCTATATAGAGATCAGCAGTTTCATCACCATCAGCAGACAGTGTTTCTATTTTCTGCTGTCTAATACGTGCCCATTAGCAAGATACTTGGCACAGATTGAGAGCTGAACTGGCATATCTGTGGAAATAATAATACCCCTGCTATATAAATGACACCTCAGAGTTTCTCATAGCCATACTCGTTCTGTATATCTCTTTGTCAATGAAATGAGAATTGCCACCCCATGTTTCCAATATCTACATAAGGCACATGACCTCCTGGGGAAGGGGCATGACAACATTTGGACTTAAATCCTCTTTATACCACATTCAAGCACTTAACTTGAGAGCTCATTGTTATTTAGTTACAATACCCAATATACTGCCATATCCAGTTTTCAAAAACACAACCTGTTGCATTCCAGACACCCTGGTCATTGAGCTCATTGATCCTGCATAAAAACTATAACATCTCTAGCTACATGAAGGTACTTGTACTTTGTAAGAAAAATAATCAGACATCCATTACAGTAAGTAAATAAATAATACACTGAGAAAGCTTAGATGTCCCATGCCCCCCACACATTTTCCTTGTTTTCCTTGCCAATTCACTTTAGCACAATCTTGGGAATTATGATGTTGGAAGCAACTTTGCTATACTGTATTTGCCATGTATGATAAGGAGAGTGCCTGGCTTGGCACGATATCTATATAAGAGTCTTGCAATTTTGTGATTGGTTGAAGAGGTCAATTGTTGCTAGGCAGATCAGAGTTTTGAGTGACTGGTAATTGGTTAGGGACAGCCTATCGGTGAGTGTAGGGGAGGTGTTTAGTGCATTAAGGGTAGAAACTTCCAGAGTTACTTCCTCTTGTCGGCTGGAAGGATAAGTGAAGGCTGTGTTATAGTCTGCCTGTCTCTTTCTTTCTTTCTTTCTTTCTTTCTTTCTTTCTTTCTTTCTTTCTTTCTTTCTTTCTTTCTTTCTTTCTTTCTTTCTTTCTTTCTTTCTTTCTTTCTGCCTTATTCTCTA
The DNA here is from genome assembly GCF_028390025.1 of Pseudophryne corroboree. Taxonomy (NCBI): domain Eukaryota; kingdom Metazoa; phylum Chordata; class Amphibia; order Anura; family Myobatrachidae; genus Pseudophryne; species Pseudophryne corroboree. The sequence continues at coordinate 202,129,012 of NC_086450.1, read as the reverse complement.
TTTTTCCCCTTATCTCCTTTTCTTATATTCTATCATTCCCCGGCCTTATTCCTATTTTCCATACTGCTTTCTATACTGCCCCTGTATTACACTGCCCCTGTGTGCCTCCCCACCCTGCTATTATGCCCAGGCCTAAGCGCGCAGCCCCCCGTCCCCAAAGGCTGGCGGACGCCGCTCCCGCATCGGGTGCTGTGCGCCTCCGCCGCCCTGCTGCTGTTCCCGCTCATCAGGCTCCCAGCTCCGGGGCGGGAGGCGCGACGGTGCCCGTTCTGTCAGCGCCTCCCGTCTCTGCCCGCGATGCAGCGCCTGGCGGCTCCGTGCGTCCCGCTACTAGCGGGTCGGCACGGCGGCCGTCAGCGCTGGACGCTCGCTGTCTCAGGCCGGGGACTCGTCACCCCCGGCCGCGAGCGTAACTGGGGCTGCAGCGCCGGCCGGCCGCTTCTCTCCCGCGGTCAGCGGGTATGGGGCGGCTGGCGCCGGCGCTGCTGTGGGCGGCTGGCGCGGCGGGGATTCGGCACCCCCAGCCGTGCTGGCCTCATACACTGGGGAGGTTGCGGGCGCGGCTACCCTGGGGCATAGTGGGCCCCCTGTGGGTCCCGCGCCCGGTGCTATTGGGGCCCCTGATGCACCCCTGGCTGCTGGTGGGCATCACAGAGCCCCAGTGGCCGGGGGGGTCAGCGGGCAGTGTGAGGATTTGCAGGGTTTCAGTGAGACCCTCCTAGGTCAGGCTCCCCCCCTGGTGGCCATTTTAGTGCCTGGCTGCACATCTTATCGCCCTCAACAAGCTGCTGGTAGCATGCTGGGTGGGGAGGTGCAGCCATCTGCTGGACACTTGGAGGTGCTGCGGGCCTTTTCTGTACAGGGATCCGCAGCAGCCTCTGTGTCTTTGCCAGGCCAGCATTCCGTTACAGATTTTCGGTCCGTGGCGGGGGGTGGCTTTGCTACGAGCACCATTGGCTTGCCAGCATTCTCTGCCCCCAGCGGTACGGGCCTACCTTACTTGCAATTCCCATTTCCCCCGGTAGTTTCGCAAAGTTTCCCTCCGCTAGTTTCCACTCCGCAGGTGGTCCAGTCAGTCTGGTCCTCCGGGATGGGGCAAGCTTTCGGACACCCACATAATGTTTCTTCTTTTTCGTGAGGGTTTCAATCCACGTCACTTCCGGCGCCAGCCTTCCACCAGTTCCCATACTGTCAACCGCCTTATCCCCCGGCGCAGCCAGGGCCTTACGGGGTGCGAGTTGTCGTTTTCGTCACTCCTGCCGCGTCTGTGGAGCCAATCACCCCGCCAAGGATTGTAAGTTCAGAGGCGGGGTTAAGCAGGCCGACCAGGGCGCTGCAGGCGGCAGTGCGAAGTAAGGCACCCTCACCCATAGTTGTACCTGAGTTGGCTAAATGGTTGCACCGTTACCTCAGGACGGAGGATGCTGAGTTTTTGTTAGCCGGGTTTAGTTGCGGTTTTCGTTTGCCCATTTCGGAATCAGTACATGTGGTGTCTCGCAGGAATTTGAGGTCGGCAACGGAGTTTCCCCATGTGGTCAGGCAGAAGGTGGAGGCGGAGGTGCAATTGGGTCGCATGTGCGGCCCTTTTGCATGTGAGCCTTTGCCTGGGTTATGCGTATCTCCCTTGGGGGTGGTTCCCAAGAAGGCGCCGGGTAAATTCCGCTTGATCCAGCATTTGTCCTACCCGCATGGGGGCTCTGTTAACGACGCCATTCCTGAGGAGTTTTGCACAGTCAGGTACCAGTTGTTTGACGAGGCCCTGGAATTGATCCGGGGTTTTGGGCCCGCAGCCCTGTTGGCCAAGTTAGATGTTGAATACGCTTTTCGTCTTCTTCCCCTTCACCCCGACTCTTTCAAGTTTATGGGTTTTCGGTTAGGCGGTTTCTTTTATGTTGACAAATGTTTGCCCATGGGTTGTTCTGTCTCTTGCGCCTACTTCGAGAAATTAAGCTCATTCCTGCATTGGTGCATTTCTGCTGGAACTGGGCACGTTGGCATCGCCCACTATCTCGATAACTTTCTTTTTGTGGGCCCAGGAGGCAGCAACATTTGCCAGGAGCTCCTTTTTTCGGCGTCCGCCTTGTTCAGGGTTCTGGGAGTGCCTGTTGCCCACGATAAGACAGAGGGACCCACGTGTTGCCTTTCTTACCTGGGCATCGAGGTTGACACTAGCGAAGGTTGTTGTCGCAAACCGGCCGACAAGGTGGCAAAGCTTTTGGGACAGATCGAGGAATGCTTGAGTAAGCGTAGAGTTAGACTTCGTCAGGTGCAGTCCCTTTTAGGCTCCTTTAATTTTGCTTGCCGGGTCATACCTATGGGGAGGGTGTTTTGACGCAAACTTGAGAGGGCCACGGCGGGAGTGACTGGGCCGCACCACACCATTCGTCTGTCTCGGGAAATTAAGGACGACCTTAGAACTTGGTCGACCTTTTTGGTAACTTTTAATTCAGAATTGTTGTGGCCTCTCCGGCCCATCGTCAATTCTTCCCTGGAGCTGTTTACAGATGCTGCCGGTTCTACGGGTTTTGGTGCTTTTTTCCAGGGCGAGTGGTGTGTTTCGGCCTGGCCCCAGTCTTGGGTATCTTGTGGTTTTACTGCTAACCTACTTTTATTGAAACTGTTTCCGATAGCTGTGGCAGTGGAGTTGTGGGCCCCTAAGTTGGCGAACCGGACGATTGTCTTTTGGTGCGACAATTTGGGGGTGGTACATGCGGTGAACAATCAACGTGCATCATCGCCGCAGGCTTTGCGGCTGTTGAGATTTTTGGTGTTACAATGTCTCCGTTTTAACATCAATTTCACGGCGAAGCATGTGCCTAGGGTCGAGAACGACATCGCGGATGCGTGTCGCGTTTCGATTTTGACAGGTTTCGCAGGTTGGCCCCCGGGGCGGAGGCCCTAGGATTGACTTGTCCAACTTCTGTCTGGCAGATTATAGAACTGGCGTAGATGGCTTGGCGCTGAACTCATTGGCCCCTTCGACCCGTCGGGCATACGCTGCGGCTTGGCGTGAATGGCAGGCGCATCAGGTTAGGTGTGGGGCCGGGGGTAAGTCGGAGGAGGATCTTTGTTGGCCTTTGTTTGGGAGTGTTACCAGAGTGGTAGGTCCAAGGCGTCCATGTGCGCGGTTGCAGCAGGAGACGGACCCCACCAGGTCTTTTACTTTATCCAAGGCGCTCAGGGGTTGGGCGAGGTTAAGTCCGTCCCAGCCGGATACGCGCAGACCTATTGACACACAGTTGTTGCGCGAGCTCATGGCGATTCTGCCGGCGGTGACTGATTCTGCGTTTGAGGCGTCCCTTTTCCGTGCAGCCTTTTCACTTGCGTTTTTTGGGGCCTTTCGGGTTGGCGAGCTGGTGGCTGCTAATAAACGGTCCACAGATACAGGCATGCTTTTCAGGGACCTAGTGCTCAAGGAAGGTGTCGTCATGTTTAGGTTGCCTCGTTCCAAGACCGACCAGCTGGGTCGAGGACGCTGGGTGACTTTGAATTCTCAGGAGGATGACGAATTGTGCCCTGTGCTGCTTGCAAAAATTTATTTACCTTTACGGCCTAAATGTGGTGCTCAAGTACTACTGCACGGGGATGCATTGCCTCTCACTCGGTTTCAGTTTGCCGCTGTGTTGAAGCGCTGTTTGGTCGCCCTGGGGCTTAATAGCGCGGAATATGGGATGCATTCCTTTCGCATCGGTGCGGCAACTTGCGCTGCGGCACGCGGACTTCCACCGTCAGCCATTCAGGAAATGGGACGTTGGAAGTCAGCGGCGTTTAAGTCTTATATTAGATTGGATAAGGTTTAATGTTGCGCTACTTGCGCTAACCCAAAAACGTTGTTTACTTGCCAATTTTGGAATGATTAGCGTTCCAGAATTGGAGGTGTGAAGGAATTTTTAAAATTTTTCCTCCGAGGGGGCCTAATTACAATTGGCTGACACTCCAGGTCCACGGGAGGTTTTTTTTTAAAGTTTTCTCTTTCACTTGGGTTTTATGTTACTAACTGTTCGGTTTGGTCTAACGGTTCTAATTACCCGTTTTATGGGCACGGCCTGACAGCTAGGTTACTTTTTCTTTTACAGCGTCCACTGATTCCACCGAACAGATTTGGGTAGTTGGCCATTCTTATGTGTTTTGGGCCGAGCGTCATCACCTTGCTTATAGGTCGTCTGAGTTGTTAGGTGGTCGCAGAGTGCGATGGTTAGGTGTGAGAGGTCTCAGATGGTCTGGACTTTTGGAGCTGTTGTTTCAGCACGAGCAGCGTTGGGGGCATCCCCAATGGTTGCTGCTGCACCTGGGCGGTAACGATGTAGGTCACCTAAAAGGTATAGATCTTATCCTTCGGATTCAGGCGGATTTGGGGGAGCTTAGCTTGCTTTGGCCTGGTGTACGCTTGGTTTGGTCTGACATTATTCCTAGGTTTGTCTGGAGGGGATCACGGAACGTCACAGCGCTGGACAGGGCTAGGAAGTAGATTAACTTTGCTGTGTCGAAGTTTGTGTTGGCTGCTGGTGGTTTGGCTGTTAGATATCCGCCATTGGTGCTCCAGAGCCCCTTTTATTTTAGGAAGGATGGTGTGCATCTCTCCCATCTTGGGATTGGAGTTTTTCTGCAGGCGTTGTTTTCTTGTCTGAATTAGTTTGTTATCTTTGTAGGTAGGGATAGGATTTGTTTTGATAGGTATTTTGTTCTTTTAGTTGGATTTCATTGCGTATTGGGTTGGCGGGCTGCGTTTCTCTGAAACTGGCAGTGGCGGGAAGGCGCTACTGGCCAGCGGTCACTTGTAGCATAAGTGGTGTTGTGGGGCACTTACCCCTTTTGAAGGACGGCGAGTGTGTCCTGCCCTTGTGGGGGGCGAGGGGCGCTTCCTTGGGGAGCGTCCTCACTCTGCTATAGGAAGGGGTGGTGAGACCTTCGCAACACAGGTTATGCTGATATATATAGATGGGGCGTTTCAGTCGCACCCATGACAGTTGGGGCGTTTAGTCGCCGCCATTTTGTAAGATCGTGACTAGAGCTGGTTAGTGGTAGCGTTTTCCTGGCCACCCACTACGAGTGAGGTCATTCCAATTAACAAATTCAATGACCATTTAATCCAACGCAGTTGTGTCCGTGTCGTTATTTTTAGTTGATAAGCTAGCTTAAAGTGTATAGTTAATGTCAAGCACAATAAATGAATAGACGCCTTAGATAAGGAGAGTGCCTGGCTGGGCACGATATCTATATAAGAGTCTTGCAATTTTGTGATTGGTTGAAGAGGTCAATTGTTGCTAGGCAGATCAGAGTTTTGAGTGAGTGGTAATTGGTTAGGGCCAGCCTATCGGTGAGTGTAGGGGAGGTGTTTAGTGCATTAAGGGTAGAAACTTCCAGAGTTACTTCCTCTTGTCAGCTGGAAGCCCACCCACCCACCCTATTGGCTCTCTAATTTGTCCCTCTTCAATTTGGCTTACTATTATCTTTCTTTCAGACTTAGTGGGCGGGAAGGCGCTACTGGCCAGCGGTCACTTGTAGCATAAGTGGTGTTGTGGGGCACTTACCCCTTTTGAAGGACGGCGAGTGTGTCCTGCCCTTGTGGGGGGGCGAGGGGCGCTTCCTTGGGGAGCGTCCTCACTCTGCTATAGGAAGGGGTGGTGAGACCTTCGCAACACAGGTTATGCTGATATATATATAGATGGGGCGTTTCAGTCGCACCCATGACAGTTGGGGCTTTTTGTCGCCACCATTTTGTAAGATCGTGACTAGAGCTGGTTAGTGGTAGCGTCTTCCTGGCCACCCACTACGAGTGAGGTCATTCCAATTAATAAATTCAATGACCATTTAATCCAACGCAGTTGTGTCCGTGTCGTTATTTTTAGTTGATAAGCTAGCTTAAAGTGTGTAGTTAATGTCAAGCACAATAAATGAATAGACGCCTTATGTGTATGTAAAGGCAAAGAAGATCCATTACTGTAACCGAGTGTAATATATTCGCATTCACTATACTGTACATTCGTTATGGTGCCCGAATAATTATTATGATCCACTGGACCCCATAGCAATGTGTTGGAGGCTTTCCTCTTCACAGAGTGTCTTGTTGATAAGATGTCCGGACCTTTGCCTTTACACTGCCTGCGGAGTGCGGGAAAATTCAGTGTACACAGTTCCCAACATTTACCATGGTTTTAATGGACACTTTGATGCATCAATAAACTGGCATAAGCAGATTTAAATTCTTTCTGGTATTGTCCTTACCTATCTCCCCTTTCTACTTGTGTGCCACACTGATATTGTAAACCACATCTTTGAAATGGTCCTTGTCTTCTATTGCAATTACCTTATTTTTATGTTCTATATGCACAAATCCTTCTTATTACGGTACATCTAGCTTCATCCCCACCACCATATCTTAGGGACTTTGATGATGTGTCATACACACAAGCAATAGTGCCGTCCACATAATTTATTGTACTAGGCAGAGCACAATAGATAGTGTACTGGTGAAAAATCTTTTAAGGGTATGGCATAACAGCCTGTACCACTTTATTTACACCTTACTTGCCCTTCTGATATAGTTAAGTTGAAAAACTGTCTGTTGATACAGGGTCATTTCTAGACAATTTGGCTCCCAGTGAGAACACTTAAAAAATGTAATGGGCGTGGCCTTGCAGGAAAAGTCTACTTTTCACCAACATAGTTTACCTTACAATATATAATGCCCAACACCATATTATACCCCCACATTCCGCTGTCACCATATTATGCCCCCAAAGTAATGCCCCTATCACCAAATTATGCTCCCACATGCCCCTGTCACCATATTATGCCCCCACCGTAATGCCCCTGACACCATATTATGCCCCCACATGCACCTGTCACCATATTATGCCCCAGATATAATGCCCCTGACACCATATTCTGCCCCCCACATGCCCTGTTACCATATTATGCCCCCACTGTAATGCCCCCCCATACCCCTGTCACCATATTATGCCCCTAATGTAATGCCCCTGACACCATATTATGCCCCCTACTGTAATACCATAGTACATTCTCATTGTCAAGGGGTTCTGCTCTTTTTCAAGAGGTTTTGCTCATTGTCAGGCCTGGCAAAAAAGGGGGGTCAATAGGGACACCAGTACCGGGCCCCATGAAGTATTGAAAATGACCATCTCAAAATGTCTTCAATGAGGCGATGGGCATTTTTGGGATGGAAATTTTCAATAGTATTCCAGATGGAATACTGTAACATGCAGTTGGTGTGGCCGCAGTGCCCCGTGCAATTGCACGGCTCACCTGCGCCAAGAAACGGCACTGTGTAGCTCTCTGAGGGCTGTACAGTAATTCCCCTCTTTACATTATTTCTTACTTGCTAGTAGCTTACTGAATTTTCTGGATGTTTTTCCATGCAATTTTAAGCCACAAGCCAGGAGAAAGTCTACCTTACAGCATCTTCATATAAAAACTTACAGATTTCTCCTGCGCTATAATATTTAATGCGACGGGCCACCTCTCCTCATAATTCCCTCTGAATTTCGCTAATCTGTTAGTAGAACTGGGATTGTAATGTACAGCAGTGATGTCTGGTCAGGGTAGGCAGGAGAGACAGTGTGTGACCTGTCATACGCCATTATACTCCAGAATTGTGACAATAAAAATTATTAGAAAAATGTATCTTTGTCAAATCTTACCAAATTTGCAGTGCTCTGCAGAATAGTCATGAAGAGACCAGAGGTGGGACAGGTCTGACACTAGCCAGTGCCCTGACAGCCTTTGACCTCACCACACATCACCCACAGTATGTACAGCAGGGACGTGCCTGACTATTCAATATATTTATTATTACTAGTGTGCTGTGCAATCTATCACAGAACACTCTGCACATATCTCTCCCCCCGCTCAGCGCTCAGCGCGATGTATTCTGAGCGGAGGGGGGGGGGGATTGGATGCTGCTCCCTTTACACATGAAGTGCGCGATATGAATAGATTGTGCCTGCATGCAGAACTGGCGATAGTGCTATCGCTGTGGGCATACACACGAAGAGATCCGTGCTTCATTTCTAAGCAGTCAGATTGCTTAGTAATTAAGCAAAGATCTCTCCGTGTGTACCCCCCTTAACCCCAAGTAACTTTTTAAAACATTTAAATCACTTCTTATCTCTCCCTCACCAATCCCATCAGCTACTATCAGTGCACAAGATCTTGCTTCCTATTTCAAGGACAAGATTGATAAGATCTGAAATGAAATGGTATGCTCTTCCACAGCCAGTGATCTCAGTTCCTTTCCTGAACCCTCTGACACCTTCACTTTATTCTCAAAATCATGCTACATACATCTAAGAAAAATATCCAAAATATGACCATATCTTACACAAGACACTGCAAAAACTCTAATACAAGCACTTATTATCTCCCGCATTGATTATTGCAATAGTCTCCATACCGGTCATCCCAAAAATAAGCTCTCACCACTAAAATCAATTTTGTATGCTACTGCGAGACTGATTTTCCTCACTAGATATTCACCATCTGCGGATCCAGACTGTCAGTTCATCCATTCAGGGGTGTAGCCAGAACTTTGTGGACCTCATAGCAGCACTTTGACGGGGCCCCTGTCTTAATGATTCTAGAGAGACACCTCTCCCTAGCAGTTGTTAATTTTATAACCCCATAATAGTGCCCTAGTTCATTTTCTGAACTATAGTAGTACCTTAGTTAATGTTATGCCACATAGGAGTGCCCTAGTTCATATTATGTGACAGTGTAGGTCTGCCAGTACACATTATGCAGCACAGTACTCCCAATTAAACTTGTGACATAGTGTCCTCAGTTCATATTATGCCCCTCTACAGTGCTCCTAGTTTATATTAGGACACACTATAGTGCCTCCAATTCATATTGTGCCATAATACAGTGCCCCAGTTCATATTATGTAATGTTATAGTGCCCTCCAGTTCATTTTATACCACATTACAATGAGCAGGTCCAGGGGCATAACTAGATATATTGCAAGCCCTAAAGTTATATTTTGTAAGGACCCCTATGGGCCACCCAATGTAACTTTGACAGGGAAGGAGGGCGCCTCTCAGTTCTGGGCCCTCCCTGCACCTATGATAGCTACACCCTTGCCTCCATTAGTTACCGGTATTCTACCATATTCAATACAAAATAATTTTACTTACATACAAGGCTATTAACCAAACTTTGCCAACATTCATCTATTAGCTCATCTCAAAATTTCTGCTTGCCCAACCTCTCTGCATTGCAAAATATTTGCATCTCTCATTCACACGCATTACTCTCTCCCACTCAAAATGACAGGACTTTTTCCAGGATGCACCCATTCTCTGGAATCCTCTCTAAAGCAAAATAAGACTCACCTCTAGTCTCCAAACCTTCAAGCATTCCGAGAAAACTCACCTCTTCAGACAAGCATATCAAATTCCGGACCCTCCCACATAAACTTCAATACCTCCCTATCTAATGACATCCCTTCTGTGCAGTCCATACACAACCTCACATATTTTGTCTTTACTTCACTTTCATATCCTCCTGACCCTTTGCCAACATTGCTAAGTGACCATATCATAGAGCCCATTAAGAACCTTTGCAGTCTGGCAGGACCATTATGCAATAGATAGCACCAATCCTTGTGTATCAATGCCTATTTCCCTATAGATTCTAAGCTTGTGAACAGGGCCTCCCTGTTGTCTATTATTACCAAGTTTTGTTCTATTACTGTTGTTCCAATTGTAAAGCACAGCAGAAGATGCTGCGCTATATAAGAAACTGTTAATAAATAAATATATTATTAGATTTTCTATTCCTTTCTGTGTGTATCAAAAGGCCCTGTACTTACAAGCATGTTCTCTGTACGTGACCTATTATCAGGGTTGGACTGGCCCACAGGGAAACAGGGGGAACCACCGGTGGGCCCCAATGCCTGGGCCCCCCACCTCCCCAAGGGAATCAGGTTCCAGACTGTGTACTTGAATTATACATTATACATATATTATATTATATTGCACAGAACTATGGTGTATAGCAGCCCATGCTCTCTTGAATGGTTAGCCAAGACTCAGAAGTTTGGCCACACTTCTAAACATGGGCCCCAAAAAATGCATTCCCCCGGTGGGCCCTTAATTCCCCGTCCGACATTGCCTATTATACAGTGCCCAAGAGTTAGAAGTACTTATTTGTATGATGAGGTTTACAGTTTCTGATCTATTTGACATCTGGCAGATGCCAGGAAGCCCCTTAGACACATGATATCTATTTGTGGCCCCTGCAGCCGGGAGTGTCCTCGTAGCAATCTAAAATCCCAGCTGGGTAGATTTTAATGACATGGGCAATTGCACCCAGGCCGTTGTGCTGCTTTGAGGTGGCTTGGCTTGTGTAGGAGTAATTTATCAGGCAAGTGTGAAGCATGTACATCCAGTGTTGGTTATTCAGAGAGTTTTGGTGGGTATTTCCTATTTTCATTCCTCTATGACTAGACAACACTTCCAGGTCCTTCATTGTGTCAAGGGCCTTGGAGCATTGGTTCAGGTCAGCACATCCAACAGTCGATCATGGGCACCCGATCAACATTATTTTGCCCCATTTGTTAAACTTGATTCCCTAAATTTGTTATTTATCTATGAAGGTTTATTATTTCAATACTGTTTTTGCCCTTGTGTGTCGTGGCGCATTTGAGTTTGTGAGCTTATTGTTCATTCTTCAAGTGCACAATCACCCTCAAATTTTTTGGTGTGGATTCAGTCAGATGCCATTTTGGTGTTGGTATTTGGTATTTGGTGTTTGGTATTCCAAAATTGACAAAGATGGTAAGCAACATTGGCTTTACCTTCAGCTGTGCTCTGTGAGTAAGGTATGTCCAGTGACATTGACATGAGCCTTTGTACAGGTGCGAATGGATCAAGATGGAGCATGATTGATGTGTGCAGATGGATCCAAACTTACTAAGTACCAGTTTTATCAATGCTTTGAAGTGCTGTCTGTCTTCATTGGGTCTCACCCCAAGTGAGTTCGATTTTCACTAATTTTCCATTGGGGGCGCTATCTTGGCAGCTTCTGTGGGCTGCTCCGACATGGAGGCTCAGTCTCTGGGTCAGTGGTGTCCTTTTGTTATATCCATATAGAGTTATCGTTTTTTCTCAGTCTGCAACATAGTCAACTGGAGGATTAACCACTCACCAACCTATTGCAGAAGTTTGCGAGGATTTTCAGTTCCACCCAGCCCAATTGGATTTCTAATGGTGTGTACACAGTCCACTAGGTAATATTTTAAATGATATCGCTCATTTTCACTCATCTGGGAGATATCGTTGTAATATCACCCAGTGTGTATGCTATGAACAATGGGGGTAAATCTGAGTTGATCGCAGCAGCAAGTTTGTTAGCAATTGGGCAAAACCATGTGCACTGCAGGGGGAGCAGATATAACATTTGCAGAGAGAGTTAGATTTGGGTGGGTTATTTTGTTTTTGTGCAGGGTACATGCTGGCTGCTTTATTTTTACACTGCAATTTAGATTTCAGTTTGACTACACCCCACCAGGTCCGTTTCTAGACAATTTGGCTCTCAGTGCGAGATTTAAAAATGCGCCCCCCCCCCCCGCCCCCCAAATTGCTCAAAAAAAAAATGTGTGCCCCCCCCATATAGCCATAAAAAGAAAAAGCATGCGTGCGCCGTAGGCGCGCGCGCTCCCGACAAGGGTGTGTGGCCCGATTAAAATGGGCGTGGTCTCATTAAAGTAGGCATGGCCTCATCTGATATCATCACACCCACCACAGGGGGAAAAAAATAAAAATAAAAAAGTCCCCTTTTTCCACATTACAGCAGGCAAGTGTCCCCATATTACAAAGCGCGGCAGGCAGGTGTCCCCATTTTGCACAGCGCGGCAGGCAGGTGTCCCCATTTTACACAGCGCGGCAGGCAGGTGTCCCCATTTTACACAGCACGGCAGGCAGATATCCCCATTTTACACAGCACGGCAGGCAGATATCCCCATTTTACACAGTGCGGCAGGCAGGTATCCCCATATTACACAGTGCGGCAGGCAGGTGCCCCCATTTTACACAGCGCGGCAGGCAGATATCCCCATTTTACACAGTACGCAGGCAGATGCCCCCATATTACACAGTACGCAGGCAGGTGCCCCCATATTACACAGTACGCAGGCAGGTATCCCTATTTTACACAGTGCGGCAGGCAGGTATCAGCATTTTACACAGTCGGCAGGCAGATATCCCCATTTTACACAGTACGCAGGCAGATGCCCCCATATTACACAGTACGCAGGCAGATGCCTCCATATTACACAGTACGCAGGCAGATGCCCCCATATTACACAGTACGCAGGCAGATGCCCCCATATTACACAGTACGCAGGCAGATGCCCCCATATTACACAGTACGCAGGCAGGTGCCCCCATATTACACAGTACGCAGGCAGGTGCCCCCATATTACACAGTACGCAGGCAGATGCCCCCATATTACACAGTACGCAGGCAGGTGCCCCCATATTACACAGTACGCAGGCAGGTGCCCCCATTTTACGCAGTGCGGCAGGCAGGTATCCCCATAGGCAGGTGTCCCCATTTTACACAGTGCGGCAGCGGCAGGCAGGTTTCAAGTTGGGGGGAAGGAAGGGGGGGAGAGAGAGAGAGAGAATACTTACGTCTTCCCGCTCTTCGGTCCCGCCGCCTCACGTGCCTCGCGCCGGCCGCCTCCTCCTTCATGCTTATCTCCTTATCGCCTCTCCCGAGCGCTCCTGCTCGGGGGGCGGAGTTTCGCGGAATGACGCGTTTGCGTCGTGACATCACGACGCAACGCGTCATTCCGCGAAACTCCGCCCCCCGAGCAGGAGCGCTCGGGAGAGGTGATAAGAAGTAACAAAGTGCCGCGGCGGGCGCCCCGTGTGGTTGCACGGCTCGCCCGCCGCTAGAAATGGCACTGCACCCCACCCAAATCTAACTCTCTCTGCTCATGTTATATCTGCCCCTCCTGCAGTGCACATGGTTTTGCCCAACTGCTAACAAAATTGCTGCTGCGATCAACTCAGAATTAGGCCCTATGAACGATGTGTGCTCCTGTGGTTTATTAATGAGGTCTTCTGTTATCTGTGCAAGCAGCTCAATTTTGGCTATGCCATTGATGACACAATGTATATCGTTCAGTGTGTACGAACAATGAACGTTGAATGTCCACCATGAAATTCCTACCCAGTAGTTGAAAAACCCTGGTATTGGATGACTCCTGTATATCATTGGTCGTTTGTAAAAATCGCTTGTCGTTTGTACCAGGACTTCAGGAAGTTCAAGGAAAATCATTCAATGATCTTGCTCACGGAACATATCGTCTAGTGTGTCATCACCTTAATTCTACTTATATGGCATTTAGTGATTTATAGAAGGCAGCAATAATCCTCCATGTCAGAATTACTGGAGAAACTGAAGGAGGAGACATCATTGTCATGTGCCATTTTAGCTGACTTCTTGCTCACCAGGAGCTCTTTGCATCTCTTAAAATCTGGGTCAGTTGGAAAGAAAGACACGATGTATGACTTAGACTTAGGGTCACGCACAATCGCCAAAATGTAGTGATCTGATTTCAAGATAATGACAAATCTTCAATCCGTGTGAAGCACAATTACTACCTTTATCTCCTCCTTCAATATCTGAAGCTGCTTTTCCAAAAGTCTATGAAGGGGAATTGCCTGACTCAAGCTGTCAGTGTCTGAACCCACTTCACAGGTGACTAATAAGAATGGTTTTAGCATCTTGCACAACACGGAAAGTATTCTCCACTGTACTGCACTAATGTACATTCCCCTCCCCTCCCAATGTCATGGCTTGTTGTATAGCTTTGGATGGCTTTTTGCTGTTCCTCCATCCGCTGAAGAAAGTAATAGATGGAATTTTACCTTGTTACCACCTCTTGCTTCAGTTGGTGGCAGGGCAAACTGAACTGTTCTTGCAGGCATTGCAGTCTTCTGCATGCAGCTACTGAACGCAGAAAATGTCCGAAATTTTTCAGTCCACAGACATCATCTCCTGCAAGACACTGTCATTTCATAAAAGAACTCTGTACCACCAACTTGATTGTGTGAGCAAAACATGGGATGTGTTGGAATTCACCCAGCTGTAATGCTTTCATAATATTTGTGGCTTTATCACAAATCACAAATCCTGAGCAGACTCCAAGAGGGGAAAGCCATTTTGCTATGAAATCCATTAGATTTGCTAACAGGTTGTCAGTAGAGATGAGCGGGTTCGGTTCCCTGAGAACCGAACCCCCCCGAACTTCACTACCCGAGCCCGGATCCGAGTCAGGCTTGGGTTTTCCTGCCTGACTCGGAAACCAGAACGAGGCAAAACGTCATCATCCCACTGTCGGGTTCTCGCGGGGTTTGGATTCCATATACGGAGACGCGCGTCGTCGCCATTTTCACTCCGGCATTGGAGAGTGTAGCGAGAGGACGTGTTTCCGTTCTCAGTGTCCTGCATCAATACAGTGGTAGTGTCTTGTGCTGCATCATTCCAGTCACAGTGATGGTGTCCTCTGCTGCCATATGTCCATGGCTGCTGTATAAGTCCAGTCCAGTGGCGCTGTATTGTGCTGCATCAGTTCAGTGGTGGTGTATTGTGCTGCATAAGTCAAGTCAGAGTGGTGGTGTCCTCTGCTGCCATATGTCCAGTGTTGCTGTATAAGTCCAGTCCATTGCAGTGGTGCTGTGTTGTACTGCACCAGTACAGTGGTGGTGTCTTGTGCTACCATAAATCCAGTGGTGGTGTCCTGTGCTGTATATTATTTACTCCAAATAAAAGGTTTACATATATTACTTATATTATTATCAAATAATTTTTACAGGGTTTGCCCTGTGTGGTGTAGCGGTACACTCGCCTGTGCTGCATATTATTATAATAGCTCCAAATACAGGGGATTATTATTATCCAAATTAATTTTACAGGCTTTGCCATATGTGAGTGTGGTTTAGGGGTATGCTCTCCTGTGCCACCAATATTGTGCGTGTATTACATCTGGGCAAATTCCAGCACGTCCCATGTTGTTTGTGCCGCAGACACTTGTGACGCTTAGCTTAATCATACAGCTACCTCATTGCACCTCTATTTCTTCTTTGCATGATGTGCTGTTTGGGGCCTATTTTTTTAAATCTGCCATCCTGTCTGACACTGCAGTGCCACTCCTAGATGGGCCAGGTGTTTGTACCACACACTTGTGTCACTTAGCTTAGTCATACAGCCACCTCGGTGCAACCTTTTGGTCTAACCAATATTGTGAGGTGTTCAGAATAGACTGGAAATGAATGCTATTGAGGTAAATAATACCGTAGGA
Organism: Pseudophryne corroboree; assembly: GCF_028390025.1. Classification (NCBI taxonomy): domain Eukaryota; kingdom Metazoa; phylum Chordata; class Amphibia; order Anura; family Myobatrachidae; genus Pseudophryne; species Pseudophryne corroboree. Next base: position 202,113,681 of record NC_086450.1, on the reverse strand, counting down.
TGAAAAATTACCCCCAAGTTCTGTGATTTTAGCTGTTTTTATGTTTTTTTTTAAAAACTCATCCAGATCCAAAACCAAAACACGAAAGGGCGGTTTTGGCAAAACCAATCTAGATCCAAAACACAAGCATGGAACCAGAACCAAAACCAAAACACAAAACACAAAAATTGCCCGCCGCACATCTCTAGTTGTCAGTGGTATGCCTCTTAGTGAAGCTGATGATACAGAGAGAAGTCTACCTCTGAATGAGCTTGTGTTGTTGTTAGGTGCTGCTGCTGTTTCTGCTGCTGAAGGAGATTCACCTCCCCAGTTGGCTTTCACAGTCATGTAAACTTTAGTTTGCGCAGTTCTGCTTGTCCACATATCTGTGGTTAAGTGGACAGTGGCATATTGTAGACCAATAATTCGTTTTTTTCTTAATGTCCTGTTAAAGCCAAGGAATTGTTTGTCTAGTAAAATGCAAATGAGATGAAATTTGATGGCGGGAACATATGACCTCAATTAACTGTCTAAAACCCACTGCATTAATGGCAGATATTGGATGCAGATCTGATACCAGAATAGCCATCATAACGTCACTGATCCACTATGCGACTAGGTTATTTATGCTGGACTGCTTGTTGTTCATTTTTTAGCATAAGTTTCTGATTTTCCCCCAAACTTTCCATCAGCTAGCTGCAAATGATACAACAGGAAGGAGGTTCCTAGGTGGTTAAGATTCATACCCAGGGGTGTATCTACCTATTGGCCAGGATGGCACTCGCCAGGGGCGCCAGGCAAGGAGGGGGCACCGCCTGGCTGTGCCACCCGCGACCAAAGGATAGAAAAGCAGTACTGTCAGACTGTACCTGGTGAGAGACTGTTACTGCTGGAGCGGCGCTGGTGTCCAGCAGCACCGCACTTGTAATCAGACTCAAAATAAACTACAGTTCCCAGCGGCCCTTGTTGCTGGGAGCTCCCGGCAGCAAAGGCTGCTGGGAACTGTAGTTTATTGTGAGTCTGATTACAAGTGCGGTGCTGCCGGACACTAGTCTTATCACTAGTGCAGTGCGGTATGCAGTGCTGATGGACACTAGTCTGATCACTAGTGCAGTGCGGTGCTGACGGACACAGACGCCGCGCCAGCAGCCGGGTACACGGCAATTGTTATATAGCACAGTGCTATAGATCTATTTGTTGTTGAAGATAATAAAAAAGTGTCAGTGTTTGGGAGAAGGGACTGTAGTACCTGGAAAACTACACGATTTTCATGCATGTTAGATGTAAGTAGTAAGTAAACGAAAACTTTAACTTGTTGAGTGTAATAAAGAAAATACATATCTTACCTATTTCAAGGCCATGTTCAAGGAAATGTATATCAGTTAATGGTATAATTGATCATTTTATCTTGGAAGTGATGGTACCCTGATGTTTATTCTAACAGGAAGCACTTCTACCATCCAACTAATGGTGTTTGGTTAATGGCTGGGTCCATTTGAGGCTCATCTCACAGCATCTCATTAGCATTTTATTCAGGATGCAGTCAAGATGCCGGCGTTTGGCATCCCCGGCGGTTGGAAATCTGACGCCAGCATCCCGAAACTGCTCGGAATGCTGATGCTGGCATCCAGAGGCGTAACTCTGGGAGGCAACGGAGTCATCTGCCGCCGGGCTCCTGCTCTGAGGGGGGGCACCTCTTCTCCAATTCTGTGACACCATTGAATTAATTTAATTGACACCTGCACCTTACAAATCACACCCTTTTTTATTATACTGTAGATGCATATTTTACAAGTGTCATAGCCAGGATTAGAAATCGTAACCTATTACACTGGAAGCATACACCTTACTGATGAAGCTAATTGCTCATGTATAGAAAATATAAGAAATCTAACTATATGAAGTTACTTCTCTGACAATTACATGTAACTTCAGATAGTTAGAATTCTCAGGCTTCCTGTACAGGAGCAAATTGCTCCATTGGTAAAGTGTCTGCTCTCAGTGTAACAGGTCATGGGTTCTAATCCTGGGTATGACTGCTAAGAAATGTGTAATTCATAATAAAAGACAATGAAATGTATATACACAGTATATACATTTTTTCCCAGAACACTACACACACACACACACACACACACACACACACACACACACACACACACACACACACACACACACATTTATTTAAATATAGGGGGGCACCAATTTTTATCTTGCCTCCGGGCGACTGGGACAAACTTACACCACTGCTGGCATCCCAACATAGATAGCGATGCAGAATGCCAAAATCCGGATCGAGTTGGTGCCAAAGTCTCCACTGGCAAGCTGCATGGGAGGGTTAGGGTTAGGCTGCGAGGGCGGGAGGGCTAGGGTTAGGCTGCAGGGAGGGAGATTAGGAAGGGTAGGTTAGGGTTAGGCACCACTGAAGAGGCTTTTTTTTTTTTTGGGGGGGTTAAGGTCAGGCTGTGGGAAAGGTGGGTTAGGGGGGAGTGATGGTGTAACGTGAATACGAGACACTACTGTGCGGTGTACTGTGAATGAGGGACACTACTGTGTAGCATAATTTGAATTGGAAGTACTATTGTGTCCACACCCTTCCCCCACAAGACCATGCCCCATTTCCAATACTCACACCTTATTCCAATGTGTGTAGGGGATGGTGCCGGCCCCTTACTTTGCCAGGGGCGCTCAGACCCCTAGATACACCCCTGTTCATACCTTTACTTACTTTGGCTTTACAAATGCTACAGATAGCTAGACAAATGTTGTCAGGATATGTGTAAAAATTATTTCATGCATAAGTGGTGGATTTTTTTGTTTTATGCCCAGGCATGACAATGGATTTCTTCTTATCACAGGCAAGAACTGCTTACTGTTACGATTCTTGGACTTACTATAGAAGTATCCCAAAAGAGGAGTAGTCCAGGAATCACAAAAGGATATGGAGGAGCAGGGGTGTATCTAGGGGTCTGAGCACCCCTGGCAAAGTAAGGAACTGGCGCCCCCCAACTCCCCCACTAAGGGACACAGAGGGGGGAGTTACAGAGAGGCTGAGGTCAGGGACACTGAGGGAGAATTACAGGGAGGGTGCGGGTAGGGACAATGAGGTGGAGGGCTTACAGGGAGGCTGAGGTCAGGGACACTGAGGAGCAATTACAGGAGTGTGCGGGCAGGGACACTGAGGGGGAATTACAGGAGTGTGCGGGCAGGGACACTGAGGGGGGAGTCACAGGAAGACGGAGGTCAGGGACACGAAGGGGGAATTACAGGGATGGTGCGGGTAGGGACACTGAGGTGGAGGGCTTACAGGGAGGCTGAGGTCAGGGACACTGAGGAGCAATTACAGGGAGGGTGTGGGCAGGGACACTGAGGGGGAATTACAGCAGTGTGCGGGCAAGGACACTGAGGGGGAATTACAGGAGTGTGCGGGCAGGGACACTGAGGGGGAATTACGGGGAGCATACGGGCAGTGACACTGAGGTGGAATTACAGGTGGGTGTGGACAGGGACACTGAGGGGGGAGTCACAGGAAGACGGAGGTCAGGGACACGAAGGGGGAATTACAGGGTGGGTTCGGGGTAGGGAAAATGAGAGGGAGGGACTACAGGGAGGCTGAGGTCAGGGACACTGAGGGGCAATTACAGAGAGAGTGCGGGAAGGGACACTGAGGAAGAATTACGAGGAGGGTGCGGGCAGTGACACTGAGATGGAATTATGGGGAAGGTGCAGGCAGGGACACTGAGGAGCAGTGCCGTAACTAGACATTTTAGGGCTGTGTGCAAGAAACAGCCTCAGTGCACCCCCCACCATATTTAAAATAGGTTCAGTGCGTGCTGTAGGTGTGCGCGAAAACTATAGGGGTGTGGCTTTATGTGTTAGGTGTGTGGCAACAAAATAATACCAATTCATATTACGCTGCACAGTAGTCTCCATTAATTAAATGACGTAACTTACACACATTACGCCAGGTAGAGCCCAATTTTACACATTACTCCAGGTAGAGCCCCTATTACACATTACGGCAGGCAGAGCTCCCTTTTACACGTTACGGCAGGCAGAGTTCCCTTTTACACGTTACGGCAGGCAGAGCTCCCTTTTACACGTTACAGCAGGCAGAGCTTCCTTTTACATATTACATGCGGTTCTCTGTCCCCAGTGCCTATGTACTGGGGGCCGAGAACACTCGGCACACACCTAGCTACGACCCTGTACAAAAATCATGAGAACTCGGAGGTAGGCAATGTCTGCTCTCCAGCTATCGTGGAACCACAAGTCCAAGCATGCTCTATCATGTAATGTCTGTCAGGGCATAATGGGACTTGTGGTTCCACAGCATCAGGACTCAGGCACTTCTCTCCTCTCACCTTTCTAAGGGCTGGCATGAAGAGTCCCCACCACTTGCTGCTGTTCTGCTCACCCAGTTGTAGTTGTGTGGCTGCTGCATGATCCTGATCTCATGGGACACTGTCTATCCATTGCCCGGAGACCAGGCCGCTCACTGACAAGCACAGGCTAGGGCATAGGGGCTGCTTAGGTGCAGTCCAGGAGCTCTCTGGCCGCTCACTGCCGCTGTGTGTAGTTGTAGTACTAGAGATTTTCAGCTGGCATGTCCCCTGGGAGTACAGGTCTACAGGAGTGCAGAAGATCGTCACTGTAACCTCCAGGCAGGAGGAGGAGGACATGACTGCCGGGTTGCCGTTGTATGCACTGCATTGTAACTCTGGCAGGAGCGGGTGCGAGGTGAGGGGAGGATCGGGCACTACAGCAACCCGCAGCTCACTTTAACCTTCGGTGGTGGCAGCGGCGGCGGAGGGGATCAGGTAGTATTGCCGCAGCTCATAATAACCTCTGGTGGAGGGGGGGCGAGTGGTCTGGCTGTACTGTAAGATCATGTTTTCGAGGGTGGGGGCAGAGCTTTAACTACCACAGGCTCACAGTGCATTGCGGAACTACGGGTGTTACCAGCAGTACTGCGCCCATAGTGCATATACACTGTGTGCCAGGCAACACTGGCACACACCTAGTGACGGCCCTGCTGAGGAGGAATTATGAGGAGGGTGCAGTCAGGGACACTGAGATGGAATTACGGGGAGGGTGCCAGCAGGGACACTTAGGAGGAATTACGGGGAAGGTGCAGGCAGGGAGACTGAGGGGGAATTACGAGGAGTGTGCAGGCAGGGACACTGAGGGGGAATTATGGTTAGGGTGCTGGTAGGGACACTGAGAGGGAATTATGGGGAGGGTGTGAGCAGGGATACTGAGGGGGAATTATGGGAAGGGTGCGGGCAGGGACACTGAGAGGGAATTGCAGGAGTGTATGAGCAGGGTCACTGAGGCGGCAGTTACAGGGATGGTGCGGGCAGGGACACTGAGGGGGAATTACAAGGAGGGTGTGGACAGGGGCACCGAGGGGATATATGCACACATACATACAGTTAAAAACCCCTCTCTAGGTGTGATGGCACTACATGTCCCAGTAAATACAGCTGACAAGGTGTGCTGGGACTTGTAGTCTCAACACAGCTGGACAGGCAGTCACTGGTCTAGATACCTCTCCATACAGAGCTCTTTGTAAGCTGTGATCCAGACTGCTAGGATAGACCATGCAGTGCAGCTACGGTACCGAAGAAAATGTACAGGTATGCTCATGCTGCACTGCTGACTGGTGCTGATTGTAGTGGCTGGTGTTTAGTGACAGACCACGTGGGAGCAATGAGAAGGGGAGCGGATGAGGAAGAGGAAGTGCCTCGCCCCCTCCCCATACCTGGAAGTGCCCCGCTCCCCGGCTATATTCACCATCATTGTGACTGTAGTCACAGAGAGTGTCAGAGTGCAATACGCTTCTGAGAGTCCGGCAGTGGATGAGCACTGCTAAGGGATGTACTCGATGAGAACTACTATGTCATTCTACCCCCTGGCGCAGGTGGCACTGCCGGGCGGCGCCCCCCTCTTGGCCGGCGCCCCTGGCAAGTGCCATCCTGGCCAATAGGAAGATACACCCCTGTGGAGGAGTATCTAGAAGATGGAACTTCATAGAAGTGAGATAATTCACTGTAGTTTAATATCCAATTGGGTTGGAGCAACTGGATTAAAGTAATATTATTCACTGTAGTTTAATATCCAATTGGCTTGGAGCAACTTGTTTGAAGTGAGATAATTCACTGTAGTTTAATATCCAATTGGTTTGAAGAAAGAAGACTAGTCGTGGTGATGTAATTCATCGCATAGATGAGACTTAGTCATCGAGATGTGACGCCAGCATTTGTAGTCCAAATAATATGATGCGTCGTAATCAAAATCAGGGATTTCACAGCAGTTTTGCGACTTTATCCCAGTAAGGTTATCACAGACAAACCACTCCAAGCATAAAGAAATCGTAACTTTCAGAAACTGATGGTTAAGATGGTAATTCTACAGTTTGATGGTGTCAGAGATGCAATAGTATTGGAGGTAGAGGCAAGATGACAAGGCACCAATATGACTCCACAAGAGACACAGCAAGATTTCCCAGACAAGGCATAAACCAGCAACTTCACACAAAATGTAAATATAACCAGCAGCTAGGAGTTGGTCGGAAGATACTTTTAAAAGAGAGTCCACCAAGCAGAATAGATCCAGAGCAGGAGGAGGTCTAATGAACAATACATAGCAGCTATAATGCTGCATGTAGTAATTGTCAGCCAGAGAGTACTCCCAGCAACTCCCGCAGCCATCCTCCATCATAGTCTCCTGACAACCAGAGATGCAGTGAGCCCTGACTTCCTGGTTGCCAAGGAGCCGGTGGCCAGACGGCAGGCAGAAGCTAGCGTCTCCTAGCAACCACAGGGAATGAGCTGCAGCTGCTTGTGACACTTCTACTGGTGCCTGACTAACACAAAAAACATCCTTACCATCTACATCCTCAGTAGCGCCAGAGTCTGCTACACAAATATCCCCCTTATCATCTTGTACTTCTACAGTAGCATCCTTAATTTCTATGTCAGCATGTTGACTTGTGCTGTTTATTCCAACATTTGCAGAAGGTACTGAAATGGTGGAAGGAGGCTTCCCTCTGGGTACAGTATTAGAAATGTCAGGCTCACACATAGCACTCTAGGACTCTCCTCATGGATTTGTGACATTTCTGAACAGTTTTTTTACTGCCTTAGTGTTTTTGTTTTTTTTACACCTCTTCTAGACTCTGAGTGAGATGGGCTTACACCGTCATGAGAGGCAAAATAAGATGCCTCCCTGAAAGTTACAGAACTTCATCTCATAAATAGAGGCCAAGTCCTTAGCCTTTCCTTACCACTTCTTGTGGTGAATGGCACATTGGCAATTTTATGGGGATTTTTGCATCAAACTTTCTCCCCTTTTAGGTGTTTTTTTACCACTGTCTACTCCTTTTTTTATTTTAGATGCCCTGACTTAAACCCTCTATACACTTGGGCATCAACGTTAGTAGATGACGTTGAAGGACTAGTAACACCATGACTGAAATAGTACATACAATAGAACAAAATCTTTTTTTTTTACTACTATTTTTGTCAAATGACTGCTCACACTGTGGGATATCACCGTGCTTATATGTATGTGAACAAAAATGCAGTGGGGTAAAGTACACACAACAATTTGTACATTAAAAAAAAACTTTTTTAAGTTTTACTTTTTATTAACTTTGTTTTGAACTTTGTTTGCAAATGATACTGCATTATGGATACACAGTGGGGTATGGCCCGTGAAGTCACAGTACTTGTACTATGTATTATGGATACCCAGAAGGGTACAGCACAAGAAAAATTTAAATTTTTTATTAACTTTTTATTTATAAACTTTGTTCCAAATAACACTGCTGAGTCACACTGCTTATGTGAACCACAGCCGTAACTAGGGGGGCTAAGGGGTCACGTGCCCCGGGCGCAGGAGTTCAGGGGGCGTGGCAAACGCTGCCTGGCTCCTACAAACGCTGCTCCTTCACTCCCACCCCTGCGATTGCTCTCTCACCCAGTTGCTCCTCCCCACCTCCCCGCCGCAATCACCTCCTGCAGCGGCAGCCGCGTATGACACTGTTCCCGCCGTTGCTGTTCCATCTCCCTCTGCATGTGTGGCCGCTGGACTCCGGAGCCTCTCTCTGCCCTCCTGCTTGTCAGCACCTCCGCACACTCTCCTGCCCGGCTGCCTGACTCCACCGGAGGGAAGCTGGAGAGCAAAGAGCCAGGAACAAGTGAATCGCTTCCCCCACTTTGTGCTGAGGCAAGTGGGCATTGTGAGGGGGGGTGGGCAGGAAGGGCAGTAGGCTTTACAATATATGTATATATAGTATATGTGTGTATGTGTATGTGTGTATATATATATATATATATATATATATAAAACGACCTCCAACAAGCAGCAGCACTCTGAGACTTGATTTGTCATACTATAAATCACAATAAAGTGCATTTAATAATCACCTTGACAAAGGGGCGTTATTGGGCCCGAAACGTTGGCTCACAGGATGATTTATTAAATGCACTTTATTGTGATTGATTGACAAATCAAGTCTCAGAGTGCTGCTGCTTGTTGGAGGACTTTTGTTTATAACTACATTTTCCAGATGGCACCTGAGCATTGCTGACTGATATAGGAGGAGTGCCGATCCTTCCACCTCGTGTGTATATATCTATATACCTATATATATCTATATATATATATATAAATATATATATATATATATATATATATATATAAAATATTTTTTAGATATATATATGTATTTCAATTTTATTTTAATTATTTTATTATTATTTTTTTATTTCTTTAGTATAATTATGTATATATATATATATATATATATATACATATATAATTTATTTATTATTTATTTATTTATTTTTTAATATATATATATTTATTTATTTATTTCTTTTTGGGGGGGGGGGGCGCGCTACATTACCGCCTTGCCCCGGGTGACGAAAATCCTAGTTCCGGATCTGTGTGAACACAATAGGGTGTGGCCTACAGAGTGACAGTACTTGTATGTTAGAGATACACAGTGGGGTACAGCCTGTAAACCATAATCAATTAGTGTGTAGCATCCATGCTGGAGGTGTGTGTAGGAGGTATGTGTAGTCTCTCCTACCCACACCTCCAGCATTGATGCTACACACTACTTGTTTAAGGTTTTCACTGTATGATCCACATGCAGGATCTATGGATACTTGTTTTAAGTGATGACAGTTGGAGGTGCTTATTATCATATTGCAACCTATGATTAAGCATTATGGACTTGTCCTGTTGCTTTTCTTGATAATGATTCAGTGGTTGAATTGAAACATCAGTGTATTGAAAGCTGTTGAAATGAACAATATGGTGTTCCTAAATAAACAATAAATGCTGCATAGAACTATCTACTATCTAATTAGCTAAATGCATGTATAGCACAGCAAGTGTGACTCCATAGAATGTTATAGTTAAAGTGTAATTTGAAAGCAATCTTTTTGTGCAACAAATAAAAAAAATCGTTTATAATAGAAGCCAACTCTGCTCCTCACCTCTGTTAGCTGACACAGACAGATCAAACAGAAAGTGAAACTGCAGGCAGATGATACAGCCTTCTAATGGTTGTGTCTATGTTACCTTTGTGCTAAGGACCTGGAAGTGAGAAAACGAGAGGGTAGGAGAGAACTTCCGCCCTTACAGCACCTAAATGTCTTCTTTGTTCTCCGTTCGTTTGGGGGAATTTTTTTTTTAAATGCAGCATTGGACCCTCGCCGGCTTGCTTCGCTCGCCACGCATCGGGCTCGGTGTCTCGCTTCTCTCCGCTTCGCTCGCCACACTTTACTATTCCAAATAGATTGTGACATGGACCCAGGGGGTTATGGGAAAGGTCCTCTCCACGAAGGTAAACTAGACGCTACCCTTTCTAACCTGTTGCTGGTACTATTACTAAGACTGATCTGACTGTTTCACACTTGCTGCATATAGAGAGATGGGGCTGTGGAGAAAGAGTGGGGGTAGGGGCAATAGGGACTGGGGGAGAAAAAAAGATGGCTGGAGGCTTGGGGCAGATAGGGACTGGAGAGAGGGGGCTAATGGCAGATAGGACATGGGGGGTAGATAGAGAGGGGGTTGGATTAGATAGGGACTGGGGAGAGAGTGCAGTGGTAGGGGCAGATAGGGACAGTGGAGAGATGCAGATTTTTTTTTAATATAGTCACTTCTGTGAGACAGACACACACATGCACACACTCACTCCCTATGTACACTGCATCCCCCACCATATACTGCCCCTATATACACTGATCCACCGTCCTCTTCCATATTCTGCACCACCCACAATATGCTGCCCCTATATGCACACTGCACTCCCATACCCCTTCATATAGTGCCCCCTATATATAGGGCACATGCCTCCTCCATATACTGCTTCCACCATATACCGCATACTCTGCACCCCCTCCTCCATATATATGCTGCAACCTCAGGTTACTTACCATCCCATGAATCAGCAACAAGTAGCCCCAGTAACCAGGAAACAGATGCAGGAACCACCAGACGGTCCTGCAGTGCTTAGAGAGGAGGTTATTGGGGACACGTGTGGCCACTTACTGGCGGGGGTAAAAGGTTAATCAGTCTGGCAGGAAGAGGTGAGACCCTGTTTCAGGTGAGCTTTGCAGTGACCGGGAGGAGGAGTGGTCAGTACTGGGGCTGCAGATAATGCGGGTGAGGTGGACGCAGATAACCGGCTCATCTTCTCTATATATACAGCACACCAACGGAGGGGCAGGGTTCTGTGCTCGCCCTTCCCACATCCTCCAGGCATGACAGAGCCCCAACTCCAAGCAGCAGGACTTCCTTAAACTCAGCAGCTTCTGTGTGAGTAGCGCCCGCCCTCCTAATATAATCCGGCCCTGGTGTCCATCATTTTGATAGGCTTTTAACTAGTTGGGAATATAAAGGTCATTAGCACAACAGGGAAACTTGATGTTATAATTTAATGTTAACTTTAGTCTAAACGAAGGCTGACTTTATAGTCCTGAGAGACATTAAACTTCAAGGGATTTTTAGTGTTGCCACTTTAAATAATGTGTTGGTGTTTCCCCTTTAAGGTAGTCAGATTAGCTGGCACTCTCTCTCGTCAATACTGCTGTACCAAATGTATTATATCTTTGCAGTGTACTGCATTCAGAGTAGTGATGAGCGGGTTCGGTTCCTCGGAAACCGAACCCCCCCGAACTTCACCCATTTTACACGGGTCCGAGGCATACTCGGATTCTCCCGTATGGCTTGGTTAACCCGAGCACGCCCGAACGTCATCATCTGGCTGTCGGATTCTCGCAAGATTCGGATTCTATTTAAGGAGCCGCGTGTCGCCGCCATTTTCACTCGTGCATAGGAAATGTTAGGGAGAGGACGTGGCTGGCGTCCTCTCCGTTTGTGCTTATTGCTTAATTGTGGGGACTGGGGAGCAGCTGTATTATATAGGAGGAGTACAGTGCGGAGTTTTGCTGATCAGTGACCACCAGTTTTATCCATTCTCTGCCTGAAAAACGCTCCATATCTGTGCTCAGTGTGCTGCATATATCTGTGCTCACACTGCTTTATTGTGGGGACTGGGGACCAGCAGTATATTATATAGGAGGAGTACAGTGCAGAGTTTTGCTGATCAGTGACCACCAGTATACGTTGTCTGCCTGAAAAACGCTCCATATCTGTGCTCAGTGTGCTGCATATATCTGTGCTCACACTGCTTTATTGTGGGCACTGGGGACCACCAGTATATTATATAGGAGGAGTACAGTGCAGAGTTTTGCTGACAGTGACCACCAGTATATATAGCAGTACGGTACGGAAGGCCACTGCTCTACCTACCTCTGTGTCGTCAAGTATACTATCCATCTAGATTCTATACCTGTGGTGCATTTTAGTTTTGCAGTTTGCTGACAGTGACCACCAGTATATATATATATATATATATATATATATCCTTCCATACCTGTGGTGCATTTCAGTTGTGCGCAGTATATATAGCAGTAGGCCATTGCTATTGATACTGGCATATAATTCCACACATTAAAAAATGGAGAACAAAAAAGTGGAGGTTAAAATAGGGAAAGATCAAGATCCACTTCCACCTCATGCTGAAGCTGCTGCCACTAGTCATGGCCGAGACGAAATGCCATCAACGTCGTCTGCCAAGGCCGATGCCCAATGTCATAGCAGAGAGCATGTAAAATCCAAAAAACAAAAGTTCAGTAAAATGACCCAAAAATCAAAATTGAAAGTGTCTGATGAGAAGCGTAAACTTGCCAATATGCCATTTACAACACGGAGTGGCAAGGAACGGCTGAGGCCCTGGCCTATGTTCATGGCTAGTGGTTCAGATTCACATGAGGATGGAAGCACTCATCCTCTCGCTAGAAAAATGAAAAGACTTAAGCTGGCAAAAGCACAGCATAGAACTGTGCGCTCTTCTAAATCACAAATACCCAAGGAGAGTCCAATTGTGTCAGTTGCGATGCCTGACCTTCCCAACACTGGACAGGAAGAGCTTGCTCCTTCCACCATTTGCACGCCCCCTGCAAATGCTGGAAGGAGCACCCGCAGTCCAGTTCCTGATAGTCAAATTGAAGATGTCACTGTTGAAGTACACCAGGATGAGGATATGGGTGTTGCTGGTGCTGGGGAGGAAATTGACAAGGAGGATTCAGATGGTGAGGTGGTTTGTTTAAGTCAGGCACCCGGGGAGACACCTGTTGTCCGTGGGACGAATATGGCCATTGACATGCCAGGTCAAAATACAAAAAAAATCACCTCTTCGGTGTGGAATTATTTCAACAAAAATGCGGACAACTGGTGTCAAGCCGTGTGTTGCCTTTGTCAAGCTGTAATGAGTAGGGGTAAGGACGTTAACCACCTAGGAACATCCTCCCTTATACGTCACCTGGACCGCTTTCATCAGAAGTCAGTGACAAGTTCAAAAACTTTGGATGACAGCGGAAGCAGTCCACTGACCACTAAATCCCTTCCTCTTGTAACCAAGCTCCTGCAAACCACACCACCAACTCCCTCAGTGTCAATTTCCACCTTAAACAGAAAAGCCAATAGTCCTGCAGGCCATGTCACTGGCAAGTCTGACGAGTCCTCTCCTGCCTGGGATTCCTCCGATGCATCCTTGAGTGTAACGCCTACTGCTGCTGGCGCTGCTGTTGTTGCTGCTGGGAGTCGATCGTCATCCCAGAGGGGAAGTCGGAAGACCACTTGTACTACTTCCAGTAAGCAATTGACTGTCCAACAGCCCTTTGCGAGGAAGATGAAATATCACAGCAGTCATCCTGCTGCAAAGCGGATAACTCAGGTCTTGTCAGCCTGGGTGGTGAGAAACGTGTGTCCGGTATCCACCGTTAATTCAGAGGCAACTAGAGACTTGATTGAGGTACTGTGTCCCCGGTACCAAATACCATCTAGGTTCCTTTTCTCTAGGCAGGCGATACCGAAAATGTACACAGACGTCAGATAAAGAGTCACCAGTGTCCTAAAAAATGCAGTTGTACCCAATGTCCACTAAACCACGGACATGTGGACAAGTGGAGCAGGGCAGACTCAGGACTATATGACTGTGACAGCCCACTGGGTAGATGTATTGCCTCCCGCAGCAAGAACAGCAGCGGCGGCACCAGTAGCAGCATCTCGCAAACGCCAACTCGTTCCTAGGCAGGCTACGCTTTGTATCACCGCTTTCCATAAGAGGCACACAGCTGACAACCTCTTACGGAAACTGAGGAACATCATCGCAGAATGGCTTACCCCAATTGGACTCTCCTGGGGATTTGTGACATCGGATAACGCCAGCAATATTGTGTGTGCATTACATCTGGGAAAATTCCAGCACGTCCCATGTTTTGCACATACATTGAATTTGGTGGTGCAGAATTATTTAAAAAACGACAGGGGCATGCAAGAGATGCTGTCGGTGGCCCGTAGAATTGCGGGCCACTTTCGGCATTTAGCTACCGCGTGCCGAAGACTGGAGCACCAGCAAACACTCCTGAACCTGCCCTGCCATCATCTGAAGCAAGAGGCGGTAACGAGGTGGAATTCAACCCTCTATATGCTTCAGAGGATGGAGGAGCAGCAAAAGGCCATTCAAGTCTATACATCTGCCCATGATATAGGCAAAGGAGGGGGAATGCACCTGACTCAAGCGCAGTGGAGAATGATTTCAACGTTGTGCAAGGTTCTGCAACCCTTTGAACTTGCCATACGTGAAGTCAGTTCAGACACTGCCAGCCTGAGTCAGGTCATTCCCCTCATCAGGCTTTTGCAGAAGAAGCTGGAGACATTGAAGGAGGAGCTAAAACAGAGCGATTCCGCTAGGCATGTGGGACTTGTGGATGGAGCCCTTAATTCGCTTAACCAGGATTCACGGGTGGTCAATCTGTTGAAATCAGAGCACTACATTTTGGCCACCGTGCTCGATCCTAGAATTAAAACCTACGTTGTATCTCTCTTTCCAGCAGACACAAGTCTGCAGAGGTTCAATGACCTGCTGGTGAGAAAATTGTCAAGTCAAGCGGAACGTGACCCGTCAACAGCTCCTCCTTCACATTCTCCCGCAACTGAGGGTGCGAGGAAAAGGCTAAGAATTCCGAGCCCACCCGCTGGTGGTGATGCAGAGAAGTCTGGAGCGAGTGCTGACATCTGGTCTGGACTGAAGGACCTGCCAACGATTACTGACATGTCGTCTACTGTCACTGCATATGATTCTCTCACCATTTAAAGAATGGTGGAGGATTATATGAGTGACCGCATCCAAGTAGGCACGTCAGACAATCCGTACATATACTGGCAGGAAAAAGAGGCAATTTGGAGGCCCTTGCACAAACTGGCTTTATTCTACCTAAGTTGCCCTCCCTCCAGTGTGTACTCCAAAAGAGTGTTTAGTGCAGCCACTCACCTTGTCAGCAATCGGCGTACGATGTTACTTCCAGAAAATGTGGAGAAGATGATGTTAATCAAAATGAATTATAATCAATTCCTCCGTGGAGACATTCACCAGCAGCAATTGCCTCCAGAAAGTACATAGGGATCTGAGATGGTGGATTCCAATGGGGACAAATTAATAATCTGTGAGGAGGGGGATGTACACAGTGAAAAGGGTGAGGAATCGGAGGATGATGATGAGGTGGACATCTTGCCTCTGTAGAGCCAGTTTGTGCAAGGAGAGATTGATTGCTTCTTTTTTGGTGGGGGCCCAAACCAACCAGTCATTTCAGTCACAGTCGTGTGGCAGACCCTGTCGCTGAAATGATGGGTTCGATAAAGTGTACATGTCCTGTTTATACAACATAAGGGTGGGTGGGAGGGCCCAAGGACAATTCCATCTTGCACCTCTTTTTGCTTTCATTTTTCTTTGCATCATGTGCTGTTTGGGGACTATTTTTTTGAAGTGCCATCCTGCCTGACACTGCAGTGCCACTCCTAGATGGGCCAGGTGTTTGTGTCGGCCACTTGTGTCGCTTAGCTTAGCCATCCAGCGACCTCGGTGCAAATTTTAGGACTAAAAATAATATTGTGAGGTGTGAAGTGTTCAGAATAGACTGAAAATGAGTGGAAATTATGGTTATTGAGGTTAATAATACTATGGGATCAAAATGACCCCCAAATTCTATGATTTAAGCTGTTTTTGAGGGTTTTTTGTAAAAAAACACCCGAATCCAAAACACATCCGAATCCGACAAAAAATTTTCAGGGAGGTTTTGGCAAAACGCGTCCGAATCCAAAACACGGCCGCGGAACCAAATCCAAAACCAAAACACAAAACCCGAAAAATTTCCGGTGCACATCTCTAATTCAGAGCACTGGTAAGTGCGGTACAGTATATCACAAAAGGCTGGTGACATCCATAGTTTGCAACGTTGCTTCATTTGCCCATTCTTCAGACAGCACGTCAAGTATTTTTTATATATATATATATATATATATATATTAGCATTCTCTGCTTTTTTATGTGTCAATAAACAAAACAAAAGCATATTTTTTGCTTTTGTTGTGTTTACTGGCATATAAAAAAGCCAACTTATTGATGCCCAGTACTCGTGCTTCCCAACAACATGGCAAAAGAAGAAAATATTTCCCGTACCAGAGCTTTGTTGTGATCTCTCACCAGAACACAATGTATTGTGCTGACAGTCCCAAGACGCATCCACACTTTTATTTGCATGATTCCCAGGACAAAATGCGTAGGTAAACCCAAACTAAAATTGTGTCTGTCTGCTAATGGAAGAAGTACAGAATAAGGATGTAATGTAATATTTAAATTGTCCTTGAACAACTACTAGGGAGGATTCACTTGTACCTCTTTACTTAACATCTCTGCCAAGCAAAAAGAAAATAATAAAATATTCCTTGGTATTATATCCTCAGCCTGCACTGAGAATTCTATCTTCTAATCTTTGCGTGTTTTAGTTTTCCTGTAATAGGCAGTGCTCCTGTCCCTCTTCTGTCATCATCTGATACAAATGTTCAGTGTCTCTAAGGGTCATTTAGAAACTCCCCTTGTTCCCTGAAAAAAAGGGATATTTCAGAATCACAGATTTAGATGCAAATGTGCAGAAAATATGCATGCACTTGTTTTACATTTTCAAGGTCCATCTCAAAAAAACATTTATACAACAATCTGTAGACATTTGAATGTAATGCACACAACTGCAAAAGTATAAAAAAAAGTTTTTTAGAACATAAAATCTAAATTTTCCATTCAACCACATTAAATCTAATGTTTCTATTTGTGTGAATATCCAGCTCATTTTTAGAAATATCCCTTGTTCCATATGGAGCAATCCCATCCCAAGAGGTCTGACAACAAGTCAGGCACAGTAAAACTGGTACAAACACAGAAAATGCACCATACCTGCCTTTACAAATTAGAAGTGGCTTAACTGCAAAGATATCCATAACTGCCCCCTGTATATACTAGTGATGTGCACCGGACATTTTTCGGGTTTTGTGTTTTGGTTTTGGATTCGGTTCCGCGGCCGTGTTTTGGATTCGGACGCGTTTTGGCAAAACCTCACCGAAAATTTTTTGTCGGATTCGGGTGTATTTTGGATTCGGGTGTTTTTTTCCAAAAAACCCTAAAAAACAGCTTAAATCATAGAAGTTGGGGGTCATTTTGGTCCCATAGTAGTATTAACCTCAATAACCATAATTTCCACTCATTTCCAGTCTATTCTGAACACCTCACACCTCACAATATTATTTTTAGTCCTAAAATTTGCACCGAGGTCGCTGGATGGCTAAGATAAGCGACACAAGTGGCCGACACAAACATCTGGCCCATCTAGGAGTGGCACTGCAGTGTCAGGCATGATGGCACTTCAAAAAAATAGTCCCCAAACAGCACATGATGCAAAGAAAAAAAGAGGTGCACCAAGGTCGCTGTGTGACTAAGCTAAGCGACACAAGTGGCCGACACAAACACCTGGCCCATCTAGGAGTGGCACTGCAGTGTCAGGCAGGATGGCACTTCAAAAAAATTGTCCCCAAACATAGAGATGAGCGCCTGAAATTTTTCGGGTTTTGTGTTTTGGTTTTGGGTTCGGTTCCGCGGCCGTGTTTTGGGTTCGAACGCGTTTTGGCAAAACCTCACCGAATTTTTTTTGTCGGATACGAGTGTGTTTTGGATTCGGGTGTTTTTTTCCAAAAACACTAAAAAACAGCTTAAATCATAGAATTTGGGGGTCATTTTGATCCCAAAGTATTATTAACCTCAAAAACCATAATTTACACTCATTTTCAGTCTATTCTGAATACCTCACACCTCACAATATTATTTTTAGTCCTAAAATTTGCACCGAGGTCGCTGTGTGAGTAAGATAAGCGACCCTAGTGGCCGACACAAACACCGGGCCCATCTAGGAGTGGCACTGCAGTGTCACGCAGGATGTCCCTTCCAAAAAACCCTCCCCAAACAGCACATGACGCAAAGAAAAAAAAGAGGCGCAATGAGGTAGCTGTGTGAGTAAGATTAGCGACCCTAGTGGCCGACACAAACACCGGGCCCATCTAGGAGTGGCACTGCAGTGTCACGCAGGATGGCCCTTCCAAAAAACCCTCCCCAAACAGCACATGACGCAAAGAAAAAAAGAGGCGCAATGAGGTAGCTGTGTGAGTAAGATTAGCGACCCTAGTGGCCGACACAAACACCGGGCCCATCTAGGAGTGGCACTGCAGTGTCACGCAGGATGGCCCTTCCAAAAAACCCTCCCCAAACAGCACATGACGCAAAGAAAAAAAGAGGCGCAATGAGGTAGCTGTGTGAGTAAGATTAGCGACCCTAGTGGCCGACACAAACACCGGGCCCATCTAGGAGTGGCACTGCAGTGTCACGCAGGATGGCCCTTCCAAAAAACCCTCCCCAAACAGCACATGACGCAAAGAAAAAAAGAGGCGCAATGAGGTAGCTGACTGTGTGAGTAAGATTAGCGACCCTAGTGGCCGACACAAACACCGGGCCCATCTAGGAGTGGCACTGCAGTGTCACGCAGGATGTCCCTTCCAAAAAACCCTCCCCAATCAGCACATGATGCAAAGAAAAAGAAAAGAAAAAAGAGGTGCAAGATGGAATTGTCCTTCGGCCCTCCCACCCACCCTTATGTTGTATAAACAAAACAGGACATGCACACTTTAACCAACCCATCATTTCAGTGACAGGGTCTGCCACACGACTGTGACTGATATGACGGGTTGGTTTGGACCCCCCCCAAAAAAGAAGCAATTAATCTCTCCTTGCACAAACTGGCTCTACAGAGGCAAGATGTCCACCTCATCTTCACCCTCCGATATATCACCGTGTACATCCCCCTCCTCACAGATTATCAATTCGTCCCCACTGGAATCCACCATCTCAGCTCCCTGTGTACTTTGTGGAGGCAATTGCTGCTGGTCAATGTCTCCGCGGAGGAATTGATTATAATTCATTTTAATGAACATCATCTTCTCCACATTTTCTGGATGTAACCTCGTACGCCGATTGCTGACAAGGTGAGCGGCGGCACTAAACACTCTTTCGGAGTACACACTTGTGGGAGGGCAACTTAGGTAGAATAAAGCCAGTTTGTGCAAGGGCCTCCAAATTGCCTCTTTTTCCTGCCAGTATAAGTACGGACTGTGTGACGTGCCTACTTGGATGCGGTCACTCATATAATCCTCCACCATTCTATCAATGTTGAGAGAATCATATGCAGTGACAGTAGACGACATGTCCGTAATCGTTGTCAGGTCCTTCAGTCCGGACCAGATGTCAGCATCAGCAGTCGCTCCAGACTGCCCTGCATCACCGCCAGCGGGTGGGCTCGGAATTCTGAGCCTTTTCCTCGCACCCCCAGTTGCGGGAGAATGTGAAGGAGGAGATGTTGACAGGTCGCGTTCCGCTTGACTTGACAATTTTGTCACCAGCAGGTCTTTCAACCCCAGCAGACCTGTGTCTGCCGGAAAGAGAGATCCAAGGTAGGCTTTAAATCTAGGATCGAGCACGGTGGCCAAAATGTAGTGCTCTGATTTCAACAGATTGACCACCCGTGAATCCTTGTTAAGCGAATTAAGGGCTGCATCCACAAGTCCCACATGCCTAGCGGAATCGCTCCCTTTTAGCTCCTTCTTCAATGCCTCCAGCTTCTTCTGCAAAAGCAAGATGAGGGGAATGACCTGACTCAGGCTGGCAGTGTCTGAACTGACTTCACGTGTGGCAAGTTCAAAGGGCATCAGAACCTTGCACAACGTTGAAATCATTCTCCACTGCACTTGAGACAGGTGCATTCCACCTACTATATCGTGCTCAATTGTATAGGCTTGAATGGCCTTTTGCTGCTCCTCCAACCTCTGAAGCATATAGAGGGTTGAATTCCACCTCGTTACCACTTCTTGCTTCAGATGATGGCAGGGCAGGTTCAGTAGTTTTTGGTGGTGCTCCAGTCTTCTGTACGTGGTGCCTGTACGCCGAAAGTGTCCCGCAATTTTTCTGGCCACCGACAGCATCTCTTGCACGCCCCTGTCGTTTTTTAAAAAATTCTGCACCACCAAATTCAAGGTATGTGCAAAACATGGGACGTGCTGGAATTTGCCCATATTTAATGCACACACAATATTGCTGGCGTTGTCCGATGCCACAAATCCACAGGAGAGTCCAATTGGGGTAAGCCATTCCGCGATGATCTTCCTCAGTTGCCGTAAGAGGTTTTCAGCTGTGTGCGTATTCTGGAAAGCGGTGATACAAAGCGTAGCCTGCCTAGGAAAGAGTTGGCGTTTGCGAGATGCTGCTACTGGTGCCGCCGCTGCTGTTCTTGCGGCGGGAGTCCATACATCTACCCAGTGGGCTGTCACAGTCATATAGTCCTGACCCTGCCCTGCTCCACTTGTCCACATGTCCGTGGTTAAGTGGACATTGGGTACAACTGCATTTTTTAGGACACTGGTGAGTCTTTTTCTGACGTCCGTGTACATTCTCGGTATCGCCTGCCTAGAGAAGTGGAACCTAGATGGTATTTGGTAACGGGGGCACACTGCCTCAATAAATTGTCTAGTTCCCTGTGAACTAACGGCGGATACCGGACGCACGTCTAACACCAACATAGTTGTCAAGGACTCAGTTATCCGCTTTGCAGTTGGATGACTGCTGTGATATTTCATCTTCCTCGCAAAGGACTGTTGAACAGTCAATTGCTTACTGGAAGTAGTACAAGTGGGCTTACGACTTCCCCTCTGGGATGACCATCGACTCCCAGCGGCAACAACAGCAGCGCCAGCAGCAGTAGGCGTTACACGCAAGGATGCATCGGAGGAATCCCAGGCAGGAGAGGACTCGTCAGAATTGCCAGTGACATGGCCTGCAGGACTATTGGCATTCCTGGGGAAGGAGGAAATTGACACTGAGGGAGTTGGTGGGGTGGTTTGCGTGAGCTTGGTTACAAGAGGAAGGGATTTACTGGTCAGTGGACTGCTTCCGCTGTCACCCAAAGTTTTTGAACTTGTCACTGACTTATTATGAATGCGCTGCAGGTGACGTATAAGGGAGGATGTTCCGAGGTGGTTAACGTCCTTACCCCTACTTATTACAGCTTGACAAAGGGAACACACGGCTTGACACCTGTTGTCCGCATTTCTGGTGAAATACCTCCACACCGAAGAGCTGATTTTTTTGGTATTTTCACCTGGCATGTCAACGGCCATATTCCTCCCACGGACAACAGGTGTCTCCCCGGGTGCCTGACTTAAACAAACCACCTCACCATCAGAATCCTCCTGGTCAATTTCCTCCCCAGCGCCAGCAACACCCATATCCTCCTCATCCTGGTGTACTTCAACACTGACATCTTCAATCTGACTATCAGGAACTGGACTGCGGGTGCTCCTTCCAGCACTTGCAGGGGGCGTGCAAATGGTGGAAGGCGCATGCTCTTCACGTCCAGTGTTGGGAAGGTCAGGCATCGCAACCGACACAATTGGACTCTCCTTGTGGATTTGGGATTTCAAAGAACGCACAGTTCTTTGCGGTGCTTTTGCCAGCTTGAGTCTTTTCAGTTTTCTAGCGAGAGGCTGAGTGCTTCCATCCTCATGTGAAGCTGAACCACTAGCCATGAACATAGGCCAGGGCCTCAGCCGTTCCTTGCCACTCCGTGTGGTAAATGGCATATTGGCAAGTTTACGCTTCTCCTCCGACAATTTTATTTTAGGTTTTGGAGTCCTTTTTTTACTGATATTTGGTGTTTTGGTTTTGACATGCTCTGTACTATGCCATTGGGCATCGGCCTTGGCAGACGACGTTGCTGGCATTTCATCGTCTCGGCCATGACTAGTGGCAGCAGCTTCAGCACGAGGTGGAAGTGGATCTTGATCTTTCCCTAATTTTGGAACCTCAACATTTTTGTTCTCCATATTTTAATAGGCACAACTAAAAGGCACCTCAGGTAAACAATGGAGATGGATGGATTGGATACTAGTATACAATTATGGACGGGCTGCCGAGTGCCGACACAGAGGTAGCCACAGCCGTGAACTACCGCACTGTACTGTGTCTGCTGCTAATATATAGACTGGTTGATAAAGAGATAGTATACTCGTAACTAGTATGTATGTATAAAGAAAGAAAAAAAACCACGGTTAGGTGGTATATACAATTATGGACGGGCTGCCGAGTGCCGACACAGAGGTAGCCACAGCCGTGAACTACCGCACTGTACTGTGTCTGCTGCTAATATATAGACTGGTTGATAAAGAGATAGTATACTCGTAACTAGTATGTATGTATAAAGAAAGAAAAAAAAAACACGGTTAGGTGGTATATACAATTATGGACGGGCTGCCGAGTGCCGACACAGAGGTAGCCACAGCCGTGAACTACTGTACTGTGTCTGCTGCTAATATATAGACTGGTTGATAAAGAGATAGTATACTCGTAACTAGTATGTATGTATAAAGAAAGAAAAAAAAAACACGGTTAGGTGGTATATACAATTATGGACGGGCTGCCGAGTGCCGACACAGAGGTAGCCACAGCCGTGAACTACCGCACTGTACTGTGTCTGCTGCTAATATATAGACTGGTTGATAAAGAGATAGTATACTCGTAACTAGTATGTATGTATAAAGAAAGAAAGAAAAACCACGGTTAGGTGGTATATACAATTATGGACGGGCTGCCGAGTGCCGACACAGAGGTAGCCACAGCCGTGAACTACCGCACTGTACTGTGTCTGCTGCTAATATATAGACTGGTTGATAAAGAGATAGTATACTCGTAACTAGTATGTATGTATAAAGAAAGAAAAAAAAACCACGGTTAGGTGGTATATACAATTATGGACGGGCTGCCGAGTGCCGACACAGAGGTAGCCACAGCCGTGAACTACCGCACTGTACTGTGTCTGCTGCTAATATATAGACTGGTTGATAAAGAGATAGTATACTCGTAACTAGTATGTATGTATAAAGAAAGAAAGAAAAACCACGGTTAGGTGGTATATACAATTATGGACGGGCTGCCGAGTGCCGACACAGAGGTAGCCACAGCCGTGAACTACCGCACTGTACTGTGTCTGCTGCTAATATATAGACTGGTTGATAAAGAGATAGTATACTCGTAACTAGTATGTATGTATAAAGAAAGAAAAAAAAACCACGGTTAGGTGGTATATACAATTATGGACGGGCTGCCGAGTGCCGACACAGAGGTAGCCACAGCCGTGAACTACCGCACTGTACTGTGTCTGCTGCTAATATATAGACTGGTTGATAAAGAGATAGTATACTCGTAACTAGTATGTATGTATAAAGAAAGAAAAAAAAACCACGGTTAGGTCACTGGTATATACAATTATGGACGGGCTGCCGAGTGCCGACACAGAGGTAGCCACAGCCGTGAACTACCGCACTGTACTGTGTCTGCTGCTAATATAGACTGGTTGATAAAGAGATAGTATACTACTAATATTATATACTGGTGGTCAGGTCACTGGTCACTAGTCACACTGGCAGTGGCACTCCTGCAGCAAAAGTGTGCACTGTTTAATTTTAATATAATATTATGTACTCCTGGCTCCTGCTATAACCTATAACTGGCACTGCAGTAGTGCTCCCCAGTCTCCCCCACAATTATAAGCTGTGTGAGCTGAGCAGTCAGACAGATATATAATATATATAGATGATGCAGCACACTGGCCTGAGCCTGAGCAGTGCACACAGATATGGTATGTGACTGACTGAGTCACTGTGTGTATCGCTTTTTTCAGGCAGAGAACGGATATATTAAATAAACTGCACTGTGTGTCTGGTGGTCACTCACTATATAATATATTATGTACTCCTGGCTCCTGCTATAACCTATAACTGGCACTGCAGTAGTGCTCCCCAGTCTCCCCCACAATTATAAGCTGTGTGAGCTGAGCAGTCAGACAGATATATATAATATTATATATAGATAATAGATGATGCAGCACACTGGCCTGAGCCTGAGCAGTGCACACAGATATGGTATGTGTGACTGAGTCACTGTGTGCTGTGTATCGCTTTTTTCAGGCAGAGAACGGATTATATTATGTACTCCTGGCTCCTGCTATAACCTATAACTGGCACTGCAGTAGTGCTCCCCAGTCTCCCCCACAATTATAAGCTGTGTGAGCTGAGCAGTCAGACAGATATATATAATATTATATATAGATAATAGATGATGCAGCACACTGGCCTGAGCCTGAGCAGTGCACACAGATATGGTATGTGACTGAGTCACTGTGTGCTGTGTATCGCTTTTTTCAGGCAGAGAACCGATTATAAATAAAAGTGGTGGTCACTGGTCACTATCAGCAAAACTCTGCACTGTACACTACTGAGTACTCCTAATGCTCCCCAAAATTAGTAAATCAAGTGTCTCTCTAATCTATTCTAATTCTAAACGGAGAGGACGCCAGCCACGTCCTCTCCCTATCAATCTCAATGCACGTGTGAAAATGGCGGCGACGCGCGGCTCCTTATATAGAATCCGAGTCTCGCGATAGAATCCGAGCCTCGCGAGAATCCGACAGCGTCATGATGACGTTCGGGCGCGCTCGGGTTAACCGAGCAAGGCGGGAAGATCCGAGTCGCTCGGACCCGTGAAAAAAAACATGAAGTTCTGGCGGGTTCGGATTCAGAGAAACCGAACCCGCTCATCTCTACCCAAACAGCACATGATGCAAAGAAAAAAAGAGGCGCACCAAGGTCGCTGTGTGACTAAGCTAAGCGACACAAGTGGCCGACACAAAGACCTGGCCCATCTAGGAGTGGCACTGCAGTGTCAGGCAGGATGGCACTTCAAAAAAATTGTCCCCAAACAGCACATGATGCAAAGAAAAATGAAAGAAAAAAGAGGTGCAAGATGGAATTGTCCTTGGGCCCTCCCACCCACCATTATGTTGTATAAACAGGACATGCACACTTTATCGAACCCATCATTTCAGCGACAGGGTCTGCCACACGACTGTGACTGAAATGACTGGTTGGTTTGGGCCCCCACCAAAAAAAGAAGCAATCAATCTCTCCTTGCACAAACTGGCTCTACAGAGGCAAGATGTCCACCTCATCATCATCCCCCAATTCCTCACCCCATTTCACTGTGTACATCCCCCTCCTCACAGATTATTAATTCGTCCCCACTGGAATCCACCATCTCAGGTCCCTGTGTACTTTGTGGAGGCAATTGCTGCTGGTTAATGTCTCCACGGAGGAATTGATTATAATTCATTTTGATTAACATCATCTTCTCCACATTTTCTGGAAGTAACATCGTACGCCGATTGCTGACAAGGTGAGTGGCTGCACTAAACACTCTTTTGGAGTACACACTGGAGGGA
Source organism: Pseudophryne corroboree (assembly GCF_028390025.1). NCBI lineage: Eukaryota > Metazoa > Chordata > Amphibia > Anura > Myobatrachidae > Pseudophryne > Pseudophryne corroboree. Next base: position 202,088,359 of record NC_086450.1, on the reverse strand, counting down.
GGGCAACTTAGGTAGAATAAAGCCAGTTTGTGCAAGGGCCTCCAAATTGCCTCTTTTTCCCGCCAGTATACGTACGGACTGTCTGACGTGCCTACTTGGATGCGGTCACTCATATAATCCTCCACCATTCTTTCAATGGTGAGAGAATCATATGAAGTGACAGTAGACGACATGTCAGTAATCGTTGGCAGGTCCTTGAGTACGGACCAGATGTCAGCACTCGCTCCAGACAGCCCTGCATCACCGCCAGCGGGTGGGCTCGGAATTCTTAGCCTTTTCCTCGCACCCCAGTTGCGGGAGAATGTGAAGGAGGAGATGTTGACGGGTCACGTTCCGCTTGACTTGACAATTTTCTCACCAGCAGGTCTTTGAACCTCTGCAGACTTGTGTCTTCCGGATAGAGAGATACAACGTAGGTTTTAAATCTAGGATCGAGCACGGTGGCCAAAATGTAGTGCTCTGATTTCAACAGATTGACCACCCGTGAATCCTGGTTAAGCGAATTAAGGGCTCCATCCACAAGTCCCACATGCCTAGCGGAATCGCTCTGTTTTAGCTCCTCCTTCAATGTCTCCAGCTTCTTCTGCAAAAGCCTGATGAGGGGAATGACCTGACTCAGGCTGGCAGTGTCTGAACTGACTTCACGTGTGGCAAGTTCAAAGGGTTGCAGAACCTTGCACAACGTTGAAATCATTCTCCACTGCGCTTGAGTCAGGTGCATTCCCCCTCCTTTGCCTATATCGTGGCCAGATGTATAGGCTTGAATGGCCTTTTGCTGCTCCTTTATCCTCTGAAGCATATAGAGGGTTGAATTCCACCTCGTTACCACCTCTTGCTTCAGATGATGGCAGGGCAGGTTCAGGATTGTATGGTGGTGCTCCAGTCTTCTGTACACTGTGGCTGAATTCCGATAGTGGCACGCAATTCTACGGGCCACCGACAGCATCTCTTGCACGCCCCTGTCGTTTTTTAAATAATTCTGCACCACCAAATTCAATGTATGTGCAAAACATGGGACATGCTGGAATTTGCCCAGATGTAATGCACGCACAATATTGCTGGCGTTGTCCGATGTCACAAATCCCCAGGAGAGTCCAATTGGGGTAAGCCATTCTGCGATGATCTTCGTCAGTTTCCGTAAGAGGTTGTCAGCTGTGTGCCTCTTCTGGAAAGCGGTGATACAAAGCGTAGCCTGCCTAGGAACGAGTTGGCGTTTGCGAGATGCTGCTACTGGTGCCGCCGCTGCTGTTCTTGCTGCGGGAGGCAATACATCTACCCAGTGGGCTGTCACAGTCATATAGTCCTGAGTCTGTCCTGCTTCACTTGTCCACATGTCCGTGGTTAAGTGGACATTGGGTACAACTGCATTTTTTAGGACACTGGTGAGTCTTTTTCTGAGGTCTGTGTACATTTTCGGTATCGCCTGCCTAGAGAAATGGAACCTAGATGGTATTTGGTACCGGGGATACAGTACCTCAATCAAGTCTCTAGTTGCCTCTGAATTAACTGTGGATACCGGAACCACGTTTCTCACCGCCCAGGCTGCCAAGGCCTGAGTTATCTGCTTTGCAGCAGGATGACTGCTGTGATATTTCATCTTCCTCGCAAAGGACTGTTGGACAGTCAATTGCTTACTGGAAGTAGTACAAGTGGTCTTCCGACTTCCCCTCTGGGATGACCATCGACTCCCAGCAGCTACAACAGCAGCGCCAGCAGCAGTAGGCGTTACACTCAAGGATGCATCGGAGGAATCCAAGGCAGGAGAGGACTCGTCAGACTTGCCAGTGACATGGCCTGCAGGACTATTGGCTTTCCTGGGTAAGGAGGAAATTGACACTGAGGGAGTTGGTGGTGTGGTTTGCAGGAGCTTGGTTACAAGAGGAAGGGATTTAGTGGTCAGTGGACTGCTTCCGCTGTCACCCAAAGTTTTTGAACTTGTCACTGACTTATGATGAATGCGCTGCAGGTGACGTATAAGGGAGGATGTTCCGAGGTGGTTAACGTCCTTACCCCTACTTATTACAGCTTGACAAAGGCAACACACGGCTTGACACCTGTTGTCCGCTTTTCTGTTGAAATACCTCCACACTAAAGAGCTGATTTTTTTGGTATTTTCACCAGGCATGTCAACGGCCATATTCCTCCCATGGACAACAGGTGTCTCCCCGGGTGCCTGACTTAAACAAACCACCTCACCATCAGAATCCTCCTTGTCAATTTCCTCCCCAGCGCCAGCAACACCCATATCCTCATCCTGGTGTACTTCAACAGTGACATCTTCAATTTGACTATCAGGAACTGGACTGCGGGTGCTCCTTCTAGCACTTGCAGGGGGCGTGCAAATGGTGGAAGGCGCAAGCTCTTCCCGTCCAGTGTTGGGAAGGTCAGGCATCGCAACCGACACAATTGGACTCTCCTTGGGTATTTGTGATTTAGAAGAACGCGCAGTTCTTTGCTGTGCTTTTGCCAGCTTAAGTCTTTTCATTTTTCTAGCGAGAGGATGAGTGCTTCCATCGTCATGTGAAGTGGAACCACTAGCCATGAACATAGGACAGGGCCTCAGCCGTTCCTTGCCACTCCGTGTCGTAAATGGCATATTGGCAAGTTTACGCTTCTCCTCAGACGCTTTTAATTTTGATTTTTGGGTCATTTTACTGAACTTTTGTTTTTTGGATTTTACATGCTCTCTATTATGACATTGGGCATCGGCCTTGGCAGACGACGTTGATGGCATTTCATCGTCTCGGCCATGACTAGTGGCAGCAGCTTCAGCACGAGGTGGAAGTGGATCTTGATCTTTCCCTATTTTAACCTCCACATTTTTGTTCCCCATATTTTAATGTGTGGAATTATATGCCAGTATCAATAGCAATGGCCTACTACTATATATACTGCGCACAACTAAAATGCACCACAGGTATAGAATGTAGATGGATAGTATACTTAATGACGACACAGAGGTAGGTACAGCAGTGGCCTTCCGTACCGTACTGCTATATATAGTATACTGGTGGTCACTGTGTCAGCAAATTGCAAAACTAAAATGCACCACAGAAATAGAATGTAGATGGATAGTATACTTAATGACGACACAGAGGTAGGTACAGCAGTGGCCTTCCGTACCGTACTGCTATATATAGTATACTGGTGGTCACTGTGTCAGCAAATTGCAAAACTAAAATGCACCACAGAAATAGAATGTAGATGGATAGTATACTTAATGACGACACAGAGGTAGGTACAGCAGTGGCCTTCCGTACCGTACTGCTATATATAGTATACTGGTGGTCACTGTGTCAGCAAACTGCAAAACTAAAATGCACCACAGGTATAGAATGTAGATAGATAGTATACTTAATGATGACACAGAGGTAGGTACAGCAGTGGCCTTCCGTACCGTACTGCTATATATAGTATACTGGTAGTCACTGTGTCAGCAAACTGCAAAACTAAAATGCACCACAGGTATAGAATGTAGATGGATAGTATACTTAATGACGACACAGAGGTAGGTACAGCAGTGGCCTTCCGTACCGTACTGCTATATATAGTATACTGGTGGTCACTGTGTCAGCAAACTGCAAAACTAAAATGCACCACAGGTATAGAATGTAGATGGATAGTATACTTAATGACGACACAGAGGTAGGTACAGCAGTGGCCTTCCGTACCGTACTGCTATATATAGTATACTGGTGGTCACTGTGTCAGCAAAACTCTGCACTGTACTCCTCCTATGTAATATTAATTATACTGGTGGTCCCCAGTCCCCACATTAAAATAAAGCAGCACACTGAGCACAGATATGGAGTGTTTTTCAGGCAGACAACGTATACTGGTGGTCACTGTCAGCAAAACTCTGCACTGTACTCCTGCTATATAATACAGCTGCTCCCCAGTCCCCACAATTAAGCAGTGTGAGCACAGATATATATGCAGCACACTGAGCACAGATATGGAGCGTTTTTTTTCAGGCAGAGAACGGATAACTGGTGGTCACTGATCAGCAAAACTCTGCACTGTACTCCTCCTATATTATACAGCTGCTCCCCAGTCCTCCCCACAATGAATTAAGCAATAATGCACAATTAAATTCAACAATAACGGAGAGGACGCCAGCCACGTCCTCTCCCTAACATTTGAAATGCACGAGTGAAAATGGCGGCGACGGCGGCTGCTTATATAGAATCCGAATCTCGCGAGAATCCGACAGCGGGATGATGACGTTCGGGCGCGCTCGGGTTACCCGAGCCATACGGGAGAATCCGAGTATGGCTCGGACCCGTGTAAAAAGGGTGAAGTTCGGGGGGGGTTCGGTTTCCGAGAAACCGAACCCGCTCATCACTAGTATATACTAGAGATGAGCACCTGAAATTTTTCGGGTTTTGTGTTTTGGTTTTGGGTTCGGTTCCGCGGCCGTGTTTTGGGTTCGACCGCGTTTTAGCAAAACCTCACCGAATTTTTTTTGTCGGATTCGGGTGTGTTTTGGATTCGGGTGTTTTTTTCAAAAAACCCTAAAAAACAGCTTAAATCATAGAATTTGGGGGTCATTTTGATCCCAAAGTATTATTAACCTCAAAAACCATAATTTCCACTCATTTTCAGTCTATTCTGAATACCTCACACCTCACAATATTATTTTTAGTCCTAAAATTTGCACCGAGGTCGCTGTGTGAGTAAGATAAGCGACCCTAGTGGCCGACACAAACACCGGGCCCATCTAGGAGTGGCACTGCAGTGTCACGCAGGATGTCCCTTCCAAAAAACCCTCCCCAAACAGCACATGACGCAAAGAAAAAAAGAGGCGCAATGAGGTAGCTGTGTGAGTAAGATTAGCGACCCTAGTGGCCGACACAAACACCGGGCCCATCTAGGAGTGGCACTGCAGTGTCACGCAGGATGTCCCTTCCAAAAAACCCTCCCCAAACAGCACATGACGCAAAGAAAAAAAGAGGCGCAATGAGGTAGCTGACTGTGTGAGTAAGATAAGCGACCCTAGTGGCCGACACAAACACCGGGCCCATCTAGGAGTGTCACTGCAGTGTCACGCAGGATGTCCCTTCCAAAAAACCCTCCCCAAACAGCACATGACGCAAAGAAAAAAAGAGGCGCAATGAGGTAGCTGACTGTGTGAGTAAGATAAGCGACCCTAGTGGCCGACACAAACACCGGGCCCATCTAGAAATGGCACTGCAGTGTCACGCAGGATGGCCCTTCCAAAAAACCCTCCCCAAACAGCACATGACGCAAAGAAAAAAAGAGGCGCAATGAGGTAGCTGACTGTGTGAGTAAGATAAGCGACCCTAGTGGCCGACACAAACACCGGGCCCATCTAGGAGTGGCACTGCAGTGTCACGCAGGATGGCCCTTCCAAAAAACCCTCCCCAAACAGCACATGACGCAAAGAAAAAAAGAGGCGCAATGAGGTAGCTGACTGTGTGAGTAAGATAAGCGACCCTAGTGGCCGACACAAACACCGGGCCCATCTAGGAGTGGCACTGCAGTGTCACGCAGGATGTCCCTTCCAAAAAACCCTCCCCAAACAGCACATGACGCAAAGAAAAAAAGAGGCGCAATGAGGTAGCTGACTGTGTGAGTAAGATAAGCGACCCTAGTGGCCGACACAAACACCGGGCCCATCTAGGAGTGGCACTGCAGTGTCACGCAGGATGACCCTTCCAAAAAACCCTCCCCAAACAGCACATGACGCAAAGAAAAAAAGAGGCGCAATGAGGTAGCTGACTGTGTGAGTAAGATAAGCGACCCTAGTGGCCGACACAAACACCGGGCCCATCTAGGAGTCGCACTGCAGTGTCACGCAGGATGTCCCTTCCAAAAAACCCTCCCCAAACAGCACATGACGCAAAGAAAAAAAGAGGCGCAATGAGGTAGCTGACTGTGTGAGTAAGATAAGCGACCCTAGTGGCCGACACAAACACCGGGCCCATCTAGGAGTGGCACTGCAGTGTCACGCAGGATGGCCCTTCCAAAAAACCCTCCCCAAACAGCACATGACGCAAAGAAAAAAAGAGGCGCAATGAGGTAGCTGACTGTGTGAGTAAGATAAGCGACCCTAGTGGCCGACACAAACACCGGGCCCATCTAGGAGTGGCACTGCAGTGTCACGCAGGATGTCCCTTCCAAAAAACCCTCCCCAAACAGCACATGACGCAAAGAAAAAAAGAGGCGCAATGAGGTAGCTGACTGTGTGAGTAAGATAAGCGACCCTAGTGGCCGACACAAACACCGGGCCCATCTAGGAGTGGCACTGCAGTGTCACGCAGGATGGCCCTTCCAAAAAACCCTCCCCAAACAGCACATGACGCAAAGAAAAATAAAAGAAAAAAGAGGTGCAAGATGGAATTGTCCTTGGGCCCTCCCACCCACCCTTATGTTGTATAAACAGGACATGCACACTTTAACCAACCCATCATTTCAGTGACAGGGTCTGCCACACGACTGTGACTGATATGACGGGTTGGTTTGGACCCCCCCCAAAAAAGAAGCAATTAATCTCTCCTTGCACAAACTGGCTCTACAGAGGCAAGATGTCCACCTCATCATCATCCTCCGATATATCACCGTGTACATCCCCCTCCTCACAGATTATCAATTCGTCCCCACTGGAATCCACCATCTCAGCTCCCTGTGTACTTTGTGGAGGCAATTGCTGCTGGTCAATGTCTCCGCGGAGGAATTGATTATAATTCATTTTAATGAACATCATCTTCTCCACATTTTCTGGATGTAACCTCGTACGCCGATTGCTGACAAGGTGAGCGGCGGCACTAAACACTCTTTCGGAGTACACACTTGTGGGAGGGCAACTTAGGTAGAATAAAGCCAGTTTGTGCAAGGGCCTCCAAATTGCCTCTTTTTCCTGCCAGTATAAGTACGGACTGTGTGACGTGCCTACTTGGATGCGGTCACTCATATAATCCTCCACCATTCTTTCAATGTTGAGAGAATCATATGCAGTGACAGTAGACGACATGTCCGTAATCGTTGTCAGGTCCTTCAGTCCGGACCAGATGTCAGCATCAGCAGTCGCTCCAGACTGCCCTGCATCACCGCCAGCGGGTGGGCTCGGAATTCTGAGCCTTTTCCTCGCACCCCCAGTTGCGGGAGAATGTGAAGGAGGAGATGTTGACAGGTCGCGTTCCGCTTGACTTGACAATTTTCTCACCAGCAGGTCTTTCAACCCCAGCAGACTTGTGTCTGCCGGAAAGAGAGATCCAAGGTAGGCTTTAAATCTAGGATCGAGCACGGTGGCCAAAATGTAGTGCTCTGATTTCAACAGATTGACCACCCGTGAATCCTTGTTAAGCGAATTAAGGGCTCCATCCACAAGTCCCACATGCCTAGCGGAATCGCTCCGTGTTAGCTCCTCCTTCAATGTCTCCAGCTTCTTCTGCAAAAGCCTGATGAGGGGAATGACCTGACTCAGGCTGGCAGTGTCTGAACTGACTTCACGTGTGGCAAGTTCAAAGGGCATCAGAACCTTGCACAACGTTGAAATCATTCTCCACTGCGCTTGAGACAGGTACATTCCACCTCCTATATCGTGCTCAATTGTATAGGCTTGAATGGCCTTTTGCTGCTCCTCCAACCTCTGAAGCATATAGAGGGTTGAATTCCACCTCGTTACCACTTCTTGCTTCAGATGATGGCAGGGCAGGTTCAGTAGTTTTTGGTGGTGCTCCAGTCTTCTGTACGTGGTGCCTGTACGCCGAAAGTGTCCCGCAATTCTTCTGGCCACCGACAGCATCTCTTGCACGCCCCTGTCGTTTTTAAAAAAATTCTGCACCACCAAATTCAAGGTATGTGCAAAACATGGGACGTGCTGGAATTTGCCCATATTTAATGCACACACAATATTGCTGGCGTTGTCCGATGCCACAAATCCACAGGAGAGTCCAATTGGGGTAAGCCATTCCGCGATGATCTTCCTCAGTTGCCGTAAGAGGTTTTCAGCTGTGTGCGTATTCTGGAAAGCGGTGATACAAAGCGTAGCCTGCCTAGGAAAGAGTTGGCGTTTGCGAGATGCTGCTACTGGTGCCGCCGCTGCTGTTCTTGCGGCGGGAGTCCATACATCTACCCAGTGGGCTGTCACAGTCATATAGTCCTGACCCTGCCCTGCTCCACTTGTCCACATGTCCGTGGTTAAGTGGACATTGGGTCCAGCTGCATTTTTTAGGACACTGGTGAGTCTTTTTCTGAGGTCCGTGTACATTTTCGGTATCGCCTGCCTAGAGAAGTGGAACCTAGATGGTATTTGGTAACGGGGGCACACTGCCTCAATAAATTGTCTAGTTCCCTGTGAACTGACGGCGGATACCGGACGCACGTCTAACACCAACATAGTTGTCAAGGCCTCAGTTATCCGCTTTGCAGCAGGATGACTGCTGTGATATTTCATCTTCCTCGCAAAGGACTGTTGAACAGTCAATTGCTTACTGGAAGTAGTACAAGTGGGCTTACGACTTCCCCTCTGGGATGACCATCGACTCCCAGCAGCAACAAAAGCAGCGCCAGCAGCAGTAGGCGTTACACGCAAGGGTGCATCGGAGGAATCCCAGGCAGGAGAGGACTCGTCAGAATTGCCAGTGACATGGCCTGCAGGACTATTGGCATTCCTGGGGAAGGAGGAAATTGACACTGAGGGAGTTGGTGGGGTGGTTTGCGTGAGCTTGGTTACAAGAGGAAGGGATTTACTGGTCAGTGGACTGCTTCCGCTGTCACCCAAAGTTTTTGAACTTGTCACTGACTTATTATGAATGCGCTGCAGGTGACGTATAAGGGAGGATGTTCCGAGGTGGTTAACGTCCTTACCCCTACTTATTACAGCTTGACAAAGGGAACACACGGCTTGACACCTGTTGTCCGCATTTCTGTTGAAATAGTTCCACACCGAAGAGCTGATTTTTTTGGTATTTTCACCAGGCATGTCAACGGCCATATTCCTCCCACGGACAACAGGTGTCTCCCCGGGTGCCTGACTTAAACAAACCACCTCACCATCAGAATCCTCCTGGTCAATTTCCTCCCCAGCGCCAGCAACACCCATATCCTCCTCATCCTGGTGTACTTCAACACTGACATCTTCAATCTGACTATCAGGAACTGGACTGCGGGTGCTCCTTCCAGCACTTGCAGGGGGCGTGCAAATGGTGGAAGGCGCATGCTCTTCACGTCCAGTGTTGGGAAGGTCAGGCATCGCAACCGACACAATTGGACTCTCCTTGTGGATTTGGGATTTCGAAGAACGCACAGTTCTTTGCGGTGCTACTGCTTTTGCCAGCTTGAGTCTTTTCATTTTTCTAGCGAGAGGCTGAGTGCCTCCATCCTCATGTGAAGCTGAACCACTAGCCATGAACATAGGCCAGGGCCTCAGCCGTTCCTTGCCACTCCGTGTGGTAAATGGCATATTGGCAAGTTTACGCTTCTCCTCCGACAATTTTATTTTAGGTTTTGGAGTCCTTTTTTTACTGATATTTGGTGTTTTGGATTTGACATGCTCTGTACTATGACATTGGGTATCGGCCTTGGCAGACGACGTTGCTGGCATTTCATCGTCTCGGCCATGACTAGTGGCAGCAGCTTCAGCACGAGGTGGAAGTGGATCTTGATCTTTCCCTAATTTTGGAACCTCAACATTTTTGTTCTCCATATTTTAATAGGCACAACTAAAAGGCACCTCAGGTAAACAATGGAGATGGATGGATACTAGTATACAATTATGAATGGACTGCCGAGTGCCGACACAGAGGTAGCTACAGCCGTGGACTACCGTACTGTACTGTGTCTGCTGCTAATATAGACTGGTTGATAATGAGATGTAGTATGTATGTATAAAGAAGAAAGAAAAAAAAACCACGGGTAGGTGGTATACAATTATGGATGGACTGCCGAGTGCCGACACAGAGGTAGCTACAGCCATGGACTACCGTACTGTACTGTGTCTGCTGCTAATATAGACTGGATGATAATGAGATGTAGTATGTATAAAGAAGAAAGAAAAAAAAAACAGGGTAGGTGGTATACAATTATGGATGGACTGCCGAGTGCCGACACAGAGGTAGCTACAGCCGTGGACTACCGTACTGTACTGTGTCTGCTGCTAATATAGACTGGATGATAATGAGATGTAGTATGTATGTATAAAGAAGAAAGAAAAAAAAACCACGGGTAGGTGGTATACAATTATGGATGGACTGCCGAGTGCCGACACAGAGGTAGCTACAGCCGTGGACTACCGTACTGTACTGTGTCTGCTGCTAATATAGACTGGTTGATAATGAGATGTAGTATGTATAAAGAAGAAAGAAAAAAAAAACACGGGTAGGTGGTATACAATTATGGATGGACTGCCAAGTGCCGACACAGAGGTAGCTACAGCCGTGGACTACCGTACTGTACTGTGTCTGCTGCTAATATAGACTGGATGATAATGAGATGTAGTATGTATGTATAAAGAAGAAAGAAAAAAAAACCACGGGTAGGTGGTATACAATTATGGACGGACTGCCGAGTGCCGACACAGAGGTAGCTACAGCCGTGGACTACCGTACTGTACTGTGTCTGCTGCTAATATAGACTGGTTGATAATGAGATGTAGTATGTATGTATAAAGAAGAAAGAAAAAAAAACCACGGGTAGGTGGTATACAATTATGGATGGACTGCCAAGTGCCGACACAGAGGTAGCTACAGCCGTGGACTACCGTACTGTACTGTGTCTGCTGCTAATATAGACTGGATGATAATGAGATGTAGTATGTATAAAGAAGAAAAAAAAAAAAAACACGGGTAGGTGGTATACAATTATGGATGGACTGCCGAGTGCCGACACAGAGGTAGCTACAGCCGTGGACTACCGTACTGTACTGTGTCTGCTGCTAATATAGACTGGATGATAATGAGATGTAGTATGTATGTATAAAGAAGAAAGAAAAAAAAACCACGGGTAGGTGGTATACAATTATGGATGGACTGCCGAGTGCCGACACAGAGGTAGCTACAGCCGTGGACTACCGTACTGTACTGTGTCTGCTGCTAATATAGACTGGTTGATAATGAGATGTAGTATGTATAAAGAAGAAAGAAAAAAAAACCACGGGTAGGTGGTATACAATTATGGATGGACTGACAAGTGCCGACACAGAGGTAGCTACAGCCGTGGACTACCGTACTGTACTGTGTCTGCTGCTAATATAGACTGGATGATAATGAGATGTAGTATGTATGTATAAAGAAGAAAGAAAAAAAAACCACGGGTAGGTGGTATACAATTATGGACGGACTGCCGAGTGCCGACACAGAGGTAGCTACAGCCGTGGACAACCGTACTGTACTGTGTCTGCTGCTAATATAGACTGGATGATAATGAGATGTAGTATGTATAAAGAAGAAAGAAGAAAAAAACACGGGTAGGTGGTATACAATTATGGATGGACTGCCGAGTGCCGACACAGAGGTAGCTACAGCCGTGGACTACCGTACTGTACTGTGTCTGCTGCTAATATAGACTGGTTGATAATGTGATGTAGTATGTATGTATAAAGAAGAAAGAAAAAAAAACCACGGGTAGGTGGTATACAATTATGGACGGACTGCTGAGTGCCGACACAGAGGTAGCTACAGCCGTGGACTACCGTACTGTACTGTGTCTGCTGCTAATATAGACTGGATGATAATGAGATGTAGTATGTATAAAGAAGAAAGAAAAAAAAAACCACGGGTAGGTGGTATACAATTATGGATGGACTGCCGAGTGCCGACACAGAGGTAGCTACAGCCGTGGACTACCGTACTGTACTGTGTCTGCTGCTAATATAGACTGGATGATAATGAGATGTAGTATGTATAAAGAAGAAAGAAAAAAAAAACCACGGGTAGGTGGTATACAATTATGGATGGACTGCCGAGTGCCGACACAGAGGTAGCTACAGCCGTGAACTACCGTACTGTGTCTGCTGCGACTGGATGATAAATAATGATATAAAAATATATATATATCACTACTGCAGCCGGACAGGTATATATTATATAATGACGGACCTGCTGGACACTGTCTGTCAGCAGAATGAGTTTTTTATAGAATAAAAAAAAAAACACCACACAAGTCACACGACGAGTGTTTAACTTTTTCAGGCAATCACAATATAGTATACTATACTGGTGGTCAGTGTGGTCAGGTCACTGGTCAGTCACACTGGCAGTGGCACTCCTGCCTGCAGCAAAAGTGTGCACTGTTTAATTTTAATAATATGTATGTACTCCTGGCTCCTGCTATAACCTATAACTGCTCCCCAGTCTCCCCCACAATTAAGCTGTGTGAGCACAGTCAGATATTATACATAGATGATGCAGCACACTGGGCTGAGCACATATATGGTATGTGACTGAGTCACTGTGTATCGTTTTTTTCAGGCAGAGAACGGATTATATTAAATAAATCTGCACTGGTGGTCACTGGTCAGTGGTCAGTCACTAGTAAACTCTGCACTCTCTAGTACTCCTAAGCTCCAGTAAATCAAGTGTCTCTGTCTCAATCTCACTCTCTCTCTTCTAATCTAAATGGAGAGGACGCCAGCCACGTCCTCTCCCTATCAATCTCAATGCACGTGTGAAAATGGCGGCGACGCGCGGCTCCTTATATAGAATCCGAGTCTCGCGATAGAATCCGAGCCTCGCGAGAATCCGACAGCGTCATGATGACGTTCGGGCGCGCTCGGGTTAACCGAGCAAGGCGGGAAGATCCGAGTCGCTCGGACCCGTGTAAAAAAACATGAAGTTCGGGCGGGTTCGGATTCCGAGGAACCGAACCCGCTCATCTCTAGTATATACACATATAGATGTAGCCATGCTCATCTTACAGCAATGCAGCACGCTTCAACACAGCTTTGCTGCATGGCATGCCAGGCCAGAGCCGTAACTAGACATTTTGGTGCCCTGTGCCAGAAAAAGAATTGGTGCCCCTTCCCCCTGATATTTAAAGCAGGGACACTGCACGCTGAAGGCATGCAGTAAAAATATAGGGGTGTGGCTTCATGGGGAAGGGGTGTGGTCACAAAATAATACCAATTCATATTGCGCTTCACAGTAGTCTCCATTCTTGAAATTACACCACACAGTAGTGCCACTTATACACATTACACCAGGTAGAGCCCCTTATATACATTACGCCCAGGTAGAACCTCCTTTTACACATTGCGCCAGGTAGAGACCCCTTTTACACATTACCCCAGATAGAGCCCCTGTCACACATTACGCCAAGCAGAACCCCCTTTTACATATTATGCCTGGCAGATTCCCCTTTTACACAATACGCCAGGAAGAGACCCCTTTTAGACATTATGCACTGTGTGCAAGGCACCGCAGGCACAGTGGTAGTTACGGCCCTGGTATCCCAGTTCTGAGCCAGAGGAAGGCATCAAGATCAGGACTGGCCAGAGTCTGGGTGACATAACCATGTTCTGACCTTGGTATAGTCTAAGGCATAGATATAAAATACAGATACACTGTGCTAACTACATGTGCACAGTAGTAGAAATTTGTCTGACACATATAAAAAAATAATGTAATCGTGTGTGTGTGTGTGTGTGGGGGGGTGTAAAATACAGTTACACTATGTTGGCACTGAAATACATTTAAAAAAAATAAATACATACACACACATCAGAGATGAGTTTCAAATGAATCTGTCTCCACTGATGTACCGCAACCCCCCCTTCTCAATTACCAAGAACACCCCCCACCACTTACATACTCACCCGGCCGTTGCACATCACTGTCCCTGCTCACACCTCCCAGCTGCTAAATCAGCCTCTGCGCCTCACGGTGTTCCCTCCCCACTGCTGCACAATGGTCCTAAGCACTGCCAGGCTGACTGCTATAGTGAGAGAGAGCCATGCGCCGCCAATTAAAACATTACAGCGTGCTGGAAAATGGGCACTCTGGTGGTCCATTCTGTCCCCAGGGCAACCTGCGCTGTGTGCAAGGCACCGTCGGCCCCTGCCCAATTATGGCTCTGATTATACACAGCCGTCGATCGCTCCATTAATTCCTAAAAGAATTAATGAAGTGATCGCCGGCTGCAAATAGTCGCAGCTTGTCACGCCATTCAGCATACCATGATGCAGCATGCCACATCACAATAAGATGAGCATGGCTACATCTGTATTTTATATTATTCTGTTCATATACAGAAATACAATGTCAATCTTTATATATAAAAGGCAAATACCACTGACTCATCACAAAGTCTCCTGAACCATAAGGACTAGGAATATGACATTTTAACAGTAGCTTGCTTTTGTGACATAGGCACCCACTATGAAGGGTTTTTCAAAATTCCACCCACAAAGGGATTAAAAGGGGTGAGATAATTCCCCCCTCACAGAAGAGAGTTAAGACAGCCCACCTAGCCGGGACTATAAAGAATACATGGTGCCAGCGATACCAAGTTACGGAGGGGGAAGGACACAATGCTCTGTTCCTGGACTTCCTTGCAGCGGCAGTTGCTGAGCATTTCATTATTCAAATAGGGGAGCCACATCAACTGCCAACCCTAAACACTGTCAAACATCACTGAGTGTGGCTCCTCTATTTGAATAATGGACTGCTCTGCAACTGTCACTGGCAAAGAAGTGCAGCCTTATGGTTCAGGAAATTTTGTGATGAGTCAATGGTATTTGCCTTTTGTATATATAGATTTCAGATATAAGTACTTAACCACCTATTTCCAGTCAGGAGAGTATAGTGTTTCAGTTATCAGAGGTTACCCTATCACTTGAACTAAACATTGCCGAACCTCTCAGAGGGGGACATGTACTAAGCAGTGATAAAAGTGGAGAAGTGAGCGATTGGAGAAGCTGCCCATGGCAACCAATCAGCTGCTCTGTATAATTTTATAGTATGCAAATTATAAATGTTACGTCAATGCTGATTGGTTGCCATGGGTAACTTCTCCACTGGCTCACTTCTCCACTTTTATCACTGCTTAGTACATGTTCCCCAGAGAGCAATAGGAGGAAAGGAGACTTAGATATTTTCATTCTTTAAAAAGAATCTTTATAATCAGCAACTGCTTATCTCATACCTCCCAACATTGTCAGGGATTCAAGTTGGGACTCTGTCACTCTCCTGTGCGCCAAAGGCGCTCTAGCACCCAATGCACACAGCGTCTATTCACCGCTGTAGCAGCCTCTCAATGAGTGACAGGGAGCCTCCCGACTGCCCCCACCACACTGCGGGACACTGTGGCTTGTGGGTGGGACAGCAGGACAGTCCCCAAAAAATGGGACTGTCCTGCGAAAATTGTGACATTTGGGAGGTATGTTATCTACTGTGTAAAGGGTACCGACAGCTCTCCCAGTGACCTTAAGTATTGTGCAAAAATCTTTACCTTTTTACCTCAAAGGAGGAGCCCTAAGGAGAGTGAGAAACTAAGCAAGGAGACCTAGGGCCCATTTGAATAGAGTCAGCCTATCCCTGCAAACTAGTGATGAGCACCGGAAATTTTTCGGGTTTTGTGTTTTGGTTTTGGGTTCGGTTCCGCGGCCGTGTTTTGGGTTCGAACGCGTTTTGGCAAAACCTCACCGAATTTTTTTTGTCGGATTCGGGTGTGTTTTGGATTCGGGTGTTTTTTTCAAAAAACCCTAAAAAACAGCTTAAATCATAGAATTTGGGGGTCATTTTGATCCCAAAGTATTATTAACCTCAATAACCATAATTTCCACTCATTTTTAGTCTATTCTGAACACCTCACACCTCACAATATTATTTTTAGTCCTAAAATTTGCACCGAGGTCGCTGGATGGCTAAGCTAAGCGACCCAAGTGGCCGACACAAACACCTGGCCCATCTAGGAGTGGCACTGCAGTGTCACGCAGGATGGCCCTTCCAAAAAACACTCCCCAAACAGCACATGACGCAAAGAAAAAAATAGGCGCAATGAGGTAGCTGTGTGAGTAAGCTAAGCGACCCTAGTGGCCGACACAAACACCTGGCCCATCTAGGAGTGGCACTGCAGTGTCACGCAGGATGGCCCTTCCAAAAAACACTCCCCAAACAGCACATGACGCAAAGAAAAAAAGAGGCGCAATGAGGTAGCTGTGTGAGTAAGCTAAGCGACCCTAGTGGCCGACACAAACACCTGGCCCATCTAGGAGTGGCACTGCAGTGTCACGCAGGATGGCCCTTCCAAAAAACACTCCCCAAACAGCACATGACGCAAAGAAAAAAAGAGGCGCAATGAGGTAGCTGTGTGAGTAAGCTAAGCGACCCTAGTGGCCGACACAAACACCTGGCCCATCTAGGAGTGGCACTGCAGTGTCACGCAGGATGGCCCTTCCAAAAAACACTCCCCAAACAGCAGCACATGACGCAAAGAAGAAAAAAAAGAGGCGCAATGAGGTAGCTGTGTGAGTAAGCTAAGCGACACAAGTGGCCGACACAAACACCTGGCCCATCTAGGAGTGGCACTGCAGTGTCAGGCAGGATGGCACTTCAAAAAAATTGTCCCCAAACAGCACATGACGCAAAGAAAAAAAGAGGCGCAATGAGGTAGCTGTGTGAGTAAGCTAAGCGACCCTAGTGGCCGACACAAACACCTGGCCCATCTAGGAGTGGCACTGCAGTGTCACGCAGGATGGCCCTTCCAAAAAACACTCCCCAAACAGCACATGACGCAAAGAAAAAAAGAGGCGCAATGAGGTAGCTGTGTGAGTAAGCTAAGCGACCATAGTGGCCGACACAAACACCTGGCCCATCTAGGAGTGGCACTGCAGTGTCACGCAGGATAGCCCTTCCAAAAAACACCCCCCAAACAGCACATGACGCAAAGAAAAATGAAAGAAAAAAGAGGTGCAAGATGGAATTGTCCTTGGGCCCTCCCACCCACCCTTATGTTGTATAAACAGGACATGCACACTTTAACCAACCCATCATTTCAGTGACAGGGTCTGCCACACGACTGTGACTGAAATGACGGGTTGGTTTGGACCCCCACCAAAAAAGAAGCAATTAATCTCTCCTTGCACAAACTGGCTCTACAGAGGCAAGATGTCCACCTCATCATCATCCTCCGATATATCACCGTGTACATCCCCCTCCTCACAGATTATCAATTCGTCCCCACTGGAATCCACCATCTCAGCTCCCTGTGTACTTTGTGGAGGCAATTGCTGCTGGTCAATGTCTCCACGGAGGAATTGATTATAATTCATTTTAATGAACATCATCTTCTCCACATTTTCTGGATGTAACCTCGTACGCCGATTGCTGACAAGGTGAGCGGCGGCACTAAACACTCTTTCGGAGTACACACTTGTGGGAGGGCAACTTAGGTAGAATAAAGCCAGTTTGTGCAAGGGCCTCCAAATTGCCTCTTTTTCCTGCCAGTATAAGTACGGCCTGTCTGACGTGCCTACTTGGATGCGGTCACTCATATAATCCTCCACCATTCTTTCAATGGGGAGAGAATCATATGCAGTGACAGTAGACGACATGTCCGTAATCGTTGTCAGGTCCTTCAGTCCGGACCAGATGTCAGCATCAGCAGTCGCTCCAGACTGCCCTGCATCACCGCCAGCGGGTGGGCTCGGAATTCTGAGCCTTTTCCTCGCACCCCCAGTTGCGGGAGAATGTGAAGGAGGAGATGTTGACAGGTCGCGTTCCGCTTGACTTGACAATTTTGTCACCAGCAGTTGTTTGAACCCCAGCAGACTTGTGTCTGCCGGAAAGAGAGATCCAAGGTAGGTTTTAAATCTATGATCGAGCACGGTGGCCAAAATGTAGTGCTCTGATTTCAACAGATTGACCACCCGTGAATCCTTGTTAAGCGAATTAAGGGCTCCATCCACAAGTCCCACATGCCTAGCGGAAGCGCTGTGTGTTAGCTCCTCCTTCAATGTCTCCAGCTTCTTCTGCAAAAGCCTGATGAGGGGAATTACCTGACTCAGGCTGGCAGTGTCTGAACTGACTTCACGTGTGGCAAGTTCAAAAGGTTGCAGAACCTTGCACAACGTTGAAATCATTCTCCACTGCGCTTGAGACAGGTGCATTCCACCTCCTATATCGTGCTCAGTTGTATAGGCTTGAATGGCCTTTTGCTGCTCCTCCAACCACTGAAGCATATAGAGGGTTGAATTCCACCTCGTTACCAATTCTTGCTTCAGATGATGGCAGGGCAGGTTCAGGCGTTTTTGGTGGTGCTCCAGTCTTCTGTACGTGGTGCCTGTACGCCGAAAGTGTCCCGCAATTCTTCTGGCCACCGACAGCATCTCTTGCACGCCCCTCTCGTTTTTTAAATAATTCTGCACCACCAAATTCAAGGTATGTGCAAAACATGGGACGTGCTGGAATTTGCCCATATTTAATGCACACACAATATTGCTGGCGTTGTCCGATGCCACAAATCCACAGGAGAGTCCAATTGGGGTAAGCCATTCTGCGATGATCTTCCTCAGTTGCCGTAAGAGGTTTTTAGCTGTGTGCTTATTCTGGAAAGCGGTGATACAAAGCGTAGCCTGCCTAGGAAAGAGTTGGCGTTTGCGAGATGCTGCTACTGGTGCCGCCGCTGCTGTTCTTGCGGCGGGAGTCCATACATCTACCCAGTGGGCTGTCACAGTCATATAGTCCTGAGCCTGCCCTGCTCCACTTGTCCACATGTCCGTGGTTAAGTGGACATTGGGTACAACTGCATTTTTTAGGACACTGGTGAGTCTTTTTCTGAGGTCTGTGTACATTTTCGGTATCGCCTGCCTAGAGAAATGGAACCTAGATGGTATTTGGTACCGGGGACACAGTACCTCCAACAAGTCTCTAGTTGCCTCTGCAGTAATGATGGATACCGGAACCACGTTTCTCACCGCCCAGGATGCCAAGGCCTCAGTTATCCGCTTTGCAACAGGATGACTGCTGTGATATTTCATCTTCCTCGCAAAGGACTGTTGGACAGTCAATTGCTTGGTGGAAGTAGTAAAAGTGGTCTTACGAGTACGACTTCCCCTCTGGGATCACCATCGACTCCCAGCAGCAACAACAGCAGCGCCAGCAGCAGTAGGCGTTACACGCAAGGATGCATCGGAGGAATCCCAGGCAGGAGAGGACTCGTCAGAATTGCCAGTGACATGGCCTGCAGGACTATTGGCATTCCTGGGGAAGGAGGAAATTGACACTGAGGGAGTTGGTGGGGTGGTTTGCGTGAGCTTGGTTACAAGAGGAAGGGATTTACTGGTCAGTGGACTGCTTCCGCTGTCGCCCAAAGTTTTTGAACTTGTCACTGACTTATGATGAATGCGCTGCAGGTGACGTATAAGGGAGGATGTTCCGAGGTGGTTAACGTCCTTACCCCTACTTATTACAGCTTGACAAAGGCAACACACGGCTTGACAAATGTTGTCCGCATTTCTGTTGAAATACTTCCACACCGAAGAGCTGATTTTTTTGGTATTTTCACCAGGCATGTCAATGGCCATATTCCTCCCACGGACAACAGGTGTCTCCCCGGGTGCCTGACTTAAACAAACCACCTCACCATCAGAATCCTCCTGGTCAATTTCCTCCCCAGCGCCAGCAACACCCATATCCTCCTCATCCTGGTGTACTTCAACACTGACATCTTCAATCTGACTATCAGGAACTGGACTGCGGGTGCTCCTTCCAGCACTTGCAGGGGGCGTGCAAATGGTGGAAGGCGCATGCTCTTCACGTCCAGTGTTGGGAAGGTCAGGCATCGCAAACGACACAATTGGACTCTCCTTGTGGATTTGTGATTTCGAAGAACGCACAGTTCTTTGCTGTGCTTTTGCCAGCTTGAGTCTTTACATTTTTCTAGCGAGAGGCTGAGTGCTTCCATCCTCATGTGAAGCTGAACCACTAGCCATGAACATAGGCCAGGGCCTCAGCCGTTCCTTGCCACTCCGTGTGGTAAATGCATATTGGCAAGTTTACGCTTCTCCTCTGACAATTTTATTTTAGATTTTTGAGTCCTTTTTTTACTGATATTTGGTGTTTTGGATTTTACATGCTCTGTACTATGACATTGGGCATCGGCCTTAGCAGACGACGTTGCTGGCATTTCATCGTCTCGGCCATGACTAGTGGCAGCAGCTTCAGCACGAGGTGGAAGTCGATCTTGATCTTTCCCTATTTTTGGAACCTCAACATTTTTGTTCTCCATATTTTAATAGGCACAACTAAAAGGCACCTCAGGTAAACAATGGAGATGGATGGATACTAGTATACTTATGGGTGGACGAGCGACTGCCGACACAGAGGTAGCTACAGCCGTGGACTACCGTACTGCGTCTGCTGCTAATATAGACTGGATGATAATGATATAAAAAATATATATATATCACTACTGCAGCCGGACAGGTATATATTATATAATGACGGACCTGCTGGACACTGTCAGCAGCACTGCAGACTCCTAAAGTAAGCTACTAGTAGTATCAAGAAAATAGAAAAAAAAAAACACCACAGGTAGGTGGTATACAATTATGGATGGACGAGCGACTGCCGACACAGAGGTAGCTACAGCCGTGGACTACCGTACTGCGTCTGCTGCTAATATAGACTGGATGATAATGATATAAAAAATATATATATATCACTACTGCAGCCGGACAGGTATATATTATAATGACGGACCTGCTGGACACTGTCAGCACTGCAGACTCCTAAAGTAAGCTACTAGTATCAAGAAGATAGAAAAAAAAAACACCACAGGTAGGAGGTATACAATTATGGATGGACGAGCGACTGCCGACACAGAGGTAGCTGCAGCCGTGGACTACCGTACTGCGTCTGCTGCTAATATAGACTGGATGATAATGATATAAAAAAAATATATATATATATCACTACTGCAGCCGGACAGGTATATATTATATAATGACGGACCTGCTGGACACTGTCAGCAGCACTGCAGACTCCTAAAGTAAGCTACTAGTAGTATCAAGAAGATAGAAAAAAAAAAAAACACCACAGGTAGGTGGTATACAATTATGGATGGACGAGCGACTGCCGACACAGAGGTAGCTACAGCCGTGGACTACCGTACTGCATCTGCTGCTGATATAGACTGGATGATAATGATATAAAAAATATATATATATATCACTACTGCAGCCGGACAGGTATATATTATAATGACGGACCTGCTGGACACTGTCAGCACTGCAGACTCCTAAAGTAAGCTACTAGTATCAAGAAGATAGAAAAAAAAAAACACCACAAGTAGGTGGTATACAATTATGGATGGACGAGCGACTGCCGACGCAGAGGTAGCTACAGCCGTGGACTACCGTACTGCGTCTGCTGCTAATATAGACTGGATGATAATGATATAAAAAATATATATATATATCACTACTGCAGCCGGACAGGTATATATTATATAATGACGGACCTGCTGGACACTGTCAGCAGCACTGCAGACTCCTAAAGTAAGCTACTAGTAGTATCAAGAAGATAGAAAAAAAAAAAACACCACGGGTAGGTGGTATACAATTATGGATGGACGAGCAACTGCCGACACAGAGGTAGCTACAGCCGTGGACTACCGTACTGCGTCTGCTGCTAATATAGACTGGATGATAATGATATAAAAAATATATATATATCACTACTGCAGCCGGACAGGTATATATTATATAATGACAGACCTGCTGGACACTGTCAGCAGCACTGCAGACTCCTAAAGTAAGCTACTAGTATCAAGAAGATAGAAAAAAAAAAAAACACCACAGGTAGGTGGTATACAATTATGGATGGACGAGCGACTGCCGACACAGAGGTAGCTACAGCCGTGGACTACCGTACTGCATCTGCTGCTAATATAGACTGAATGATAATGATATAAAAAATATATATATATATCACTACTGCAGCCGGACAGGTATATATTATAATGACGGACCTGCTGGACACTGTCAGCACTGCAGACTCCTAAAGTAAGCTACTAGTATCAAGAAGATAGAAAAAAAAAAACACCACAAGTAGGTGGTATACAATTATGGATGGACGAGCGACTGCCGACGCAGAGGTAGCTACAGCCGTGGACTACCGTACTGCGTCTGCTGCTAATATAGACTGGATGATAATGATATAAAAAATATATATATATATCACTACTGCAGCCGGACAGGTATATATTATATAATGACGGACCTGCTGGACACTGTCAGCAGCACTGCAGACTCCTAAAGTAAGCTACTAGTAGTATCAAGAAGATAGAAGAAAAAAAAAACACCACGGGTAGGTGGTATACAATTATGGATGGACGAGCAACTGCCGACACAGAGGTAGCTACAGCCGTGGACTACCGTACTGCGTCTGCTGCTAATATAGACTGGATGATAATGATATAAAAAATATATATATATCACTACTGCAGCCGGACAGGTATATATTATATAATGACGGACCTGCTGGATACTGTCAGCAGCACTGCAGACTCCTAAAGTAAGCTACTAGTAGTATCAAGAAGAAGAAAAAAAAAACACCACAGGTAGGTGGTATACAATTATGGATGGACGAGCGACTGCCGACACAGAGGTAGCTACAGCCGTGGACTACCGTACTGCGTCTGCTGCTAATATAGACTGGATGATAATGATATAAAAAATATATATATATCACTACTGCAGCCGGACAGGTATATATTATAATGACGGACCTGCTGGACACTGTCAGCACTGCAGACTCCTAAAGTAAGCTACTAGTATCAAGAAGATAGAAAAAAAAACACCACAGGTAGGTGGTATACAATTATGGATGGACGAGCGACTGCTGACACAGAGGTAGCTGCAGCCGTGGACTACCGTACTGCGTCTGCTGCTAATATAGACTGGATGATAATGATATAAAAAATATATATATATCACTACTGCAGCCGGACAGGTATATATTATAATGACGGACCTGCTGGACACTGTCAGCACTGCAGACTCCTAAAGTAAGCTACTAGTATCAAGAAGATAGAAAAAAAAACACCACAGGTAGGTGGTATACAATTATGGATGGACGAGCGACTGCTGACACAGAGGTAGCTGCAGCCGTGGACTACCGTACTGCGTCTGCTGCTAATATAGACTGGATGATAATGATATAAAAAAAATATATATATATCACTACTGCAGCCGGACAGGTATATATTATATAATGACGGACCTGCTGGACACTGTCAGCAGCACTGCAGACTCCTAAAGTAAGCTACTAGTAGTATCAAGAAGATAGAAAAAAAAAACACCACAGGTAGGTGGTATACAATTATGGATGGACGAGCGACTGCCGACACAGAGGTAGCTACAGCCGTGGACTACCGTACTGCGTCTGCTGCTAATATAGACTGGATGATAATGATATAAAAAATATATATATATCACTACTGCAGCCGGACAGGTATATATTATATAATGACGGACCTGCTGGACACTGTCAGCAGCACTGCAGACTCCTAAAGTAAGCTACTAGTATCAAGAAGATAGAAAAAAAAAAACACCACAGGTAGGTGGTATACAATTATGGATGGACGAGCGACTGCTGACACAGAGGTAGCTGCAGCCGTGGACTACCGTACTGCATCTGCTGCTAATATAGACTGGATGATAATGATATAAAAAATATATATATATATATATCACTACTGCAGCCGGACAGGTATATATTATATAATTAATGACGGACCTGCTGGACACTGTCAGCAGAATGATTTTATAGAATAAAAACACCACACGACGAGTGTTTAACTTTTTCAGGCAGACAATCACAATATACTGGTGGTCAGACAGTGGTCACTGGTCAGTCACACTGGCAGTGGCACTCTGGCAGCAAAAGTGTGCACTGTTATATAATATGTACTCCTGCTACTGCTCCCCAGTCTCCCCCACAATTAAGCTGTGTGAGCACTGAGCACTCAGCACAGTCAGATATACATAGATGATGCAGCACACTGAGGCTGAGCACAGATATGGTATACTGTTACTGTGTCACTGTGTATCGTTTTTTTTCAGGCAGAGAACGGATTATATTAAATAATAATATAATAAAACTGCACTGGTGGTCACTGGTCAGTCACTAGTAAACTCTGCACTCTCTGAGTACTCCTAAGCTCCAGTAAATCAAGTGTCTCACTCTCACTCTCTCTCTTCTAATCTAAATGGAGAGGACGCCAGCCACGTCCTCTCCCTATGAATCTCAATGCACGTGTGAAAATGGCGGCGACGCGCGGCTCCTTATATAGAATCCGAGTCTCGCGATAGAATCCGAGCCTCGCGAGAATCCGACAGCGGGATGATGACGTTCGGGCGCGCTCGGGTTAGCCGAGCAAGGCGGGAAAATCCGAGTCTGCCTCGGATCCGTGTAAAAAGGCTGAAGTTCGGGGGGGTTCGAATTCCGAGGAACCGAACCCGCTCATCACTACTGCAAACCTTATATATTTAACAAACAGTGGGCGGAGCTTGGCCTGTTGACCCAGTATTTACATCACTGAGCAGGACAGAATCAGAGGTGGGACGGGGCAGAAAAGGAGGCGGATGATTCTCCTCAGCACCAGCCTTTTGACAGCATCAAACCGGGAAGGCCCGCCCGGATGTGCGGCCTGACAAAGATTGGCAGCGGCGGGCGTAGCATGTCCTGTTGTTAGTCTAATTAGTTTACCAGGAAGTTCATCAAAATTAAAGTTATGCACAGAAATACTTTAAATTCCGTATTCAGCTAGTTTAATATAACTGCTAACATTAAGTTGTTACCTACTGTAGGGAAAGTATGCTCTGTTACATACAGTACTAAGAGGAATATTACACATACAGTAGGTTACATATAAAAACACACTGCATGGTGTCTGATATCTACTACTTTCCCAAATTTATTGCATTGGACCTGATTCAGGTCAATGTACCGTACCATTGTTCGGTACATTGCACATGTGCATGTGCCCTGCATCATCGCTTGCAAAGTCGCTGCAGACGTCTAGTGATTGACAGTCTGCATCAATTTGGGGGCGGGGAGGGGGCGGAGATGGTTTCCATTTTACTAAATGCCTCCATTTTGTTGAAGTGCCGAAGTAAGGGCCTCTGTTTACTGATGGAGATTTCCTGGTTTCAGCCGACGGATGATGTTGTTTGATCCAATGAGTGCATTCTTGGACACAGCAGTGTATCACACATGCATGCAGGAGGTGTCTGCTTATACTAGTGATGTGCACCGGACATTTTTCGGGTTTTGTGTTTTGGTTTTGGATTCGGTTCCGCTGCCGTGTTTTGGATTCGGACGCGTTTTGGCAAAGCCTCACCGAAAAAATTTTGTTGGATTCGGGTGTGTTTTGGATTTGGGTGTTTTTTTTAAAAAACCCTAAAAAACAGCTTAAATCATAGAATTTGGGGGTCATTTTGATCCCATAGTATTATTAACCTCAATAACCATAATTTCCACTCATTTTCAGTCTATTCTGAACACCTCACACTATTATTTTTAGTCCTAAAATTTGCACCGAGGTCGCTGGATGGCTAAGCTAAGCGACACAAGTGGCCGACACAAACACCTGGCCCATCTAGGAGTGGCACTGCAGTGTCAGGCAGGATGGCACTTCAAAAAAATTGTCCCCAAACAGCACATGATGCAAAGAAAAAAAGAGGCGCACCAAGGTCGCTGTGTGACTAAGCTAAGCGACACAAGTGGCCGACACAAACACCTGGCCCATCTAGGAGTGGCACTGCAGTGTCAGGCAGGATGGCACTTCAAAAAAATAGTCCCCAAACAGCACATGATGCAAAGAAAAAAAGAGGCGCACCAAGGTTGCTGTGTGACTAAGCTAGTATACTTGACGACACAGAGGTAGGTAGAGCAGTGGCCTACTGTACCGTAATGCTATATATTATATACTGGTGGTCAGCAAACTGTGCAAAACTGAAATGCACCACAGGTATGGATGGATAGTATACTTGACGACACAGAGGTAGGTACAGCAGTGGCCTTCCGTACCGTACTGCTATATATACTGGTGGTCACTGTGTCAGCAAACTGCACAACTGAAATGCACCACAGGTATAGAATATAGATGGATAGTAAACTTGACGACACAAAAGTAGGTACAGCAGTGGCCTTCCGTACCGTACTGCTATATATACTGGTGGTCACTGTGTCAGCAAACTGCACAACTGAAATGCACCACAGGTATAGAATGTAGATGGATAGTATACTTGACGACACAGAGGTAGGTACAGCAGTGGCCTTCCGTACCGTACTGCTATATATACTGGTGGTCACTGTGGCAGCAAACTGCAAAACTAAAATGCACCACAGGTATAGAATGTAGATGGATAATATACTTCACGACACAGAGGTAGGTACAGCAGTGGCCTTCCGTACCGTACTGCTATATATACTGGTGGTCACTGTGTCAGCAAACTGCAAAACTAAAATGCACCACAGGTATAGAATGTAGATGGATAGTATACTTGACGACACAGAGGTAGGTACAGCAGTGGCCTTCCGTACCGTACTGCTATATATACTGGTGGTCACTGTGTCAGCAAACTGCACAACTGAAATGCACCACAGGTATAGAATCTAGATGGATAGTATACTTGACGACACAGAGGTAGGTACAGCAGTGGCCTACTGTACCGTAATGCTATATATTATATACTGGTGATCACTGGTCAGCAAAACTCTGCACTGTACTCCTCCTATATAATATTATACTGGTGGTCCCCAGTCCCTACAATAAAGCAGCACACTGAGCACAGATATGGAGTGTTTTTCAGGCAGGCAACATATACTGGTGGTGGTCACTGTCAGCAAAACTCTGCACTGTACTCCTGTTATATATTTCAGCTGCTCCCCAGTCCCCACAATTAAGCAGTGTGAGCACAGATATATACAGCACACTGAGCACAGATAAGGAGCGTTTTTTTTTAGGCAGAGAATGGATAAAACTGGTGGTAAAACTCTGCACTGTACTCCTATATTAATAAAAAGCTGCTCCACAGTCCCCAAAATGATATAAGCAAGCACAAATATTTGCATCAACTCAACAATGAATAAACGGAGAGGACGCCAGCCACGTCCTCTCCCTAAAGGTGCATACACACGGTGAGATTCGGACTTATCCGATTCTCACCGTGCGACAGGGGGCCGGGTCGGCACTTAGCCAGTATCGCAAGCACATAATAACTGTGCTTGCGATGCTGGCTATGTGCGATTTCAATCCTGACTATCTCTTCTATAGAGATAGTCAGGATTGACTTGCCTGCACAGCCTATTTTTTCTTCCGATGCCGACCGCGCGGGGCCGCGCATCGGCATCGGATCAGGATCGCAAGGTGACTGTCACCTTGCGATCTGCACTATATTTTCTTCCGATTCTGACTATATAGTCAGAATCGGAAGAAAATATCTTACCGTGTGTACACACCTTAACATTTCCAATGCACGAGTGAAAATGGCGGCGACGCGCGGCTGCTTATATAGAATCCGAATCTCGCAAGAATCCGACAGCGGGATAATAACGTTCGGGCGCGCTCGGGTTAACCGAGCCATACGGGAGAATCCGAGTATGCCTCAGACCTGTGTATAATGGGTGAAGTTCGGGGGGGTTCGGTTTCCGAGAAACCGAACCCGCTCATCACTAGCTTATACCAGACACCTCCTGCTGCCTTACCATATGACAGACTCACTGCTGCTTCCAAGGAGCTTTTCTGTGTACAATCTCACCTGAATCAGCCCCATTATGCAATGTTGGATTGTTCCACTGGAATTCCTCAAATGGCCTAAATGACTGATCATTCCCTTCCTTACTCGTACAATTAGTATTACATTATATTTAACCATTTTGTGATCAAGTTGTCTTTATATTAAAAATACTTACACATAGACTTTCAGGTGATCCCAGTCTGGGCATTTTAGGGCAAATGTACTAACACTGCCATACATTGTTTATCTTAATGGAAGAGGATGTTATTGACAAAAAATGCTGCTGCTAAGAAAATGGTTCTGTCCCAGTGGACTACTACACCAGCCCCAGCACTGTTGCTGTCCAGAATCTCTTACCTATGCACCATGGACTGGACGGCCACACCCATAAATAAAGAGTGGTTAACTGATTTTTTTTTTTATAGTTTGGCTACCTTACACACATTATCATCAGAGATTAACATACTGTAGCTCTTAAATACAGTTTTCAGCTAACAACATGGTACAATTTGTCTCTATTGGATGGAGGTCCATCCTTCTGTCTTAGTACACTGTCTAGTTACCCCTCAATTTTTTTCCTTTTACTTTTGCTATGTCATATTGTCACCCTAGCCTTATGCCAATGTTGGATCATGTTGCTTGTTATTGTTTACAATATTCTTACTTATTCCTGGTTTGTATTGACGTAGTTACTACTAGTATGTAATATTAACTTATTATTACATATTCCACTTATTTTTGTACATAATTGACTGTGATTGTTGTTCTGACAAAACCACTGTATGAATTGTTCAATGGCTGTCATTGTTTTACTTTTTTTATATCTTAAGTACAGTAAGGAGGTAATTCCAAGTTGATCGCAGCAGGAATTCTGTTAGCAATTGGGCAAAACCATGTGCACTGCAGGGGAGGCAGATATAACATGTGCAGAGAGAGATAGATTTGGGTGGGGTGTGTTCAATCTGCAATCTAATTTGCAGTGTAAAAATAAAGCAGCCAGTGTTTACCCTGCACAGAAACAATATAACCCACCCAAATCTAACTCTCTCTGCAAATGTTATATCTGACCCACCTGCAGTGCACATGGTTTTGCCCAACTGCTAAAAAATTTCCTACTGCGATCAACTTGGAATTACCCCCAGTAAGTTCTTTGTGGGGGTGTAGTTTGGTATGCCGGCGGCTGGGATCCCGGTGCACAGCATACCAACGCCGGGAGCCCGGCGCCGGCATACCAACAGCTGGGCGAGCACAAATGAGCCCCTTGCGGGCTCACTGCGCTCACCACGCTGCGGGCACAGTGGCGTGCTACGCGTGCCACGCTATTTATTCTCCCTCCAGGGGGATCGTGGACCCCAAAGAGGGAGAATATCTGTCGGTATGCCGGGTGTCATGATTCCAGCACCGGTATACTGAGCGCAGGGATCCCATCAGCCGGCATACTGAAGACCACCCCTTTGTGGTGCTAACTGCAGAAATTACTCTGACACACATTGAGAAACCTATTTGAGTGTGAGCCACTATTACTAATAATATTGTATATTTTTAAATATCAAAAAAATTTTATTACCACCTCTTTTCTTTCTTTTTTTATGTGTGAGAGTCACAAATCATCATATCACAATCAACAAACTATGATATGTGCACCTACAGTACAACTACCTTTCTCATGTTTCTCCTTAATAAATACATTGACAACAGACTTTGTAAGTATCCTGAACACTGTTATACTGTGTTGAATTCGGGATCAGTATGTATTACCGATGGTCAGGATGCTGACCGTCACTATACAGACAGCGGAATTCCGGCCATCAGTATGCTGGTAGCGGGGCAAGTGCAGAGAGTCCCCTTGTGTGCTCGATGTACTCGCCATACTGCGGGCTTGGTGGCTCGCTGCTCTCACCACAGGTTCTATTCCCACTCTATGGGTGCGGTGGATACCCACGACTCAGAACAGGCCCTGTGAGCCGGGTTTCCGGTTGGTGGCATTGCCAGCAGTTGGATTCCAGAGTCCTTCTCCCATCCGACGGGATCCCAGCTGCCGGCGATTTAACTGCATCCCTTGAATTCAAAGTTAGCTTTAATGTATTGAGCAAATCTGTAATGCATGGGTGTCACGTTTTTATTCTCCACAAAAAATGGTAACTAGCGCATACTGATTTTCATGCAGGTGTAATACCCTACATATGCATGTAGAGTTTTTATTTTATATATATAAATATATATATATCAAAACACAATTATACCTAATTACTGCGCTGGTGCGGCAGCCCCCTAATTCGATCCTCCTGTTAGTGAGGACCATACAAAACAACACCTCCAGAAAATTGAATCAGAGGGCGCTCTCAGTCACTTTAACTGGTTACCAACTAAAAATTGACCAAATGATTATGGCTTTACACAATTTATTAAAAGCAAAGTATTGCCCAATGTAGACAGAGGTAACCCTTTTTCACAATTACAGACCACAATATATGTCAAATGTACAATAGTGTAGGGTTTCTTTTCTCTCTGTCTTCAACTCTGACGCGTTTCGTCCTTCGTGGACTTCTTCAGAGGGATGGTCAACACAGCAAATGGTCAGTCCATGAAGCAACCATATATGAATTCAATGGGTTGAAACACTCTAATGCTCAAAAATGTTGAACACTTTAGACTAAATTAGCAAAGGACCTCTTTCCAAAAAACATGCTGGTCCAAATGGTCAATGGGTAAATATCCCACTTTGAGTGAGCCTCAAAATAATGATGTGTGAGAGAAATAGGCCACAGATACAGCAGTAGTTCCTATGTGCTCTCCCAAGTGCATTGAATTCATATATGGTTGCTTCATGGACTGACCATTTACTGTGTTGACCATCCCTCTGAAGAAGTCCACGAAGGACGAAACGCCTCAGGGTTGAAGACAGAGAGAAAAGAAACCCTACACTATTGTACATTTGACATATATTGTGATCTGTAATTGTGAAAAAGGGTTACCTCTGTCTAGATTGGGCAATACTTTGCTTTTAATAAATTGTGTAAAGCCATAATCATTTGGTCAATTTTTAGTTGGTAACCAGTTAAAGTGATTGAGAGTGCCCTCTGATTCAATTTGCTTGAGATATATATATATATATATATATATATATAGCATATTCGTTTCTTCTGGCACTCCTCGCCTCCCCACGTTTAAACAACCCGGTGCCTTCCAAATAACATATGCAAAGTTCCACTATCTAGCGGCGGCACTCCACGGGTACTTATAAAACCAAACGTACTAATCCATATCTACGTTTCGTTTTTTTTAGTCAAAACCGTCGTCAGGAATAAAGTAGTACAACAACATTCCTACCTTAAGTAGTCATTTCACCCACAGTGTACCGGTGCACCAACGCGCCAATTCTGATTAGGGCTGACATCATCTACCGCAGACCCTCGTCCACCATACCTACGTCAGCACTGATCAGACAAATTTGTGTATACCCATCACCATGGAAACAGTTTGAGGAATCGGATTCATACAATATTCAAATACATCTAAAGCAAAACTGTAGCAAATATGTATAACAGAACAGCTTGTATATAATGACAATATTGTATCACATGATATAACAAGATTCATAGAAAACAGTTAAAACATAAATATTCATTCAGCCCATTTGGCTGTAAAGTATTCAGTGCATAAATCCACTGTGTTTCTTTCTGGAGGAGGATTCTGTCACGATCCCCTCCACGGCTATTTTCAGGAACATGATCTATAATTTTATATTTAAGTTGTGCTAATGTATGCCCTGCTGATTTAAAGTGCTTAGCAACTGGTTGATCTATGTTCTTACCCATGAGACTCTGTTGGATTGCGCTCCTATGTTGTGCCATCCTTTCTTTGAAAGTTCTAATTGATTTACCAACATACAGTTTATCACAAGGACACCGTATAAAGTAATCTATATACTTACTACTGCATGTTAGAACATGCTTAATCAGTATTTTTTTACCCGTAAATGGATGCATAAAATGATTTCCTACCTCAAAGTATAAACACGTTGTACATCCTAAACATCTATATACACCAGGTTTTCTTGACAAAATGTGTGACTGTGTATTCTTTAATCTAGTAATGTCCATCACTACTATTGAATATCTTATGTTTCTCCCTCTCTGGTAACAGAGCATTAATCTCTTATTTTGTAGTGATGTCAATTTCTGATCATTTTGTACTATAGGCCAATATCATTTGGCCTCAGCACTAGAGATGAGCGGGTTCGGTTCCTCGGAATCCGAACCCGCCCGAACTTCAGTTTTTTTTACACGGGGCCGTGCGACTCGGATCTTCCCGCCTTGCTCGGTTAACCCGAGCGCGCCCGAACGTCATCATCCCGCTGTCGGATTCTCGCGAGGCTCGGATTCTATCGCGAGACTCGGATTCTATATAAGGAGCCGCGCGTCGCCGCCATTTTCACACGTGCATTGAGATTGATAGGGAGAGGACGTGGCTGGCGTCCTCTCCGTTTATAGAGAAGAGAGTGAGACTACAGTAGAGAGAGACACAGTATTTACTTTAGTAATTTTGGGGAGCATTAGGAGGAGTACTACTACTTGCTGAAGTGATAGTGTGACTGTATATCTGACTTGTGGAGAGCAGTTAGAGTCTGAGAGCAGGAGTACATATTTTAACGTACAGTGCACACTTTTGCTGCCAGAGTGCCACACTGCCATTGTGACCACACTGACCACCAGTATATATTGTGATTGTCTGCTTAGGAGTACTACTTGCAAGTTGCTGATAGTGTGACCAGTGACCTGACCACCAGTTTAATTAATCACCACCAGTTTAATATATATATATATATATATATATATAATTGTATATAATATATATATAATTGTATACCACCTACCCGTGTTTTTTTTTCTTCCTTTCTTCTTGATACATACTACTATAGTAGCTTACTGTAGCAGTCTGCGGTGCTGCTGAGCTGACAGTGTCCAGCAGGTCCGTCATCAGTAATTACATAATAAATATATATACCTGTCCGGCTGCAGTACTAGTGATATTATATATATATATATATATATTAATTTCATCTCATTATCATCCAGTCTATATTAGCAGCAGACACAGTACGGTAGTCCACGGCTGTAGCTACCTCTGTGTCGGCAGTCGCTCGTCCATCCATAATTGTATACCACCTACCCGTGTTTTTTTTTTTTTCTTTCTTCTTAATACATACTACTATAGTAGCTTACTGTAGCAGTCTGCGGTGCTGCTGAGCTGACAGTGTCCAGCAGGTCCGTCATCAGTCATTACATAATAAATATATATACCTGTCCGGCTGCAGTACTAGTGATATTATATATATATATATTAATTTCATCTCATTATCATCCAGTCTATATTAGCAGCAGACACAGTACGGTAGTCCACGGCTGTAGCTACCTCTGTGTCGGCAGTCGCTCGTCCATCCATAATTGTATACCACCTACCCGTGTTTTTTTTTTTTTCTTTCTTCTTGATACATACTACTATAGTAGCTTACTGTAGCAGTCTGCGGTGCTGCTGAGCTGACAGTGTCCAGCAGGTCCGTCATCAGTCATTACATAATAAATATATATACCTGTCCGGCTGCAGTACTAGTGATATTATATATATATATATATATATATATATATATATATATTAATTTCATCTCATTATCATCCAGTCTATATTAGCAGCAGACACAGTACGGTAGTCCACGGCTGTAGCTACCTCTGTGTCGGCAGTCGCTCGTCCATCCATAATTGTATACCACCTACCCGTGTTTTTTTTTTTTTTTTCTTCTTGATACATACTACTATAGTAGCTTACTGTAGCAGTCTGTGGTGCTGCTGAGCTGACAGTGTCCAGCAGGTCCGTCATCAGTCATTACATAATAAATATATATATACCTGTCCGGCTGCAGTACTAGTGATATTATATATATATATATATATATATATATTAATTTCATCTCATTATCATCCAGTCTATATTAGCAGCAGACACAGTACGGTAGTCCATGGCTGTAGCTACCTCTGTGTCGGCAGTCGCTCGTCCATCCATAATTGTATACCACCTACCCGTGGTTTTTTTTTTTTCTTTCTTCTTGATACATACTACTATAGTAGCTTACTGTAGCAGTCTGCGGTGCTGCTGAGCTGACAGTGTCCAGCAGGTCCGTCATCAGTCATTACATAATAAATATATATACCTGTTCGGCTGCAGTACTAGTGATATTATATATATATATATTAATTTCATCTCATTATCATCCAGTCTATATTAGCAGCAGACACAGTACGGTAGTCCACGGCTGTAGCTACCTCTGTGTCGGCAGTCGCTCGTCCATCCATAATTGTATACCACCTACCCGTGGGTTTTTTTTTCTTTCTTCTTGATACATACTACTATAGTAGCTTACTGTAGCAGTCTGCGGTGCTGCTGAGCTGACAGTGTCCAGCAGGTCCGTCATCAGTCATTACATAATAAATATATATACCTGTCCGGCTGCAGTACTAGTGATATTATATATATATATATATATTAATTTCATCTCATTATCATCCAGTCTATATTAGCAGCAGAAACAGTACGGTAGTCCACGGCTGTAGCTACCTCTGTGTCGGCAGTCGCTCGTCCATCCATAAGTATACTAGTATCCATCCATCTCCATTGTTTACCTGAGGTGCCTTTTAGTTGTGCCTATTAAAATATGGAGAACAAAAATGTTGAGGTTCCAAAATTAGGGAAATCAAGATCCACTTCCACCTCGTGCTGAAGCTGCTGCCACTAGTCATGGCCGAGACGATGAAATGCCAGCAACGTCGTCTGCCAAGGCCGATGCCCAATGTCATAGTACAGAGCATGTAAAATCCAAAACACCAAATATCAGTAAAAAAAGGACTCCAAAATCTAAAATAAAATTGTCGGAGGAGAAGCGTAAACTTGCCAATATGCCATTTACCACACGGAGTGGCAAGGAACGGCTGAGGCCCTGGCCTATGTTCATGGCTAGTGGTTCAGCTTCACATGAGGATGGAAGCACTCAGCCTCTCGCTAGAAAAATGAAAAGACTCAAGCTGGCAAAAGCACCGCAAAGAACTGTGCGTTCTTCGAAATCCCAAATCCACAAGGAGAGTCCAATTGTGTCGGTTGCGATGCCTGACCTTCCCAACACTGGACGTGAAGAGCATGCGCCTTCCACCATTTGCACGCCCCCTGCAAGTGCTGGAAGGAGCACCCGCAGTCCAGTTCCTGATAGTCAGATTGAAGATGTCAGTGTTGAAGTACACCAGGATGAGGAGGATATGGGTGTTGCTGGCGCTGGGGAGGAAATTGACAAGGAGGATTCTGATGGTGAGGTGGTTTGTTTAAGTCAGGCACCCGGGGAGACACCTGTTGTCCGTGGGAGGAATATGGCCTTTGACATGCCTGGTGAAAATACCAAAAAAATCAGCTCTTCGTTGTGGAAGTATTTCAACAGAAATGCGGACAACATTTGTCAAGCCGTGTGTTGCCTTTGTCAAGCTGTAATAAGTAGGGGTAAGGACGTTAACCACTTCGGAACATCCTCCCTTATACGTCACCTGCAGCGCATTCATAATAAGTCAGTGACAAGTTCAAAAACTTTGGGCGACAGCGGAAGCAGTCCACTGACCAGTAAATCCCTTCCTCTTGTAACCAAGCTCACGCAAACCACCCCACCAACTCCCTCAGTGTCAATTTCCTCCTTCCCCAGGAATGCCAATAGTCCTGCAGGCCATGTCACTGGCAATTCTGACGATTCCTCTCCTGCCTGGGATTCCTCCGATGCATCCTTGCGTGTAACGCCTACTGCTGCTGGCGCTGCTGTTGTTGCTGCTGGGAGTCGATGGTCATCCCAGAGGGGAAATCGTAAGACCACTTTTACTACTTCCACCAAGCAATTGACTGTCCAACAGTCCTTTGCGAGGAAGATGAAATATCACAGCAGTCATCCTGCTGCAAAGCGGATAACTGAGGCCTTGGCATCCTGGGCGGTGAGAAACGTGGTTCCGGTATCCATCATTACTGCAGAGGCAACTAGAGACTTGTTGGAGCTACTGTGTCCCCAGTACCAAATACCATCTTGGTTCCATTTCTCTAGGCAGGCGATACCGAAAATGTACACAGACCTCAGAAAAAGACTCACCAGTGTCCTAAAAAATGCAGTTGTACCCAATGTCCACATAACCACGGACATGTGGACAAGTGGAGCAGGGCAGGGTCAGGACTATATGACTGTGACAGCCCACTGGGTAGATGTATGGACTCCCGCCGCAAGAACAGCAGCGGCGGCACCAGTAGCAGCATCTCGCAAACGCCAACTCTTTCCTAGGCAGGCTACGCTTTGTATCACCGGTTTCCAGAATACGCACACAGCTGAAAACCTCTTACGGCAACTGAGGAAGATCATCGCGGAATGGCTTACCCCAATTGGATTCTCCTGTGGATTTGTGGCATCGGACAACGCCAGCAATATTGTGTGTGCATTAAATCTGGGCAAATTCCAGTACGTCCCATGTTTTGCACATACCTTGAATTTGGTGGTGCAGAATTTTTTAAAAAACGACAGGGGCGTGCAAGAGATGCTGTCGGTGGCCAGAAGAATTGCGGGACACTTTCGGCGTACAGGCACCACGTACAGAAGACTGGAGCAACACCAAAAACGCCTGAACCTGCCCTGCCATCATCTGAAGCAAGAAGTGGTAACGAGGTGGAATTCAACCCTATATATGCTTCAGAGGTTGGAGGAGCAGCAAAAGGCCATTCAAGCCTATACAATTCAGCACGATATAGGAGGTGGAATGCACCTGTCTCAAGCGCAGTGGAGAATGATTTCAACGTTGTGCAAGGTTCTGCAACCCTTTGAACTTGCCACACGTGAAGTCAGTTCAGACACTGCCAGCCTGAGTCAGGTCATTCCCCTCATCAGGCTTTTGCAGAAGAAGCTGGAGACATTGAAGGAGGAGCTAACACGGAGCGATTCCGCTAGGCATGTGGGACTTGTGGATGGAGCCCTTCATTCGCTTAACAAGGATTCACGGGTGGTCAATCTGTTGAAATCATAGCACTACATTTTGGCCACCGTGCTCGATCCTAGAGTTAAAACCTACCTTGGATCTCTCTTTCCGGCACACACAAGTCTGCTGGGGTTCAAAGACCTGCTGGTGAGAAAATTGTCAAGTCAAGCGGAACGCGACCCGTCAACATCTCCTCCTTCACATTCTCCCGCAACTGGGGGTGCGAGGAAAAGGCTCAGAATTCCGAGCCCACCCGCTGGCGGTGATGCAGGGCAGTCTGGAGCGACTGCTGATGCTGACATCTGGTCCGGACTGAAGGACCTGACAACGATTACGGACATGTCGTCTACTGTCACTGCATATGATTCTCTCCCCATTGAAAGAATGGTGGAGGATTATATGAGTGACCGCATCCAAGTAGGCACGTCACACAGTCCATACTTATACTGGCAGGAAAAAGAGGCAATTTGGAGGCCCTTGCACAAACTGGCTTTATTCTACCTAAGTTGCCCTCCCACAAGTGTGTACTCCGAAAGAGTGTTTAGTGCAGCCGCTCACCTTGGCAGCAATCGGCGTACGAGGTTACTTCCAGAAAATGTGGAGAAGATGATGTTCATTAAAATGAATTATAATCAATTCCTCCGTGG
Source organism: Pseudophryne corroboree (assembly GCF_028390025.1). Lineage (NCBI taxonomy): Eukaryota > Metazoa > Chordata > Amphibia > Anura > Myobatrachidae > Pseudophryne > Pseudophryne corroboree. Next base: position 202,050,968 of record NC_086450.1, on the reverse strand, counting down.
AGACATTGACCAGCAGCAATTGCCTCCACAAAGTACATAGGGAGCTGAGATGGTGGATTCCAGTGGGGACGAATTGATAATCTGCGAGGAGGGGGATGTACACGGTGATATATCGGAGGATGATGATGAGGTGGACATCTTGCCTCTGTAGAGCCAGTTTGTGCAAGGAGAGATTAATTGCTTCTTTTTTGGTGGGGGTGCAAACCAACCCGTCATTTCAGTCACAGTCGTGTGGCAGACCCTGTCACTGAAATGATGGGTTGGTTAAAGTGTGCATGTCCTGTTTATACAACATAAGGGTGGGTGGGAGGGCCCAAGGACAATTCCATCTTGCACCTCTTTTTTCTTTTTTTCTTCTTTGCGTCATGTGCTGTTTGGGGAGTGTTTTTTGGAAGGGCCATCCTGCGTGACACTGCAGTGCCACTCCTAGATGGGCCAGGTGTTTGTGTCGGCCACTAGGGTCGCTTATCTTACTCACACAGCTACCTCATTGCGCCTCTTTTTTTCTTTGCGTCATGTGCTGTTTGGGGAGTGTTTTTTGGAAGGGCCATCCTGCGTGACACTGCAGTGCCACTCCTAGATGGGCCAGGTGTTTGTGTCGGCCACTAGGGTCGCTTATCTTACTCACACAGCTACCTCATTGCGCCTCTTTTTTTCTTTGCGTCATGTGCTGTTTGGGGAGTGTTTTTTGGAAGGGCCATCCTGCGTGACACTGCAGTGCCACTCCAAGATGGGCCAGGTGTTTGTGTCGGCAACTAGGGTCGCTTAGCTTAGTCATCCAGCGACCTCGGTGCAAATTTTAGGACTAAAAATAATATTGTGAGGTGTGAGGTATTCAGAATAGACTGAAAATGAGTGGAAATTATGGTTTTTGAGGTTAATAATACTTTGGGGTCAAAATGACCCCAAAATTCTATGATTTAAGCTGTTTTTTAGTGTTTTTTGAAAAAAACACCCGAATCCAAAACACACCCGAATCCGACAAAAAAAATTTGGTGAGGTTTTGCCAAAACGCGGTCGAACCCAAAACACGGCCGCGGAACCGAACCCAAAACCAAAACACAAAACCCGAAAAATTTCAAGTGCACATCTCATCTGTTTGCTACCAGTATTGTAATTATTGACCCAGACACATGCATTTATCTGATGGTCATCATCTTCCTTCACTTCTGGAATTTTAGGCATAGTAAGTGCCCGTTCCATGGCTTTTATGAGTAGCTGACTCGAATATCCTCTCTGCAAAAATTTAGCACGCATGATCAGTAACTGTTGTTTTTCATCTTCCTCGTCACTACAAATTCTATGTATGCGGGTTCCCCTGGGTGTACATTGACCCCTTACACTTCTGTAAAATCACAGGGGTTCACCTTAGTTTTATTAGCCCCTCATTATACAGAGGGACTACAAAGCCCATAATAGAGTGCAGGCTGAACTTTTGCTGACCCCGTCAGCCTTAGATGGGTAGATTGGTGCTACTAGTGAAATCTGTTCCCCATTCTAGCCAGCAACAGCTTTATCCCGGGAAAATGGCACCTCTCTGATTGGGTCCCCAGGTTGCAGGGCAGAAGAAACCTGGGGCAGTCTGTTGCCGGGGCCCGAGGAGCCAGTGACCACTGAGGACGGGGGTGGTCTTGGAGAGCCCTGATGGTTTTTAAGGAGCACCGCAGCGCAGGAGAGAAGAGGGCTGCCTGTGAGGAGAAGAGGTTACTCACCTTGAAGACCGGATCGCGACATGAGTTTGGATACCAGGAGAAGCCAGACCACCAGCTTAGCCATTAACGGGAGCCTTACCAGGAGAAGAAGGAGCTGCCCATGACGGTGACTGCCCGCTGTAAACCTCAAGGACCACCTGGAGAGGCAAGACAGCGGCTTCGCGGAGTAGGGAGTCGCAACATGGACAAGCAGTTTTTGGTGCAAACCCTGCCAGATGGCACCCAGAGGAGGAAGAGGAGATCGGTCGTGGACAAGTCTACAGGCGCCGTAGAGGACAACCGCTGTAGAGGGTGAAGGACATCGGCGAGGACCCAGACTGCTGGAGGAAGACAGCGCGGACCGGAGCTTTCAGCATAGACTGGAGGACCCAGAGAGCAGAAGAGAGCACCGGCTGGAAGGAGGACTCTGGACCACAGTCTTCTGGTTAAAGGGTACATCCCTGTTGCGGTGCTCTGCATTCCGGGTGGCGCCGAAGATCCTGGAGCCGGTTCGCAGGTGGCTGAAGAGCCGCAGCAGGTGGTGAGAATGCCGAAACCCTTCCGCTACATTACTCTGCCCCTGTAATTAACTCTTCCGCTACCAAACTCTGCATTGGGGAACATTTTGTTAATAAACGTACGTGTGCTGTATGCATGTACACTGTGTGTATGTAAGTATGCTGTGTGCATGTATACTGTGTGTATGTAAGTATGCTGTGTGCATGTATACTGTGTGTATGTATGTGTGCTGTGTGCATGTATACTGGATGGATGTATGTGTGTTGTGTGCATGTACACTGTGTGTATGTAAGTATGCTGTGTACATGTATACTGTATGTATGTATGTATGTATGTATGTGTGTTGTGTGCATGAACACTGTGTGTGCATCTATACTGTGTGTGTGCATGTACACCGTGTGTATGTATGTATGCTGTGTGTGTTTATAAGTATGCTAGTGTATGTGTGTTCGGCACTCCTTTGACATACAAAATGATACTCAGGTGCACTCTGTATAGTCAAAGTAGAAAAATATCATAATACATATGCCTTGTACTAACCCCATGCACATGCCTGCTGCTCGTGTACTCAGTCCGCCGTGCGTGCACATATCCGCAATTTGCGTATGATCGGTCCGGCGATCATGCGCATGATATGGGTATTTACGGCGGAGTTTGTGAGCGTGTAGCGTGTTATTAGAACATAGCATATTTAACCCAAATAGCGTATATTGTAGATATAGTTCCCCTAGACCATGTCAGCAAGTATTGATAGTTTAAACAGTTCCTGGACAGAGATATTCCTCTTTGCATGATAGGAAGCATCAGATAAAGGTTGGAAGGTGATGTCTAGTATCCAGCTGTAGGGTATTTTGAGGGTAACATTCCGGTGTTAGTTAGAGAAAGATCGCTTGCTCCTGCGTATAGTTATGTACAAAAGTAGATTATGAACATTAACTGTATTTACTGTAAATTACATATGTGGCGGGAATCCGGAGGATACCACCCACAAGAGCAGTTGGAAGGGACATCGCACACCTTTTCAAATCCACATATGACCGTTGCTGCAATGTGGAGACATATCTCTGTGTCCAATGAACAATGAGATTACAGTGACCATTGTAATGTGTATGCATGTTGTGTATAAAAGGACCATTGTTGCCTGGCCGGTCAGAAGACTCTAAACGCTATCTGTATGACCAGCGGAGGACCGGATTCGGGTTGCGCTTGCAAATACTCTCACGTACGTACATTCTCTGTAGCCATTATTCTGTTTAGATTTACTTGTTAGTCTGTAGTGTATAACTTGTAATGTTTTACCTTTTTGGAAATCAATCCACGGAGGCCTTAGAACCCTGTGGTTTCAACTACAAACGGTGTTGTGTTTTTACTTTCCTGCCTGGGCTTTAAAGTAGTTTAACCTGTTCAAGGTGTATAAGCATTGTTAAGGTGTGCGCACTGCGGATACTTTGTATCGCCAGCGCTACTTAAGGTTAAAAGTATAACATCGTTACAGTGCTTTGCTGCCAAAGGTTTAAAGTATAAGCATATCATTACATTGTATCATTAACAAGGTTTAAAGGTTATCAATTGTGTGTGCGCTCGCTGTGTGTACTCCGTACACTCAGCGCAGCGTGCGTACGCCAAGTGCGTACCACGTGCAGGACTCTGTATGCAAATAGCGTACAAAGTTCGTAGCACGTGCACGTAGTCTAGCGGCCATAGCGGCTCAACGGTAATAGTGTACAAAGGGGTATAGCTTTGCGGTCTAAGATAATACCGACATTATCAATTGAGGGCTCGTCCGGTTCCTTCTCATACCCGCAGCCTAGCAGAGTTTTCGCAGACTTTATCTATCAGCAAAGGGCGGAGTATTCCCTGTAAACCTTCTCTTGGTCAGGGGATATAAGTGCTGATTAGATAAGCATCTGCTCTGCACGGTTTGAAGGGATGCTGGAGGGATCCGTAAGGTAAGAACGCAAAAGCTATTTTTCTTTTTAAAATTTGTAAAGTTCTGTTTTGGCGCCAATTGCGCACACATCACACGCACACACCTGTATTTTGTACTTTGCATATCTACTCATACCATTGCCATAATCACTGATTACTAGGTTTATTTCGACCAATACTGGAAAATTTTTTTGCTATTTAGTTAACATATAGAGTTAATATTTAAGGGAGTAAGTGTAAAATGCACACACAGCCTGGCCTAGTTGTAAAAGTTGATACAGTGGAAACTGTGTGTGTGTTAAGTAAGTGATTATAGATAAATATTGCTTACATTTATAGAAGTGTGGGATTTGTAGTACTGCGGACGTATGGCCTGTGTACACGAGTCTCGGACAGCGTTCGGGACTGCGTACGCAACGTAAAGGCGTACACACGTGGCGTGTTTACGCAACGTGCGTACAGGTACGCCCACTAAATACAAATCACACAATAGCATTGTTTCAGTTTAGGCAATACGGTAGCCACGCGAAAATAGCACAAATTTGTTCAGTTTCCAATATTTAGTTTAAAAGAACCTTCTCTTACTGTGTCACCTCTGGGACTAGGCTGTTTTATCTGAATGAAAGTTAATTTTCTGTACAGAAAAATCAAAGTGTATATGAGTGAACGAGCGTGAGTGTGCAAATAAAGGTTTTGTGAACCCAGAATTCGGGATCCTGTAGGAGACCAAATCAGGTGAGTGGACACTTGGTGGCGTGGGAGTGGCTTTCTCATGTTAACATTGATTAAGGTATAAAGGAGCAATTAGTATAACAGCAGACCAAGTGGTCAGCGAAGTCAGAAATCCGCTGACTAAGTCAAGCGAAGCTCTGAATACCGTGGCCTGAAAAAGGTTAGCGGTGAGAGCGCAGCCCCGGGGGTTAGCATAGTACCCATATAGGCCTCTTCTGAAAAGCTCCGGCTGAGGTTTCGCAGCCTGAAAAAACGATTCCATTGGTCATACAGCGGATAAGTAACAGTTACTTATACGCTGTGTGATTGTACAGCGCGTTAGTGTGTGCAATAGTTAGTTCAACTTGATACCCATTACGCCATTTGCGTAAAATCGCGGGATCATAGACGCTAATTGTACACGCAACGTGATTTGTGTAACAGTTTTTGATTTTAAGGGAGTTTCGCTGGTCACTCAGGAAATCTCCAACGACTGATATTTACTGGGAAGGGTAAGTCACTCCCACACACTCTCAGTAAATAGAGGTTACGTAGGGCCCTAGGTTGGGTACGACCAGCGCTGAGGACAGTGTGTAGGTGTATTGGCCAACGTGGGCGTGAGTGGGTGAGAGCGCTCTGAGAACTTTCACCGTCGCCTTACCTCTGAGTAATTTGTTTTTTGTAGGAATTAGCTGAGAAGGCAATACCTGCAAAGAATGGGTGCCAGTTGCTCAAGTAAGGGACGATCAACCAGGGTTCAGGTTGATATTCCGCTGCCCAAAGGGTCAGCGAGGTACATAATGTGTGAGAAATATGGATCACACGCAGAGGTCTTATGCAATAATGGGAACGTATGACTGCGGAAGATAGGGAACCGTTCCCTAGGGTAGGCAGTTTTAGTCCTGAGGTGTTGCAAAATTTAAGGAGAAGGATATGTCTAATAAGATCCAGAAAACAAAGGATTAGACATTATGATTGTTTGCATTTATGGCAACAGGAGGGTGATATGCAAAGGGGATTAGCTCAAAGAGCTGGTTCCAACCCTAGCAGGAAACTGATAGCAACTGCACCACCACCATCGTACATTACAGGAGAGAAAGTGGCTACAGAGAATGGCATACTAATATATGATAAGAGTGAACTTAATAAATGTGTTAATGCTAACCCATGCAAGTTGTATCCGATCTTAAACTTCCCTCAGGACTGCGACCAAGAAGATGAGCCCAGCACGATATCGGCACTCTCTCTAGCAGCCACCATACAAGACACACAAGTGGGCACGGCCCAACCAGTAAGAGCAGTAGCAAAGGCCCCTAGCGGAGGGACAGGTGAGGTCGGTTCCACAGGTAAGTACGGTACAGTACATTATGCAGAGACAATTGCACCTCACATTGTAGAAGCAACCCAGAATGATGTAATTGAACTGAATCCTGTCAGGGTGATCGCAGTCCCCAATGGGAAGACTGACGCTCTGGGAATCACTCCCGTCAGGAACATTGCTATGCATTGCCCCTGGTCCCGGACAGAATTGAGGACAATTATGTCTGAATTTCCCGATCCCAGGAAAGATCTAGCCACATGTCAGAGGTTTATTAGAGAATTAGGTAATGCCACCGAACCCAATAACAAAGATTGGCGGACAGTGCTACGGGCATGCTTGCCCTCTAATATTGACCCTGTGAAATTCATTGCTGACTGTAAATTAGATGCAGAGGTACCTCTCACTGATAAATACAATCAGGAGAACGTAAAAAAGATCAATCTGCAGTTAGGAGTATATTTCCCAACTGTTGTCAAGTGGAATAAAATCTTCTCCGTTAGACAAAAAGAAGGTGAAACTGCTTCTGACTATTTCCATCGAGCACTGCAGGAAATGACTAGATACACTGGGGTCGCGGACATTAAGGAAAATGTGCATCATAGGGAGGTAGCGGTGTCCGTATTAATGGACGGCTTAAAGGAAACATTGAGAACAAGGGTACAAACCACTCAACCAAGTTGGAGAGGTATCTCTGTGGCTGCATTAAGAGAGTCCGCTATTGAGCATGATCGGAACATCATTAGGCACAGGGAGTCACAGGGGGATAAGCTGATGACAGTAAGTATAAAAGCCCTGACAACGAAGCCACATCAGCCTAAACCCCAGACCCCTGATGGTAAGTCGTATGTAGTAAAATGTTATAACTGTCAAAGGGAAGGACATTACACACGAAACTGTAATTATAAAAGCAACGTAGATAGACCCCCTAGACAAGAACACAAGCAAAGTTATGATACACGTAATTGGGATCAGGGATCACATAGGAAAAATTTTGGGCCACACCTGTAGTCTGCAGCCAGTGAAATTGATTGCTAGCCTAGGTAGTAAACCTGAGGTCACAATTGATGTAGTTGGTAGATCATATCTTGTAGATACAGGGGCGGCCAGGTAAACTCTGTGATTTATCTTTTAAAGCTTCCTCTTCATCTCTGACGTTCACCGACAGACTTACAGCTCAAACGTCACATATCTACTCGGTCTTTTCAGAGGTCTGCCCAACCCCAGTATATCTCACCAGCATCATTGTGCCTGGCCATGCACAGAGCGTGGAGAGTGGGAATACTGGTTGAGGGAGACTGTGCAGAGATACCGATAGACATGATGGTGTGACAGCCTGATGGTGAACGCAAATCTGACAAATTTTCTTTTTATTATTCTCTCTCTCTTTTTTCATTTTCTACGGATGGTTTATTTAACACAACAGTTAAACACATGGTAATGCAAGATTTATGTTCCCTACAGAAATGTCGCTGACTCGGAGAGTACATCGTTTCACTGGAGTGTCTGTTCCAGGAAGGTTGAGAGGCAGCACTGTTGAGACGGCACCTGAGCACGGAGAACAACAAGACTAGAGGCGGTTGTCGTACCAGTTTTCTTTTTCCTTTTTATTATTTTCTCCATCTCCCATTGCCCTCCTTTCCCCCTTCCTTGCTCCTTTTTCTCTCCCCTTAGCAAGATGGACTTACCCCAAGAGACTGCATTCCGGGTTTTCCTGTTGACCCTGTTGTTGACCAGAGCAGTCTGTTTCGGTGAGAGTACCAGAGAGGTCGAGAAAGGATCTGGAATGGGTTCTGATGGCAAGGACGGATTTGTAGAATTCCAAGAGCAACACATTCACCGAGCAAAGGCGAGTATCAGAAAACGATCTGGTAGTCACGAAACTAGGAGACACTGTGAAGGGTTATTGGCTGAGGAAAATTGTATTTGTAGAAACTGTGAAAACATAGTTGAGGACGGGTGCATCCAGAGATGTCAGTCCAGCCTTAATATCAACATGGACCGTCATCCATTGAGTGACTATCACTCATTAGTGGGTAAGGTTTTAAACCAAACAGAATGCTGGGTGTGCTCACAAGTACCTCAAGGTCAGAGCAAGTCAGGACTAGTACCGTATCCCTTAACAATAGATGAGGTACTTGAATTAAGGGGTGGGAGACCGGTGGATAAGAAATTTAATATTTCTAGGCCCCCTAGTTTGAAGCTCCACCAATATCATGTGGATAGGTTTTTAGTATGTTTCAACATTTCCAATCCCCGAAAGCCGGGAAATTGGGAAGTGACATGGAATAACCAAACCATGGCATTTTCACACAGAGCCGATAGAATGCCCGTAGACCCAGAACTTATACGCCAAATAGCCGACGGTGGGAGGTATTTTCGGTACAGGTATACTCTAGGAAGTAGGACCATGCGGGTTGGAGAAGTATCTCCAGGGTACTGTGCGCATATCATACAGCCTGATACGTGTACTGAACAGATGAGAGAGTTAGGGATAGGATTTTTCACCTGGAAGGTTTGCAATATGGTAATGTCATATTCTGTCCCATATGTTCTCCGCGATGATGCATATTTCATATGCGGGAGGAAGGCGTAATAAGTGGCTAGCCCCAAACTCAGAGGGATTGTGTTACATTGGAAGAGTGTTGCCAGAAGTAATGACCATAACCCATAATAAGATGAAAGACATTCACTGCAATGCTCAAGCTCCTTACACTCACACTCATTATGAACACATCGTTAAGAGACACCTTATAGATAGGACAGAGCACGCAGCCTCTGATTTGATCCACGAATCCACCGGGATTCAATTCCTACTCGCGTTAGATATCACCCGTACCGCCAGAGGAATCATAAATTTTAGGTATATTCATGCGCTAGCGAACCTGATAGATAATATCACCGAGATGTATGATGATACCTTCAGGTATACTGGGAGGGAGTTGCAAGCTTACAAAACGGAACTGATCCAGCACAGGATGGTTCTCAATTACATCACAGTGGTGACAGGCAGGTACTGTGTCACCCTAGCAACTCAGTATGGTGTGAAGTGCTGCACGTATATTACAACCAGCACTGATGACCCAACCAAGGTCATAGAGCAAAAGATGGACGATATCTTGCAGTTGAAATGGGAGTTCCGAAGGAGACACAACCTTACCCTGACTGCTGTGAGTAATGAACTGACCGGCTTGGTCTCATGGTTGAACCCACGCAATTGGTTCTCTGGTTTAGGAGAATGGGCTCAAATTGTTATCGTGAGTGTAGGAAAGTTTCTCCTTTGTATCCTGGGAGTCGTCGTAATGATTGGTTTGATATTTAGATGTGTTCGATTTTTAACGCGGAGCGAGCGCAGTACCAAAATGATGAGTTTAAGGAGTGGGGGCATTGTTACACAAACTGGTTTAATTTATGACCCATCAATTGAGACATTGTTGTGATAAAATGTGATTCCACGGTCCATTTCTTTCACCCGTTTCTCCTTTGTTTTTCTCCCAAGCAAAAATACCAATTCGGAAGAAGACTTTGATGGACATTCTACAGACTTTGATGGACATTCTAAAGACTTTGATAGACACTCTAAAGGCTTTTTAAGACTTTTTATGGACACTTGAAAGACTTTGATTACCACCCACAGCAAGGATACATCCATCCGGACAAGACTTCAATCAACACCCAAGGACGATTGCACACATTATGTGAATGTATTTGTGATATGTTTCTTATCTTCATCTCTACAACCTTCAGGTAGTGACACACATAGTCGACAGGTAATATATATATATCCACATATTAGCATTCACATGTTTTTCCCCCTCCATGTATCATCAACTAAATGTGCACCCCATTTGTTGGAACATGAAGCCGAAAAGAGCTCGGTAGTGTTTGTTGGCCCACTTACAGACCCTTAATACGGGTTAAGAAGGATTTAATGTATACTTCTCAATACCTCGAAGCTTATCTAGAACATGTATGGATCGATGATACATGCCCCTCAGACATGAAGTTCATACATACATGCTTTTACTATCCCACTAGGTCATACATTTCCTGCCTACTCCTCTCCTCTCACCACCCAATCAATTTATAGATATTGTATTGTATATTTTTCTGTTTAATGTTTAGATAGTGGCAGTTATTGTTGACTGCCAAAGGGTGGACTGTCAAAGTCGATATAATATCATAATACATATGCCTTGTACTAACCCCATGCACATGCCCGCTGCTCGTGCACTCAGTCCGCCATGCGTGCACATATCTGCAATTTGCGTATGATCGCTCCGGCGATCATGCGCATGATATGGGTATTTACGGCGGAGTTTGTGAGCGTGTAGCGTGTTATTAGAACATAGCATATTTAACCCAAATAGCGTATATTGTAGATATAGTTCCCCTAGACCATGTCAGCAAGTATTGATAGTTTAAACAGTTCCTGGACAGAGAGATTCCTCTTTGCATGATAGGAAGGGTCAGATAAAGTTTGGAAGGTGATATCTAGTATCCAGCTGTAGGGTATTTTGAGGGTAACATTCCGGTGTTAGTTAGAGAAAGATCGCTTGCTCCTGCATATAGTTATGTACAAAAGTAGATTATGAACATTAACTGTATTTACTGTAAATTACATATGCGGCGGGAATCCGGAGGATACCACCCACAAGATCAGTTGGAAGGGACATCGCCCACCTTTTCAAATCCACCTATGACCTTTGCTGTAATGTGGAGACATATCTCTGTGTCCAATGAACAATGAGATTACAGTGACCATTGTAATGTGTATGCATGTTGTGTATAAAAGGACCATTGTTGCCTGGCCGGTCAGAAGACTCTAAACGCTATCTGTATGACCAGCGGATATCGCCAGCGCTACTTAAGGTTTAAAGGTATAACATCGTTACAGTACTTTGCTGCCGAAAGGTTTAAAGTATAAGCATATCATTACATTGTATCATTAACAAGGTTTAAAGGTTATCAATTGTGTGTGCACTCGCTGTGTGTACTCCATACACTCAGCACAGCGTGCGTACGCCAAGTGCGTACCACATGCAGGACTCTGTACGCAAATAGCGTACAAAGTGCGTAGCACGTGCACGTAGTCTAGCGGCCATAGCGGCTCAACGGTAATAGTGTACAAAGGGGTATAGCTTTGCGGTCTAAGATAATACCGACATTATCAGTATTTAATTTGTATCCAAGTAAAAAAGTTAGGAGCCTGTACCCCCAACACGTTGGTATGCTGTGATCTTGCATCATTATTATTATTTTTATAAAATCTAAGGGCCCCTGGCTTTTTTTACCGGGAAAATATATGTATGTATATTTACATACATGTATGGAAACCGCCCCATGAAAATCCTGCATTTGCCACTGAAGCTTCCAGTATATATACCTGTGTGCTTCTTACTACAAAGGTGGGTTTATTATTGACTGTTTATGCAAGCCCCGCCCAGCAGTGCCGGTTAAAGTTTATATACCTGTGCACTTTCTACTACAAAGGCGGGTCTATTATTGACTGTTTATGCAAGCTCCGCCCAGCAGTGCCTGTTAAAGCTTATATACCTGTGCGCTTCCTACTACAATGTCGGGTTTATTATTGACTGATAATGCAAGCTTCGCCTAGCAGTGCCTGTTAAGCATATACAAGACTGTGTTATATAAAGACCACGCCAGCTTGCTTACCTGTTCCCGCAACTCATCTGCCTATTTGTCATTGCTGGTTATATGAGACTGTGTTACATAAAGACAACGCCAGCTTGCTTACCTGTTCCCACAGCTCACCTGCCTATTTGTCATTGCTGGTTATATGAGACTGTGTTATATAAAGACAACTCCCGCTTGCTTACCTGTTCCCGCAACTCACCTGCCTAATTGTCATTGTTGGTTATACGAGACTGTGTTATATAAGGACCACGCCAGCTTATTCCCAAATTACCTGTTGTGCATTTGAACAAAGAATTCTAAAATAAGATTTTAAACCTACCGGTAAATCTTTTTCTCGTAGTCCGTAGAGGATGCTGGGACTCTGTAAGGACCATGGGGAAAGACGGGCTCCGCAGGAGACATGGGCACTTTAAGAAAGACTTTGGATCTGGGTGTGCACTGGCTCATCCCTCTATGCCCCTCCTCCAGACCTCAGTTAGAGAAACTGTGCCCAGAGGAGACGGACAGTACGAGGAAAGGATTTTAATTAATCTAAGGGCAAGATTCATACCAGCCACACCAATCACACCGTATAACCTGTGATATACAATCTAGTTAACAGTATGAACAACAACATATCATCGGTCCATAACCGACAAAACTATAATATAACCCTTATGAAAGCAACAACTATATACAAGTCTTGCAGAAATAGTCCGCACTTGGGACGGGCGCCCAGCATCCTCTACGGACTACGAGAAAAAGATTTACTGGTAGGTTTAAAATCTTATTTTCTCTAACGTCCTAGAGGATGCTGGGACTCCGTAAGGACCATGGGGATTATACCAAAGCTCCCAAACGGGCGGGAGAGTGCGGATGACTCTGCAGCACCGAATGAGCAAACAGGAGGTCCTCCTCTGCCAGGGTATCAAACTTAGAGAACTTTGCAAAGGTGTTTGACCCTGACCAAGTAGGAGCTCGGCACAGCTGTAGTGCAGAGACCCCTCGGGCAGCCGCACAAGACAAGCCCACCTTCCTAGTGGAATGAGCCTTAACCGATTTTGGTAACGGCAATCCTGCCGTAGAATACGCCTGCTGAATCGTGTTACAGATCCAGCGAGCAATAGTCTGCTTTGAAGCAGGGCCGCCAACCTTGTTGGCTGTATATAGGACAAACAGTGCTTCTGTTTTTCTGATCCTAGCCGTTCTGGCCACGTAAATCTTCAAAGCCCTGACCACATCAAGGGACTCGGAATCCTCCAAGTTCCGTGTAGCCACAGGCATGACAATAGGTTGGTTCATATGAAAGGATGAGACCACCTTAGGTAGGAATTGAGGACGGGTCCGCAATTCCGCTCTATCCATATGGAAAACCAGATAGGGGCTTTTATGTGATAAAGCCGCCAATTCTGAAACTCGCCTAGCCGAAGCCACGGCTAACAACATGACCACCTTCCAAGTGAGATATTTCAACTCCACTGTTTGAAGTGGTTCAAACCAATGTAACTTAAGAAAACTTAAGGAGAGCTCCCTGAAAGCACCCAGTCTCCACTGGGCACAGTATCAAACTGAGGTCTGGAGGACGGGCATAGAGGGAGGAGCCAGTGCACACCCAGATCCAAAGTCTTTCTTAAAGTGCCCATGTCTCCTGCGGAGCCCGTCTATCCCCATGGTCCTTATGGAGTCCCAGCATCCTCTAGGATGTTAAAGAAACATAATTGTTACATACTCTATCAATGTCACCTTTATTACAATGATTTCTGATATTGTGTTAAAATAAAATTGTGTTGTACCTATTGCGGGTCATTCTGTGTCTGCTCAAGAAGGGGAATTTTACGCTTGCCTCTCTGTCACGGTGTGCTGATAGCAACGAGATACCCAAAGATCGTCAGCTGCGCTTTAGGATAATAAGTAATAACACACCTTCGGACCGGGGTGTTACACAGGCAATTAGTGCAAAGCTTCTGTGTTTCCCATTCTTTGCAGGATTTGTATGTCCATGCATTCTGTCATGGTCTATCAGTGGGCTCATAAGAGAAAAGACCATGGCCTCCCACCAAGGTAAAGATTATAAATCTATTTTTATGTATGTATGTATATATATATATATATATATATATATATATATATTAGTGATGAGCGGGTTCGGTTCCTTGGAATCTGAACCCCCCAGAACTTCACCCATTTTACACGGTTCTGAAGCAGACTCGGATCCTCCCGCCTTGCTCGGTTAACCCGAGCGCGCCCGAACGTCATCATCCCGCTGTCGGATTCTCGCGAGATTCGTATTCTATATAAGGAGCAGCGCGCCACCGCCATTTTCACTCGTGCATTGGAGATGATAGGGAGAGGACGTGCAGCGTTCTCTGTTTCTGTGTTCAGTGTGCTGCAAATATCTGTGCTCAGTGTGCTGCAAATATCTGTGCTCAGTGTGCTTGCAAATATCTGTGCTCAGTGTGCTGAAAATATCTACGTTCTCTGCCTGAAAAACGCTCCATATCTGTGCTGCATTGTAGTATATAGTAGGAGGACAGTGCAGAATTTTGCTGACCAGTGACCACCAGTATTATATAGCAGTACGGTACAGTAGTCCACTGCTCTACCTACCTCTGTATCGTCAAGTATACTATCCATCCATACCTGTGGTGCATTTTAGTTGTGCGCAGTATATATAGTAGGAGGACAGTGCAGAATTTTGCTGACCACCAGTATATAATATATAGCAGTACGGTACAATAGGCCACTGCTCTACCTACCTCTGTGTCGTTAAGTATACTATCCATCCATACCTGTGGTGCATTTTAGTTGTGCGCAGTATATATAGTAGGAGGACAGTGCAGAATTTTGCGGCCCACCAGTATATAATATATAGCAGTACCGTACAGTAGTCCACTGCTCTACCTACCTCTGTGTCATCAAGTATACTATCCATCCATACCTGTGCTGCATTTTAGTTGTGCGCAGTGTATAGTAGGAGGGGACAGTGCAGAATGTTGCTGTGACCACCAGTATATATATAGCAGTACGGTACAGTAGTCCACTGCTCTACCTACCTCTGAGTCATCAAGTATACTATCCATCCATACCTGTGGTGCATTTTAGTTGTGTGCAGTATATATAGTAGGAGGACAGTGCAGAGTTTTTCTGACCATCAGTGTATAATATAAAGCAGTACGGTACAGTAGGCCACTGCTCTACCTACCTCTGTGTTGTCAAGTATACTATCCATCCATACCTGTGGTGCATTTTGGTTGTGCGCAGTATATATAGTAGGAGTACAGTGCAGAATTTTGCTGACCACCAGTATATAATATATAGCAGTATGGTACAGTAGTCCACTGCTCTACCTACCTCTGTGTCGTCAAGTATACTATCCATCAATACCTGTGGTGCATTTTAGTTGTGCGCAGTATATATAGTAGGAGGACAGTGCAGAATTTTGCTGACCACCAGTATATAATATATAGCAGTACGGTACAGTAGTCCACTGCTCTACCTACCTCTGTGTCGTCAAGCATACTACAAAAGTTCAGTAAAATGACGCAAAAATCTAAATTAAAAGCATCTGATGAGAAGCATAAACTTGCCAATATGCCATTTACGACGCGGAGTGGTAAGGAAAGGCTGAGGCTTTTGGTTCAGATTCACATAAGGATGGAAGCACTCATCCTCTCGCTAGAAAACTGCAGTGCCATTCCTAGATGGGCCAGGTGTTTGTGTCGGCCACTTGGGTCGCTTAGCTTAGCCATCCAGCGACCTTGGTGCACCTCTTTTTTTCTTTGCATCATGTGCTGTTTGGGGACTATTTTTTTAAGTGCCATCCTGTCTGACACTGCAGTGCCACTCCTAGATTGGCCAGGTGTTTGTGTCAGCCACTTGGGTCGCTTAGCTTAGCCACACAGCTACCTCATTGCACCTCTTTTTCCTTTGCATCATGTGCTGTTTGGGGATTTTTTTTTAAGTGCCATCCTGTCTGACACTGCAGTGCCACTCCTAGATGGGCCAGGTGTTTGTGTCAGCCACTTGGGTCGCTTAGCTTAGCCGCACAGCTACCTCATTGCACCTCTTTTTTTCTTTGCATCATGTGCTGTTTGGGGATTTTTTTTTTAAGTGCCATCCTGTCTGACACTGCAGTGCCCCTCCTAGATGGGCCAGGTGTTTGTGTCGGCCACTTGGGTCGCTTAGCTTAGCCATCCAGCGACCTTGGTGCACCTCTTTTTTTCTTTGCATCATGTGCTGCTTGGGGACTATTTTTTTAAGTGCCATCCTGTCTGACACTGCAGTGCCCCTCCTAGATGGGCCAGGTGTTTGTGTCGGCCACTTGGGTCACTTAGCTTAGCCATCCGGCGACCTTGGTGCACCTCTTTTTTTTCTTTGCATCATGTGCTGTTTGGGGACTATTTTTTAAATCTGCATCCTGTCTGACACTGCAGTGCCACTCCTAGATGGGCCAGGTGTTTGTGTCGGCCACTTGGGTCGCTTAGCTTTTTCACACAGCTACCTCATTGCACCTCTTTTTTTCTTTGCATCATGTGCTGTTTGGGGACTATTTTTTAAATCTGCCATCCTTTCTGACACTGCAGTGCCACTCCTAGATGGGCCAGGTGTTTGTGTCGGCCACTTGGGTCGCTTAGCTTAGCCATCCAGTGACCTTGGTGCAAATTTTAGGACTAAAAATAATTTTGTGAGGTGTGAGGTGTTCAGAATAGACTGGAAATGAGTGGAAATTATGGTTATTGAGGTTAATAATACTATGGGATCAAAATGACCCCCAAATTCAATGATTTAAGCTGTTTTTGAGGGGTTTTTGTAAAAAAACACCTGAATCCAAAACGCACCCGAATCCGACAAAAAATTTTCAGAGAGGTTTTGCCAAAACGCGTCTGAATCCAAAACACAGCCACGGAACCGAATCCAAAACCAAAACACAAAACCCGAAAAATTTCCGGTGCACATCACTTACTTTTTTGCCCCACTGTGTGTATATATATATATATATATATATATATATATATATATATAAATGCAGCATAGAGTCGGCGGCATTCCCAGTCAAATAAATAGTCAAAGACCAAGTGAAACTTTCTACGTTTCGATTTTAGTGCAAAATCGTCATCAGGAACATGTACATTACAAACAGGCTTACCTTATATGTGCTCTAAACACCACCAGTGCCCCGCGTGCTTACCCGCCATTTCCCGGCTTGAACTGACGTCATCAGCAGCGGCCCCACCGTCGCTCTGACAACCAGCACCAGCTTCCCCTCAGTGCTCCCCATCACCAAGGTTACTGAGTATAAACAACAGACGGCATTGCCGTTAAAATACATATCACAGCAAAAAGGTCCATTCTTAGAATAGAGAGCGGTTAACAGTTAGAGATAAGCAATAAACCTATATATGCACATATAGGAAACGTAGTTATAAAAAACTACTAAACTACTAAATGTTAAATTTACGTATGACATTCAAGCGATCAGCATCCATTATCTCGATGTAGAGGTTTCTCTGGTTAACAACAATTTGAGAACTTCACTATATTCAAAACCAACTGACTGTAATACGATGTTAGAGGCTAGCAGTTTTCATCCAGCCACACTCAAAAAAGGCTTGCCTTACTCGCAATTCCTGAGAGTACGCAGGATTTGCAGTGAGACTGATGACGAGAATAGACATCTCCAGAAAATGAGAAAGAGATTCCTACAGCGTGGATACGATAGTGGGGAACTAAATAGGGCTATGTTGAAGGCGAGGTCAGCTCCAAAGATTCCGGTACCACAAGATCATAAGTCTAATACCACTGATTCCATGGTCTGGATAAGCGATTACACTGACACTAATCTAGAATTAGCAAAGGAAGCAAAACGTTTATGGTCTGTTGTTCAGCAAGACGGGCATTTACCCTCAGTGAAAAACAAGAGGCTGATGCCTTGTTATAGAAGAGGTAGAAATTTAAGGGATAGATTGGTGTGTACGGATGTATCAAGACTAAAATCAGAGGTAGGTAATTTTTTAACAAAAAAAAACAGGAGTATATCGGTGTCTGGGGTGCACTACTGGCACCTACTGTATATGGAAGTAGGGGATTCATTTGCTCACCCGCACATGGGAAAAAGAATCCCAATCAATCATGTAGTTACATGTTCCACCAGGTACACGGTTTATTTTATTAGATGTCCCTGTGGCAGTTACTATGTTGGGAAATCTATTAGAACATTTAAAGAGAGGATGGCCCAACATAGAAGTGCCATACATCAAGCATTAGAGGGCAAAACAATTGACCAGCCTGTTGCCAGGTATTTCAAACAATGTAGACACACTTTGGCACAGCTGCGTTATAAGATCATAGATCATGTACCAGACAACAAGAAAGGAGGTGATCGAGATAGGTTACTATTGCAAAAAGAGTTGAGATGGATTTTTGAGTTGAATACAGTACAGCCCTTTGGGCTTAATGAGTATCTTACATTTAGTAGTTTTTTATAAGTACGTTTCCTATATGTGCATATATAAGTTTATTGCTTATCTCTAACTGTTAACCGCTCTCTATTCTAAGAATGGACCTTTTTGCTGTGATATGTATTTTAACGGCAATGCCGTCTGTTGTTTATACTCAGTAACCTTGGTGATGGGGAGCACTGAGGGGAAGCTGGCGCTGGTTGTCAGAGCGACGGTGGGGCCGCTGCTGATGACATCAGTTCAAGCCGGGAAATGGCGGGTAAGCACGCGGGGTACTGGTGGTGTTTAGAGCACATATAAGGTAAGCCTGTTTGTAATGTACATGTTCCTGATGACGATTTTGCACTAAAATCGAAACGTAGAAAGTTTCACTTGGTCTTTGACTATTTATTTGACTGGGAGTGCCGCCGACTCTATGCTGCATTTATCTATTCTATACGGAGTGCACCCGGCCTGCTGAACTGTGTATATGGAAGCAATGAGTGCCGAACACGATTTACTATATATATATATATATATATAATATTCTGAATCAGTATCTTAGAGTCCCCAGCTCAGCAAGTACTATTCCAATCCCAATGAGGTAACCTTGATTGTAACACCAGGCTTGTCCATTTGCATGATCCAATGTAGTAATAACCCACTATTATATTTGGTAGGAGTTGAACTCATCACTCACTGTGTTTGTGAATAATTATTAAGCTTTACACATTTTCACCAAAGGCTGAATCTTGAATTGTGTGGTACCATGAGATGTGTAAGCTGTTATTGTTGGTGGAACACAAATATGTAATTGTGTTACTGTATATCACGAATAGGCACTTTCTACCTTCTGTCTCATGTCTCCATGTATCATGCATGTTCTAGTTCTGTTTCCGTAAATGCATTTTTTTTGTATAATTAGATATACTGCCTGTACAGGATTGCCATTTATTAGCACTGCATATATAATGTATACAGTAAACATTGATGATGATGATACTACTCATAGAATGAATCCTTTGGGCAAGCTTGAATTTCAGATACAGTTGTATCAAGTGGTAATTTAGGTTTTTTAGCCCTTTAAACTGTCCTGCTATAAATGGGAAATACATAAACAGAACCTCTGCAGGCTGCAGGCTGTGATAGGTCGCACTGGGAGCAGAAAGGTTAATCTTTCATGGGAACAAGCAGTTTAAGGATTCCATCATGAAACACAGCCCCACAGAGAGACACAGCCTCTCAGTTACATACCCAGGCAGCTGAGAGGGTCACTCAGTGCCAGAATAATGATCTATATTCATGACAGAAGGCTGTCCAAGAAAATGTGGGACTTCCAAGAAATTTTCTGAATCCATCATCTGCTTCTGATCTCCATTATCTGACGTTGAATATTTAATGTTTCCACAAACAGTTTTTTTTTAAATCCATATTTAAACTTGCAGAATCAACTAAGATTGTTTTGACTTGAAAATGCATCTATTGCCATGTAGCAAAGGTCCATACTTCAGGATGGGTCTACTACGTTATGCCGGCAGCGGGGCGAGTGCAAAAGAGCCCATTGCGGGCTCACTGCGCTCACCACGTGCGCCATGCTATTTATTATTCTACGATATGTAATACCTGAGATGGTTAATATAAGCAGCATTTAGTTTAAAAAAAAAAATTCTGGATTTATATTAGACTTTCATGTAAGGAATGCAGGAGAAAGCTTGCAAGTCCCAACAACTCCTGTAATCTACCATTCCATCATTGTCTGAGAGCTCAGCTAAGTGACTAAAAACTGCAATAATAATTCAAAAACTTGATTTTTTAAAATTTTATTTAGGAAAACATAATACATAGGGGTGAAATCAGGTGTTTTCAATGCCCCGCAAACAACTCTCTTTTTTAAGTTTGTTTCGATGAAATCAAACCCGCCCACTTCTTGTAATGTGGGTGATTTAAATCTATCCTCTTTTTTGACAGGTGAGCTGTGCTTCGTCGTTTACCTGCCAAAAGAAAGGAGGAAAAACCAACAGTATAATAAGCTTAAACCTATGTGGTAATGGTGTGGTTTGGACGGAATGCAGAATGTGCACAGATAATTGAGTAATTCTTACAAGCACTTCTTAAAGATTAAATGATTGTTATCAGTGAGTAAAACAGATACAATGTATTGTGGTAGAATTGTGACCTTTCAACACGTATTTATCTCTAACTGTTTTGTGTTGAATCGGTTGTGCTATAATATGTAAAGGCAAAACAGGCCAGCCAAGAGCTGGTATTTTATAACTTAGCAACGCATCAATAATACACACAACTCTGTTCCTTTTTTTTAATCACTATGCATGAAACGAACAACTGCAATGAGCCATTTACACCGGTACCTACAGAGGCTTGGCCAGAATTAATAAAGCGCAAAGCCTATATGTATACTGGGAGAAGAGAGCTGTTTTAGCAAGTTGTGTTCCCATCTGCCTGCAGGCAGCATGATGAGAGAGGCTGAGTGTGTTTGATAGGGTATCGCTATCTATCATACATATTATTTTGCTTGTGTATATGGTAATTACTTAGCAACTAAAATCAAGTCCAAAAATATTATGAGAGACTATTAACGCATTCCATTCTTACTGCACCAGAGCTTTCATGGTCTGTTACATACTTGCAAGCTTTTATTATTCTTTCAGAGCACAGCAGTCACAATGCAATGAAAACGAGGGCACTTGCTGGCTCATTTGTCAGCGTACATTCCCATAGGAGTAGAGTAATTTCATTATTTGGGACTTAACTGTTTGGGAAACAAATGGTGATTCTAAGGGTGTATGATTAATTGTAGACTGAATAGTCTGTCTTTAGGATCATACAGGTGCTGGCTTATGCTTTGTAAATGGGTGCCCTGGCCTGGATGCAGAAATACAAGGTGAGCAGTCTTCAAAGGGTAGGGAAATAGATATTTAGCACTGTTTAAGCCACTTCCACCCACCTGGGCCTCATCAGTCACGGCAAAGCACTCTAACAGAGGCCAGGTGCAGTAAGGGCTTCAGAACCGGTTCTAGACTTTGTGGTGCCCAGGGCAAAAGTTTCCTGTGGCACCCCCACAGGTAAAATAAAGTTTGTATGTGCTCAAAAATAGGGGCGTGGCTTTTTCATAGGGAAGGGGCATGGCCACAGTATACCCCTGTACTTGTGTCCCCCTGTAGTTGTGCCCTCAGTAGTTGTGCCCCCTGTAGCTGTGACCCCAGTAGTTTTGACCCCTGTAGCTGTGACCTCAGTAGTTGTGACCCCTGTAGCTGTGACCCCAGTAGTTGCGACCCCTGTAGCTGTGCCCCCAGTAGATTTGCCCCAGTAGCTATGCCCCCTGTAGCTGTGCCCCAGTAGCTCTGACCCCAGTTGATTTGCCCCCATTTGAGTTTCCCCCTGTAGCAGTGCCCCCTAGCTGTGCCCCTTGTAGTTGTGCCCCCAGTAGACTTGCACCCAGTAGCTGTGACCCCTGTAGCTGTGCTCCCAGTAATTGTGACCCCTGTAGCTGTGCTCCCAGTAGTTGTGACCCCTGTAGCTGTGACCCCAGTAGTTGTGACCCCTGTAGCTATGTCCCCATTTGATTTGCCCCCTGTAGCTGTGCCTTGTCACTATTCTCCGCACTGCGATTCTTCAGATATGCCAATCTGAGAACGCTGCCCCGTGACACCTTTACAGATTACTTCAGCATGTGGTAAATCCACGCAGTAAACTGCCACCAGCAGAAGTACCAGTAACTGCATCTGCCAGGCTAAGCGACTTTGAGGGACCACACCCAGGGCGATCTTCTGCTCTCACCCACACACAAAGTTATTAATACATGAAAAGGTAGGTAACCTGACCTCGGTTGAGGCTTTGGGTTTGGAAAACACAGGTAACAGAAATGAAATTAAGTATTTTTTATCCAAGTATAAACTTCAAAGCTTAGTGTTACAGAAAAAAGAAAGTTACAAGAATATAATAGTTGCAAATAGTCACACACGTAAATACAATTTCAAATAAAAAAAAATTGGAATAACTCAGCTTCACCTGAAGTTGGGCTGGTGGATTGAGGCCTATCCTTGATTGACTTATTGGAACATCTGTAACCTTCGTTAGCCTCATGCAGAATTAACACCTTCCAGTCTGTGTTTCTCATATTTAAAACCCAGGCTGACTCACAGGTTCCCCTTCCCCTGGAGAGTTTTTTTAATCCTTCCAAAGCTAGAGTGAATAGAGTCTTAGCTTATACTGTGGAATCTCTTAACCATACTAACAGGGGTGGATGGCCTTATATTTCAATTGCTTGTTTGATGCTTAGAGAGTTGGTACCGGCCCTCTTGATCACATGAGCAGGGATTATTTAATTACCCATATCATTTTGTTTGAAGGTATGAAGCAGGCTTATCCATTATACTGGGACAGTATATACAACTGGCTAAAGGGACATTTATCACCTGTTGTAGCCAAAACTTCTTCGCTAACCCATAAGGATGCACCCCCTGTTGGGAAAGTAACAACTTGTTTGAAATGACCCAAGCCAGGCCTGACCCTGGCCTCTGAAACGCTGTTCCTTTGCTATGTAAATTGCCACAATATACAGATAAGCTCAGAAAGAGCATTGAAGCTTGTCACTTTTCCAAATAGCGCAACCTTTGAATTGTTTACTATTTATGGACCCCTGATGTGTCTGAATAAACACTACAAGGCAAGTAACTCTCACCCCAGGTTCCATCCACATACATGTTTCTCAATACAAAATATATTGATACAGCAATCAGATATCTTGATATCACATACATTGATATTAACAGGCCTATTCCTACTTGAAATAGCCTGGATCATGACATGCTCCCTGTAGCAGTGCCCCCTAGCTGTGCCCCCAGTAGTTGTGCCCCCAGTAGATTTGCACCCAGAAGCTGTGCCCAAAGTAACTGTGCTCCCAGTAGCTGTGCCCCCTGAAGCAGTGCCCCTTGTAGTTGTACCACCAGTAGCTGTGCCCCCTGTAGCAGTACCCCCTGTAGCTATGCCCCAGTTGCACCGCTTACAAACACACAAAAAAAACCACAATACTTACCACTCCTGCTTTCCGACCGCTGCTGCGCTTCCCTCCGTCTGTGACCGCCCGCTCTTCTCTATGACGTCTCTCGCATAGCAGCACCGCTGTCACGATCCGGGTATCTGGACGCCATTTCTTACCCATCAGATGCCTCCTAAGGTTGGCTCAGCGCTCCAGGACCGGATCCCATCTGTTATCCTGATGTTTACATTCCTGTATCCTCTCCTGTCACTCTGAGACGCGGTCACAGTAAACGCCATATTACACCTGGCATGGCGTCTCCCGCGGCCTCCGCCCCTGAGCTTCTGCATGCAGAGTGTCTGAGTGGCGATTGCGTCGGCCGCGGCCTCCGCTGTGTCCGCGTGGTTGGATGTGCACCTGTCAGCTTGGCGCCTCCTGTCTCCGGTGGCCGGCACGCCATTACTGTTTTCATTACCACATGGATTACAAACCAAACTTCCCTCCAAGTGTCTGCATGGGCGCAGCCATCTTGGATTCTGTCAGCTGATCATTTCCACCAATCTGTTCTCAGTATTGATAATCTGCATAATTGCCTAGCCAATCCCTTCCTTGCTGCAGGTATAAATACACTGTGCCTGAGCAAGGAAGGTGTCAGTGCTTTGGTTGTCAAACCTAGTTCCTGTTTGTCTCTCTCCTGTGATTGTCTTCCAGGTTCCAGCTCCTGTCTCAAGACTTCCACCATAGAGACCCGCACCAGCATTCCACCTGCGGTGTAGCCTGACTCTCCGATCCATTGTGGACTCATCTGTTTCCAGCTACAACATTACCTGCTTCCAGCCCAGCTTCCAGCAGAGTACAGCTTCTCTTAAAGGGCCGGTGTCCTTTCTACAGTTTACCACTCTCCACCGGTATTATAATTTCACCGCTCTCAAACTCCTAACTTCAGCTCATATTTCATCGCTCCCAAGTTCATTTATTATTTAACTGGTTCCAGCCAGTATCCACTCCGTGCCAACAACAGTCTGGTTCCAGCCAGTATCCACAGCAGCCGTTTTATCTACAGCAGCCCAGCTTTTCCTGGAACACCAGCTGGTACAATCCTGGGTTATCTCCATTGCTACAGTCGGGCCTGGTAAGGACTTTCCATCTAGAAGATTATAAGAACTATCTCACACTACCAGTGCCCTGTGGCTCCTGCCACCCTGTAGTTCCCAGGAACTGTATTTATTCTTTGCTGACTTTTATGTTTCTTTTACTGCTACTGTGATGCATGGAGTTTGTCATAAATAAACATCATTGACTTTTATTCAAGTTGTCGTGGTCACGCCTTCGGGCGGTTCTTCTTCATGTTACTTACATGTCCAGGGGTCTGATACAACCTCCCAGGTTCCGGTACATCTCAGCCCCTACAACTGAGGCTGCCTCCCGTCAGCTCAGGCCCTCAGTTGTGACAACCGCACAGACACTAGAGGTCAATTATGACCTGTAGCGTCAGTCAGTGACGCCTGCTGGCTGCTGCATCAGGGGGCAAGGAGCAGGATCAGGATGTGACTCTTGCCACAGCGGCGGCGGCACCCTCGGGACAGCGGCACCCCAGGCAAAAAGCCTGCTTGCCTGTGGCAAGACCCCCTACTGAGTTGCATGTTTGTGATATTATCGGTGTTCGGTACTTTGTGCATGAACTGCACCTGTACCGCGCATGTGCAGTACGCATCTGAAATGGCAGACATAGGACATCAATCTATCAGTGATTGACAGTCTGGACTCTTTCTCGGACCTGCAGTGACCGGTTGATGGTGTCGCAGTTGATCCAATGCAGCATAATAGGAAGTACTGTTGCTCAGATCAGTAATGCATGCAGGAGCATGACGTCTCCTGCTGCATTACCATATTAGAGTGATAGCACCTTCGTCCACATCTGAATTAAGCCTAATGGGACACAGATTCCTATGTGCCTGAAAAAATTGTACTATTTGCATGTTGTCAAGGGGAGGTACCAACAGCAGTTGATGACGGTCCTTCGCTCCAGCAAACCACTTGTGATTGGCTGTTGCGAATACTTCACTGACATTGACTAGAGCTCTTCATCTGTCAGGCATAGATTATGCCTTTGTGTGCATCCTTAAGCATAATTTATTTCATATGGGATATCTTCCCACTTTATCAAGATGGGACGCTGTCTCTGCTGTTTTGAAGAGTTAAGGAAGCTTTATTGATGGCTAACAGCAGTGCATTGGTTGAAAATAAAATTAATTGTGAAATTATTACAAACCTGGGTGCAAGTCGCAGAGCCCTAACAAGACATTTTAGTGCCCTGGGCCATAATAAGCTTCGTCATCCCCCCATATTTTTCAAACAAAGACATAAGGAAGACCCTGGCACTCAGCAAAACCACCTGCAATGATGCCCCTTCCACATGATATATATATATATATATATATATATATATATATATATGTGTGTGTATTATGTATATATATATATATATATATATATATATATATATATATATATATATATATGTTTATAGGTCAGTTCCCTGAGAACCAACCTTCACTACCCAAGCCCGAATCCGAGTCAGGCTCGGGTTTTCCCACCTGACTCGGTAACCAGAATGAGGCAAAATGTCATCATCCCGCTGTCGGATTCTCGCGAGGTTTGGATTCCTGATAAGGAGCCTCACATCGCCGCCATTTTTACTCCGGCATTGGAGAGTGTAGAGAGAGGACGTGTTTCCGTCCTCAGTGTCCTGCATCAGTCCAGTGGTGGTGTCTTGTGCTGCATCAGTCCAGTCACAGTGGTGGTGTCCTCTGCTGCCATATGTCCAGTGCTGCTGTATAAGTCCAGTCCAGTGGTGCTGTGTTGTGCTGCATCAGTTCAGTGGTGGTGTATTGTGCTGCATCAGTCCAGTCACTGTGGTGGTGTCCTCTGCTGCCACATGTCCAGTGCTGCTGTATAAGTCCAGTCCAGTGGTGCTGTGTTGTGCTGCATCATTTCAGTGGTGGTGTATTGTGCTGCATCAGTCCAGTCACTGTGGTGGTGTCCTCTGCTGCCACATGTCCAGTGCTGCTGTATAAATCCAGTCCATTGCAGTGGTGCTATGTTGTCCTGCATCAGTACAGTGGTAGTGTCTTGTGCTGCATCAGTCCAGTCACAGTGGTGGTGTTCTCTGCTGTCATATATCCAGTGCTGCTGTATAAGTCCAGTCCATTGCAGTGGTGCTGTGTTATCCTGCATCAGTCCAGTAGTGGAGTCCCTCTGCTGCTGTATATGTCCAGTGGTACTGCCGTATATGTTCAGTGATACTGCCGTATATGTCCAGCGGTACTGCCGTATAATTCCATTGGTACTGGCATATAAATCCAGTCCAGTGATACTGCCGTATATGTCCAGTTATACTGCCGTATATGTCCAGCGGTACTGCCGTATAATTCCAGTGGTACTGGCATATAATTCCAGCGGTACTGGCGTATAAATCCAGTCCAGTGATACTGCCGTATAATTCCAGTGGTACTGCCATATAATTCCAGTGGGACTGTCGTTTAATTCCAGTGATACAGCCGTATAATTCCAGTGGTACTGGCGTATAATTCCAGCGGTACTGGTATATAAATCCAGTCCAGTGATACTGCCGTATAGAAAGAAAGAGGTATACCAGCGCTGGCTGTTTTGTCAATAATGAACAATTTAGGCTTATTATATTACATATAACATTTAATAAAAGTTGTAAACATTAAAAACACATTATGCAGAAATTAATGATTTAAAAAAGCCACTGATGGCAATGAAACTATTTATGTTGGATTAAACCACAGTCTCACAGTAATAATGCAATCAGTATTGGTTTTTACCAGATTGGTTGGTGGGAGAAAAAATAGTCCCTTATTCTTACTGACTGTAATGTCCTTAGATTGAGAAAGGATCCAATTTTCAGAAAAGAACCAGGACCTTTGGGAGATAGCACTCTCCTAGTGTATCAGCTGGAATGTCCTTTAAGTGCTGATGCGGTGATAGGACAAATAAAGGTGGGAATAGGCAGTCTCTTGATCTCCTCAGCTGGGATGTCCTTTAATGCTGGGAATGGGTCCCACTTTTAAATAAATGTATGGAAGTCTTTGGGAGATAGCACTCTCCTGGTGTATCAGCTGGAGTGTCCTTTAAAGTGCTGATGCAATGATAAAGTGACAAGTGATGAAATACTTATCAAATGAACTAGGACTTCACATCACTAAGTCCTTTGTGAGGAAGATGAAATATGACAGCAGTCATCCTGTGGTCTTGACAGCTATGTTGGTGTTAGACGTGCGTCCGGTATCCACCATTAGTTCAGTGGGACTTAGAGAACTGATGGAGGTAGTGTCCCCGAGGTACCAAATCCCATCTAGGTTCCACTTCACTAGGCAGGCGATACCGAGAATGTACAGTGACATCAGAAAAAGTGTCCTCAGTGTCCTAAAAAATACAGTTGTACCCACTGTCCACTTAACCACGGACATGTGGACAAGTGGAACAGGGCAGACTGAGGACTTATTACTGTGACAGCCCATTGGGTAGAGGTATTGCCTCCAGCAGCAACAACAGCAGCGGCACCAGTAGCAGCATCTCGCAAATGCTAACTCGTTCCTAGGCAGGCTATGCTATGTATCATCGCTTTCCGTTAGAGGCACACCGCTGGCAACCTCTTACGGAAACTAAGGGATATCATCGCACAAAGGCTTACCCCAATTAAACTCTCCTGGGGATTTGTGATATCGGACAACGCCACCAATATTGTGCGTGCATTACATCTGGGCAAATTCCAGTAAGTCCCATGTTTTGCACTTACAATTAATTTGGTGGAGCAGATTTTTTGAAAAATGACTGGGGCGTGCAGGAGATGCTTTCGGTAGCTCGAAAAATTGTGGGCCACTTTCGACATTCAGCCACTGCGTGACGAAGACAGGAGCACCAGCAAATACTCCTGAACCTGCCCTGCCATCACCTGAAGCAAGAGGTGGTAACGAGGTGGAATTCAACCCTCTATATGCTTCAGAGGATGGAGGAACAGCAAAAGGCCATTCAAGCCTATACATCCACCTACGATATAGGCAAAGGAGGGGAAATGCTCCTGACTCAAGCACAGTGGAGAATGATTTCCGTGTTGTTTAAGGTTCTCCAACCCTTCGAGCTTGCCACACGTGAAGTCAGTTCAGACACTGCCAGCCTGAGTCAGGTCATTCCCCTCATCAGGCTTTTGCAGAAGCAGCTGGAGAAATTGAAGGAGGAGCTAAGATGGGGTGATTCCGCTAAGTATGTGGGACTTGTGGATGGAGCCCTTCATTCGCTTTGCCAGGATTCAAGGGTGGTCAATCTGTTAAAATCAGAGCACTACATGTTGGCCACTGTGCTCAATCCTAGGTTTAAAGCATACATTGTATCT